>NC_138886.1:3389321-4020816 GCF_965194825.1 Balaenoptera physalus
CTCCTTCTCCTCCCCCTCCCCCTCCTCCTCTCCGAGACTGCATGGTTCCCCTTCATGCTCCCACTCTCCCTGCAGAATAGCAATTTGAGGCCAGGGAGGAGCCCAGCAAGGCAGCTCTTTTCCTTGCAAGGGCAGCGCTCCTTGGAGACAGAGAGGCCACCTGCCCTCACCCTGGTTTGACGAGACTCACCTTGAAAGGGGCAGAGTCGAGGTGCGGTTTTCACACCTATTAGCTTCCGAGGCCAGGGCCCCAGGTCCCAGCTTCTCCAGCCAGTTGCAGATTAGCTAGGAAGGCACGTGATTGGTCCTTCCTGACTCAACAGCTGCTGCAGGTGAATCA
Source organism: Balaenoptera physalus (assembly GCF_965194825.1). Taxonomy (NCBI): domain Eukaryota; kingdom Metazoa; phylum Chordata; class Mammalia; order Artiodactyla; family Balaenopteridae; genus Balaenoptera; species Balaenoptera physalus. The sequence goes on from NC_138886.1 coordinate 3,389,662, forward strand.
CATTAGCCAAGGATTAGCTTAATTGATTAGAGCCATTTCTGAGCAGGGATCACTCAGGGCAGTTCTTCACATCTGACCTAATTTAGCTGTGACAAGGCTCACTGTAGATTTGCCAGGGAAGGAAGAGAGACGCCAACATCTTTCTCACTTCCCAGTAAGTGTTCCTTTTCTCCATGTAACTCTGGACATTAAAGGCTGGAGTTGGTTTGACCTAAAATTATATATACATATGTACAAATATGTATATATACACCTAGAGTTTACTCAGCTTCAAAATGATTAAATTGACAAATTATATGCCCCTTAATTAAGGTACACATGCATGTTAATTAGAAACCTAGCCCAGATCTAAATGAATGGGTCAAATTACACAGCCCCACTGAACTGGAAACTGCTGATACTCCTAGGTCTTGCTGCCCTTTCTATGGTAATGTTTTCCTCTGATGTATGCTCCTCGCATGAAGCAAGAACCAGTTCGCTTGTAAAAGCAATACATTATATAGATGAAATGGCAAGCTAATGAAGTTATAAATCTATATTATAAATAAAATAATAGCAGGTTGATCCTGTTGAGGAGAAATGAGCCAATCGCTCTTGGTGGGTGCAGGTGGACGTGTCCTTGCTTCAGACATGTCATCAAGAATTATCTCGGAAAGAGATTTTGACCTGCCCGACCCCAAAGAGCTTGTGTCTCTCCTCGTAAGGCCAGCACTCCCTTCTCTGGGGTAGACTCAGATTCCTCTAAGGGTGTCTTCAGCATCTGTGGGCTAGCTCCTCTTTGCAAGCACTCTGTCACAGTTCCCAAATCTGGGGCACTATGGCTCTGAGGGAAGAAAAGCAGCCCTTGCCTTTCACCACACTTTAATTGCCTTAAACACTTTCAGCAGAAATTGCTGTGAGGGCATCTACATAGCTGTTAAAGCAGTTTGTCTGGACTGACTCTAGCCTTGAAGTGTGATTTTTTTTTTTTAAGTGACCGTGAAAATATTTGTCTGTTAATGGCTATCTGTTTAAGGCAGGCTAGTAAGCTAGTTCTTCAACAGTTTTCATTTTTTTGCTTGCAGGGCTAACTTAAAAGAGTTTTTTCAATGCTGCAGTGACTGAAGAAGCAGTCCACTCCCATGTAACCATGACAGAGGGCCAGAGAGCTTTTTTGCACCCTGCATTTTTACTATTATTTCCCATTACTTAGCACCATACCCCTAAGGAAGCTTGAATACAACCAGGATCTCTTTTGCATGCAACTGTAGATGCATCTCACGAATAGTTTGAACCCTTGTCAATGCATTTTTTGGAAAAAAAAAACCAAAAAAAAAGAAACTTTGTGTATGTGACTTAAAGCATGTAACCTTCAGATGTTGCATTCTAAACTGACAATAAAGACCTTTCCCAAATATGTTGGTGTTCTGAAGACTGTTTAATATGCTCTTCTAACTCCTGTGGACCAGAATAAATCAATCTATAAATAAAGCGGGAGTGTGGACATTTTCCCTCACCTAGGGAGAAGCCAGGCCAAGGCAGGGTGTTACAAGTTTTTGCACGCATCGCACTGAACCCAGCTTATTTTAACCTTGCAGGCGATAAAAGCGAAAATGGATGAACTTAGGCCTTTGATACCTGTGTTGGAAGAGTACAAGGCCGATGCCAAATTGGTATTGCAGTTTAAAGAGGAAGTCCAGAATCTGACGTCAGTGCTTAACGAGCTGCAAGAAGAAATTGGCGCCTATGACTACGATGAACTTCAGAGCAGAGTGTCCAATCTTGAAGAAAGGCTCCGTGCATGCATGCAAAAACTAGGTAGGCCCGGCACCCTGCGGGGCGGGGCACTGCACCTCCCACCTCCCCGCTCAGCTCACTCAGGCTTAGGGAGTGGTGCTGAAGTGGACAGCGCCCGCCTGGCGTCAGCGAGCAAGGGCTGGATTAGGGCTCCTGGGTAGGGCTACCTTGACAGATAGCCGAGGGAAGTAGGCACCACCTGTCCTAGGGCCTTGTCCAATCCTGTGCAGAGGCCAGCTCACAGACCCCATTGAGCTGCACATCTGGAAAAATGATGTTAGGTGTTACCTACCATCTGAAGAATGTGTGTGTGTGTGTGTGTGTGTATGCGTGTGTATGTGTGGGTTGGGTGACTTTTTAAGACACAGGTTTTCATAGAGCGGGAAACATACATCTTAGATTCCCTCCAGCTTGCGAACGAGGGCTGACGGAGCTCCCTGAGATACTGAATCATGCAGAAAAATCCATCACGTCACAGTGGAAGACTTACCATCCGCAACAAGCCAGGGAGTCCCTCCTGGTGCCTGGAAGGGGTGGGACTGGGGGCCGGCGGCCCCTGGGCTCCTTCGGAGTCTTATTTGTGGTTGATACCCACTCGCCTTATCAACTTTCGTGTTAACTGCTTTAGCAAATCTTAACGTGTTGGCGTCGGAGTCCACTTTTAAATAGCACATTTTAAATCCCAATTCCATTTTCAGGTTTTCTTAGGAAAGGTTGGCTGGCCCGTCCACCCACTGTTCTCTAACACAGAGGTTGTTCATTTTCATATGGTTTACTTTTTAGAGTAACTTAGGGTAGCTTTGAGGGTAATTCTGCTTTATGGAAAAGTTTCCTTTAGGTTTTATCTGATGTTTTCACTTGATTCCCTTTTCATCCCCCACCCCACACACACTACAAATGCCTTATTTTAAACTTAAAACATCCCAAAGGAACAAATACTTTAAAGAAAAAAATCCCCATTGCTATTAAGTGGGAGAGAGAGAACGTTCAAAGGGCAAGGAGCTCGAGTCAGCCAACCTTTTTGTTTGTTCCCACATCTAGTTTATTTTTAATGCCGTTCTAGGTGCCCTAGTAAAGCTCCCCAGTCCGGGAGAGGGCAGTGAGCGATGTTGGGGGCATTAGGACGAATCCTTTGTGATGTGTACACTTGCATCATGTGAGGGATTATCTGCTGCGGTTTTTCAGATGTGCTTGATGGCACCCACGTCCTGGTGTGTCCGGAACTGGGTGACCTGGGACAATCCCAGGGAGGGGGTCTGGGCTGGACGGTCTCTACCAGCTCTTCCCATTTCAGCATTCAGGAGGCAGCGGGAATGTTTGAAATGTTACTGGTTATCAGGCTTATCAGTGGTTATGGGACTACATGAATACTTCTGGTGGACACTGTCTTTGGGTTTCTACCCATAATGCTCCCTCTACCCTAAGCTCCCATCACCTCTCTCCAGACCCTCCAACGCTCCCCCTGAGGGCTCTCGGCCCCTGGGGGTTTCTTTGTTACTTATTTCTCCACAGCAGCATTTTTATTCCCCGGTAGACAGACCGTGTAGATCAGTGGGAAACCAAGATTAAACCTTCACATTTTCCAATTAACGGATGAAGGAGCAAAATGGAAATTCAGAGGGCAAAGTTACAACTGATGAGAAGCTAAGGGTCTTTCCAGGAGGATTCTGCCCTTCCCAGACGAGCAGCCTTCGTGTCCGAACTCAGCCTATTTTTAGAAGCTGGGTGAATTCACTTTAGGGCTTGGGATCTTGTGGCTTTCACATGGTTCCCCTTGGGCCGCTGAAATGGCCAACTTGGGAGTAAGGAGAGAGGATGAAGAGGCCCCCGGAGCCCTGTTCTCCACCACTGAGTGCAGTCACTTCTGCGCTCAGAAAGACCTTGACCTGTAGATGGACCTGCTGAGTCTTCGGGCTGGTGGGCAGGGATCCGTCTTTCACCAGCCCTCGGGTGGGTGATGCGGGTGAACACTGAACTGAGAACCCCCATCTGGGGGAGGCAGTGTCCTGAAGTAGTAAGTGCCACTCGATGGCCCTGTGGCTCAACCAAGGCACTGACCACTTTGCGTTCCAGCTGCCTCTTCGTCTGTAAGATGAAGGCGTAGGAGTCCCTGTGCCCTGGGGTCACTGTGTGAGTCCACAGACACCATTCACATCACGGGCTGCACACTGTGCCCGCACAGAGTAGGTGGTGATAGGACACGTAGGCAGGTGGGTAGGTAGTTCACGATAGCTAGACATGATTGCTGGGTAAAGAGACAGCTAGACCAATGATAGGTAGGTAGGTAGGTCAGTAGGTAGTTAGACAGACAGATGATAGATAAGTAGGTTAGTAGGAAGGTAGACAGAGAATACGTAGATAGGTAGGTAGATAGATAGACAACAGATAATAGGTAGATAGGTAAGTAGGTAAGTCAGTAGGTAGGTAGGTAGATAGACAACAGATAATAAGTAGGTAGGTAGGTAGGTAGACAACAGATAAGTAGGTAGGTAGACAACAGATAATAAGTAGGTAGGTAGGTAGATAGACAACAGATAATAAGTAGGTAGGTAGGTAGGTAGGTAGACAACAGATAATAAGTAAGTAGGTAAGTAGGTAGGTAGACAACAGATAATAAGTAGGTAAGTAGGTAGGTAGGTAGACAACAGATAATAGGTAAATAGGTAGGTAGGTAGTGGGATAGACAACAGATAATAGGTCGATAAGTAAGTAGGTAAGTCAGTAGGTAGGTAGGTAATTAGACAACAGATAATAAGTAGGTAGGTAGGTAGGTAGTGGGATAGACAACAGATAATAGGTCGATAAGTAAGTAGGTAAGTCAGTAGGTAGGTAGGTAGTTAGACAACAGACAATAGGTAGGTAGGTAGGTAGACAACAGGTAATAAGTAGGTAGGTAGGTAGGTAGACAATAGATAATAAGTAGGTAGGTAGGTAGACAGACAACAGGTAAGTAGGTAGGTAGGTAGGTAGGTAGACAACAGATAATAAGTAGGTAGGTAGGTAGGTAGACAACAGGTAATAAGTAGGTAGGTAGGTAGGTAGACAGACAACAGGTAATACGTAGATTTAGCTGCTGCTGCTTCTCCCACTTCCTAGGTTTTCATTCAAGTTCGGTAACTTAAAGACCCAACCAATATCCTGTGGCTGCTTATTTTAGTCTTTATTTTAGCCTTGCAAATAGGTACCGTCTTAGCAGCCTGTTTCTTTGCTGGGAGGTTGCCAGTAAGCATAGAACAGGGGAAGCCAGCACTGATGCTGTCCTGGGCGGGTAGGACTTCTGAAGATGCAGTGTCTCAGAGGTCGGCAGTTCCTTCCTCGGCCTCCCCCACCCACCCCCGGCCCCCCGCTACCTCCGCCTCTTGTCTCCTGGGTCTGAAGTCTGACTGTAGGTTCCTTGCTCTGGTGAATAGCATCTTGGTTACCTTCCTGGTGTAATTATGGGGAAGAGGGTCTCCCTGCAGTTTCCCAAAAGTGCTCTTAATTAGGTCTCTATTCTCTTCAAATTGATGTTGCTGACAATTCCATACACAGGAAAAAAAACAAAAACAAAAAAAACCAAGGACTGCAGGTTCCATTGGTTTTCTGTTTCCATTATTTTTAAACCCCTCTCTTGATGGGATTGTATGTTTTTCCTAATGGCCCAGCCAGAGCGTGAATCTGAAAGTCTGATTTCTAGAACTGGAGGTTGGGCTCAGCATCTCTCGGGCATCATCCAGAAGGGAGGCGGGTCCCCACGGCTGCCCTGCAGTTCCTCTGGTTCCCGGGCAAGGCAAGGGAGAAGGCAGAGCTGCCCGGCGACCCCGTCCCCCGAGCTTTCACTGCCACTCCGTGGAGAGCCTGCAGAATCAGATGCCCCAGCAGCTAAACCAGCCAAAAGCAGAGACTTAAGATCCAATGCAGAACGTCGCTCCTACTCATGCACGTGTCTCGGGCATGTCACATGCCCGTTAGTGTCAGACCTCAGTCCTGTCTGTAAAATGAGGGGAACTAGCTGACTTTAGGGCTTCCCCCAGCTGGACCGTCCTGGTTCTCCGGTGCTAAAGGCCTCTGTAGGAAAGGTCGAGGAGACAGAGAGAGGGGCCCTTACCTCCTCCCCAGAGGCCGGGATGGAGCCGGGTGAGTGAGCTGCTCCCAAGGACAGTGGATAAGTTAGCACATGCGGATTTGCACTCGGGATTGAGAGGGAAGTTTAGGGTGTCTCAGTCTGCAGGGGACTGACTAGGACGGCGAGGAGGGAGGGAACCCGAGCCCAGGTGCCACTCACGGCAGTGACCTCAGTGGTCCCCACAGGCAGGCAGGTGTCCCCCCAGGTTCCTTCCGGGAAGTGCTCAGGATCGCAAGAGATCTCTCAGCGCCCCCGTCCCTGCCCAGGTGCGGAGGGGAGATGGGCGTCCAGGGCGGCCCTCGGGGCTCTGGGCCTGGGCTTGCAGGGAGGCTGCTCCCTCCCAGGTTAGCTCTTCTGCAAGGACATGTGTCTGTCTGAGCTCCCAGCTTTGGCAGCTCAACTCTTCCCAGTCTTTAGGGATACAAGCTGGGACCGAGGCAGATGAGCCTGGAGGCCGGCGGCCCCGGGACCCGTCTGCCTGCTGTGGAGCGGTCAGCCCCCAGGGACCCTCGGGTCTCTGGCCCGATTCCTTGGCGGGCATTTCGCCCTGGGCCTGCTCAGGCTCCTGTCAGAGGTCATTCCGGCTGTTGTTCAGAAGTGGCCTCCTTCTAGGAATAGCAGGGGCCAGAGGATTGCATCTGCGGAGGCTGCTTTGTCCAGGCTCCCAGCTTTGCAAGGCGGCCTCCCTCCTGAGACCCGTCCTGGGCCCTCAGGGCCCTCCCAGCTGAGGGTGCTGAGCCTGGAGCCCAGCCTCCTCTGAGATGGACCTGCTCGGCTTCCCTCCCCTCCCCATCCACGAAGCCCGAGCTCTCATGACAAGAGAGGGACACTTTTTTGTGAACGGAACGTGCCAAGACTCTGCCTTGCGGCTCTGCCGCGGGGCTTTTTTAGATCCTGTCAGTTCCCGAGGTCTTGGCAGAGCCAGTCTGGATGGAGAACCAAAAATAACTCCGTGACTCAAGCAGGGCGGGCTGCCTCCATCCCCAGTGGAGAGCTGAGCCCACAGCCAGGAACTGGAAGAGCAGGCCTCCCGGGCCAGCTGGGCCCTTCTCTGCCGGCTCCTCCTGCATGATTTTAAGGCTCCCGCCGAGAGGCTGGGGGAGCGTGGGCTCAGCCCCTCGGGCCAGGGTGCACTGGGGGAGACCTCAGCCCAGGGCAGGTCGGGGCTGGGGCTGGTGCAGACGCCCTCCTCCCACCCCCCAGCCCCCCCGCAGACGGTCTCCCCTTCTCTGCAGCCACAGCCCTTCTCTGTGGGCCGGGCACAGTGGGACCATCCAGGGCAGCCCCGGGCCTGGACTTGGCCACAGTCTCAGTGTGAATCCATGGCTGCTGGCCTCCCTGGGCACTTATGCGCGACGGGCATCCTTCTAGAAGCTCCCCACTGGTTAACTACTTTAATTCCCACAACCGCCTCTGGGGTGGGTATCCTTCTGGCAGATAAGGAAGCCGCCCTCAGCAGAGGCGGCCCACCTTCACCCCCGTCCCCTCTGGCGGGTTACGTGGCAAAGCCGTGGGCTGACGAGGATTTTCTGGGAGATGGATAATTATACCTCTCGGTTCCTGAGAGGTGAGTCATTTGTTCGTTCGTTCATTCATTTTGGACAGCTCCCCCAGGCTGAGCCTTGTGGGGGGCAGGGGCGTCCTGCCTGGGGCCGTGAGACCCGGACGCCCGGGTCCATGCCCAGGGGGTGTGCAGGCCCAGCCTGGGTCGGGGAGGCAGGGTGGGTGCCGTCCAGAAGGGAGCGGGCTCTGCAGAGGCATCTGTGTGGGTCCAGCCACGGAAGACAGGAGGGCAGGAGCGGGGTGGGGGTCTGGCTCTCCTGATGCGGGTGGGCCTGAGCGAAGGTAGGGAGGCGGGAAGAGCTGGGCAGGCGGCCGAGCTGAGCCAGGCCTCCACCCGCCATCTTCACCTTCTGAGTGTGATGTAAAGGATGGATGTCTGTCTCCTTCGGGGGAGGTCGTCCCAGGCCGGGTGTGGCCGCTGAAGACTGGGCAGGGCGTTGGCGTGAGTGGACATGTCACTGGGAAGTGTGCCCGCGATGGAGCACCAGCAGGCATCCCCCCCGGGGCCCCCGATCCGTGACACCCTTGGGGCCACGGTGCCTTGGGACTTCTTCCGGGCGGCAGACAGGACCACTGTCCCTGACTCAGCGGTGGGGAGGCCCTGCACGGGACATTCACACGGGGCACTTTGCTGGCCTCTGGGCAGCAGGGAGGAGGGCTGTTTCTGGTGTTCGATGGCCCCTGTTAGCATTTCCCACCCAGTTTGGAGGGTCTGCAGTCTCCCGGGGGCAGCCCAGAACCCCCCAGGGTCACAGAAACAAAGAGGGTGCTGGGGGGAGACCAGCCAAGTGTCCAGCTTCTCCCCTGCTCTCCCTCCTCCAGACGGAACCCTCAGGGAACCCCACCCCAAATTCTCAAAACCCTCGTGGGATGAGAACTTGGTCTGGGGCTCTGGTGGGCACACACGCTCTCGCGAGATTTCCAAGGACCCACTTTTTTCTTACTTCTGGTTGCTGTAGATGTTGGCTAACCTGGACGTAATGTCCAGTCCCTTTGTCCTCTGTCTGTCCTCCCTCAGATGGGGGGTGTGGACAGGGCCGGGCAGATTTGCTGTCTGCAAGGACCCTCGCCTGTCTGCAGACTCACCTACCTGCCCTGCAAGTGATGGCCTCGGGCCTTGAGGGGACAGTATTTCAGTGGGAAAGTATGCAATTCCTCCTGAAAGGGGAACAGGCAAAATATACACTGGGAAGGGATGGGCGAGTAAAAATAGTTGAGTTCCTTTTTCGAATCTGGGCCAGAGGCAGCAGCCTGGGGGGCGGCACCGCTGGGACTTAGGAGCGGGGCAGCATGACTTGATGGGAATTTGGGTGTAAAGCCGCCTTTCTTCTGCTTGCAGTCGGCTCTTAATCCCGGTCCAAGGCCTCCGCGTTGCCCAGATACAAGCTCTCCTGACAACACAAAGAGACAGCGGCACCAGGCGCTGGGCTGGGGTTCCGGGGAGTCCACTTCTCCAGTCTTGTTCAGTGATGCTGATGGATTTGCTTGCCCCACTTTAAGTTTGGGGAGAGAGTGGGAGGCACCCCAGACAGCGCAGAGGTGGCCATGGGCCCCTCCCCGAGGCCGGGCCCACCTCACTTGGCGGGATGACTCCCGGCTAAACCACGGTCCCTGGGTTAAGTCACTGGCAATCTTCTGAAAACACGCAGGTCTCCTCTGAACTTTGCAGAGTGACCTCTACATCTGCTAATACAGTGGCAGTTTAGCAGAGCAGGCAGAGCTGGGGAGTTACACGCAGGCCTGGCCTGGAAGAAATGGAGGGCGTCCCAGAAGGCACACGTCCCCGCAGGGCAGGGCCCACTGCCTACGTCGAGGGGCCACTCGGCTTCTGAGGCTCAGGAAACTTTTGCCCTTCTGAGGCTGGCTGAGTTTATTGATTCCGGAAGGCTTCAGGGCTGCGCACACAGCTTGGCATCCAGGTGGCAGGAGGGGGATTTCTGCTGGGCATGGTAGCTGCCCGGGGCTATCAGGGGCAGTGGGAAGGGCGCTGGGCTGTCGGGAATGCCCGAGTGGCGGTGTGGCCCCGAGTGCATCCCAGCCCGTCTCCCGCCTCCATCTGTGCGACGGGAGGGCGCCGTCACCCCCATGCTCTCTGCTCCGTCAGTGACTTCAAATCCCAGCCCTCCGGCCCCTGGGCACCTCCTCCGGGCAGTAGGGAGCCGTCACCCTGCAGGGAAGCTCACAGGCCCTCCAGGGGGAAGGAGCGCCCTTCCTCCTGTGCTGTACCGCGGATGCACTTTCTCCTTAGGAGGTCCAGCGGCTGCTGCCCCCCGCTTCCCAGAGGAGAAAACTGCGTCTGGGCGAGGCTGACCACCCCATCGGGAGGTGCGACCCAGGCCCGAGGCCCAGGGGGCTGCGCCTCCCTCTCCCCACCCTTCCTGGCCTCCGTTGCTCTCTGCTTGGGGGAGGGCGTGGTGGCCTCTCTGGCCTTTGGGGCTGGGGGTGCCATGGGAAGAGCAGGGCAGGAGTAGCTGAGCGGCAGCCGAGGGAGGGGCAGGTATCGGGGCTGCGCCCCGGCACTCACTCCCCTGCGCTGTGTCCTCTCTTCCAGCGTGCGGCAAGCTGACGGGCATAAGTGACCCCGTGACCATCAAGACCTCCGGCTCGAGGTTTGGGTCCTGGATGACGGACCCTCTGGCCCCAGAAGGTGATAACAGGGTAAGTGCTTCCTTCATTGGCTCTGGGTCTGGGGCCGGGGGGGCTGTGGATGAGCGAAACTTGGTGCCCCTGGGGTGGGGTTCCAGGGACTTTGGGGAGCGGCCCAGGTCCCTTGCCGAGGTCCCTGTACTAAGCCAGAGTCTCAGACCGCGGGGCGGGTCCGATGTGAGGATGACCGTGGCGGTGACGGGGCAGGAGGATGCCTGCGACCCCCTCCCCGGGCGTGGCTCTGCCCCTGGGAGCGGAGGGGCTGCCTCTGGGCTGAAACCTTCCCATGCACACAGCCCTGCCCCTGCTCTGCTCAGGAACAGCATGGTCAGGCCTTCTTGTTTTAATGACTTCTCATTTGTGTTTCATTTGCCATTCCTTTCATGGCTGATGGAAACTCATGTTCTTTTTTGATTTAGGAAAAAAGCCATGTTCTTTTTTTTCTAGACTTTCCCCCCTGGGTAAAAACCTCATAAAAGGAGAGAGAGACAACCGAGCGGCACGTCTGTCTTGATCGGGATGGGGTGGGGGGCTGGGTTCTGTCGTTGGAGTCCCTTTGGGACGTGGGCAGCAGAGGGCTGGCTGGCTGGGAGGGTGGCGCCTGGCCCACTGGGCCCGGGTAACATCCGTCCGTCACCACAGCGTCCTTTGGGAGCGTTTCAGCGAAGGGAGGTTCCGAACGCCCAGGGTTCTGGCTCTCGGTGGAGGAAAGGAGCCGTGGGCATCCCTGTGCCTTGGTGGTCCACCAGCCTGACCGCTGGCACCCGGAGAGGACCGTCGCAACAGTCCAGGGCCTCTCTTACCCAGCCCCTTGCCTGCAGGACGTTTAGAAAATAAACACTTAAAAAAAACCTCAACTCTTCCTCTGGGCAGATTGAGGATGGAGCTTAGGCATTTGAGAACCTCCGAGCCTTGTCTGGAGGATCTTCAGTGGGGAGGGATCTTGAGACTTCTGATCTCTGCTGCTCCCCCGCCCCATTCCTACCCTTTAGACGGTGTGATCGCTTCTGTTTAGATCAGGAAGCGGCACACTTTCTCCTTCTGGGGGAGACGCCTGGGGGACCGTGACGGGCTTGCCAGCTATCTGGGCGTCTGTCTTTATCCCACAACCTCCAGTGGGAGGAACCCCCGTCTCTCCCCTTCCTTACCCACCCCCCAGCAGGCCAGCAGCCTCTTCCCAGACCTCATCCCCGGGTCTGCAGGCAGAGAGTTCTGGAAGGAGGGGGCCGGCTACAGGCTGCAAACCCGGGAAATGACCGGGTCCGGTATCTTGGGGGTGAAGTTTGTTTGTGTTTTATTTTCTGAATGGTGACAGCTAGCTGGTCCTTGGAAGTTTTCTAAGAATTTAATTGGCCAATTAATTACCAATGAAGCATTTAATTGGCCAATTGTTACCCTGACTACTCTTCAGTTTCACCTGCATCCCCCTGGAAAACACCACTTTGGTTCCGAGTTTGGTTAGTAGTATGCTCTTGCCGCAGATGTCAGTGACAGTAACAGTAACGCAGACGTGAAAACAAGATGTTGATGCAGACCCTGAGCACGTGATGTATATATTGAAATACAAGAGGAAGTACTGGTTTCTAGGACGCAGCGACACGTGCGCCCAGCCCTCAGCTGAGCGAACCTGTGCCTGGCCTGGTTTGGTCCCACGGCTGCCCTCCCACCGGAGATCACAGTTGTCTCTGCTGTGTTGATGAGAAAACGCAGGGCCAGGAGGGTCACTTGACTTGCCCAAGGTCTCAGGAAAGGCTGGCCGGTGATCTTATTAACCATTTATTAACCGCGATGTTCCAGGTTGAGTCTCCCGAATCACCCTCCTCTCCATTGCCTTCTCCCCACCTCCTGCCTGCCCTCTGCCTGCCCCACCACTCACACCCCACTGACCCAGCAGGCCTCTTGGGATCCGTGAGCTGGAACCAATGACCTTGGTGCTGCAGAGGACGAACCCCGGTCTAGAGGATTTCACCCCATCTGACACCGCAGATGTGCCTCTGGGTCCCCATATTGATGTCAGTTTCCTTTGTTGTAGTGAGCGCTCGTCATATTATCTTTTCTCAGAGGTCACGTATCAGGGCTCCTGGAATGCCCCGTACCGTGAGGATGTGGGTTCATTTGCGAAGCCGTTGAGGTGGTGATGGATGCTGTTGGACATTAGACATCTCTTTTCTGCTTGATGAGTTGATTACCCTCCAGGAAAGGGGGCCCTGGTGATGGACAGAGTGCAAGCAGGAAGGCGGAAGGGGGGCCTTTGTGGGAGCTGACTGTGTGGGGAGGGAGGGAGGAGACCAGCTCGCTGGCAGGAGACCCTGGGGGCCTGCTCCAAAGCTTTGGGCAGTCGGCAGTCCTCCCCCAAGCCGTGAGATCAGCACAGCCACCAACTCACAGCCTGCTAAGTGACACGTCCCCAGGTCCTGCCATTGATCTGGAAGGGTGCTGTTTTGTTTGGATCTTTTCCATTCTCCGTCCAATTTTGATCACACGCAGGAGACCAATAACTCGCTCCAAAAAAAATAAATCAGTGTCAGCTTCAGTGCAGGAGACCACAGAGGGCGAGGAAAGAGCGGTGTGGCCAACAGCCAGGGTGGGGAATTGCCTTGGGACCCCTGTCCGGGAGCCCTCAAAGGGGCTCTCGGGTCCCCCTGCCTTTGTGCTGAGCTGTTAGAACCAGGTTAGCTCATTCATTAAGCACCACCTGTGTGCAGGCACTGTGCTGGGCTCCGGTGGTCCTCCACCCGGTCCAGAAGCTTCTGATGGCACCAGAGCTCCAGAAGCCATGCTCTCGTCCCCCCAGGCTGTGTCCCCCCCCCCGGGAGACCAAGACGCTGAGGCACGTACCTCTGACTGTGGACCCTTCTAAGGTCCGGCATCCACCATCCCTCTTACAGCCGTGCTTCCGCTGTAGAAGCCCCAGGCCCGCTCACATCAGACATTGGTAAGGGGACCAGCCAGCCTCTGGCCCCCAGGAAGTTCGTGTTCAGAGGGGTGGTCTCACCACTAGAACACATCTCGTTTCCCAAACAGCAGTGAGCTCAGTTTAGTGTTTAGAAGTCCTTCCCTGTCATCTGAACAGTGTCACAGCCATCCAGGTATTTTATTCCTACGGAATCCGTCTTCCTCAAGGTCATATTATCCGAACTGCACGGTCACACTGTTTTGTGTGGTCGGGGACGGTCTTGGGGCTGCTGACCTCGCCCCCCTTTCAACCCTCTCTCCCCAGTGAAGCCTCCCACCTCCCCACTCACCTGTTCAGCTAAGGGCTCCCTTTAGAGCATCTTTCCCAGCCACGCTGGCTCCTTGAGGTCAGGTCCTGCCAGGAAGACATGTGACAGATGCCTGCCCCGCCAAAGGGAGGAGAGGACATGGTCACGTTACTAAGCCAGGCCCTTTGGGTGGCTTCCCTCCCCCCCTCCGCCCCTCCCGGGTACATCCCTGCATCACGTAAGATGGGGCCAGACTCGACACCATCGCCCTGCCCTGCCCTGCACCGAGATGGCCCTCTTCACTAAAAAGCACATGAAAATAATAGGGACAATTAGGAAAACCCCACGTTCTCCGTAAACTCCACCGTGTGGAACCAAAATGCAGTCAAGATGTGGGAATACCCAGGTTTTCTTACAGGGGAGCTGGTGTTGGGCGTTTTGATTCCAGTGAGCTGGTAGGCCACATCCACTCAAGTCATGGCATTTACAAAGAAAGAATCCGGAGGTGGCTTTGTTTTATCTTTTCTGGCAAAGGGACCCTCGTGGATGGGGGAGCTTGCACACTGGCCTCAGACCTGCCGAGCGGGCTCCTCTCACCACTCGCCCGGGGGGCCTTCCTTCTGCTGACAGAAGCACCCGCAGCGGGGGCTCTGAGCCCTGCTGCCCCAAGGGCCCCTTGTTCCCTTGGGCTGCCCTGGCTTCTGTCCCCCGGTGTGTTCTCAGCTCTCCCCCTCCTCAGCCTGGAGCCCCACGGTCCTTCCCGCAGGACGATGGCCACAGGGAGCTGCAGCCTGCCTGGAGCGTGGCCCTGAGGTCACCAGCGCCCGGAGGGCAGGGAACGAGTTCCCATCACTTGGAGAACAGGAGGCACATGGCCACCTGGGCCACCCGAGCCATCCTGCCGGGCGGTGGTGGGTGAAGCGGGCATTGTGATCAAGGCCAGGAATGAGCGAGTGGAAGGTCGCCGCCCCCTTCTGTCTGTGCCCGTGAACAGAACCTGCTTTATGGGGTCGGTTGGGCATTTCAGAGGACGGCCTCGGGAGTCTGGGAGGAAGTGGCCCAGCGAAGACAGGCAGTGGGTGTGTCCTGTGTGAGATGCAGTCTGCTTTCTGGTGAACAGACCGTGTGGCCCTGGGCGAGACCCTCATCCCTGGGCCTCTCCGAATTGGGGACTTGGAAGAGGTGGTCTCGGGGACCCTCCTGAACATTAGAATCCCCTGGAAGCTTTAACCAGCCGATGCCCGGCTCTACCCCCAAGGTCTGTGTCATTGTTCTGGGGTGTGAAAGCTCCCAGGGGACCCAGCCAGGTTGAGGACCCTGGTTCCAGGCCTCAGCGGTTCAGATGCAGCAGTTCTGGGCGGCATCCTGGAGGGGACGGGATTCCATCTGAGCCTTGGAACGTGGAGCAGGCGGGGAAGGACAAGGCATTTGAGGTGAGACCGGAGTGAACTCGTGGGGGTGGGAGGCACTGCCCAAGGTGGGCCCTCATCGCAGGCCCTGGGGGTCCCGTGATGCGCTCCTCTTTTGCACAGAGGGGCTCACTGCTGGCTTAAACCCTCCAGGCCGAGAGCTGGTTGTTACACATTTAGCACCTGTGCTGATTTTCTCTCCCACCCTAAATTGCCTTTTCCAAGTGTTGCCCCCTGTGACCAACTTGCCAGTTTATCGGAGGAAAAGGCAGTTTAAAAATCCTTAGAAATTGGATGCTGACTTCACCCAGCTCTGCCCACAGGAAGGAGGTGCTGATCCCTGGGGGTCCAGGGATGCATCAACCCAACCGGGTCCCCACCATCAAAGACCCACTCGTGGGGGAGGCAGACAGAGCTGAGATGGGGGGTCAGGAGAGGGTGCAGAGGGGGGCTGTCACTTGAGCGAAGTCTTGAGAGAAGCAGTGAGCTCCCTGTCTGGGAGGTAGCCAAGAGGAGGCGAGATGTCAGGGCGTCTGCACATCACCCTGCGGACCTCTGACACCTCCCGCCCAGCCCTGCGCTTGCCCCGTTCTAATGCATGACCCTCATCGCTGAGGGCTGCTCTGACAGAGGCTAAGGATAAGGAAAAGCCTCAAATGAGACCCAGTCTTTAAAAAAAGTGTTGTTAAAAACAAAAAGCACATCTGCCTCTAAACATCTGAATGGATGTCTCAGGAGCAAGGTTACAGGTTTTAGGGGTTTTTAAAAAAATTTTAACTCATGCGCGATACCGGGTCTGAAAACTCCCACGTCCTTAATCCCTCCTGCAGCCGGCAGAGCCCTTGACGGATAAAGCAGCTGCCTTCTTGCCAGACAGGTGCACTGGGAACGGCATTAGCCCGGCAGATTTTCCTCTGACTAACTGCATTGCTTTCTAATTTGCTCTCATGTTGGTTGAAAATGACTAAAGCGTTTTGTGCAAAGTCTAGACAGCTTTCGAGTCAACGGGCATTTAAGCAGTGATCGGAAAGCTCTTCTTCTTGTGACCCCAAACTTGGGCCTCTACTGGGTTTGTTATCTTGGTTGATTTGAGCAATCAGAGCCTTCTGGAAGCCCGGATTCCTCAGGGAGAGGCACTTTCCCAGGACTGGGCGTGACAGAGTGATTACACTCGGAGCATCCCAAGTGCCAAATGAATGACGTCCCCCCGCCGGACTGGTGATTCAGTCCGACCTGCTGTGAGGGCCTGGACGAAAGGAGAGGCCTGACGCACGCGCCCCCTGGGGTATCGGGCATCGCCCTTCCTGACGACCTTGATAATGGTCATCCCTGCAGACTGCCCGGTGTTGTGGGCACTTGTCCTCCTGCGGGCCCAGGCGGCTGTGCCCTCTGCCACAGCGTCCTGCTGGAGGGCGGTGTCACATGCTGCTGGAGGGCTGGCCTTCCCAGATGACCCACAGACTGGGGGCAGCCCCACCCACTTGGCGGGAACAGCAGAGGGTGGGTGCCAGCCACGCCCCACGGCGCGGCTGCAGGTCCCAGGCTGTCGGTTCCCACACCCATGTGCGTGGTGTCCTTTCTCCAGGCTGGACGCTTCCTCCCCTGGTGGGGAGATAGCCCTGGCCCCTCGTGAAAGGCACCCCTTGGGTTTGGGGGAATGACATGACCCTGTTTAGTCTATTCTCTCCCGGTCCTTCCAGCTCCTTCTCTGGGTGCCGAATCACTAAATCCCAAGTCCAGGAGGGGATGCCTACCCGGCAGGGGTCCCCCTGCTTCAGCACCACTGACAGGTCCGCTGTGTCCGCAGGTCTGGTACATGGACGGCTACCACAACAACCGCTTTGTCCGCGAGTACAGATCGATGCTGGCCTTCATGACCACGGACAATTTCACATCCCACCGCCTCCCGCACCCCTGGTCCGGCACGGGGCAGGTGGTCTACAACGGCTCCATCTACTTCAACAAGTTCCAGAGTCACATTGTCATCAGGTTCGACCTAAAGACGGAGACGATCCTCAAGACGCGCAGCCTAGACTATGCCGGCTATAACAACATGTACCACTACGCCTGGGGTGGCCACTCGGACATCGACCTCATGGTGGACGAGAACGGGCTGTGGGCTGTCTATGCCACCAACCAGAACGCCGGCAACATCGTCATCAGCAAGCTGGACCCCGTCTCCCTGCAGGTGCTGCAGACCTGGAACACCAGCTACCCCAAGCGCAGCGCCGGCGAGGCCTTCATCATCTGTGGGACCCTCTACGTCACCAACGGCTACTCGGGGGGCACCAAGGTCCACTATGCCTACCAAACCAACGCCTCTACCTACGAGTACATCGACATCCCCTTCCAGAACAAGTACTCGCACATCTCCATGCTGGATTACAACCCCAAGGACCGCGCCCTGTATGCCTGGAACAATGGCCACCAGATCCTCTACAACGTCACCCTCTTCCACGTCATCCGGTCTGATGAGTTGTAATCCCCTCGGCCTGGAAGCCGAGGGTCCGAGCCCTCACCCACCTGGAAATTCCTGTGGAACAGCTGCCAAGTTAACATTGGTGAGACGAACAAGGCTAATTTGGAAAAATCAGCAGCAGCGTGGACTCCGGCATCACGGGGTGGCGTTGCCCCCGTGTTTCTCCAGCTCCAGCTGGAGGGCGGCCGGTGTGGGAAGAAGCCCCCGTATTTACGGCTGGAACTGCAGCCCAGGGCTCCCCAGTTCCCCCGCCCTGGTCCCCTTTCTGGTCAATATACTCAAGAAGTAAGGCACTGACTGTTGGCCAATTCTCACCGAGAACAACCCACTGTTAGGCTCGCATGGACTTGTCCGTAGATCATGGTCAGCTCGACGGACCTGAGTGTCGTGTCTCATTGAAGCCCCCCCTCCCCCGGGCCTTGCTCGGCGGCCGAGGGGGCCGCGTAGGCTAGTGTAACTCTCATCTCATCACCGCTGCCGTCCTTGACCACGTGTTGTGTCTTAGATGAACTGTGCTGAGACTCCAAGTAGCCCGTGGACCCGAGTTAGTCCCCGAGAGCGGTGGCCGGCGTGTGTGGCCTGGACAGGCCCAGTGCCACACCGTTTGAATCCGCGTACCCCGTAGATACATCGTGCAGTGTCCGTCTGTCGTTTCCTCGAGGTGGTGAATTGTCTGTTTAGTTGATGCCATGAATGTTGTAAATGCAGTTCCGTAGTTTGGATTAGTAAGTGGATGGCTTTTGTTTCTAAAGAGAAATTAAAAAAACACATCAATGTTCGCCCTTATAGAGAGATGATCAAGTTCACGTTGATAATCATGAAAGGAAATATCCTCTTCTTGTTAAAGTATCTAAGTAGTGTAACCACAGATGAGAAGGGCTCATCTAGGGAAACTTCGGTTTCCAACGGGAAAGAAATGCTCCTGAGGGTAACAGTGTGGGGAAAGTACCTTTTTTAAGTAAAAAAGAGGGAAACTTTGTACTATCCGGTTATCTAAGGAACAATAAAAATATTAGGAGATGTTTTTGCTTCGTTTGTCATTTCAGAAGGTTTTCAAAATGACCGAGACTTCCAGATCCTTGCAGACGTATTCCAGAGCGAGTGCCCCTCTCAGAAGAGGACAGGGCACGGTCTGGACACAAGCGCCACTGGGTCCCTAGGCACTCATCCCCCACAAGGGCCGGAGCCCGAGAATCAGCTTGGAGGTCCCCACTCCTTGGGTGAATCTGAATCCGAGGACTACACCCCTGGGAGTCCCACCCACCCCACCCCGCCAGGCTCCTCCAAGTCACAGCTGGAAGGAGCCTGGGACAAGCACCCGCTTCCCACGTGGCAGGGGGCATCTGCAGAGACCCTGCCGAGAAGTGGGCAAAGGTAAACCCAGGCCCTCTCTGGCCAATTGGCTCCCTAGGAGCACTGGGGATCCAGGAGGTGAGTGACCAGCCCTGTCTGGGGTCTGGGTCCCTGAGCCTTGGAGACAGAGAACCTCGTGCATCGGGGGAGCCCAGACCACCACGGCCAGGCCTGCAGATACCAAGCCAGCCTCCGTCTCTAAGTGGGCCCTGAGGTCTCTGCAGGACAGAGCCGTTCTGGAGTGCCCTGGGGATTCACATGGCCAGAGAAGGCACAGGTCAAAGTCACTCTCCTTTCACAAGACAGTCCAGGACCGGCCTCAGCACTAGAGGCCAAGGCAGGGTGTGGCATGTGGTGACCACCCACTGCGTCCCCTGCCCTTCCCTCTGCTCTGGGGCGGCTGGCCTCCTTGGCAGGCTGGACAGCAGGGCTGTGATGTGGGCCTGGGGAGAAGCCAGCAGCCCCCGTGAGCTCAGCCCAGCTGGCACCGCACCCAAACCAGACAGCAGAGGAGCTGATGTGTTTCCGAAACGGTCTCCTTCAGTTTCCATCACGTGTCCTGGAAAGAACCTGGGCTGGTCCCCAGGCAGGGGTGTAGGCGGCACTTAGAGGGGGTGTAGCTGGCGTTCACGGCGCTGGTACTCTTGGAGTCAGTCTGAGAACATCTAAGAACATCTGACTCCGTCCCCGGGGCCCCTCGGAGGCTGGAGCCACTGAGACGGCAAGCCGGTCAGGCCAGGAGGCAGCGGGGGCGTGGGGACCGTGTCTGCTAGTCACAGCGGGCGCCCTTGGGATCCGGCCAATTGCTGGGAAGATACGGGATGCGAAGTAGGGTGGAGGCCCCGCTTGTCCTCTCCAACCCCTCCGGTGGAGTAACACACTGAAGCAGAAAGGAGTGACCACTGGCCAGGGCTTGCCTGCTGTTGGGAGCCCTGGATCGCAGTCAGCTCGCCCATGAGAAATTGGGTGGGCCCTGGACCACTGGGTGGGGAGGGAGGGAGATGCCAGAGGACCCTGGAAAAGTGCTGGGGGTGTGGGCCAGCAGGGCAGCCTGGGGCAGGGGTGGCAGCCTTGCATAGTCAAGGGCCACTCCTGGGACCCTTCCCCACCCCACCCCACCCCGCACCGGGGGCCATGTTTCTGCCGCACGCTGGGGGCCGCCTAGACACTGCACTGCGAGGGGACGGTGCCGCCTTGGGCCTGGCCCAGGCCACCTCTGACCCCAGCGCCCCTCAGCCTCTCGCCTCTGCCCACACGCTGCTGTGGGGCTCACCGAGCAGGTCTCCACCTCTGGACACAAGGCGCTCTGGAACCCCTTGGCCCCTTCACCTGTGCCCTCCCCACGTCCCTCCTCCCCTCCCAGCTCAGAGCTCCCGCCTTCTGGAAGCTTCCCGTTTCCCATCTCCAAGGAGGAATCACTGCTTCTTTCCTGTTCCTTTAAATCCTTCCTCCATCACCCATGCTCTGGACTGCCCCATCTTCCCAGCATCTGTGATTCTCTTATACCCAGCATATTCTTTAAGATCTGGGTTTTTTTTTTTAATTCACCAAGCCCAAGACAAAATAATCCAAAAAATCCTTTCTTGCTTTCTTGTTGCTACCGGGTTTTCTTCGCCAGATACCCTGAACTGTGAGGAGGAAGCGGGGTGGGGATGGTAGGAAACGCCTGATACTCAGTTAGAGCCTCGTTAGCTGCAAGTCCTCCCAAAGCAAGAAGACTCGCACAGGCCCCTGCCACAGCCGTGGCAGGACAAGCTGCAATTCAAACTTTTAGAAGCGGGAGGCATTTTCCTACTTTCATGTTTGCAAGTTACCTTGGAGGGAGCCGGTGCGCAAAATCCTCCCCGGGAGAGACAGGAGCTGGTTCTTCATAGAACAGCCCCGACTTCAGTAAGACAGTCTAAGACGCCACCGACTTTATTCCCGGTGTGAAGCCGTGATGGGAGTCTGTCCAGGCAGGATCAGGCAGGGATTGTTAAGTAATTACAGCTGCAATTATGGGCCGAACTCTTCATAATTTCCCCTTAATGGCATAGGAGACAGCAAATGTACAAATACCTACTCTGAGTCACCAGAAGACAAAATAACGACCTGATAGGTTCAGAATGGATTTGCTGTCTCCGACTGAGTATTTGCCGGGGAAAATAATCCTCCAGGATATTAAATACGCAAGAAAAATGGTTCCATCCAGAGAGCAAATAAAACAACCGGCTTGCCACTAAATCTCCCGGATTCCAATAACTGAATATATTGGCTGATGGCAGAACATCTGTAGATGAATTTTCTTTATTAAAAGTTTGGCCTGGAATCAGAACTCAGCAGTTCTTTGGTGGGTACTTGAGGCCAGAGCATGAGATGCCAAGTCCTGGGTGCAGCTGGGTAGGCCTGGAACTTTTCTAGTTTCCGCAGGTTTCTTCTTGAAGGAGGCCTGTGATGGGTGACCCCACACAGCTGCCCATGGAATTCACCTCTAGCTCCGGGAGTCGCGATGCCCTTGTCGTTTAGGGAAGGCGTGAGGTGAGGGTGGCCGAGTTCTCGCAAGTGACCAGGAAGGAGGCATCTCTTGGGTTCTTGGGAAGTGCAGGGTCTCAGACCGGTGAAGTGCCAGGCTCCACCCGTGAGAAGGGAAAAGAAGGCGATGGTGATTTCAGGTAGCTGAACGGGCCAGGGTAGGGGGTAGAACGTTGTCTTTAATTGGAACACAACGTAATCCCATTTGCAGATTATAAGTGGTAAAGATTGGGCATAGTCACTACTTAGAAGCCAATGTTGACACCTGCTTCCCCCGCATCCCTTTGACCTCACGCCACCTGGAGAAGAGGCACCAGGCTCCCCGTCCTCAGATGGAAACTGTCTCAGGACATCTGAGCTTCCAACCCATGAAAGAGTGTCAACGTCCACAGGACAGCCCAGGCCAACACGGGGACACATCGGAAACCTTCAGGCCGTTGAGGGTCCCTGGAGAAGGTAGCAGCTGGGCCAGGACTGTGGGCAGCAGGTAGTTCCTCGGGGCTCACAGGGAAATGAACCCCCAGAGGCAGCTCCTAGAAGCTGGAGCGGGGATTTGGGAGGGAGGGGGACTTGGGTCCAATCCTTGTCCAGACACCTGTGTAGGCGTGGCCCAGGAAGACGTGACACATTTCACTGAAAGAAGCATGATCCAGGGACTGTTGGTCCGCGAAGAGTGAGGCTGAGTCCCCGGGGCTCAGGAGCTCAAAGCCAGATCATCCATCTGATGCCCTGCGTCATCAGGCCCAGGCAGAGCAGAGCCTTCTAGGTGTGAAGGGGCTGGTCTGCTCACCATCAGGTAAGACGTCCCTTTCTTGGTGGCCCAGATCTTCGGTATTGAGGAGCAGCTCTCGTGAGAACCATCTCCATTTGATTTCCTTTGGCTGAATTGTTACTGAACAGGTCTCCTGTAGCAGGATTTTGCTTTAGTAAATCTATTGTTAGAGATTATTTTCACAGGCTATAAGAATGAGATATAGAGTCCTTTGAACCCAATAGCAAAGAGAGGCATCAATTTGTGCCTAAACCCTGCTTGTAAATTACACTGCATCTTGCTGTTTTCACATAATTTTCCCTGAAGGTGACATTAGGGACATGGAACTCATCCTTTTCACTGATGTGTGTATCCCATTGTGTAAATGTGGCATGGTGTGTGTCACCAGCACCCCCATGGTGGGTATTTGGGTTGTTTCTAATAGTCTGCTCTTAAAAACCATTCCACGGTGAATAACCTCGTGTAAAATCACATCACGTATTGCACATGATATGTGTCTTTGGAATAAAGGGTCTGAGGGTAAACGCTTCTGTCCTTCTGCCCAGTATTGTTGAATTCCCTTCCATAGGGGTTGCACCACTTTACTTTCCTTCTAGCAGTGTACGAGAGTGCAGATTTCCCCATGGAGTGCTTGGAAAATCTTTGGGAGTTTTCCAGTCTGAGAGCTAAGACGTGGTATCTCCCAGCACTTTGAATTTTCACTTCTCTTATGAAGAGTTGGGGAAGCATCTTCTGTATGTTGCAAAGCCATTGACAATATTTATCTGGGAACTCTCAGTTCATATCTTTTGCCCATTTTTCCCTACTCAGCTGCTGAGAATTTTCTCCTGTATAAATGTTAGGAGTTCTTTGTATATGTGGGAAGTCAGCTTTTGTGTTTCTGAGAGTTGCAAATATCCTGTGGTTTGTCAATCTTGATTTTGGTTATGGAGGGTTTTTTAAAATGTAGTCAGAATTATCAATTATCCTTCTAATGCTTTTGGCTCTCGAGACACAGTAAGGGCCGTCATAATGAATGGACTCATTTTTCTCTGGTGCTGATGCGGGCTTGCTTCTTACGTTAAGACTGGCAGTGCCTTTGGGGTTTATGTAGTGTGACGTGTGGGTGCACTTTGACCTTTTGCCAAAAGGCTGCCCAGCTGTCCCAACATGAATTATTACATGGCCCAGCTCCCCACCCCGAGTCCTAGGCTGAGGGTCCCACGTACTTAGGCTCCATTTCCGGGTTCTCCTCTTTCTGAGTCTGTTTGATGCTGTCACTGGAAATTCTACCATTTCCATAAATTTCCATAAATTTGCCTAGAGGTGAATATTCATGGCCTCCAAGACATAGGCACTTACTCCACTGCTTTTTTTTTAAGATTTATTTTTATTATTTATTTATTTATTATTTATTTATTTATTTTCGGCTGTGTCGGGCTCTTCGTTGCAGTGTTCAGGTTTCTCTCTAATTGTGGCGTGCGGGTTTTTCTCTTCTCTAGCTGTGGCGTGCGGGTTCCAGAGCGCGTGGGCTCTGTAGTTTGCGGCCCGCAGGCTCTAGTTGAGGCGTGAGGACTCAGTAGTTGTGGCACTTGGGCTTAGCTTCCCGCGGCATGTGGGATCTTAGTTCCCTGACCAGGGATGGAACCGGCGTCCCCTGCATTGTAAGGTGGATTCTTCACCACTGGACCACCGGGGAAGTCCCCACTCCATTGCTTTTTAAAGTGCTCTTTAAAAGGTTTGTGTACAAGGACCCCTAATCCCTGTGATTGTGAAGTCTCACCCCAGGGGTAATTATTCAATCTGAGTGGGATTTTTTTGCCTTCACCAATTTCGTCAGATCAGCAAAGATTAAAGTAGTTTTGGGATGCTGTGTCTCTGTGAGGCCGTTCTTTGTTGTTCTAAACAGAATGTCTGAATCCAGGGACTTGGCCAGGACTCTAAAGCAAGCTGAGGTCCCGTCCTCTGGAGGATCTTCAGGGAAATCCCTTGTCCCATGTGGCGCCTTAGCTCGGCTGTCAACCTGGGGCTGCTCTGGACCCTGCGCTCTGCTCAGCCTGCCCTCGGCTGGCCGTTGGCACACATGGCCTGTCCTCCAGCTGGTGAGTCACTAGATGCTTATTCATCACACAGCAGGCAGCAGAAGATGCCAGAAAGGTGTGCCCGTAAGGATCCGGGCTCACCCCGCAGCCCAGCCCCAGGTGCTGGTGAGTCACTGCTGTGGGCGCTGAGCAGGGCAGCAGAGGGCGGCGGAGGGCTGGCATCCATCTCTGCTTCTCCGTCGCTGGGGGAGGCCGGCGGGTGGGGGGCGGGGCCTCTCCTCTCTGTGCCCTCGATCCCGCTGCATCCCACGTGCTCACACCTGCACACACGTGCACCCACCTGCACACACACACACCCATGCGCACACCTGCACACACCTACACCCACGTGCCCACACCTGTACACATGTGCACCCATGCGCACACACCTCCACCCACGTGCACACACCTGTACACACGTGCACCCATGTGCACACACCTCCACCCATGTGCACCCACGTGCCCACACCTGCACACACCTGCACCCACGTGCCCACACCTGTACACATGTGCACCCATGCGCACACACCTCCACCCACGTGCACCCACGTGCCCACACCTGCACACACGTGCACCCACGTGCTCACACCTGCACACACCTGCACCCATGTGCCCACACCTGTACACACGTGCACCCATGCACACACACCTCCACCCACGTGCACCCACGTGCCCACACCTGCACCCACGTGCACACACCTGCACCCACGTGCACACATCTGCACACACATGCACCCATGTGCACACCTGCACACATGTGTACACACACCTGCACACATGTGTACACACACCTGCACACACGTGTACACACACCTGCACCCACGTGCACCCACGTGCTCACACCTGCACCCACATGTACACACACCTGCACCCACATGCACATACCGGCACGCGCGTGCACACACTGGCTAATTCCAAGCACCTGATCAGACTCGGAGCAGCTGCAGGTCAGCAAGCAGGCCTTAGAAGCCTCCTTGGCTGCCCCTTCAAGGTTTAATTTCTACTTTGGCAAAAGGGGAGGGGCTACTGCCCGCTTCCACAGGAGACTGCATCCCGCCTGCCCTGGTGCAGGCCTCCCAACCTGGTCCGAGCCCTGTGCCGTTGATGGAGGGAGGGCACAGCTGAAGAGTGACATCACAGGACACAGGCTGCAGTCAGGGGCCTCGGGGGAGGGGTGTGGAGGGAGCATCTCTTCGACCCCCGGGCAGGCGACCGCTTCTCTGTGACCCTCCGCCTGGGCTGGTGGGAGCACCGGGCGTCACGTCGGAAGACTTCAGGGGTTCCAGCCTCGAGGCGAGGAGCCCTTCGGCCCTCTCACACCTCCCGCCCCCGTCTGGTGAAACCTGTGTCTTCCGTCAGATGATCCCTCAGCCGTTTGCTCCCCTTCGAAGGCACCTAACCCACAGAGACTAGTTAACACCTCAACAAGTTAGCATGGCTAGTCAGTGGCAGACCTGGGACGGGCATCCCGGACACCTGGCCTTCGGCTCGTGCCAAATGAAGAGCTGTGTTTGGAGAAATCGGTAGGATGTCATACACTGTCTGCTAATTGGCCCGAGTCCCCACGATTGCGGGGAGGGACACGGGCTGCCCCCCACCCCAGGCCGTTTCTTGTTTCCCCTGTAGGGCCCCGGAGAGAGGGCTGTGACAACACAGGTGGCTCCAGCAGCTGACTCTGAAAAGAAACAGCAATTTCCCTATTGATCTTTTCCTTCCCGCTAGGGGCTTGAAAATAAGGTTGCCGAGAATGATGTTGCTGGGCACGTTCTTCATTGTTTCATTTCTGCTTATTGAATCTCGGGTTATATCTGGAGGACCTCCCCCTGCCTGCCCACCCCACCCCCCCACCACCCCCGGAGCTTCTCCCATCAGTGGCGCACATGGATCTCCTGAACAGCATGGTCTTGGCCAGCAACATGAGCACAGACCCCCGGGCTGTCCACGGGGCCAGAGACCGCGTGGGTTCCCACCTTCCCACGACATCGCCCACCCTGCCCCTCCGCCCAGCTCCTGGCTCCTGCCGCCATCTCCTTCAATTAGCGGGACAGGCTCTCCTACCAGCTGCTTATCTCACTTACGCGGGCGCCGGTGTCCCGGTTATATTGGCGGTGGCAGGCCATAATAAAGAAGACAAACAGCGGCTGCATCAGGTCATTCAGAGAAGCTGATGTTTACTCAGGAAGGGCCAGGAAAGGAGACATTCAGTTAAAGCTTTCCTGCAGCTCAGCGGCTCCAGGCCTGGCCTGTGCATCTCGGAGCTTCAGACATGATGTCCAGAAGGAGAATTTTCTCAGGTCCTTCCTCCCAGGAGGCTGTCCGTCTGCACCAGTTCCAGGAAGGCTGGCGTGAAGGCTGCCCTGGGCGGTGAGCCCTGCAACTCAGTTACTACGCCGAGCTCCATGCTGACACCCAGCCCTCAAGGCATTCTCGGTCCAGCAGAGGAGACAAAGACGGTTCCAGAGGTGTCACAAGGCCCCAATTCTCGGATACAAAACCAGCAGCTGGTTTCACCCATAGCAGCGCAATAAAATAACAGAAAAATTCAGGTAGACTCTTCCAGCCCTCAGTGGTTCTATAAATACAGGCTTAAAGTCATCTGAAAGGTGATCTTCTGGGTAAGAAACATCCCGTTCTTAGGCGCCCACCTTCTCCCGCTCTCCTCCCCAGCACGGGCTTTCAGGGGGAGCCATCTTTACAAAGGAATCCAAAAGGGACATGGAAACTTAACACCAAGGGAGATTCTATGGACACTGAAAAAGGTAGTAGGTGCTGGAGGTCAGTGTGACCTGGTCAAATCCCCGCTCCACCGCTGGCAGCGATGTGACGGTGGCCACACCCCTGACCCTGGAGGGGCGGGATGCCCATAGGACCCACCCTCAGGTCACCACAAGGGACATCTGAGCCGCCAGCCCTCAGGTAGCACCCAGGCAGGGCCCTGGACGTGGGTGCTGGGGCTGGCTGGCCTGACTGCCTGTTCCTTGGAGCCCAGGGTGCTGGGCCCTTGAGGTCACGACTTCATTTCAGCATCATGGCAGTCCTTGGGGCCCAGGTTGGGAGGCTCAGGTGGGAACAGTCAGGGGACCTCCTGCAGGCAGGTTGGCGTGCTGACCACCTCGTGCTCAGAGACCAGCCTCCCGGACCACAGAGCGATGGCCAGAGCCACAGCCCATCTCAGAGCCACGAGGCCACGTGTTCAAGGGGACACTGCCTGTGTCAGACTGCAGGTGACCATCTCCAGGGCACGCAGCTGAATCTTCACGCCCTCTCGCTGACTGTCCCCTCCACCTGGCACGTTGGCCCCGATGCTCACACGGCCAAGTGCTTCTCCGCCTGCAGGTCAGTTTGCCTACAGGAGTGCGTCCATCAGACACTGGCCGTGGTGTCTGTGTGTCCAGCCCCACGTAGATGACAGCGTGGGAGAGATCCACCTGCGTGCATCCCCAGGGCCCAGCCCCGGGCCTGCACATAGTAAGTGTGCAGTGAACGCGTGCTGATGCATGAGTGACAGGTATGCTCCTAGTACACGCTGACATTGAGGAGGGAACGGGCTTTCCAAATGCAGATCAAAATCTGGCCGGAGTCAGTTCCCCATTCCAATGGAACAGATCCTTCCAGACCTCCAGAGAGATGCACATTGAGTGCTGAGTGCCTGGGAATGAGGAGAAGTTTTCACCCCCCTCGGGCACGCCCGTCCTGTTGAGCGGGGGGGCTCAGGGACCTGGGGGCGTCCATCCGGTGATGATTCTTCGTGACCCTCGGAGTGGAGTCTCTGCACATCTTTCTGCTTCTCAAATCTCCAAGTTGGGCCACGACACAAAAAGGAAGAGAAGGACCCAGAAAGCCCCGAGTTCCTCCGGGGGAAGCGGAGGCCAGTCACGTCCCTTCCGGTCCTGCTTAGCTGGAAATCGCCCAGAACCCCAGGGGCCGCTAGAGGAGGTTGAGGGGGGACTCCACCCCGCCCTGCCCCACCGTGCAGCCTCTCCCTCGGCGCCCGGCAGTAGGAGCCAGAGCAATTTGGAGGATGTGAATTATTCAGAACAGCCAAATGAAACGATAAACCTGGGCTGTGTACAGAATCAGAAAATAGATCCCAAGTCAGAAGGATTCCTAAGGTTGATCTTAAGAACAAATTAGCGGTGAGTTAGGGAAATGTTATTTGATTAGACGCCACCGGCTGTCTCGAGAACAATATTTGTAAATTGTTTTCCTCAAACCAGTTTCAGCCAGCTCTGCTCTGCAGGCTGGCACCCACCTCCCAGGTCCCCATTTTTATCACACGCGCTCCTGGAGGACAAAGGCCCTTCTGACGCACTCACCGCCGGGTCCCCAGGCCTCACACCGAGGCCGGCACATCACAGGTGCCCCGTAGATCTCCTTGGAATGGATTAAGTCATATTTCCATTCCATTCTTGTGAGCCCCTCACGTACGTCCCCACCCTGACCCCAGACTATGTCCCTAACCCCAGAAAAGCCCACGCCGTGACCCCCACCAGCCTGATGGGGCCCAGCCAGGGATCTCACCAACGTGCCTTGAGGCAAATCGCTCAAGCAGGGGGACAGAGGCCTTGTTGGAATGCAAGACCCCTATTATTACGCAACCACCCCAACTTTGGTGCTGCCGGCTCAGGGTCTGCAGCATGCTTGGGGCCAGCCCCACCCACAGGTCATTTTAGCTCAGCTGCCAAGCTCTTATTTGCCCCAAGACGGGGGCATCCCCTGTGGGAAAGTGGGAGCAGAGCGAGGGTGCGGGTGTTAAAACCATCGGTTAACAAACGTGCCAGGCAAAGCCCTCAGGGGTCCAGAACTTTCCCTGCTTGCAGGGCAGGGAGGTGGGGACACTGGGTCTGGCCACCCTGGGGAAGAAGACAGGGACACAGTTGTCAAGGTGGCACATGCCCTCGAGCCTGGGACAATCTCTCCACGACTCCTGGACGACACACAAGCATGAGAGGGGAGAGACGGACATGCCCAGGACCTGGAGGGGTGGGTCAGTGTCTCCCCAGCCCAGGCAGGCTTGCTGGGCCCGGGCAAGGCCGTGGCTCTCTCAACCTCACTCCCTTTCTAGGCTCCAAGATCGAAGGCCCTTCTGTTCTGACGTCCAGGGGTTCCATCCACGGGCACCTGCTGCATGGAAGCCCCGCCCAGAGCCATGGAGAACACAAAGAACCACCAACCCAGGTGTCTGAGCAGAGAGGCTTGTGCTCGGGGCCTGAGCAATGGCTATTCTGTGGCTGCTCTGCTATGTCGGTTGATCGGGGCCGTGAGTATCTGCTTCTGGGCTCAGTTATCCAAATACCGTCCACCCTCCACCCTTCACTGTTTCCTGAGCATCTGCTATGTGCCTGATGCCGTGTCAGGCTCTGGGCACACAGTGGTGAAGGCAGCTGCAAGGACCCCCTCCGTGGGCCTACCGCATGGTGGGGGGGATAGACTTAGCAACAAATGCCAGGCATGGTGGTGGAGGGGGAAGGAGCAACGGGGAGCTGCCGTCCAGGGGCCCGGACGAATCGGGATGGGCGATAAGGAGGCTGGCACCCTCTCGGAGGCACAACGGCCCAGCTGGATCCAAGTCCCCAAGATGGACACAGACCTGGAGAGTGTAAAGCCAAAGGAAGCCAGCAGGTGGCTGGAGCCCGGAGGGAGGGTGAGAAGATGCAGGTGAAGGAGCAGAGCCAGAGGCCCACGTTGGTAACCCCTCCAAGGGGCTTTGCTGAGAAGGGGTGGGCCCAGGGCAGATCTGTTGAAGTGGGGCATGTTCACGGCACCATCAGAGAGCAAAGAAGCCGGTGGTGCAGGAAGCGGGGGGCAGGGCAGTCAGGAGAAGGACCCTTAGGATGTCGAGAGGGGAGGACACAGGAAAACCGGCCCGAGATGGGGGCTGGGAACAGCAGGGGGTAGGCAGATAGGGGCTTCTGGGGGGATAACATGAGTTCCTTACTGTCTGTTCCTGTTTCTCAATGAACTGAGTCAAGGTCAATGTCAGTGGAAGGAGACGGACGAGGATGGGGTTGGACTCCAGGGAGAGGAGGCGGAAGTACATTGGTTTGAAAGGCAGGGCGACACCTGGTCCGCCGGCCGTGCTGGGTGCCCGTTTGGAATCTGTGGTCAGAATTCAGAGGAGATCCACAGCGCCATGCCCCACGGTGCCATTTCTCCGGGTACTCCCAGCTGGTCCACGAAGACACGGCTTGCTGGGGGGCAGGGCCAGGGAGCGGAAGAGTGAGAAGGGCAGCCCGATGGCCATGGCAGAGTCCGGAAAACCCAGCAGGCTGAGCAGGGGAGCAGCCGTGTTTCATAGTGAGAACGTGGCCACGTCCGAGGAGTTGAGGTCTGAGACGGAGGCTTGGAACCAGGATTCAGGAGGAGGGGCTGCCCCGGGCTGTCAAGGGCGCGACCCACCACCAGGGCGGCCAGGCTAGTGGATGAGCAGGAGTCGGAGTCGGGATCCGAGGGACCACTGGGATGGGACCGTGCACAGAACTCCAACGGGGCCACGAGGTGGGGCGCTGCCCAGCAAGGTCCATGCAGGAAGAGGCAGGGTCTTCGCAGAGAGGAGGAGAGAGGGTTTGACGATGTGGAGACAGGAGGGCCCACCCATGGGGGGGTCCAGGGCGGGAAACACAGCCTCCCCTCAGCAGGCTGCAGGGAGCAAGGCCCCAGCCCCGGGGTCGGGCAGCTGTCCGAGCAAGAGGGTGGAGTGAGGCGTCTTCGGACGGCAGGCCCTAGTTCAAGGCTTCACCGCGGGATCAGGGAGGCCGGGGTGAGTTCAGATAGGGGGAAAGGGTCCACGTCAGGTGTGGCGAAGGGAACCAAGGCCCAGAGCTAGGACAGGGAGAGGTGGGGGGTGGGGGAAGGGGCATGGAGTCAAAGGGAGCAGCGGAGAGCCATGGCCTGACAAGCCCCGTGACTTGTGCAGGAGCTGGGCTGGCCACCTCCGGTCTCGGGAGCCTCCCCACTTCTGGATGAGGAAGGATTGGACCGCTTCAGCCTTAAGAGATGGAGCCAGCAAGGGGCCTGGCAGGTTCAGGGAGCGGGTTCAGGAAGCCCGGGGGTGAGCTTCCTGGCACTGGGGGTATGCAAGCAGAGGTGGGGTGTCGGGGAGACGTGCCCTCTGTGCGAAGGGAGGTGACCTCCATTTCCTTCCCAGCCCCCATGGTGTGTAAATCTGAGTCTCCAGCAGCCTCGCCCACTGAGTTGATTAAGGGGGAACCTGCAGGCTGCAGGGCCTGGCTGGGTGGGGATAATTTCCCCGGCACTGCTCCTCCAAGAGGCACGGCCCTACGCTGGGACCATCTGTTTGTGTACAGTGCCAGATCATTTGTCGATAACATCAGCATCACGGCTGAGAAATCTCTCTGGCTCCCCGCCAGAACCCCCCTGCCCCTCCCCCACCCCAAGATGACATTTCAGCCTAGTCTCAAGGTCAGCAGAATATGACTGTATTGATTGAGATGCTGGGCTTGTCGATTTCCAATGTGGGGAGAAGTACACGCTTTCCTGTCTCTTCCTTAAGTCGTAAAATGGATAGTGCGTATAAAAGGGCAACATGAAGCACTGGCCAGGCGAGCTTCGCGGAATCGCTGACTTTATAAATCAGGGAAGTGAGCTGCACTGGAGCCTTGGCCTCCCTTTCTGGATGTGAAATGGTTGAGTTCCAAACTGGGAGGGAAGCCGGCCCAGATGTCCCCGAGGTTGCCAGAGGGCACAGGGGAGACAGGGTTTTCCAAAAGGCACCTGCCAATGTGGGGGTCTTTTAAAGGCAGAAGATGACAGCCCCATGCCAGCCGAGCCTCGGGGATCGGGAAGCATTCTTGCTTGGCTTGGGGAATCAGCGGGGCCTGGCACTGACCTTCCAAGCTCGGTCAAAGCCACCCACCTTCTGGACACTTATCATTTCCAAGACAGAGACCCCTCTCGTGTGAAGCAACCGTGTCTCCGACCCACAGACCTATGGGCTGTATTAATCTTTCTGATACTTTACGAGGAAGGGCAGTGGACTAAGGGCCCGGGTTTCCTCCCCGCCTCTCCCTTCCATGTGGGGCCACAGGGATCCAGGCTCTCCATCCCTCCATCCCCGAGCCTCCAGAGCACAGGCCATGTGGTTGTCACCAGCCAGAGTCAGTCCGTGGCCCCAACCCGAGTGCAAGGGAGGCTGGGAACTGTAGTTTTCCAGATTCTGGGGAAGCAGGACATGGGGGTGCTGACGGGAGCCAATCCTTGCCACGGTTATTGAAATCAAATAGTATCTGGGGCCACGCTCGGAAAACACTGTGTTGGCTTCAGAGAGGTCGGGGTGCAGTGCTGGGTGATCTTGGGAGGTCACTCAGCCTCTCTGAGCTCGTGTCTGCATTACCCCAGTGGAGAGGCTCACCCGGGCTGGCAGGGCGGTGAGGACCAGACACCAACCCTGGCCCAGTGCCAAGCGTGGCCACTGTATGCACGTACATGCGTGTGTGTGTGTGTGTGTGCACACATGTGTGTGTGTGTCGCTGGTGCATTTCATCTTCACGTGCGGCACAAGCCCCCACGAGTGGCCTTAGCAGAGCACCTTCCCTTTACCCTTCATCGCTAAAGGAGGGGCCAGGGTGACGGGCTCCAACCCAGCACCCACACGGTGGATGAATGGCCAAAGGTGGCCCCTCCAGAGAGGAAGAGGGCCTTCCTAAGGACACACGCCAGCTTGCTGGGGCCAGGCCCGCAGTGGCCACTGTCGGCAGGCAGCGCGTGACGTCCCTGGACCCTGGCTACGTGCCCCCTGCAGTCAGTCCTCTCCCCCGTGAGCTGGGCGCGTCCGCTTCCCCGCAGGCGCAGGCGAGCACGCTGACGGGCTCCAGGTTCTCCTCCGAGGGGACCCCCCTGCAAAGGGGCTGGACCTCCATGGGCAGCGGGCAGCCCCGGGGGCGCTGAGCAGGGAACAGGCCACACCCGGGTTCTTAAGGAGGTGGGTCCAGGGGGCATGGGGCGAGGCTGTGAAGCAGGCAGCCTGAGATCACCACTCCGATTTCCACCACAGAAAATGGAAATTCAGTGGCTCCTGAAATTCCGACAAGAGGAAGTCAAGCCAGAGCCAGGACTCGGGGCTCCCCTCCGGGCCTGGGGGAGGGGCCCACACCGGGACCTCTGTAGCAGCAGCACAAGTGAGCGGACTCCCACTCCGTTTCTCCAGGAAACCAACCCAGGGCAAAGGAGGAACCAGGTGGGGAGGGGCCAGAGCCCAGGCCTGGATAGCGACAAGTCGGGGCCCTGGCAGAAGGCCCTGGTGGGAGGCTGTAGCTCCTGCTGGCATCCCTGGGAAGAGCCGGAGAGGCGAACAGGAGAGGCCTGATGTGGCGAGGGGGCCCAGGGACCCCGGTCAAGGGCAGTAAAGAGCCCTCTGCATCACTCACTGCCCGCTGGGCCCTCCAGCTCGGCTCTGGCGGTGCTCACACCGCCGTCAGCAGCCTGTTTCCGAGCATCTGGCCATATTGTCCAGTTGCTAAATGATGGCGGGAGAAACAGGGACGCATCACACATGTTAACGTGTAATTGATTCCACCTCTGTAATGATGTTTTGCAGCCAGCCATGAAAGAGCACTGTGCCTCCAGCTTAGCTGACGGTGGCGGATGGCCTTGGGCCTTAATGACGATCGGACCTCTCGGAGCCTCAGCCAGTTGGGTTATTCAAGGCCCATGGGTGCTATTCTCAGGCTGAGCAGAACTGGGGTGACAGGGGTCAGGCTGTGACTCTATAGTAGACAGAATAACAGCCTTCCAGAGAGGCCCACATCCTGATGCCCAGAACCTGTGAATAGGTGACTGTCATGTCAAAAGGAGCTCTGCAGACGCGGCCGAGTTAAGGGTTTTGAGATGGGAGGTTACCCTGGAAGAAGTGGGTGGTCCCAGTGCCATCACGAGGGCCCCTACTGGAGAGGGGAGGAGGGCAGAGCAGAGAGAAGGCGTGAGGGCGGAGGCCGAGGTCGAGGAGGGATGCCGGCCCCGAAGCCGGTGGAAGGGCCGGGAGCGGAGGAACGCGGGCAACTCCAGAGCAGGGACGGGCCGGGAGGGTGATCCTGGCCTCCGACCCCAGCCGGCTGCAGACAGAGCAGAAAGAAGGCTGCCCTTGATGCCCCAAAGAGCCCCAGGAAAGCTCCGAGGGCTTTTCGGTCCTGAGCCTTCGATGACGGATCAATAGAGGGTGATGACCTTGCTTTTTAACTTCCAGCAACTGCAGGGGATTGAGCCACCCCCCCCACACCCCGCCCCAGAGAGGGAAGGAAAAACCCAGGAAGGACCTCAGGCACCTGTGACCACACCCCAGCAGGGAGCCGGCCAGGAGAAAAGGCTGTCCGACAGGGACCCAACCTTGTCAGACCAGGAAGCCAGAAGCTGCTAGAAACCACCCTCTAATCCCTGTTCTAACCCCACGCTCTAATTTCTCCCAGGATTGGGCTAAAAGACACCTAGGGGGTGAGCGACAAATTTAGACCGCATGCAAAAGTGCTGAGTCACGCTTGCCTGTTTGGAAAACAGAGAGAGCTAATTAAGTTACTGCCAGAGAGGAAGAGGCCGCAGCAGAGGAAGCAGTGGAAAAAACCCGTTGTAACGTGGCCGTAACGTGAATCGCCACGGGGCAGTGTGACCCCCATGGCCACCCGCAACCCCCCAGGCCTGGCAGAGCTCGCCAAAGGGGGCTGGGATCACAGGGCAGCCCCTCACGTTATAGGCAGTGAGGCCTCTGGGAGGGAAAAGCCCAGGCCCCCTCTCCCCCAGGGGAAGAGAAAGAATGAGAAAACTCGGGGGTCTGCCTGGTGAGTCCTGGGGGCCCCGCAGAGTGTCGGCTCCGGTGCGGGGAGCGGGAAGGATTGGGATTTCCAGCACCGTCCCTCCTCCCTAGGCAGCCCTGCCTTCCTTCACCCCCACGCCTGTCTGGGGAGCATGTCTGTGCCAGGCATCTGCTTGGTGCTGGGTACAACCTTGAGCGAGTTTGACCCTGCAGAGCTTACAGTCTGGCCATGGCGGGGCCTGGGGGCAGCCAGCCGAGCGATACGGCCATGGGTGTATTGGAGGTGCTGTTGCCGGTGTCCCGTGAAGGGAGTGAGTTCACGGGCCAGGCCAGATTGCAGGAGGCAGGCAGGGATGGCTGGAGCCCGGCTCCGAGCAAAGGAGATGGCGTTGACTTTGAACGGCTCGCTGAACAAATTCTTGCAGACACGCATCTGGGACTAACTGTTGTGGAGATGAGCGCAGGTTTGAAGCAAGCTCCTCCCTCAGGAGCCCCAGTCCAAGGGGACATGGAACAGACACGTAACAGACAGGATGAGACTGAAGCTGGGTTTTCCGCTCCCTGGACCCGCCCCGTCTTCCAGGGCTCACCTCCCACCCCCATCTTACCAGCACAGCACCCCGGGGCTCAGAGAGGGAGTGAGTCCACCCAGACCCTCACCTCCAGGCCCGGATCCCACAGGTCCTGTCTACCAGGCTTCCTCTGGGAGGAGACCCCCACGTCTACCTGCCAGGGGGAGGGCCTGGAAAGCTGCAGCGTCATGGGACCTGACAGCCTTTCTGTGCCTGGAAAGTAGTCCCTGCACAGCCGAGCTCACCGAAAGCAGGTCACAAAGGCCGATTTTCAGCCATGGGGGCTTCCCCGCATCAGCAGGGAGGGGCGTCAGGGGGGCTGACCTCGTGTCAGTCCCTGAGGGGCTGCGCCAGGACTCTTGTGCCTGGGGCTCCCCTGGTCCTGCCAGTGATGGGGTTCAGGCAGGAAGACATCCCCAGATCAAAGACTTCCCCTCGGTGGTGTCTGGAGCCCCTCCCCAGCGGACAGAGCCTCGCATTCAGTCTGGGGGCGGATCATCCCAAGACTCCTGCTGACTTCACAGGCAGGTGCAGGCGACCGGTATGGAATCCTTTCCTGAGGACGGGTGGGTTTGCAGGGAGGAGGTAGGTGGGACCAGCAGGATGCTGGGTGCACAGACCCCCAGTCCCTGCTGTCTGCCCCTGACAACCTCCCAGCCTCAGGCCCTCAGACTCTCCTCCCCACGCTCCAGCCGTTCTCAGCCATGACATCTTGCTCTGCCAGACCTTTGCTCAGGCCATTGCCTCTGCTGGGAATGCTTTCCCCACTCTAGGCAAGCCAACTCCCTCATCCTCCAAACATCACATCTACAGAGATACTCTCTCCATTAGGACTAGACTTGGGCAGCCTAGGGATGGTTTGGCAGCTCAACTACCAGGACCCAGACCTTTCCAGCCTGCACTCTGCCTTCCCTAGGATGTAGCCTTTGTCTTCATGGCCCAAAATGGCAGCCTGAGCTCAAGCCATCACATCTCTGTTCCAGGCAGCAGGATGGAGGATGGGACAAAGAAGAAAGGAGTCACAGGGTACTCACCAAACTGCCTTTTAGGGACTGTCCTTAGAGCTGTCATAGGACACATTCGCTTATCCCACTGGTCAATACTTAGTCACATGACTATCTGTCATGTGAGGGAGGCTGGGAAATGTTTCCTCCACTGAAAACTGGAGGGCTTGGCCTGCCAGGCTTTCCCACCAAAGCTCCTGCTGGCTTTTAGGTAAGGACGTAGCCTAAAGTGGTCAGACTTGAACCAATAGTGCTTTGAAATCTCGTTTTCTCAAGATGGCAGGATATTCTAAATTCTATTCCACAATAGATCTATATCTGTTTTGGTAGTAAAGCAATGTTTCCACCTTCTTCCCTGTAGATCTCTGAGTGAAATGGACTTTGTGGGACAATGCATAGTGTTCACCTGTTCACACGAGCTGCCCAGCTCTGTGGGCTCAGGCCCCAGCCTGACAAGTGCAGCTTGGGTCACTGCCAAGGGCCCCTCTGGCTCTGAGGCAATGAGGGGACTGAAGAATGAGGACAGTAAGGACGAAACGCAGGGTGTGTGTGGGTGCGTGTATGTGTCTTCCTAGACTCTGCTAATAACGGCCGTACTGTGTATTTTATATTTAAACACAGCATCGCATATTGCAGCTGACAGCATTTTCACTCTCATTGGTGTGTTAGACTCCATCATCTCCTAGAGGAAAGGGAGCCTTTTGCAGATGAGAAAACGGAGGACCGGAGAGCGAGGTGTCTTGCTTGTGGTCACTTGGCTGGTTACTGGTGATGTCAAGTTTAGAATGCAGGTCTCCACGCCTGGAGCACGGCGTTTCATCACTGGGAGCTCTGAAGGCCGTACTGGCCTGCAGACACCATTTCTGAGTCTGTAAAGCTGAGCTCAGCTGGGGCTGGCGTCCAGCTTTGGCCGACACCCTGCACGTGGGCAAACAGAGCCCAGAATTGGGAAGGGGTCGGAGGAAGATGTCACAGGCAAGAGACACACACTCACCCCCTCCACCCAGCTTCTGGATCTTTCGGTAAATTATCCTTTCATCTCAGGAAGAGCTTCAGAAGCCTGGCGGCAATCCCACCTGTAGGGTTCAGGTCTGTGAGAGGTGGGAAAAGTGTTGGAAGAGTTGAGTGGCCTTGAGCTTGGGAGCAGGCCACAGCACCCGTCAGTCCACCAGCTGTGCCCTACCCTCTCCCACATGGCCCGCATGCCCAGCACAGGTGGGGGACAGAAGGCAGCCCTTGGAATATCCGTCCCCTCCCCGGAAGTCGCTAATCGCAAGAACAGGTGGAACAGGCGATGACAACGGGTGATATTTTGCAGAAGCCGAGTGATGCACAAGGCGGGGGGGTGCGCCAGGCGGTCACAGAACCTTCCCTTCTACTATTCCGTGATTCCTCCCTCCCTCCTCCAGTCTCTGGGGGGAACAGCCTGTTGGGCCGTCCTGGGGGACCCCAGGCCCTCTGGTGTCCCGGGTGGGGGCGTGTCTCTCCCTGTGTGCCCCGCACCGAGTCGTCCTGCCTGCGGACCGCGCTCGTGGACCAGCCCTCGCTGACTGCACTCTTGCTGGGCTCCTCCTGGCCCCGTGCCTCCTCAGCTGGATTAAGGGCCCATCGTGTTCCAGCGTCACCTCATCTTAACCTAGTGGGTGCATCTGCACAGACCCTATTTCCAAATCAGGTCACATTCTGGGGTCCTGGGGGTGAGGACGTCAACCTAGGGAGCTGGGGGACACGATTCAACCCATAACAAGATGGCCTCCCACATCACACTTACTCCCCCTGCCCCGATCCATCCCAAATCACCCTCAGATTATCACAGGGACACTTCCTTCGCCTCCCACGAAAGTGCTCAGGGTCCGTCTCGCCCCCCCAGCACTTGGCCCCCCGAGTCTGGCACAGACTCGGGCACCCACAGGGCATCCGATGAAGCTCATGAATGGGCTGGAACGTGCCGTGGGCATCTTTTACTCCACCACCTCCAGCCAGAGCCCCTGTGAAAGCCTCTTTAGTCCAGCTGAGGGGAGGATCCTGTCTGGTAATCAGGAAGGAATCCACGAGTCCCGGGAGGAGAGGGGTCGCCCACCCCTCCCGCTGCCAGGTGGGAGCCAGCCTGGAGGGCATGATGACAGCGGACAGCTCACCCTGGACCGTGTCCCTCAGAAGCCCCGCCCGGCCCGGGAGCTCCGAGATGAGGTGTGCTGGGTGTTTTTCTTTGGAGATGAAATCTCTTGTGTTTCCAGAAGGCTCTCCAGCCCACATCACCTCCCCTCCGCCTTGGCTCCCCAAGGTCATTCATGGGAAGTCCGACCTTCCTGCTACCGAGGAGGCAGGCAGGCAGCACCAAAAACACGCCTGCAGGAGACAGGGCCCTGGGGCCTCGGGTCGCAACGGCAGGTGTGGGCCGGGCCCCAGGCGGATGCAATTTCCTGTCTCTGGGGGAGGGAGGGCTGCCAGGGCCCGAGGGCTGGCAGTGTGGTTCATCCACATCAGGTCCCCTGGCTCCGACCAGGGCCCAGAGGGCGGTCCCGGAGATGCAGAGTGGAGGCTGCAGGCACGGCCTCTGGCTCCTCTGCCGGGCCTGCCAGGACCCAGCGGCACCTTCCCCGAGCCACGGGCTGGGCCAGAGGCCCCTGTGCCCTCTGGAGCCTCCCCTGGAGGAGGCCCTGCTCTTCCTCCTGAGGGTGGCCGCCTGCCACCTCCCATCCTTCCCCATCCCCTCTGGCTGGGGAGAGTCTGGCAGCAGACGGGCGGGCGTCCGCTGGGCCCACACCGTGAGCCAGACCCTTCCAGGCGTGCAGCCCCACGTACCCGGTCCAACCCAGCCTTTCCTCCTCGCCGCAGACTTACACCTCGGCTGCCCGCTGATGCCTGCCCTTAACAGGGTCTCCGTCCCCAGAGCCCCTAGGCCACCACGTTCCTCCCGATGCTCAGACCAGGATCCCGGGAGGTGCTGTTCGTACATTCCTCTCTGCAGCCAACATCAAGTGATGTCCACTCAGCTCCCAAAGCACCTTCCAAATCCATATGGGTCCCCCTATCTAATCCCACCTTCACTGGAATCACCTTCACCTCCTGGACCCGAGCCAGTGCCACCAGAGGTCCCCCACCACCTCCTCCGGTCCCTGCCATCCGTCACCAGACACCAGGGCTGCGTCTGCTGCTCGCACAGAGTCCCCGCTCCTTTCTTAGAACACCTGGTGCACCTGCGCCCCGCCTGGCGCCCTCCTGCCTGCAGGCTTTGTCCTTCAAAGCTCCTTCCCCAGCGGGAAGCTCCTCCCCCTGGAATGCGCTGCCCAGCTCTCAGACCCTGGATCTCAGAGGGGCCATCTCCTTCTGTCATTAGATCTCAGCCTAACGTCACCTCCTGGGAGACTGCATCCCTGGACGCACCCACGTGCCGTCCCCCATCCCATATACTCCGACCACCTGCTTCTCTGCCCAGTCGCTCCTACTGTGATCTTTCCCGTCTCCTCATTTGTTCATTCACCCCCAAACTCCCACACATTGGAGGATAAGCTGTACAAGGGAGAGTCCGCACGGGTGGGTGGTCTCGCTCGCTGCCGCCCCCGCCCAGACCCCCGGCCGCCCTGTGATGTCACTGAGAGTCGCCCGGGACCCCACAGCTGGGAGAGGGCAGAGCCTGTTCCAGGCTCCACGCATTCCCCAAGGCGCCCGACGTGCAGGCCGTGCTGTCCTCTGCTCCCGGGAACTCTTCCCGTTCTAAGTCCATCTCTGTGCTCCCAGGCTGGTACTTTGCCCCAGGGGTCAGAGATGCTAGAAACATGTGAAAAGATGTAGCTTGACAGTGTGCCTACGAGACCCCGCCCCCCAGCTCTGGGCAGCCCCTTCCTCCCCCATCAGAAGTGCCCCCAGGCAGCAGGGCAGCTTCTGGGAGGCCTCCACAAATGTGCGTCTGGGGTGGATCAGTGTCCTGGGGCTACCATAACCGATTACCACACACTGGGTGGTTTTAAACCACAGAAGTGTGTTCTCTCTGTCCTGGAGGCCGGAAGTCCAAGATCAAGGTGTGGCAGGGCCACGCTCCCTCCGGAGGCTCCACGAGAGGACCTTCCAGCTTCTGGCGGCTCCAGTGTCCCGTGGCTGGTGGCTCCGTCCTCACGTGGCCTCCTCTGTCTCCCCGCCTTCTCTTCTAACGACACTTGTCACTGGGTTTTGGTCCCACCTGATCGAGGATAACCTCATCTGGAGATCCTTCATTTAATTACACGTGCAAACGCTCTTTGCAAGCAAGGTCACAGACGCAGACTCGGGGTGGGCACAGCTTTTGGGGGCCACCACTCGACCTCCTACAATGTGCTTTTTTTCCTTCCCATTTCCTAGGACCTCTGCACCTGCAAAAGCTTGACTCTGCCCTCCTCGTGGCCGGGGCAGCAGCCCGTCCATTCGTTTCTACATCCTCTGGGTCTGGGGCAGGTGGGCACTCTGTAAACGCTGGCACTTTGCTCCGGGCCATCCCAGGTGGGGCACGAGGGCAGAGCAGGAGTCCCTTCTAGGCCCCCCGCCCAGGCTGGTAAAAATCCAGCGTGGAGACGTTTACAGGCTGGACGAGGCTCCCCCGCCGCAGCGTCCGTCCATCACAGGGTGGCCCCACAGACATCTCGGGAGGCAGGACCGTCAGACTCACCGGAGGACCTTCAGGACTGTATGTGGCTGATGCCTGGGCCTCCGCTGCAGAGACTGCAAGCAGGCCCCGGAACAGAGACAAATTGGCACCCAGAGGTGACGCGCGGGCAGGCGGAGCCCCTCGTCAGGCTGGCAGCTCATTAAGGCAGCGCGGGAAGCAGCCCGGGGGTGAGTTCACAGCAGCGGACGGGGATGGATCTGATTCATCATTTTACAGAAGCTCACGAACGAGAAGGAGGTGAACGTGTGACCCACTTCTGCCGGCTGATGGGCACTGGCGCTGGCAGAAACGCTATGGCAACCAGAGGCACGGGCTTAATTACATCAGCCCGTGGTGCTTTCTCACAAAGATTAATGGGGAACAGACACCTTCACCTTTCCCTCCGTCAGGGAGAAAGAGAAGCCAGCTCTGTTGATGAGAGGAGACGGTGCATGCTGCCCTCCAGGCCAGATGTGCCCGCGGGCCTGCCAGGAGCCTGGGACAGACAGGGCCATGAATCAGGGCGTGCCCGACCTCCCTCTCTGCTTCCCGGGGGCCCCACGCCAGCTGGCCCCCTGGCCGTGTGACAGCCGCCTGGTCTGGCTGGGCTGGCCTTGCTTCTCCTGGGTTCCCCTGCCCACCTGGCCTCTGACGGGGTGCTGAGCACAGCCTGCCAGTGGGGGCGGGCGCTGGGGGTCCGGGGCAGCCCTGGGAGGGGCGTTAAGAAGGACAGCGGTGTCACTGAGAACCCTCTGTCTCGGGTCACCTCGTATCAGCACACGTCCGGGAGCAAGTAGGGAAGGTAGGGGGACCCCCCCAGACCCTACCTTCAACACCCTCTCCCTCTGCCACAGGTGACAGGTTTTGGATTCCCGAACCCATTCTCAGAGACTTCCGAGGGAAAGCCTACATCCCGAACCACAGTCTCGTGTGGAATCACAGGTTAGGGTCTCAGCGCCTGAATCATCAGGGTAACCTGACAGAACCTCTGTCTCTTAATACAAGGAGGGTTTAGGGCCCAGGTATGGGCATGGCCATGGGGTCAGCCTCAGGCTCTGGCCACTCACGAGGCAGGTGGGCCAAGCAGCCCCTAGAAGCAGAGGGAACTAGCGCTCCAGAGGGTCCTGTCCTGGCGATTAAATGCTCAGCCTGGAAGTGCCACACCCCCTTCTGCTCAGAGCTCATTGGTCAGAAGCTGTCATGTGGCCTGACCACCCCCAGGGACCCAGGAAGTGCTCTCCGAGGTGACTGGAGTGGAGAGGGAGACACCTGGGGGGCTGTGGTAATGACACCGCAGCAGAAACGTCCCCACAACCACCTGTGCCCACCCCCAGGACTGCAGCCTTGGGGCTGTGAAGCCCTAAGGGCAGGGACCCCCCCCCCACCCCGAGTGCCGGGCCCAGGTGCTCAGTGTTTATTCCATTAATAAATCAGTCCACATATGAAAAGAAGATGCTTCGGGTGCTTTGAAGTCACAGTCCCAGGGAAGCTCTCCATCTGGGTTTTGGGGAGCAGCCCTTGAAGTGTGATCTCACCCACTCTGACACCACCCGGGTGACACGCTCAGGGCCGAGGCTCCCCTTGGAGCAGAACCCCCTCCTGGGTAATTCACACCGGTCCCTCGAGGAGCTGGCGGTGGGCTCCTGCCGGCCTCCACGCCTTCCTCTTCTCCCTGCTCCCTCCTCTTCCTCCTCCGTGTCAGAGCCAAGGAAAGATGTGGGGGACATCTCTGAGATTGCTGGTGGGGTGAGGGCGGGGCAGGTGCACCCCCACTTCAGCAGCGGGGCCTGATGGCCACCTTCCCAAGTCCTCACTGCTGTCCCCAGGTGCCAGCCCTCCTGTTCATCCTGTCCTGTCATCCATCCCCTGCTCCTCTTGGTGGCTTAGAGAAACTGGCCTTGGGAGCAGAGGCCCAAACACAGCCTGGCTGTGAGTTCAGGCTCCACGCGGGAGGTGCAGCACGGATGGCTGTCAGTGGGTAACCATTCTGTAAAATGCAGCCGGAGAAACCCAGGCCTCCCTGGGCTCTGCAGCGCCCAGCCGTGTGCCCCGGGCAGCTCAGCGCCCTCTGAGCCTGTTTCCTTCTTAGTGAAAGGGGCTGATGAAAGTGATCCCTGGGGTGTGTGCGGGTTGGTGGCATCATGTCTGACCATGGGGGCCTCGGGCCGGGCTTGCTGGAGAGTCCCTGGTCCACAGCCAGCACCCCCGCTGTAGAAAAGGGAGGACGTCCTGGGTTCAAATCCCGGCCCCTCCGCCCACCAGCTGGGAGGCAGGCAAGTCTCATCACCAGCCTGAGCCTCTTCTCCGCCTCTGTAAGGTGGGGACAGCGAGGCCCTGCCTCATGGGGCTGTTGAGTGGCTCCTATGAGACGAGGGAGGTGACATTTCCAGCTCCCAGCTAAACACCTGGAAGAGATGCAGTGATTGTCCACGCAGATGACTTCGCTAACTGCCTAAGAAAGTATGTCCTGAATCGATTTCACATTCAGCATCCTGCTTAGGTGTGGAGGGCCCAGGGAAGGCTAATGCAGTCTCTTACACATGCGTGCACACACACACACGTGTGCACATGCATGTGCGGAGAGCCCGGGGAAGGGCAGTGCGCTGTCTCACACAGACACGCGTGTGCACACACCCACACACTCACAGAGAGAAGGGTACACGGAGAAGAGCGAGGTCAAGGACCCGGCAGTGGTGGACGGCTCTGTGGGCCGGTGGCTGATGGGGGAGGGAAGATGGATGGCCGCGCGTTGCCAGGAACTGCAGGGGCAGCACTTTAGTGTCGTTAATGTCAGTTTTTTCCGGGCTGAGCTGTGTACTTTCAAGAGGGAAGAGGGGCAGGTAAGCGGCCCCTTCCCTGGATGGTCAGAGAAATCTCAAGACAGGAGATGCCCTGAGCCGGGAGGCAGCCTATGCTGTGCTGCCCATGGAGGGGAGGCTTAGAGGGACTCCGGAGCTGCTTTTCCCAAATGAGAAAAGAGATGGGACCAGGTCAGGGACTCTGACACTGCAGAGCTGCGAGGACTCGGCTCGGGAGGGTGTGGGGCTTGTTCTAAATGCAGATAACACCCTCCAACCCCCGGGCGTTCTAATCAGGAGAGCCTGGCCGGGCCCAGGAATCCCATCAGCCTCCCCAGGTGATCCTGTTGCAGGTAGTTCCCAGTTGAACAGATCACGATTTCTCTTGAATTTCCAGGCCAAACATCGAGTCTGCTGTTTCTGTGATGGGGACCGGTTCCCTTGCAGGCCATACTGAACTTCATCACTAAACTGGCAGTCTCATCCTTCCATCTACAAAAAGAACGGGCCCAAGTAACTGGCAGGAGGAACAGTTCAGTCTTAACTCTCATTTCATGCACAGACCAAGAAAGTTTGCTTACATAGATCCCTTCAGTAAAGGTTCAGTGAGGTCGGGGACCAGGTGGGGTGGAGTTGACCTATGTCACAGAAGCCTGACTGTGGTAACTTATCCAAATTCAGATTCTTTTTCTCCCCCACATAACATAACATAAATCCAGAGGTCTGCCATCCGTACCCCACAGTGACATCAGGGACCCACTCTCAGCCTCTTGGTCACAAAATGGCTGCAGCAACCCCAGACATCATTCACACTTTATGCTGGAGGAAGGGAGAAGGGTGAAGGGCAAAAGGTATAAGCACCTGAATCAGCCTCCTATGGTCAAGAAAATGGTGGCTTTTCCAGGAGTCCCACCTGCCAGGCTTGAGTTTACATGCGTCTCCACCAGAACCGGGTCTCAGGGGCCACCCTAGCTTCTGGGATGTGTGGTTGGGAATAACCACAGCTAAGCATGTTGCTGTGCCAAACAAACAAACGGTTTCTAAGGAGGGAGGGGAGGGGGGATTTCGAGGAGACAAGCTGCAACTCTGTCCACTGGGGGTGCCTCCACCCTC
The DNA here is from genome assembly GCF_965194825.1 of Balaenoptera physalus. Taxonomy (NCBI): domain Eukaryota; kingdom Metazoa; phylum Chordata; class Mammalia; order Artiodactyla; family Balaenopteridae; genus Balaenoptera; species Balaenoptera physalus. Next base: position 3,434,409 of record NC_138886.1, read on the forward strand.
ACGAGACAGGATGGAACACGGGCCAGAAGGCTGAGGGAGAGGCATTTAATTCTGGTGAAGTAGCACGGCGCACGCGTTGTTCAGCTGTTAAGGAACCCCGACTCCTGGGAAGCTTCTTCCCTTGTTAGCTGCAGTAGGAGGTCCTGGTCCTCTCTGAACACGCCCCCGGTGACAGGGTCACGCACGCAGGCCCTGGATAGAGAGCTTGCACGTAGCACTTGGTGGGTGTGGCTGCATCATCGTGCTCACATCATGACCGGTGCTTCTTTCTTTGTTGGCTAAGTCACTACTGCCAAGACCCCAGGGCCATGGGGCCCTCCAGAGACAGTGCATCTCCCACACCCTCCCTGGATGGGGTCTTCCCTGCCTGTCTGGGAAAAATCTCGGTCTCCTTATTCCTTGAAAACGACCAGTTTGCGAGTGCCACCAGCTGTCTGGCAGGAGGGAAAACTGGCTTCAAAAGAGTTGGGCAGGGGCCCTAAGAAAAGTGAGATGTGTGCGTCTCAGGTGCCAGCTGTGCTCATTGGACAATCAACATCTTCCCCCGACCCCTCGCCCCCCTGACCCCGTCTTGCAGCCTGGCGGTCACCAAATGTGAGGTCTGGGGCAGCTCCCACGGCTCCCCAGACCCCGGACAGAGCTTGAACTTTGCCTCCTGGGGTAGCAGCAATGCAAAGAGTCGCCTGAAGGCTCATGGAGCAAGTGATAGATGCTTCCGCGGGGTCTGATCTTGGCTCCCACCTTCAGGGCCGCAGACCTCTAGAAATGGCTCTTTGTGAGGATTAGAGCTCAAAGCCTGATTAAAGCCCATTCTAGGATTTGAGATGGGGGGGGCGGGTTGGCTCTGCCCTAAGTTAGAGACATTTTACCTTCCTCCTCCCTCCTTCTTCCCTCCATCCCTCCCTCCCTCCTTCCTTCCTTCCCTCCCTCCCTCCCTCCTTCCTGCCTTCCCTCCCTCCCCCCACCTCCCTCCTTCCCTCTCTTCTTTCTTTCTCTATTTGTCTAACAAGATGCCTCATGAAAATAACACAAGTAGCTACCACTTCCCAAGCACAAATCTGTGCCAGGGCCGTGCCGAACGCCTCCCACTCTTTATTCCATGTAATCGTCACAACTACCCTAAAGTCACTATTACTGCTTCCCCATTTCACAGATCAGGAGGTTGAGGCTCAGGAAGCACAAGCCCCAGCTCAAGGCTGCAGAGCTGATGGGCAGCAGAGCCAGGATGCCAACCAAGAACTCACAGCTGGTGCAAAGTCTGAGCTCATGTCTGTCTTGCTGTTATAGGCTTACAGCAGATTTTTGGTGTTTTGTTTTGTTTTTTTAGTTCCAAGGTGGTAATTGGAAAATGCAAAAAAAAAAAAAAAAAAAAAAGAGAGAGAGAAATCAAACCAGCCAGGTTCTTTCACACACACACACACACACACACACACACACACACACACACACCTCACAACTTCATTAGAAATGTGATTCACCCAACAGTGTTCTGGTGCATCTGGAGCCCAGCTTGAAGGGCAGGGCAGTGCAGGTGGGGCAGAAGAGGTCAGCTGGGGCCAGAGCCTGGGGCAGGTTGGTTTGCTGGCCTCCAAGGCCATGTGAGAGCCGCACGCCAAGCCTGCAGGGAAGCGTGCACAGCCAATGCTTCTGACTCTGAAACCCAGGCTGGCACGTGAAGGGCAGCATGTCTTCTGGGGGAACGGTCCCCCCTCAAGAGGAGAGTGCGCCTGAGCTGGGCCGTATGTCGGGGGTCTGAGACACATCTGCGTGGAAAGTAGGGACGTGGCGGGGAAGCTGGAGGTTAACCAGCTCTTCCCGGCACCGGGCTGCAGGTGCACGGAGGCGTCTAGGAAGCAGGTGCGGGTGTCTCGGGATGAGTCGGGGGTAGCAGGCGCGCCGCCATAAGCAGCCAGGAGGAGGTGGAGCCTCCCCGGGCTCTGGAAACACCGGCGCCGGCTGTTCATTCCTCCGAGGAGAGCAGAGCCTTGGGACAGAAGGACTCCGGCCCGTAGGCCGGCCGTGTCCTGCCCGTGGACAGAGCTCCTCCGAGAGCTTTGGGCCCTGGGTCTTCAAGAGGAGGGCGGAGGAGGCATCCCCTAGGACCGCCCACCCTTGGGACTGGGGAAGTGGTCCAGGCTCATGGTAACTTTCTCCCGATGTCCTTGGGGCAGCCAGACATCTGCAAGGAGCTTGTCCTTACACCCCGGTGATGAAGGGCTGGGCTCTCTCCAGCCGAGAAGCGCACCCATCACCACGATGGTGCACAGAGACCCGCTAGACGCCAACAGACAAGAGCCAACTCCAGCGAAGGGACGGGACTCCCCAGGAGCCTGAGCCACTGAGTTCCATAACGAGAGGCGGCGGTGCTGGCGGCGTCCCCTGGCACCCTGAGCCTGGGTTGACGGCCCGTGTACTGCTCGCCTTACCAGCAGACTGTCCTGGTGATCGTTTCAGTGTGTTGCCTGGAGGGCCCTGAGAAGAGCCCCGTCCAAGGCCAGCACTGATGCTGCAGCAGCCGGGACGGGAGCGGTGGGTCTCTGGGCGTGGTGGGCAGGAAGGGGGCAGAGTGGTCCTGCGTGCACGTCCTGGCCCTGACTCCCCGCTCACACCTCGGGCGGGCCCAACCCTCCAAGTCAAGATCACGTCAGCGAACTGAGGTGATGCTAACATCCTCCACGCTTACATCAGACGGGGTCTTGAGGCCGGTGAGAGAAGGACGGCTAGAAGGTGCAGACACCGGGCTTGGCTGGAGTGGGACGGGCGAGGCAGAGGTGGACGGAACCCAGTCTGTGACTGATGTGGTGCCTTCTGGACGCCCCACTGCTGTGGGTGTGCTGGGAAGAGGTGCGTGCCCGTGGAGTGCTCAGTGGGGCGTGGGAAGTGGCTCAGGGGCAGCGTGGGGCAGCGAGGCCAGGGTTGGGGGAGCCCACCGGGCTGTGTGGGAATCTGGCCAGGGCTCTGGCCGGCTCCCAGGTCAGGGTGGCCTGGGCACAGCTGCTCTTCTCCTCTGTGTCAGGGCCTCCCTGTGGGATCTGGGCTGGCATCCCCCAGGGCTGCACAGAGCCCGGGCCCCTCCAGAGGGTCTGCAAAGAACAAGGAAGGAACAGTAGGGTTCACAGATCTGTGACTCAGCCCCCAAGGCACTCGGGGCCGGTGAGCAACCTAACGGGGCAGGAAGGGGCAGAGGGCATATCCCAGACGGAGCTCAGAGCCGGGCCTCCTCCACGGAGCCCCCGTGGGCTGACTTCCCGCACTGCTTTGGCGGCGCAAGGCTGCGTCCAGCCATGCTGAGAGCAGCAGCCATCTCTGGGCAGGGGGCCAAGGGGGTCCTTTATCTTTCTCAGCCCCAGGCTCCTGGCCAGAGAGCGGAGGACCTGAGGTTCAGGCCACCTCTTCCCATGGACCACCTCGACCTCCTTCACCTGGCTCCACCAGAGCCTCTGAGGTCTGGGCTGGGTGGTCAGTCCAGCATCGTTGCTAAGTAACCACAGATGGGGCTCGGGGAGCCGGGCAAAACCCGGTGGACTTGGACGTGTTATGTTCTGCCGTCTTTCTAGGTCTGCCTGCAACTCCACAGCCTTGGCTTTGAATTTCACACCCAGGGCATTTGTTACGGAGGCGGGAGCCCGTATTTATGGTTGCTAACGGCTTTTCTCGGGAAGGGATGTGCCGCAGCCGTCTATAAATTTAGGAGGCAGTGGAGATGCGTCCGTGCACCTAGATGGAGATGGATACGTGTGTTGAGAGCTCAGCGGCCTGCCTGGCTGGGAGGGAGACGGATCTCCCCCGGGCCGCTGACAGGCAGCTCATTTGTTTGGGGGCGAAGGAGGGAGGGGGAGGGACCCGAGCCTCCCATTTGTCTGGCTACGACTCAGAAGCTTCCTTGCCCGACTCAGCACGTGGGTCTGGGCTACCCTCCTCTCTGGGCTCCACATGCCTGTGGGAACGGGGGCTGGAAGGACCCCGGGGTGGGGTGGATGCGGACGGGTGGGAAGTCAGGGAGGCAGCAGCTGAGGGGCGGGGGTCTGAGGACACCCGTTCTGCTCACGAGGCTCAGCCACTGAGCTGCACGGCCCTGGAGTTAAGAATCAGAACACGATGGGATGCCAGACAGAGCTGGTGCTGGAGCAGATCAGGGGTCTGCAAATCTGCCCTCCTGGCCGTCCCAGCCTCTGTGGGAGGAGCCCTTTCCCCTGGGCATCATGGTACACTTGGCCCAAGTGACAGCCAGCCAGGGCCGACCACAGGCCCTAAGAGGCCTCGCGTGCCTCCCTCCGTCCTCGGGAGTGTCGTCCCTCACCCCCCAGCCAGCCGCTGCACCACCCCCTGCCCGCCGCCCTCGCCTGGCCCGAGTGCGGCCCCGGAGCCAGCCCGCAGGGGGAGGCTGGAGCCAGAGGCAAACGCTGGGGTCCTGAGACGTGCTCATTGATTGCTCGGCAGAATCTGGCAGCAGGAGCGGAGGAGGACACCCCAGCCAGCCGCTGCATCCGTAGAACCGGAGCCACATGGACTATCGGTGCCCTCCTAGCTCCAGCCCTTTCTCTGTGGACACCCGGGGTTCTGACCCGGAGGCTGGACACAGCTGGGGCATCCGTCTTGCCTTCTGAGCTCCGGCACAGACGGGAGGGCCGGTCATATCCAGCGTCCACCCCGCCCTGCCCCCCAGCCTGGAGAGAGTCGCTAACCTGCTGATCTCCACGGGATTCCTTTGGCAGCCGCTGCGTCCAGGGCCTGGGACCCGAGCAAGGCGGCCCAGCTCCCAGGGAAAGTCATCGAACAGCATCTCCTCACAAAGGCCAGCCCTGGGCTGCACTGCACCCTCCCAGGAAGCCCATCCCATCGGCCAGAATCCTGCCCTGTGCGTCTCCCAAACACTCCGCCCTTCTTTTCTGTCCTCAAACCCACCTTTCTGGCCTCTACCTTAGGGTCTTTGCATGTGCTGTCCCTCTGCCCACAGCCTGTCCTGCCAGATTTTGCACAGCTTGGAGAGGCCGTGCCTGACCACTCCTCCTGCCTTGTCCCCGAGGCACCTGCACCTCGCGGATTTCTTGGTGATTGTCTCTCTTTCCCAGGGGACACGGGAGAAGGGACCTCATCAGTCTTCTCACAGCTGACCCCAAACTCCTGCTGGGGATGCAGGGAGGAGGTGTGCTGGATGAACGAATGAATGAATGAATGAGTGAGTGAATGGAAGTGATCATGGGGCTGACTTGATAGGGGTTCCTGCTCAGAAGCGCCCCCCCCCCCTCATGCCGGGACAGTCTGATGTCGTGTCCCTCGGGGGCTCCCAAGGCCTCTCACGCTCTGGCTTGAACCCACTTTTCCAGACGTAGCCCCCACAACCTCACGTGACCCTGATGGACCACTCTGGACACTTGATGTTCCCAGATGAATGTCCACCTTCCTGGGAGCCGGGGCCCTTCCAGGGTGGGGAAGCCCTGGGGGGCTGGGAGGATGGCAGCGTCGGATCACAGTTGGCACACCCCCTCCCCTGTCCCGGCCCCAGGAAGGCCCCTGAGCCTCAGTCTGTTCGGCCCGAAGGTGGGATGATGCCCTCTTGCTGGGCGGAGCATCTGAGAAGCTGCGCCAAGTGCCTGGTCAGTGCTGGGCCGGAGGAGCATCCAGAAAGAAGTGCACCTCCTCCGACGGGGGCTCGTCTGAGTCCCCCGGGCACCCTATCCTCCAGCAGCCTGACCCCAGCCAGGACCTTCTCTTAATACTACCACTGTCGTAGGTAGACCAGGCCTTGGACGTACCTTCTCGTCGAATCCTCACAGACGTGGATGCAATAGGTATGATCACTGCCATTTTCCAGGTGAGCACACTGAGGCCTGAGCTGACAGCCTCAGTCCTTGCTTCTCGGTGCGCAGCCCGTGGCCCAGCAGGACCACGTTTAACACTCCCCAGGGATCTGCGGGCACGCCGCTGGGAAATCACCTGCGGCGAGGCGGGACTGGACTCCAGTCCGCAGATTCTCAGGTGGTGATGGCCCTGTCCTTCGGTAACCCTCAGCCCACTGCTCTGACGTCTTGCCAGGTGGGTCTCAAATCCCCACCAAGGGAGTCACGCGGCCAACCGGCCAGCGCGTGACGGTCTTTCCCCCTCTGCTGGCCCGGGAGCCCCTCCATCACTTTCATCTCCCCACCCCACCCCAGCAAGACCAGCCCAGCAGGGGTGTCCTCAGAAAGGCCCCCTAAGCCCTGACCATGGGGTGTGAGGGGGGTAGACAGACCCCGAGCCCCTGCGCCCAGTCCGATGTTCCCACAGGGCCACCATCGCTTGAATCCTGCCGGCCTGCGTGGGCGGGTGATGTAGTTCAAGGATTCATGGCTTCGGCAAGCTCAACCCTCTCTAACATGCTAACTAGCGTTTTCATGTGGCAGTCAGTGGGCCAGCAGGAATGTCACAACACACCCTTCCTGATGAAGTGGGGAGGCACTCAGCGCTTCCCGGGAGCCCACCACTGGGCCTGGAGTGGCCTTTGCTGCAGGAACTCTGAAGATCTTCACGAGCTGGGGGTGGACAGGAGCAGCGGAGGTGCCCCCGCCCTCCGCTGAGCAGCCAAAGAGCCGCTTGCAGCCCCTGGCAGCCCGGGGTCCACAGGGACCCCAGAAACTGCAGCATTGGAATCGAGACTCATACCTCGATGCCTTAGAAACACACGAGGGGGAATTCAGGCGCCGAGGCCTGAGGGTGGTGGGTATTTTTAGCAAAACCCACGTCTTTGGAAATTCTCATACTTTCTAGAAGGTGCCCCTGGTCGATGAGTCAGCCAGCCTCTGTGTGAAGCCAAGAGACGGCTGAGATGTTGGCTCATTCGGCCCCTCATTCTTTCCACACAGGACCCGGGGTGAACTGGCTGCCTGCTGGGGGCTCACACTTGGGGAGGGGTGTGGCCAACAGGAAGAGGGGTCCACGTCAAGGCAGACATCGCCTGCCAGGAGCCCACGTTGTGCAATCCGCGGGCCAGGTAATGACCGCATCCTTCTCCAGTCCCCACAGAACTGGCCAGGACCCCTGAGTGATCGGGGTCCGCCGGGCATCCCCAGTGGCTGAGCCTCTCCATCAGCTGACAGAGGAGCAAGGGGACATCTGGGCCGGGGTGGGGAGGGATGCCCCACGGTGAGTCACAGCATCTCTGAGTCCTACCTCCTGCCCCAGCCCGAGCCAGTGGGAGAACTTTGCCCAGCTTAACAGAAGCGTGGGTCCTAAGTCAGCCCAGGAGAATGGTGTGTAGGAGAAAGTGAGTCTTAAAAAACAAAGAAACGGTGGAACTGGAGTCACCAGTGGAGTTCCCATCAGTTTCTCTCCTGCAGGAACAGAGCAGGATTGGCGAAGTTCTGCCGAGCAGCCCCGCCCCGGTGCCTGGAGGACGTTGCCCCACAAAGCCTGCAGTTCCTGGGGGCTGTCAGACGCAGGGAGCAGAACCCTGGGGAGGAATCAGGAGGCTCTGTGCTCCCCTAGTCTCGTTACTCGAAGTGTTATTAATTATTTCACATCTTGGTGCCAATCAGAAGTGGGAGAAATGTAGGCTCTACTCTCACTGTTTTGTTTTTTTTTTAATTTTATTTATTTTAATTTATCTTTATTTGGTTGCACCAGGTCTTAGTTGCGGCTCGCCAGCTGCTTAGTCGTGGCATACGAACTCTTAGTTGCAGCATGCATGTGGGATCTAGTTCCCTGACCAGGGATCGAACCCAGGCCCCCTGCACTGGGAGCGCAGAGTCCCAACCACTGGGCCACCAGGGAAGTCCTACTCTCACTGTTTACACGTGTAACAGTGACCCAGGAAGCCTGAGTTTGGAGCAAAGGGAAAGGTGAGCCGTGGACGTGAGGCTCTCTCTGATCAGCCGTGGACAAGAAAAAAAGGAACAAGAATGTTCTCGTCGATTTGGAAATCAGTCGTTTTATTTGCGAAGAAGGAGGAAAACAGCCTGTTACTCTAAGACTACAGCTCTCCGTCAGATCTGAGGCTGCCGTTTCCCACTCGGGCCGAGGTCACGGGTTCACCTCCTCGGGTGCAGACCAGCAAGCGGCAGGGAGTGGGGTGTAGCCGGGATTATGAGGCTGATGTCATCAAGAGCTATGGCAGGAGTGCTGTCGAGAGCCAACAAGCTAAGGGCTAAGCACCAAGGGTCTCAATGTCTGTTCCTCCCCCTCCCCCACCAGACAGCACGCTGACCCCACTGAAGGACTGGGGTGGGCCCAGAGGCGTGAGTGGGCACAACCCTCTGCCCCTTGATACAGAGCTGGCCCCATCACAGTGAACCTCAGAACTCATGTTTGACCATTGTAGAAAGTGATGTGCTCTCACTCTTCTGAGGTGAGAAGAGGGACATAAGGACAAGGGGTGGCTCCTGGCAACTATGCTGTGACCATGAGGGCAGTCAGCCCAAGGACAGAGCCAACACATGGAGAAGGCATAGCCAAGAGAAACACAGAGAAGCAAGGCCCCAACCCACTGTGCCCGGGACCCAGAAACCTCCCGGAGCCTCAGTTAGAAGATGAAATAAACCCATTCATCTGGACAATGGTCTTATGACCTGGGAGCTATATGGTTTCCCATTTTACAGATGAGGGAACTGAGGCTTAGGGAATCTAAGCAGTGTGCCAGTGATCACGGAGGAGCCAGAATTTGGATGCAGGTCTTCTTGGAGCCAACCTTCCGACTCTGACACACACACTGTTCCGTCTTGGGTTTGGGCACCAGAGCCGTCCTTGGGGAGGGGAGGCAGATGAGGGGCTGACGGTGATCCTGGGCTGGGCGGTTCCCCGGCTTCTCAGCAGGGAAACTCGGGAAGGAGACCAGCTGAGAACAAGGCTCCCACTGCTACCCAGAAATCGCCTGGACCCTCAATCACCAGATCACGTGGCTGAGGTGGAGGGAGCATCTGTGTGGTGTGTGCACATCGTGGAACTAGGTCACCGGCACCCTCCACTGATGGGGCAGGAATGGGACTGCGTGGCCCGGCTGAGAAACGTACCTGTCTCCATCTTTCCCACAGATATGCACAAAAGCAGTCCGTTTGGGGGAATGGAGCTGATTTCCAACACGGAGTGTAGGGGGAGGTGGATGAAGAAAGCTCTTGGTGTGCAGCTGTGTGGCTCCTCAGTGCTGCCCGGTGGAAGGAACCCTTGGAATAAACAGGCAGTATTTAGAAATGATCTGGGGGAAGTTCAAGAAATACCCTGTTCCTCGTTCAATTTCCCTGAACCTCTTCTTAAGTCTCAGATACTGTGAAATTGCTGGGTGGCTGTGACCCCAGAAACCCCACTTCTGTGGCTGGAAACCCTGCTTTGAAGCTGGGGGGAGCCAGGAACCAGCTTTCCTAGTCCTTGGACTCAGACAGGGTCCCCGCTGCTCCGGGCAGGCCCCCTCCCATGCACGCAGATCCCTTGGGACTCGCTGCCGCCCGGCCCCGCCCAGCAGCAGATGTGCAACAGAACTGGGGTTCCCTGCTGACACCAACAAGGTCAAGGGGAGGCTGGTGGGGGAACAGAGTGGATGTCAGCCCCTCCCCAGGGCCAAGAGTGTGAGCTGCCAGGTGTCTGCTTGGAGGGGGGCCTGGGGGCTTCGTCTCTCATCAAAGGCAGAGGAAGAAAGCCTCACCTTCTCAAGGGCACTGTCAGCGGGGACCCCTGCGTTTGGCAAATTGTACCTTGTGTCACCTCGTATTTCCTCACCCCGTGTGAGTGACTGTGGACCCAGGTTTATCAGGCAAGAAGCAGGCCCCTGCGGAGGTGGGTGTGTCGGGGGGGTGTCTCTTGGCCCAGTTTTAAAGATGAATTAGTTAAGATCCCAAGCAGGAGCCAGTAGGAAATCACAACTCGCTGGGTGAATAGGCATGCAAATGTGATGAATAGAAGTCCATCTGTGGAGGAAAAACAGGACACACGCTTCATTCTCACGGATTTCAGACTGAACCTCCGACATAGTGCCAGTGGCTATCTGGGGCTGGACCAGCCACACCTCAAGGGCACATCCTAACTCTTCCAGGAACCGGAATCGGCTTTCACCCAACACTCCTGAGACTATTCACTTGAGGGCAATTTGGGGTGTGGGGTCTGTGGTTATAAGACCTGCCATGGTCCAGGTCATCTTGGTCCCTGAAAAAGTTCGCGGGGATGGTTTCACAAAGCGGCAGATGGCTTAGCGAGACGGTGGGACCGGACGGTCAGGAGAATTGATGGTGGCATCAGGGAGCCTTCTGAGGTTTCCGCGGCGGATGTGAGGATGGTGGGGAAAGAGGCCAGGAACCACTGGCCACCCCCCTTGCTGGAGGATGGCGCTGGCCTCTGGTCAGAAGAGGCCCTGGCCCTGAGGGGCTCATCCCTGGACAGAGGAAGGTGCCTGGGATCCCAGAGACACAGACTCGGGTCTGGGTGTATCCCTCCCAGCCTGTGAACTGGGGGCACCTGAGCCCCGATCCCTCAACTCACACTGGGGATACCTGTGTGCCCCTGGGTGAGCACCTACCGTGTCTGCGTGCCTGACACACAGTGTGGCTGCAGAGAGAGTGACGCCTCTCCCCTCTACTCCAGACAGGTGTGCGTGACACCACGCCTGCTGGGGGTACTGGGCCACCCCTCGCCGATCCAGCATTTTATCTTCACGGCCAGGAACACGCCAGTCCCTCTGGATTGAGGGAGGAGGCAGGGGCCCCAGCCGCAGCTCCAGCCCCTGGGTTTGGCCCGAAGAGTCAAGTGGGGGACAGATCTGCATTTTCATTTTACAGCAGAAACTCATTTTCCACCCCTTTTCAAAGAGGACTGCCTCTGTGGATGGAAATTCCCCAGATTCCTGAAGCCACGGATGACTTTTAATATTATGGGAGTTCTCCATTTTTCACTAATTTAATTTCTGGGGCCATTAAAGGTAGCCTGAAGAAACACCACCGGTTGAGTCGATGATAGACTGGAGAAGGAATTTAGCGGCAAGACTGTAAATTTCCACTTTATCAGGGATCTTGGTATCTAAAATCAATTTGGGGAAGCACTGAAATGCTTATCAGGAGCATTTCTCAATCAGGGGCTTCTTCTCGTGCCATTTTTCATTTCGATCCATCAGCTCCTGACATTCTCCACCTCGAGAAGGGCCCTGATGCTCGTGTCCAAGTGCAGCCATGGGAAAATAAAACATTTAGGGATTTACTATTTTTATCAAAATTCCAACAGTCCTGAATGCACGGCGTTTCAGTAACCATCAGGTGTATTTCCATCGGGAGAGCCGATTTTCCAGGGAGTGGGAGAAGACCTCGGCCCGTAGAAGCTGGTCTCCTCACACCTGAGGTCTTACCTTACAGAAGCATCCTCCGGTCCTGGAGGTGGGCTGGGAGATTCTGCCGCCAGACAGCCCCTCCTCCAAGGACTCTGGCCTCCGGGGTTCACTTGCACTCCATCAGCGACTTGCAGGTACCAACTGCACGCCAGGCACCAAGCAACAGAGCAAGACACAGCCCCATCCTCCTGGAACGGACAGCACACAGGGGATGGACGAGACACAGCCACAGGAAGCCTCCAGGGCTCGACTGCAGATGCTGAGAAGGGCGACGGAGGAGACAGTCCAGGGCTCCTGGGCTGAGAGGGTGCCTGAGGCCATGGGCACTTCTGCCATCAGCCTCCCCAGAGGGACAGTGGAGCTGAAACCCACAGGGAGGGAAGAGGCCGGGGGTGTGGGGATGGAGGAAGGGCCCCCCTTGGGGGGCGGGGCAGCGAGCATGGCGTGGGACAGGAGGACGGTGTCCTGGGGTGGGGGGGTACTTAGGCCGCGTCTGTAACTGCCCGGCCAGCATGTGAGAACCCATGTCCCTGGAACACAGAGTCTGCAGGAAGAGATCCACCCTGGTGTCTTTTAGGAGTTTTTGAAATGCTGTCTTGACCGATTTGAGATCCTGGCAGCTGACTACGTCCACTCCCAACACCCCCTTATCTGGGACCACTATACCTCCACCGGATTGCCCCGGGGCCAGGCACCAGACCACTGGGGGCAGCCCCCGTGCCCCAGACCCCAGAGATTATTCGAATCAGCCAGTCCACAGGGCATGAGACCCGGCCGGCCCCACCCTGCTCACCACACAAGGCTGTCCTGCAGCGTGTCCACAAACACGGTGGTCACACGGGGCCCTGCGGGATGCCTGGCCTCTGATGGGGGATGGGCGCACTGTCTGCTGGGTACATCACCCAGGGCTGTAGGCTCGGCCCCGGCTTTAAACAGGATGCCTGCTCCCTGGATGTGCCCCCGCGGGAGGGAGAGGAAGTGCAGCGGGCAGGCCCAGGCAGCCTGGCCCGCCCAGACTCTGCAGGTCGTTGCCCCTGAAGGAGGGCTGCCCTGGGTTCACTGGGCACCTGTCAGGCAACACCCTGCCTGAGCTAAGGGGGCTCATTCCCAGGACTTTGGTTTTTGCAAACGGCCTTTGCGCAGCAGGGGCCCCAGGGAGCATCTCCCCTCCTGTTCTCTCCTCGCCCCCTCCCTCGGTGTGGCCCTGCTCCCCACTCCTCACTCCAGAGCCCATGAGGCGCCAGGTGAAATCCACGAGAAATTTGGTCCTTGCTCCTGGCACGCACGCCCTCCCTCCCTCTCTACCTGAAGGCCCCAGCTCTCCATCACCTGCTCCCCCTGCCCTGGCCTGCCTTGCCCTCTCTTCTTCACTTACCCAAATCCTGCCTGTCCTTCCCAGGCAGGCTCAACCCCCTCTTCCAGGAAGCCCCCCATCCTCCCCCTCACATCCACCTTCCCTCTCCTCCCTGAGGTTCTTAAAGCTTCCCTGGCTGTGAGTTCTCAACTTCATCTGGGCACACTGGCCACTGAGAACAGGTGGGTCTCTTTTGATGGGAGTTAACCTGAGAAGGGGGAGGGGCAAGGTGTGGGGAGCTCCCAGGCCCCCAGACTTGCCACAAACCCTCCGTGGAGCTTGGACCAGCAACACGGCCTCCAGTGGAGGAGAGGGGCCCCAGCTGTCCGCTCCTGCCTGCCCCCCCGCCCCAGCTTCTCCAGGTCAAACACTGCAGGCTCGACTCACTGCACACACACCCTCCCCGCCGCCTTTTCTGGTGGAGACACAGGCCTCTTTCTGCCCAGCGGACGTTTCTGAACCCCGAGGGCCGCTTTCTCAAGTGACTCGTGTACAAGTTGGTTCCATGAGGGCCTCGGGTCTCTGCCCACCTGTGAGCGGCTGCCTGCATCCTGCACATATCCCGCTGCCTGTGAGTCCGTCCCCTCTGTGCCTGCGCTGGGATTCTGAAGGGTTTCCTGCCTTTCCAACCCATTTAGAAAGTTCCTATCTTGCGACGGCCCTCAGTAGCCGGCTCCTAATGGTCAGCTGGCACATTCACGATCAGCAATCACCTTCATTATCAGCAAACACCTTCATTAACGGTTAACACCCCTGTCGGGCCGTGTGTCAGCCGCAGGGAGCAGCGATGGTACAGGACGGCAAGGCCTCCGGAAGGAGGCATGAGGGGCACCAATAGAGGACAACGCTGGGCCTGGGCCCCGCTGGCCGTGGAAATCCCTTTGTGAGCCTGGGGGAGGCCCTTCGAACTGGGAAACCCTGCGCCCATGCGGGGCCAGAGAGCAAGCCAACTCCCGCCTACAGGGCACAGCCCGTGGAGATCCCTCACGTGGCTATGACATCACTGGGGGGGGGGCGGTAAACTCGTTCTGGAAAAGGCCGGATAGTAGATGTTGCGGCTGTGCAGGACGTACGCCCTCCGTGGTAAGTACTCAGCTCTGCCATCGGAGCAGAGAGCTGGGATAGGTAAACAAATGGGCATGATCCTCGCCAGTAAAACTTCATTTCCACAAACAGGCCGGCTTTAGCTCGTGGGTTTGCTGGTCCCTGGACTTTGTGGTTTAGTCTTCAGAACATCCCTGGGGGTGTCTGTGATGCCCATCTTGTTGCTAGGCAACCAGCGATGGAAAGGACCCGCCAGAGTCAGGGCGGCCGCCGCTCCTGCAGGGAGCAGGCTCACCTGCCCCACCCTCTGCCCAGGTGGCCTCCACCACCTCCTTTTAGTGCCACCCCAGCTCCTGTCTAAGTCAGGGAAACAGGACTGACAGGAGATGTACATAGATAAAGAGATTTGTTATAAGGAACTGGCTCACACGATTACGGAGGCTGAGAAGTCCCAAGATTTGTGGTCAGCAGCTGGAGACCAGGGGCACCCATGGTGTCAGTTCAGGTCCAAATCCAAAGGCAGGCTAAGGTGGATGTCCCAGCTGGAGAAGCCAGGCAGAGAGCAATCTGCCTTTCCTCCCTTTTGTGTTCTGGGTGGGGTGGCGGTCTTCAGTGGGTTGGATGAGGTCACCCACATTGGGGAGGGCCCCCTCTTCACTCAGTCCCTCAAATCTAATGTTAGTCTCTTCCAGAAACACCCTCGCAGACACGCCCAGGGCACTGTTCAACCAGGCCTCTGGGTCCTGTGGCCCCATCACGTGGACACAGAGTTATCCATCATGCTCCGGCAAGAGACATTACGATTACTCAGATTATTACTGCTGTTATTATTAATTATTCCATTTGCAGATAAGGAATGAGTCTCAGGTCAGGGAGCTCGCCCGAGGCCCCAGGACTCAAGGCTGCAGAGCTGGGGTCTGAACCCCGTGATTCATCCCTCCCCAGACGCAGTCTCCGTCGTCACAGCAGCCCTGGGAATGCTGGGTGCTCCTGGGCTGGAGGGCACGAACGTAGGTGGGACAGGCGCCTGCACGTCCACACTGCCCCTCCGGCCAGGACCCCAGGCCCCTGCTGTGAGGCCCCCAGGAGCCCCGCCCCGGCAGGCGCGGAGGCTCAGACCAGGCCGATTCGCCCGCTTCCGCGGCCTCATTTTCTCTCTCTCATCTCCTTTCCCAGCTCAGGCCAGGCATCTAGCGGCCTTCTCCCTCTTCTAATCACGTAAACCAATTCCCTTAAAAGCACTGCGTTCCCTAAGGAGGGAACACCAGTTCCCTAAGGAGGGCGGGAGCTGGGAGGGAGTGAGGGTGGAAAGCAGATTTGTCTCTGATCATCCAAAGAGGTGAAAATAAAACACATCCGTGGAACTGTGGCTGCTTTGTCACAGGCTCTCCTCAAGGGTGGGGTGGCAGCCAGGTCTCCGGGTACACGTGTAACGGTCTCCTAGGGCCGCCATAACAAAGGACCACAACCGGGGGGGCTTAGACAGGAGAAATGTGTTCTCTCACAGGTCTGGAGGCTGGAAGTCTGAAATCTCGGTCGGCAGGTCTGGTTCCTTATGAGGGAGAATCTTCCAGGCCCCTCCAACTCCTGCTGGTCATTGGCGAGCCTTGGGTTTCTTGGCTTGTAGCCGTGTGGCTCCAATCTCTGCTCCTTTCCTTCTCTGTGTTTGTGCCTTCAAGGGCGTTCTTTGCTCTGTGTGTCTGTCTCTGTGTCTCTCTGCTCTGCAGAGGCACCAAACACATTGGTGTCCAAACAAAAGGACACCAGACACATTGGATGAAGGGGCCCACCCTTCTCCAGCCTGACTACTTCAACTTGCATCTTAATTATTCCTGCCAGGACCCTGTTTCCAAATAAGGCCACATTCACTGGTACAGGGCTTAGGACTTCAACATCTCTTTGGGGGACACAACACAACCCACGGCACATGGATATGTGAATTTCTTGAGCACTTGAAATACCAGCTTTCAGGGAACATGACAGGTGGGGAGTGACCAAGTGACCTGGGCATTGGCGACATCAGCAGAGGCCCAAAGCCCTGGGGAGCCAGGAGCACATGCGGGGTGGACCTGAGGGAGCCCATCTTGAACTAAGAAGCATCCCCCTTGGTCCAGGTTCTCGGGGTTTCCCAGTTGGCTGCCCCTCACGGAGCTCCTAACCATGGGGGAGGCACCCGTGGGGTACACTGACTACAGGTCATGGTGTCCACGTATGACCTGGGCATAGCAGCCAGGTTATGGGGGCACAGAATTGCGAAGAAGCTGTGTCCAGGAAGGCCAGCACCTGGAGGCCTGGACAGAGCACAGGGCACCTGAGCGGTGCCTCGGATGGGAACATCACCTGGGCGGGAAGACGTCTTGGGCAGAAACGTGGACATGTGGGCGTGCCCAGCTCTACCTGGGAAGATGCCCTCAGTCCTGCCCATCCAGGGTGCTGGCATTGAAGGTCAGGGACCTCTCACCTGCTGTCTCCCAAGATCCTGAGCGCAGGTGAGAGCAACCGGGGAATGAGGTGCCCTCACTCACTCCCTCCCTCCTGTTCCCCACCTAATGGAACATAGCATGGACTTTTCCATCCTGAGTGCCCATCAAGGCCCACCCGCCCTGCCTTCTACCCTTTCAAGGAGTCCCTGACCTGGGCACTGGTTTCCAGGATCCAAGATCAAGGGAGGCTCCTGTCCACACAGCCCTGGAGCCCGTAATAAGCTGATGTAAGTCTTTCAACAAGAACAGAGTGGGCACCATGCTTCCCACCAGGGCTCTGAATGCCGTGACCTCACCCTAGATAATGGTCTCATCCCCAGCTGGTACAGTCGGTGTCTGGGCTCACCTGGGGGCTTGTCCCAGCCAGGTGGAGACCACAGCTGCTTTTTCACGCTTTCTTTTGAAGGTTTGTTATCATTCGTGCCCTGGGCAATGCCTACGTTTTTCACAGCAGCCACTCACGGGCTTTCCACTGGGACCGCACTGAGTGTCAGCAGCCACAGGCTCTCCTGTGCCCATGGCTTGGTGCCCATCTGTGCCTGGGGCAGGACACGGCCTCCTCCTCACCCCCAGAGGCCAGGGCCCGGGAGCTCTCAGCTTGGAGGTGTTGAGGCACTGCCAACAGCGGCTTCCAGCTCAGCAGAATCCCCCATAACTGCCCCATGCGCAGGGGTCATCTAAGCCAGGTCTCCCCTGGCCTCAGAGAGACCCTCCTCTAAGCCTGTTTTCAGGCCGTGTGAAAGAGGGAGGTTCAGAAGTGGGCCTGAGGCCCCATGCAAGTCCCAGAAGGACCCGCGAGTTACCGTCTAATGCTCCCACTGTGAGCACGGCCTCCTCCACCCCTTGACCCCAGGCGTGCGTGGCCACACCCATTCCCAAGTCCAGCAGAGGTGGGGCAGACCCCAGACAGCCCATGGGAGGAGGTCTCAGGGGCCAGCTGGCCAGGGCAGTCTCCCTCGTCTAGACCGACCCGCGAAGGTCTGTAAGGCCCTGAGGAGCCTGTGACCTGGGCCCTTGTGCCCCGACACCAGCACAGGGAGCAGCACAGAACTGGTGCTAGAATACCCATCACTCCTTGCCGAGCACCAGGGTCTGTAGTATCAGGGATCCCGCTGGGAGGGGAGGGGCCGCGTGCACCGGTGGAACTGGGGCACCCTGGTCACGGATGATGAAGTGCCTCTGAGGCCTGGAGACAGTGCCCATGAACCGTTCACCTCCCAGGGCCTTGGGTTTCTTTGTCTGAAAAACTATTACTCATGGAACCGTGCACCCTGGGGCCATGAAGCTCAGGTGAGTGCCTGGAGGGAGCCGCCAGGAGCTCCCTGGGGAAGGGCACAAAGTGAGAGACCAGCTTCCTAACCCAAATGCACCTGAGTCTTTTGTGGAGCCACCAGGGATACTTCAGCCAGTGGCCTTCAGAAGCACACGCCTGCTTCGGCTCCTCCCCGCTCTACAGCTTCCGTGGCTCCCATGTGCTCTCAGATGCCTGCTGTCTTACTATCCAGGCTCCTTCCCTCCACCTGCGCATTTTCCCAGGGTCCCCAACCTCCTCTTCCATGTCACACGCACAGAGGAAATGATAATAGGCACACTGGAATAAATGGACGAGGCTGGGGGGGCAGGTGGTGGTGGACAGGTGAGGGGGCTCTATACCCCGTCTCCCACCCACGCTGGGTGTGGCACTTGGGAAGCACTGGAGCCGCTCACACTGACCTTTTTTTCAGCTTCCGGGGACACATCAACCACTTTCCCAACACAGGAAATTTCACAGATGCTGTTCCCCTACTGAGAACGTGGTTCTGCTCATCGCATGTGCGTACAAGTACACGTGTGCGCAGAACACACGCACATACACACGCCCCTTCAGATTTCAGCTCGGACTCTTCAGATCTTTAGGGAACACTTCCTGACCCTCCGACTTGTTTGCACCTCACAAAGCACCCTGCTTTCTCTCCTTCACAGCGCTGACCAAAACTGTAACTTAAAACTCACTGTGGAGGACTTCCACTTCTGGCCATGATGGTGCCAGACTAGCCCTACTGCTGCAGACAGCTACAAGATTGGACAAAATGGGGACAAAGTTTCTCAGCCTCGACAGCAGTGGGACTGGAATCCTGAGAGGGGAGGAGTGTACAGCGTGAGTCCCACAGTCGCTGGCTTCCTGTCTGGGGCACTTTCTGGACCCCCATGTGGTCCCTCCCGGACTCTGTTCATGGAGTTCTCCTTTCTTCGATGATGTGTGGTGACTGCTCAGGCAGAGAATGTGGCTCTTCTGAGCTGGGGAGGCAGGGATTGGAGTTTGGGGCTGGAGAGGTAGCTGCAGTTGGGGGCAGAGTACAGGAGAGGTAGAAACTGCACAAGTAGGAGCCTCCAAAATCCACATGGGGTCCCATGACATCTGAATACTTGGCTGCACGTTTAGGGAGATAATCTTCATGACCAGCAGGAACAGAGAAACCCTGTTGAAATTCCCAGGCATTCAACTGACACCCCAGAAAGGCTATGCCTTAGGAGCAGGACTAATCTAGCCCTAGAGAAAGAATCTCTGTAAACATATCTAATAAAACTCAAACCCAAGCCTGAGAATCATCTGATCTGCCAGTAAATGAGCTACTTGTCAGAACACAACTCAACACCCTCCCTAGAAAGACAACAGTATCCAGACTCTCAACACTATCCTATCCACAATGTCAAGCATACAACAAAGATGACTGGACATGTGAATAAGGAAGTGTGACCTATAAACAGGGGGGAAAAAACAGTTCATAGAGACTGACTTTGAAAAAACCCAGATGTTAGAAATAGCAGACAAAGAGTTAAAGCAGCTAATATAAATATATTTGAGTCTCAAAGAAAATTATTTCATCAAAAATGAATAGGGGAAATCTCAATAAACAAATGGAAATTATAAAAGAGAATAAAAAGAAAATTCTAGGACTAAAGAGCTCAACATGTGAAATTGTGACACTTGCTGGATGGAGTTAACAACGGACTGAAAATGGCAGGAGAAAGGGCCAGCGAGCTGAAAGATGGAGCAATAGAAAATCTCCTCTCGGAAGCAGAGACAGAAAAAATATTGAAAAAAATGAACAGAGCCTCCACAACCAGGGGGAAAATATCAAGAGGTACAACATACATCTCTTTATGAGAGAGAATGGGCCAGAAACAAAAGACTTGAAGGACTAATGATCAAAAATTCCCCGAATTTTGTGAAGAACAGAAAACTTACAGATTCAAGAGTATCAGCCAAATGCAAGTAGAAGAAATACAAAGAAAACGACTCCTAAACACATCATAATCAAATCACTGAAAACCAAAGATTTAGAAAAAGCTCTCCAAAGCAGACTCATTGCCTGCAAGGGAATAAAGATATAGATGATGTCTGGTTTCTTACCAGAAGCGATGAGGAACAGAAAGTATGGGATTGAGGACATATCAGTGACAATATCCTCCAAAAATGAAGGCGGAAAAAGATATTTGCAGATAAACACAAACTGAGAGAATTCGTCACCTGCACTAAAGAAATATTAAAGAAGGTTCTTTGGGATGAAGGAATTGATTCTAGATGGATGTTCCCATCTGGAGTGGGGAGAGAAGACCACTGGGTGTGGTAAATATGGAGGCTACCATCAAGGAGATATTTTTTTCTTTTCTTAATTTCTTGAAAAGACAATATCCGCCTCCTGGGATGATGCACTGAGAAAGATACAACCTCACTTCTGGGTGGACCTCCCGAGAATGCACAGCCCAACTGGACAAACTTGAATATGGACTGTGCCATGTGAAAACTATGATCTCCTGGTTTTGATCATTGCACTGTGATTATATGAGGGCTGTCCTTGTTCAGTGCTGACCTTGAGGGCAAAGAGCCAGCCACGTGGTTCCAACTTACTCTCAAATAGTTCGGAAAATGATATAGACGTGTCTGCGTGTGTGTGTGTGTGTGTGTGTGTCTGTGTCTGTGTGTGTGTAGTGACAGAAGGAGAGAGAAAACACAATAGTATACGAGAGTACCTTGTACTGTTTGTGCAATTTCTCTGTAACTGTACAATTATATAAAAATTAAAAGATTTTTTTTAAATGATCATTTCAGTGAAAGCTATTTGTAAGGTAGTTGTTTAGTATGTGTCTCCACTAAAGAGTGAGATCTGGGAAAGCAGGGACCCACCCCAGTGTGGCTGGCCTGTCGTAGGGTATGTCCAGGTGGACGTGGGAGCCTGGAGGCCTGGCCCCAGCTCAGCTGTCCAGTGTCCAAGAGACCCTGGGCCCCTCACTGCCATCCCTGGCCAGTAAGATGAATATTCGCCCCCTTCCCCATCTCTCTGTGTCTATCTCCCTCTCTCATTGTCTCTCTCTTTCTCTGTCTCTCTGTGTCTGTCTGTCTCTCTCTGTCTCTTTCTCTCTTTCTGGAAGACCAGCTGCCCTCTTCGGTTCTGGACAAGTGAAGGACAGCCGTTGTCTTTCCCCTTTCTGGAAGACTACCAAAGCATAAGTGATCCATCAGCAGACTTCTGGTCCCAGAGCTCTGACCGGGAACAACTTTTGTCCTCAGGACGCCATGTGATCACAGGAATGTCACTGCTCAGGGACGTGCACGACCTGTCCCCAGCGTGTCCCGAGTGCTGGGCACTGGTTTATAGATCACCACGTGCTGCTGACTCACCTGTGTGCCTGGCACCTCCAGGTGGGCCGGAAGCCCCAGGGGACAGAGACCCTCCCTCCACCCCCGACTCGCGACGTCCCTCTCAGCCTCCTCCATCCCGGGGACGGGGCAGGGCTCGGTGAGTACTCCAGGCCATCGGGGGCTGCATAACCAGAGCCAGAGAAGCCACAGTGGTGCTTCCTGACAAAGCAGGTCCGGGCATCAGCACACGGCCCCTGCCCCGTGCCTGGCGCTATGGGGAAACCACAGCCTAATAGAGCCCCAAATCACATGTCACATGTGCTCAGCCGCTCCTCGGTCGGACACTTCTTCACTCCTGATCCGTGCCTTTGCTCATGCCCCACTGAAAGGACGGTGGCCTGACCGCTCCGAGTTTTCTGCCCCAACCATGAGGTCCTGCAGGAGTGTCTCGGTTTCCTGTCTGCAGGGCGTCGGTGCCCGAGGAGCAGAGCGGGGCACTGCGGCAGGTCGAGTGATGACAGGTGCTTGGTCCTGTCTAGCCCATCGAGAGCCCCTGTGGCCCTGACTCCGGGCCCACCAAGCACGCTGAGCGGTGGTGTGGCCCTTCCTCCACCTGGAATCCCGCCGTCGACCCACGTGCCCTTGGGCGAGTTCCCACCTCTCCGAACCTCCATTTCCGCATCCACGAAAGATGTCTCACGTGGTCATGGGGGCTACGGGGTGGGGGGAAGCGTGTCCAGAGCCCGCATGGTGCCTGGTGTGCGTGGTGACCGCTGCCCATGCAAGCCCAGCCGGGGGAAGGACGCTGTGATTTTCTCCGCAAAAAAAAAAGTCCTGACACCGTTCCGCACAAGGAGGGAGGGACGCTGCCCTCAGCGGGGGGGCTCCCCACTGCTGCTCTCCCCAGCTTTCCCCATCACTACACCTGGTCTGGCCCGCAAGCAGCCTCGGGGTCCCCAGGACTCAGTGAAACGTTCTCACCTGTGCCCCCACCAATGTCCTTATTCCTTGGAGGGGAGTGACCGTGTCCTTGGACAGCCTGGCTCCCGGCCACCTGGCAGCTGACGGTGCTGGGGGGCGGAGCGGGTGAGAAGCAGCTGGCCCAGGGCTGAAGATCACCTGCAGGTCTCCAGCTCTGGCTTCCGAGGCTGGGCTTCCCGGGACGACGTGGTACTAACGAGTCTGGAACCCACGGAGCTGCGGGCAGTACAACCCCCAACGCAACATGGGGGATGACTTGGGAACATCGTTCTTAAGTTCTGCTGGGAGAGAAGATTCCAGAGTGCCGCTGGGGTTGTGCTGTCTGGGTCAGATCCACTTGAGTCCTGCCGGAAGGACGGTCTCCCTAAGGACCAAGCCTTCTTGTCCGGGAAGAAGGGTCAGCCAGGGTCCAGGATCACTGTCTGAAGACGGGTCTTAGGGCCACGCCTCCCCTCCCTAACCTTGCAATGAGTAGTGGGCACAGGTGTCTCTGGGCAGTGCAGCCCCTTGGCTGGAGACACACCTGCCCCTTGGTCTCCACTCCCCACGGCTTCACACTGACCCGCCACCCTGGAAGCCCCAGAGCTGTGTGCCTCAGCCTGCATCTGGGAAGGGCACAGGCCAGGCTTAAGGTCACCATGCCAGCCTCTCCCTCAGAGGGCAGAGAGAGCTGGGCACAGACCGGGATCCCGAGCCTCCCTTCCAGATGCGGGATTGTGGGGGTAGGGGTGGGGGACCGCCCTCTGGATGTCATTTCTAAAATGGAATGAAGGATAACCTCCCTGCAGGCTTCTCCTCAGGATTCAAGACTGGGATGCAGAGAGCGCGTAGCCCGTTAACGAGCACATGATAAATAACAGCCCTGACTATTATCTAGTTATAGAAGCGAATGCCAGGCAAAACAGCACGATCCTTGGCAACACAAGCAGGTTGATGCTTGGGCCATTCCAGGGCACGACTTAACTGCCAGAGTCCGGCCAGAGGGAGAGCTCGTCGGGCAAGTGAGGGCAGCCTGGGGAATGGGCAGCACTTGGCTGGCGCGGTGGGCGTGTCGGAGGGTGAGGTGCGAGAAGGGCTGGCCAAGGGCTACCAGATGGACTTGCTCCAGCTACACGGTTTGTGAGGCCGAGATGGGCTGACCCCGCGTTCCCTGGTGTCCGAGGGCTCCGAGGCGCGTCCTCCGTGGCGGCCCAGGGAGAGCCTGGGTGGGTCCCGGTGGCGTGCAGAAGGAACACCTGTATCACACGTGTAGACCTCATCTGTACACTGACCCCTGCAGCACGTGATTGCGAGGACCCTACTCCACGCTGGGTGGAGGACAGCCAGCCGGGGAAGCGCAGTCACAGCCACCCTTGCGGCCGCTGGGTAGAAGGTTCCAGGGACACCAGGGCTGGCGCAGCAGGGTTGATGGGCAGCTGAACACTGACGGTCAGTAGCTGGTCTCCCCTTAACTCTGCTAGAGTCCAGGCCTGAGAGGGAATAGGGATGAGCAAGGCCAAGTGCCTGCCCCTGGGGCGCCGCCGTCACGCAGGGCTGGCAGGACCCACACCCAGAGTGGAGGGAGCGGCAGGCCACCGGCACCAGGTGGGCTACGGGCTCCGCTCAAGATGGGAAGCTGGTGGCACTGGTCAGCGTTCCCCACGACCCAGGGAGGTGCCCGGGCCGGGGCCTAATGGGTTAACGACCATGAAGAGGCACAGACAGCCTGATGAGTGGGGAGCACTGGCAAACCCCAAAGCGGGTGCCGTTTCTCCAGGCTACAGCCCAGAGGTTTTCTTTCATCATAATTAGTTGGCTGGGACTAAACGCGCAGCAAGTAAAATCCCCGGGGAGCAGCAAGGACCCCGCGATAACCGCCACGTTCCCCGCATCGGCCACTCCGTCTCCAGACGCAGCCCCTCAGAGTCAGCCATGCGCTTGCCCTGGGAGGGGCCAGGTAGGCGGGTGGGGCTGCAGGAGAAAGTGAGGTCGGAGCTCCAGAGCTCCACCCACCCCGGCCCTATGTGCCCCCTCGGCTCCTCCACTGAGCAACCTCTCTGCCTGAGCCTAGAAAATGGGTTAAGCTGGACTCCGGTTTCCGGGAATCTGGAAGCAGCCTTGCAGCTTAGGAAGGGCCGGGGGCTTCCGATGGCCAAGCTCCCTCTGACCAGCCCCTTCCACCCTGCACCTAGCGGCCTGTGTGCAAACTCGGGCACTGGGTGATGTTTCTAAAAGCAACATCAGAGCCTCTCTGATCTATTTCCTAAACACATTCAGAATCGTACAAAGAGGGACCCAGGGACGGAGAAGCTCCTCTTGCAGGCAATTATCTTAGAGCTAAATCAGCCAAGCAAGCAAAGACCCAACATCAAGGACGGCCACTGCTGTGACGTTTACGGGAGGAAAACTCAAATCAGCTCGTCAGCCTTCAGCAGAACGGGGTGCACTGATCTGCACTTCGTGCAGGGGAATCTCAGCAGGGGGCTGGCAGGAGTCGGGGCGCGGAGGAGGCCGGCGGCCTGAGGTCCGGGCCAAACCCTGTGCACAAGTGAGCATCGTCTCCCTGAAGCCTGGAGCCGTGGTCAGAGGTGGGGGCTGTTCCGGGAGCGTTCTCTGCTGCACCCAAGGTCACACCCAGCCCGGCTGGAAACTGGGTTCTCAGCGGTGACTCGGTATAGCCAAGAAAGTGACCCAAGGCTCAGCATCTGTGGACGTGGACGATGTCACAGAACTCAGAAGCGGGAAATAGCTGGCTATAACACAGTAAGTGCACAGCCCGGGCTTGCGCACACAGGCCCGTCTTTCTGCTCAGAAACTGGGTGCTTGCTAGCGGGGCTTGGGGCTTGGTCACCGTTTCCTTCTTCAACTTTCCGAATTTTCTGAACTGTTTTTGCAATAACGATGGAGTCGCAGGGTGGTCGCTAGTTGCGGGGGTGGTGACAATCTCCTTCAACTTTCTGAATTTTCTGAACTTTTTTTTGCCATGACGATAGATTTGTGTTATAATCAGAAGAAAACAATAGAGCTATTTTTTTTTTAATTTTTATTTATTTATTTATTTTTTATTTATTTCTGGCTGTGTTGGGTCTTCGCTTCCGTGCGAGGGCTTTCTCTGGTTGTGGCAAGCGGGGGCCACTCTTCATCGCGGTGCGCGGGCCTCTCACTGTCGCAGTCTCTCTCGTTGCGGAGCACAGGCTCCAGACGCGCAGGCTCAGTAATTGTGGCTCACGGGCCCAGTTGCTCCGCGGCATGTGGGATCCTCCCAGACCAGGGCTCGAACCCGTGTCCCCTGCATTGGCAGGCAGATTCTCAACCACTGCGCCACCAGGGAAGCCCTAGAGCTATTTTTAAAGGCAGGCAGCTGACACCTCAGAGAAGGGGAGTGTGGCAGGCTGGGGTGAAGCATCCGGGGCATCAAACTTGCTGGCACCGCACATGACCTTATAGGCCAGGGATGCCCCTGCTCGGATAGACCAAGTGCTCGGAGGAGGGGCCCAGGGCAGAGGGGTGAGGGCAGGAGGGAGGAGGCGCCAGCCGCTGCCAGTGATGAGACAGCTTTGTCACTAACATACGGGACACCCCTCTGCTCTCCCTGGCTGCTCTCTACCCACACTTCAAAACACACACACAAACGCAACACCTCCACCAGGGAGGGTTCGGGTGGGTGGGGAGACAAAACAGTACCCCTTTTTGGAATGACAATATGAGGGAGGAATACAGCCCCGTCTGGAGGGAAGGTTCTGCCCCGTGGTGCAATCGACCAGCAGGCAATTCCAGACAGTGCCCTCGTTGAGCTGTGTGTCCAGCAACGGGGAGGGTCTGCATGAGCGGTCCACACCCCAAGTCGGAAATCAGCACACAAAACCCCGCTCTTCCTGCAACATTAACCAGCCCAGACCAGGGGTTTCTAACCAGTTCTTCTGGTTTTGCTAAACTCCCATCCTGCCTCTGAGGAGGGCATACGTTCCCCCCACCCTCCCTCCCCCCTTCCCTCCCCCCAGCACCAGGTCCTCCAACAAAGAAATGAGGAGCACCTTTGACCTCATGTTTGCCTGATGGATGGACAGAGCTTGGGAAATGACGCAGGCGCCGGCCGCAGAGTGGCAAGTAATGGTGGGAAATTAAACCAGCCTCCTTGGGTCATCCATCATTAGAACCTCATTCCTTGCCCCCTGCCCAGGGTCAGCCGCGCTCTCTCAGAGCAATCCATCACCCTGTGGGCTGCAGGATTATGAGACAGCATCTCTCTCTGAGGCCGGGGCCAACCAGACACCCAAAGCCCAGTGCTGGCTCACTCGCTCGGAAATGCCTTTAAAATGCTGTCCTAAATGAGGATTTCATTGAAGTGTGATAAGGCATCTCACATGTGTTTAAAGGACAAAGTGCTCCTGGAATTAAGCAACATTTAAACAATCACTCTGCCTTCTTGGCCGTGGCCTCGCCCCACCAACGGCCACCCACCAGGCCTCGGGCAAGCTTTCATTTATTTGCTCATTTAAGAGAAACGTAAGAGGCAGAGACAGTCCTTCATGCTCAGCAGATCCCGTTTCATGGTTCTCCTTCTGGGGTCTGGGAGGTGGAAGACCAGATGGGATGTGGGATGTGGGGTCATGTGGCCAGTTCTAGCCAATGAGATGCAAGCAGTCGTTCCAGGTGGAGGTGGTTCCCTTCCATCTCTCTCTTCCCCACCTTGGGAGGCATGCAGGCCCCGGGCTGGGTTACGGCAGGGAGAACGGCTGCCCTGGAGAGTGGCCTGGCCCCAGAGCCGTCTCTGTGGAAAAGGAGCCAGTGTGGGCGCAAGCACCGAGGATACAGTTCCCCGGTCACTGCAGCCGATGCAGCCCAGAAGAACGCCCGCACGGGGCCCTACTGCTTGCTGGGTGGGGACTGCAGGGCAAAGAAGAAGACGGGGGTCTTGCCTTTGGCGCTTGCAGTCTTGGAGAAACCGCAGAACCACTCTGACTGCCTCATCTCAGAAACGAGGTACTAGATTCTGAGCAAAGAAGGTCATCTCCAGCTAGCCAGCGGCAGAGCCCCGATAGGCACCTGCTCGGTCCTGTACTCCAGGCTCCAGCATCGTTCTTGGTGGGGCTGTTCTAGAAGCTCTTGAATTTCAGGGTGAGCTGTGGGAGCTCTAGGTCGGTTCGGTGACGCAGATGGAGCCACTGGGGTCACGGGACCAGCTGAGGTCGGAGGCAAGAAGTCCCCGCTCCCTGTCTGGCCGGCTGGTTATTTTCTGTCACATCTTCCCCTGAAGGCGTCTGTGGAATGAGCAGAGCCACCGGGTCACAATCACGGTCTGGATACATCATCCTGACGCAGATGCACTGGCTTGGTAGGGGAGGCACAGGTCAGGTTTATCTAAATAGAAAACTCACCAAGCTTTTGTCAACAGCGGGAAGTCTTTCAGCAAGCATCTATGAACAGCCTGCTGCATGCACAGCACTCAGTGCCCTTGAATCCTGAAGTTGTTCGAAGACCAGGATGAAAGATGTGAGGAGAACACTTGGAGTGGGGGAGGGAAGGGGAGGGGGAGGGGAATCTGAGTTCAGGCTTCGATTAGTCATTTTTTCTCATCTTTTCAGGGTTTCCAAAAGTCTGGACCCATCATGAACCCAGGGCTGGGAAGGACCTTGAGGGCACTCCAGTCAAACCCCTCCCCCATCCTCCCCACCAGCCCACCATCCCCTATGATGCTCAGATTCTCTGCGCCGTACTTCCAGGAGGGCCAACGCCGGCTCTCCAAGCATCTCTGGAGACAGCTGCTGACCTCATCCCGAGGCAGCCTGGGCCACTTTGGGTACCTGGAGTGCTCAGTGGCACGTCCCACAGGGGGATCGATCTCCAGGCATCAGGTGGTCAGTGGGTGCCCTGACCGCAGTGCAATCTACACAAGGGCAAGCTGCACCTCTGGGGCTGGCATCAGGGGCTTTCTGGGCCCCCGGCAGGAATCAGGGAAGGAATTTGGCCTTGAAGACACTCCCAGGTACGTGCTCTCAGGGCCAGGGTGACTCCTCACCTCTGTTCTTGAAGAAACGTGTCACGTGTCTCGCATCTCGGAGACTCAGTGCCCCCCTGCCGTCTCCCCCATCCAGAGTCCAGAGCTGGGGCAGCCATCACCCCCTCGCCTGCCCCTGGACCCTAAACAGCCCCTGGGAGGGCATCACCTCCCCCGTGGGACATCAGTCCTGTGCATCCCTCCAGACGTCAAAGCAACAGGACAGAGCTCAATCCCTTCTCCGAGCGCCTCCCTGCGTCTTCCAGAGCCCACCTTGGAGGGCCTCCTTTCAAAATGTGTCCTCTTCTGCCTGCATCCCACACGTTCCACGCCCCCCACTTCCGTGCTGTTAAGGAGACTTTATGCTGCCTCAGATGTAGCATCTTTGTCAGTTTTCAATGTGAAAAATAAATAATTACAGGGGTGTTGACAGGCTGGTTAAAAATAGCCCCTTCTCTTAAAAGGTGAAAACTTGGTGAAAAATGCGGGCCCCTGGGGGTTGGGGGGATGGGAGCTTGCCTCCGTCCAGCCCACCCACTATCCCGGGAAAGCCAGCCCGCTCCAGACTCCGGGGGCCCAATCAGATGCCCTGACGCTCCCTGCCGGCCTGTCTCCAAGCCTGATGTCCTGATCAAACCAGGTGGGAGGCCAAGCTGCCCTTGAATCTTGTTATCATGACACATAGCTTTTGATTCAAGGAATGTGACTTCCCAAACGAATCGCCTTTTATTAGGTACTATCACTTTAAAAAGAAAAAAAAGTAGCATTAATTCCAACTATGTGCCATGCCCTGGGATTGATTCTGCTGTCAGTGTGTCAGGAGTCCCTTCTTCATGGAAGAAGCTCTGTCATCTTTTATGCCAATGTCAACACCAGCCAAGCTCTCCTGAAGTGGGTCCAAGGACCGCAGTCTTGGCGCAGGAAGGGACCACTCCACACAGACCCCAACTGCAGAAGCAGTGGTGGCCAACATTCTGGAGATCTGAGAGGCTTGAGGAGTAGAGGGCAGCGGTGGAGGTGGGTGAGAGGGTGAGCGAGGCCCAGCGGCTCGCAGCCAGGCCCGG
Organism: Balaenoptera physalus; assembly: GCF_965194825.1. Classification (NCBI taxonomy): domain Eukaryota; kingdom Metazoa; phylum Chordata; class Mammalia; order Artiodactyla; family Balaenopteridae; genus Balaenoptera; species Balaenoptera physalus. The sequence goes on from NC_138886.1 coordinate 3,463,214, forward strand.
CGGGATGTGGGCAGTGCCAGGGCCCCTGAGCTATCTCCCGGGGGTCATGCTTCCCGCCCCTCCTGCTCCACAGCCCATGCAGCTGCCAGAGCCCGACTCAAGGCCCCGATGCCCTGCCTGGGACCCCCGAGACTCTGTATCACCCGTGAGTCCCCCTTCTGCAACCCCACAGCCCCACCCATCTGTGGGCCCATTCCCCAAAGCGGGTGTGCATCCTGCCTCTGCCTTCCACGCCCTCCTGGAAAAACCCCCTCCTCATCCTCAGAGACCATCCACGGTTCCCTCCTCTGGAACCTTCCTTGAGCCCGGGCCTAACTTCCCCTGAGCTGCACACAGCACAGGCCTCCTGGAGTGCACGCGACCCCCGCCCTGACGTGAGCCCTTACTCGCCACTTTCCCCGTAAGGATGTGCTTTCTTGGGGCACAGGAAGGACCGCCTACACTTGTCAACCCACTCGCAGGCTCTGAGCACTACTCGTCAATAAGGCCTTGATTTAATCTTCTTCACCGTCTCTAGCTAAAGAGCTACAACTGCCGCCTCCACTGCTGGGACCACTTTCCTGGTCAAGTGGCTGCAGAGCTCCGTCCTCTGTGTAAGTCAAGGGGCTCCTCCCCCAGCCCAGCTGCTCCCGGGCCCGGCTCTTGTCCGCCCACCTGGGCCCCTCTGCCTTTCTCAGCCAGGTGACAGAGGACAGCTGAGATGCTGCCGCCAGGGAAAGGAGAGCCCAGCCAGCGAGCCCACTGCCACCTCTGCCCCGCCCCGCCCCGCCCCGCTCCGCCCCACCCCACACCAGGCCTCGCCTCCAAAAAACCACGCCCACGCCAACGCCCCATCACACCCTGCCACGCCCACACCCCCTGCTGCGCCCTGCCAGGCCACACCCCTGCCACGCCCCCATCACAGCGCATCCCTGCTGAGGCCCCACCCACCTGGCAGGTCCTGCCACCTCCAGCCTCGGTCCACGCCCCTCTCTCTCCCTGGGCGGCTGCAGCAGCCCCTTGCCGGTCTCTGTGCCCTCCTTCAGTAACTCCTCTTCATGGCGGCAGCGTTCGGCCTGCTAACGCACAGCCTGGACCACATCCCTCTGCTGCTTTAAAGCCTTCCATGGCTCCCGTGGCCTGGGGACGAAGGCCACGTGCTTGGGCTGCCATTCAAGGACTCCACAGTCAGCCCCCGAAGCGGGAGCTGATCAGTCCTGCCTCTTCTGATTTTGTCGCCCGCCCTTCCTCTCCGCCCTTCCTGGTGCCGTCACTGCATCTGGACCCCTCATTCTGCCTCACACCCCACAAAGCCAAGCCTAGACCCCATTTTTCCCACGAGACACCCTGATTGCCATGGTCAGAGGTGGCCTCCCGTGTTTGGGGGGGGGGCGGTGTTGGCCTTTCCTTTACTGGTTTTTATAAATAATCATAGTGAGTGTTTCTTGAACCCTCTCAGGGGCCAGGCCCTGGGCTGAGGCCTTCCTGAGCGCTGTAGCCACAGCCACGGGAGGCTGGGAAGGAGGCCTGCCCACTGTGTGAGGTCAGTGTGGTTTGCTGAGTGAATACTGAGCTTTTGACGCAATAGCTCTGACCGGGAGTGCTTAAGCTATGGGGGAGGGGATCCCAGGACCCTTGAAGAATATCGTGAACGTGGAGTGCACATGGTCACAAAGATCCACCCCGTTTCTGGTGCACTCTCGGTCCCCATCACGCCCTCCAGATCTGTCCTCCAGGCTCTGGTCTCTGCTGCCCGCTCTCCCCTGCCCCCGCAGGCCTGCAGCCCTCCTCCCCACCGGCTGGAGGGGACGCTTGAGAGAGGGGATCGGGCTGGCAAGGAGACTGCACATGATCCCAGAATGTGCACTTGAGCTCCACTTAGCTGCCCACTGTTTAAAAATGGAAGGAAGGGATTAAAAATGAGCAAGCGAGATGGCTTTGTGTAAAACCATCAGCAGCCGAAATGTGCAGGCTAATTTGATTTCCGCCTCCTCCTGCTCCGAAGGGAGCAGACGCGAGGGCTGAGCTTCTCCAAAGGCAGGAGGAGAGGACTGCGTGCAGTGGTGCAGTTGCAGAGCGCCTGCCTCTGACAGCTGCCACTTGCAAATCTCCCCAGCTTCCTCCAAGCACCGGCATCCCAGTTGTGGCTCCTCACAACTCCCCGCTGTCTGCTCTGGTAATCACCCGGATTCCAGAGCTGCACTGGAGAAGAGAGAAAAGGGCCAATTGGCCCAATAAGCGTGAGGCTTCTTGGGTTCCTGGGTTGTAAGCCTTAGCAGGCGCCATGAGAGCGCAGAGGCAGCTGCGGTGGGCCGCGTGGCACTGGGCCGGCTGGGAGCCAGGCTTTCCCCATACCCTCATGTGTAATCCTCACGACCACTCCATCCAGCGGGTGGGTATTAGTCACCTACGGCTACAGTAATAGGGACAAGTGACCGCCAAGTCTTGGCTGCAGAAGACAACAAAAAACACTCATATCTCAATCTCTGTGGCCTACTGGGTGGTCTCAGGTGGGCTCAGGGTCTCTCAGGAGGCGGCAGTCGGGCTGGCAGCCGGCGCCGACTCATTTGAAGGTTTGAGTGGGTCTGGAGGAGCCTCTTCCAAGCTCAATCACGTGGCTGTTGGCAGGAGGCCCAGTTCTCCACCGGGGCTGTAATGACAGCATGGCAGCTGGCCTGCCCAGCACGCACCATCCGAGAGAGGGGGAATACGGCCACCCAAGGCAGAAGCCACAGTGCCTTTTATAACCTAATCTCCGGGGACGTAGCACCCCTTCTGCAGATTTCCGTTGGTCACACGACCGACCCTGGTACAGAATGGGAAGGAGGCTGGCAAGGTGTGATACCAGGAGGTGGGGTCACTGGGGCCATCTTGGAGGCTGGTTTCTACATCGTTTCCCCATTTTGCAGGTGAGAAAACTGAGGCTCAGGTCATGTAGGTCGCTGGCCTGAACTCACACAGCCCGTGGGGCAGACCCTGGATGGAACCTCAGCATGTCTGACTCTGGGGTCCTAGGATTCCCATGGGACATGGGGGTGAATTCCAGCTCTGGTACAGCTGCTCATGCTGATGTGTGACCTTGACAGTGTCACTCGTTGATCTGGGCCTCAGTTTCTCCATCTCTTCAAAAGGGATGATAATGGCTGTACCAAGATGGCCCCAGTGTCCTGAGGGGACCTGGGCAGTGGGCAGGGGAGTTTGGCTCTGTCCCCCCATCTGAGTTGGCCTCGGGGTCTGGCTGGAATGGGCGGACCCGGCCTGGAGCCAGCACTAATCCCCCCACAGCCTGCATGCAGACAGGGAAACTGAGTCATGAAGGGCTGTTACTCACCCAAAGCCAGCTGTCGGTCAGGGTGGGGCTGGGGGTCAGGGTCAGAGCACACGGACCCCATGTCCCAGAGATCTTTACCGCAGGACCTGCCTACCTGGACGGAAGGTATGAGACTCAGAATAGTAACAAAGGTGGTTGATGAGGCCTGTTCTGGGCCACCTGGGCTTTATCGCCTCACCCCTCACTGCCACCAGCCCCACCCTACCCCTCTCCCAGCGGCTGCACCATCATGACCTCCACTCAGAGGCAATCACTCCAACACCCCCAGAGGACCCTCTGTGCATGTCCCATAAGGAGTAGGTATTAGTCAGTAGGCAGCTGCTGTAACAAACATCCCCCCACCCCCGGCCCCAACCTCAGAGGCTTAAGACAAAGTCCGTTCTCACTCAACACACCGGCCAGTGTGGGAGGTCCAGATGACAGCTCAGTCGGCAGCTCCTTTCTCCCTGTTGACCTGCCTTGACCCCTCTGAGTCCTTGGCCCTAGTCCTGATGGAGGGATTGCTGGTGGCGGGCCCAGCCACAGGACTCTTGTGAGCTGCATCACTTCTGCCCACATCCCACTGGTCAGAGGACAGACACGCGGTCCCTCCTGACTGCGGGGCTGTGTGGTCTTCTTGCCCTGTCACCCTGTTCCCCCGGCCCCACTCTGCACCCCCAGAGGCTGAGCTGCTGTCTGGCTTCGCCCACCCTTGAGGAGAGGCGTTGAGACCCACTGCCTGGATCCTCAAACCCCGGCCAACAGCCTTGGGAGGCTGAAGCAGCTGGCAGAAAGCTTCACCGGAGCCCTCCTCCCCAAACACATGGCTTCGCCAAAAGGCCCAGCTGGGCCATCACGTGGCTCTGGCCCCCTGGGCAGCTCAGCATGTCACTGTTCGTGTTCAAGTGACAATATTTTCACGTGAGGAGGGGGTGCAGGTGGGCTGTGTTGGGCCCATGGGCCTGAGAGCCAGCTGGAGAACCAGCCCACCTCTGGGCTTTAGGGGAGACCATGCTCGGTGGGGGGCGGACTATCCGAGTTCATGCTGACTGTCCCCTGGTCAGAGCAGCCAAGGCCCAAGAGGTGGCCCCAGGCAGCCCAGGCCCTGCCCCTGCCAGCTGAGCAAGCATCTGCTCGGCCACCAGCCTCCTCCTGTTGTCACAAAGGAGGGGATTTGGTGATATGTCACCCTGGGAATTCAGCACCGGGACTCGGGGTCTGCACACGGGGCCCCATGCTCACAGTGGGTCCCTGCCTTTGCCGGGGACGTGCTGTGACGCTTCTTGGTCTTCTTGACCCTTGAGCAGCCTGACCTGTCCCTCCATTGCCAGAAGAGCCCAGGGGGCTGGGCCTCCACCTGACCCCTCGCTCAGTGGCCAGGTGGAGGGAGGGGAGGGAGGGAGGGAGGGGGGCTGTTCCCCACCAGGCCTCTGCAGACACACAGATCGTCACATTGGAAGCTGCTGGTCCGTGCGGCAGAGGGTCTCGGGACCCTGCTCATCACCTGGCTCGTTTTCACAGCCCCCAGTCCTGCTGAGCTCAGATATACGGCACCTCCAAGGTGAGCCTACACCCAGACGCACAGCTTACAGTTGGCCCTTGGCTCCCCCCCTCACTTGGGACAAACACGCTTTCCCCCCTCCGCTGCCTGGACCTTGAGATTTGTGCAAATGCGGTCCCTAGGTGGAGGCTGCACCCTCCTAGGACCTGGTGACATGGAGATTTCACAGCCTCCCCCTCCCCGGGATGCCCGGCAGCCATGCCTGCGGGACATGAGAGGGCGCTGCGCCCAGTGACTGAGGCCACACAGCCCCCGGCAGGGGCAGGGCCCAGCGGGAAGGCCATCTCAGGGCTGGCAGAGCTGGAGGGCAGTCAGGGTCCTGTGAGCTGCCGCCTTTGAAGAGCGTCCCCCAGACCTGCAGGGGCCCCGCCGAGGACAGGTCCTAGGCTGGACGTGGATTAGTCTATTTGGGGACACAGAGCCGACCCCTGAGCGAGCAGGGGTACAAGCAGGGGCGAGGGGAGGTGGCCAGTGTCGTCTGCTCCCACTTCCTTCCTCCCCCACCCTCCTGCCATCATATCTCCCAGTGGCAGCGTAGTGCCCACTGCCCGGCCAGCGATGCCTGGGGCCTAGGAAGACTGTTTTGTGTTGTGTTTTCCCAGCACCTCCACAGTGCCAGAGCGCCAAGCCTACAGGTCCATCCTCCCGTGCACCTGACCCCTGCCACCCGGCTCACCCCGGCAAGGGTGACCAGTCGTATCAGGACAGCTTCGTTTTGCTTTCAATGATGACTCACTGGCATCCTTATCACCTGGACAGCCCCAGAGTGGAGTATGAAATTGGGTTCCTCTGCCTGCAGGATGGTCAGACCGCAAAAGGGAACTGTCACCACAAGATCAGAAACAGCCCAGAGTGACATACCCTAAGGAGAGAGAGCCATGTCGGGGGCCAAGGTCCAGATGCTGGTCATGGCGCTGCCATGGTGACACCAAGCAAGTCCCTTCCCCTCTGTGACCCCACTTGCTTGTCTGTAAAGTGGCAATGGTGATGGTTATCTCCATTGGTGAGGTCCAGGGCAGTGACCTGTGGGCAGTGGGCTCAGTGCTTCCCGGAGCATACCCCTCGATCAAGGAACCTCCAGACACTCACCTACTCTGTACAGACCCTAAGAAAACCTCCACTCCCACTGGACTTTGTGTAACCCAATGTCTCCCAATGCTTGTAACCTGAAGCATCTGTAGGCATTACACTGTATCAGTCAGGCTGGTCCAGGTTATGCCGCAGTAACAAACAGCCCCCCCGCAAAAGGGAGAGTTCATCCCTCAGATGCGCTGTGTGCAGCATGCAGCTGGTGGACGAGATCTACCTGCTCGACCCCAGGGACCTGCAGGATGGAGGCTCCATCCCTGTCTGCACTTCATCACAGAAGATGGCAAGGAACGTGCCAGACCACCATCTGGCTCTGCAGGGGTCCTTCTGGAAAGTGACATGCAGCACCCCTGCCAGTGTCTCATTGTCATTGGCCAGTGCGAGGCACGTAGCCACACCCACCCAAGGCAGGGGTGGGGCCTCTTCCCTGAGCCCAGAGAGGGGGGTGGGGGCAAACCTATGGCGCTCCGGTGCTCCTGCAAAGCAGACTCTGGGGAATGCTGGTTGGTTCGCTAATGACCCCAAAGGGGAGAATTGTCCTCAACCAGAATTTAAACCCAGCATTTCAGGCAAACACACTCACCCAACATGAAAATATACAGTGTTGCTTTTCTATATCTCCTCAGCACAGATTTCTACTAGCTTTTGCGTTTTGGAGTCACATATTTATTCATATGGAAACTGTTTCCCAGCCAAGTGTGACATTTGGATACTGAGTCATTGTTCATCCCGACGTCCTGCAAAAGATGAAAAACACCCCCCAAAATATTGTGGACACAGTCTTGCTTGTTTGCTGGAAGCAATTCTTAAATTAATGACTAACATGAGATTAAAAACAAATAAAACGCAAAAGAGTCCTCTCGCTCCAGGGACGGGCCGAGTTCTCCCTCCAAGTGTGCAGTCTGGGAAGTTTGGACCCTGTGTGGGACCAACAGAGCCGCTGGCACGGGCCACCTCCCGCGGAACGCCTGGTGCCACAGCCTCGCCCTGGGGGTGGTGACCTGCCCTTCGATGCTCCTGTGAGTCCGTCGGGGGAATCCTCGATGTTTACCTGGCCATCCCATGCTGCCTCGGCCCCCATCTGTGAAGTGGGCACAGCGGTGCTGGTCCCAGCCTCCCGCCCTCTCCCTGCTGGTCAGAACCCTTCCTACCCTCTGCCCGTCCCATCCCTGTGAAGATGCCCTCATCGCTCTGGGGCGTTGGCTGTGCTTTCTACTTCTTTTAGACTCAGGTCGAGTTCTCATCCCGGAAAGTGGGAGAGGCGACGACCAGGGACCTGGTTAAGGACTTCCCGTCACTGAACGTTAAGGCTGCCCTTCCGGTGGGCAGGTGGGCGACAGATGCGCTGGGAGTGTGGGCTGTGCCCGGCAGCTGTGACCCCAGGAGAAGCTCGGGAGACAAGCTCTCTGTCCTTTCCTAGCAACAGGGAGCCCACATCACTTCCTGCTCATCAAACCCTTGCTGGTCCCTGGGGGCCACAGGCCTCGAGTGACCATGCACCCTCCCCCTGGGAAGGTTTTACTCTTCCTTCCTTCCATTGCCTCCTCTTCATCTTCCAAAGGTCGCCGTAGCACCAGGAAGCCTTCTCGGCCTTCCCAGCTGATATACAGACAGAGCAAAACCAGGAGCAAACGAGTGGGCACGGAAGTTCAAGGCCCAGCCCCTCCCCTCGCAGCCTCGCCCCACAGGCAAGCTGCCTCTCCTCCCCGAGCCCCAGTTTCTTCACGGGTAAATGGGGAGAAGCAGGTACCAACCCCCCTCCTGGTCCCAGGCTCCCCCCCCGGGGAAGATCCCCGTCCACACCCTTCACTACATCTGCCCGGCGCCCCGTAACCCACTTCCCACCACCTCCCGAGGGTGGCGTCAGCGTCTGATTCATCGCTGTACCCCTGTGAGCATCACTCCGAGCCTGGCACGCAGAGGCAGTAACTGCTTAAGAGCTGGTTGGCTCACTGGGTGGCCCTGTGCCACAACCCCCTTTGGCACAGAAACCCCTGGACCCCTGACCCCCTGGTCTTCGCCACCAGAGACATCATCACGGTAAAAGGAAATCGGAGGCCTCGCAACACTGGGAAGGGAGCAAGGCTGGGCTGGGAGATGCTGCCGTCCATAACTCACGGGCCACTAAATTAATTACCGTGGCAGAAGTATGGAGAGCGCTGCCTGTCTCCTGGAAACCACCTCCAGTTATATGGCTCTTGGATTTGTTAAAATATTGAACCTGTTAGGAGGAAAATGAAAAAAGCCAGACGAGACACTCTTCAGCCTGGTTGCGGGGCATGTCAGGGATGAGAAAATGCAATCTGCCGGCTGGTCTGGCCCAAGATTAATGACACGAGGTCTGGAGAGGGCCAGGCTCCAATCGCTGGCCTGCTGTAAAACCAGTGAAATATGGGATTCTGTAATCTGTGTACTTGCCATGTAAATGAGTGCCCTTAAAGGGCTTTACACGTGTCTTGGCTTCTATGCAGAAAGCTCAGGTGCCCCACCAGAAAAAGGCATCCATCATCCCGAGGAGTGGATTCCCATGCAGCCAGAGTCACATCGCGGTCTTCAAGGGCAAACCCAGGCTCCCTTCTGCATTGGCTGGGGCGAGAAAGGGGACTTCGGAACGAGGAAGGATGGCTGGCCTCGCAGGGCTCCGCTGCAGTGCCGGGAAGGGCTGCCCCTCACGCCCTACCCCAGAACCAAGGGTCTTCCCCCCCAGTGGTGGGGGAATTGGGAGAAAGGAGTCACCCCCGGGAGACCTGGCATGTCCGGGAGTTAGTGCAGGAGCGTTCAGCTGTCTAACTCCATCCTCCGGCCCGCCCTGTTGACAAGGCCAAGAAGGCTGATTGTTGAGAGCTACTTGGATATGGGCATAGATTAGCCATCAGGAGGGACATTCAGTAGACTCGTCTTGAATTACAATGACAGGCTTTGCAATCGGCCTCCCTAAAGGGCACACTGGCTTTCCTAGGAAGGCTGCGGAGTCCAGAGTGAAGATAGAGGGGTGGCGGTCGGAACTAAGTTGGCGATACCTGACATGGACCGCCACTCCTCATGCCATGCTCAGGGCAGACATCACTAAGCAATCTGCTGCTCCTTTCTGCTGAGTCCAGCAAGGACAGCAGAATCGTGATCTGCACCCTTTGGTGCAGCAACAGAAGCTGACATTGACTAGCTTAAGCCACACAACCTAAAACGACAGCAACAGATGACAATGGATTTGCTGGCGGGACTTGGGCAGCTCACAGCTTCCGAGGAAACACTGGAGAGCCAGGCTCAGAAAAGTCAGGAGCTGGGGCAGCTCCAGGGATCTCAGGAGCAGGAACCACCGCTCAACTCTCTGGGGAGGGGTCGCTGCCAGAGGCACCCTCTCCTGCTACTGCTGACCTCAGGGTCCAGAGAGGGGTCTGTGGTCAGCCTAGCTTGGACCATGTACTCAGCCCAGCCAGGCGTGACCAATTGTCCCAACAGCATGGATTCCAGATTGGATGTGCAGACAGCCACCCCTGCGTCTGGTCCAGACACTTCAGTCTGGGGCTCTGGCCCTGCTCGTGGCGCATTTCATTTCTCCACAAAGACCGGAGGATCTTTGAGAGCAAGACTGTGCCTCCTTTCCCTCCTGTGTCCTCACAGAACTTCGTCCAGCCCTGCATTATTTCAGTGATTTACAGTAAGCCACTTGTCTTCCTATAATCAGGTGGGATGCTTTTTGGTGAAAACACAAATGTCCACATGCATGGTTACAGGAAAGATAAAAATTGAGTCAAAAACTAAGATAACTATACCAAAACCGAGACATGAAATAGTTTGCAGTTGCAAGCTAAGTGTAACTTTGAGCTCCCTGGCAGCCAAGGAAAAGAGAGGGAAAGGATAAAAAGATGGGTTATAGATCTTCAAATGTTTGACCAAGGGGAGCAAAAGATTCTACAGCAGACAGAAGATTTTCCTGACCCCAGATTCTTACAGAGCTGGGTGCCTACAAGAAGCTCAGTATCTGTTTGCTCAATTCCCCGGGCTGCCCCGTCTGCCACCTGCAGTCTTCCACGGACCACCTTGAGTCCCAGCCCCTTATCATCCTGCGAGGAGCTGGGCTGTACGGACCACCCCTCTCCTACCTGGATCCAGTGACTCGACGGTGAAAGGCAGTTACAGGGGACTTTTAGGGCAGCAAAACTATTCTGTAGGAGGCGGTAATGGTGGGTACATGTCATTATGTATTTGTCCAAACCCATAGAATGTCCAATATCGAGAGTAAACCCTAACGTAAGCTGTGGAGTCTGGGTGATGATGGTGTGTCAGTGATGGGGGGATGTTGGTCCTGGGGGAGGCTGTGAGGGGAGGGGTACAGGAGAAGCCTCTGTACCTGCCGCTCAGTTTTGCTGTGAACCTAAAACTGCTCTGAAAGCTAAAATCTAATTAAAAAAAGAAAAAAGTTCCAGCAAAGCAAACTTAAAAAATAAGAATAAAACGATAGGGGAAGTTGTGGGTGAAGGAGGGTGTATGGGATCTCTGCCCTCTGCGTTATCTGCTCAATTTTTCTGGAAACCTAAAACTGATCTAAAAAATAAAGTCTATTAATGAAAAAAGAGAGAGAGAAAGGCAGTTGCAGCAAACATTCAGAGCCTGGGATACTTTTGTCTCCTGACCAGACTGTGAACAGCTTGGAGGTGGGGGCTGAACAGATGTGCTGTGAAAACTGCAAATTCAGTTATTAAACCCTTAAACTACTCTGATATTGTTTTTCCCTTAATTTAAAAGCGGGGAGGGGACCCTGATCCCATAGATGTGACTGTGATCCAGAATTTGGTGTTAGGCCCTCCAGTGAGTTTCTTGATAATGTTACTATAGGTGATTGTATCGGTAAGCAGTATAGAGATTTGTTTTGTATGTTTGAAAACTTTGTAGAAATCTATGAAACAAAAACAGACTCACAAATATAGAGAACAGACTTGTGGTTGTCAAGGGGGGAGAGGGATGGGGAGGGGAGGGAAGGATTGGGAGTTTGGAACAAAAAAAAAGAAAGAAATTGCACCGCACTGTGTGTATTCTTCTTTTTTTTTTTTAATAAATTCATTTATTTATATATTTTTGGCTGCGTTGGGTCTTTGCTGCTGTGCACAGCTTTCTCTAGTTGCGGCGAGTGGGGGCTACTCTTCGTTGCGGTGCGTGGGCTTCTCATTGCAGTGGCTTCTCTTGTTGCGGAGTATGGGCTCTAGGTACGCGGGCTTAGTTGCTCCGCGGCATGTGAGATCTTCCCGGACCAGGGCTCAAACCCGTGTCCCCTGCATTGGCAGGCGGATTCTTAACCACTGCGCCACCAGGGAAGTCCGTGTGTATTCTTCTGTAGCTTCGTTTTGTCACTTAATTATAGCTTTCGGGATTGTTACACATTCATGAGTACGTTTCTAGTTCATACCTTGGCACTGCTGCATGGTATTCCAGTGTATGAATGCGGTGCCCTAAGGTATCGATCTTCTTGGTGAATGAAAAATAAAAGTGAGGAGAGGAGAAACCCAGCCAAGGAGATGGGACAGGAGGATCTCAGCTTCCAAGCTCATGTGCACGTGTGTGCGGGGCTGTATCCACACACACGTGATGACTGGGAGGAGACCAGGCTGGGTTTGAGGAGAAGAGCTGCCGGCAGCTCCTATCCAATCAGAAGTCACTCTCAGCCAGGCCCTGGTGCCTCCCGTATCAGATTGCTGAGCCTAACGTCTTCAACGTACAAAGTAGGCTGGCAGGTTTCTTTAAATCTGCAACACGCTTGCAAAATGTGCAGCCCCAGGGGCTCAGAGCGCTACATGTGCGCATGCGCACACACCATCCCCCAGCGGCATCTGGTTGTTAAATATTAGTGTCGGCTGTTCTCAGCTCTGGTGGCAAGCACGCTGCTCATCCTCCGGCACCCCCACCCCGGAGGCCCGCGGGAGGTGGAAAGTCCATGCCCTAGGGAAGGGGTAAGTCCTGGGACACTGACACCGTAACCACAGCAACGATGGGGCTTCTGACCACAGGGATGCCCCTGCCTTTAGTGAGCCACGCCAGCAGCCTGCGACCCCCGGGGTGGGCATCCTTGGCCCTGCTTTACAGACGGGGGCTCCATCACTGCCCAGGGCCACACACGGAGGGAGGTTGGGAGCTGAGCCACTGCTGACTCAGGACCTATGCTCTGACCTGGGCTGGACCCGGGTGAGGCAGAGGAGGCATCTGGGGCACTGGCTGCCCACCCAAGTCGGGCCCTGGCTCCAAATGCAGCCAGGGTAGGGTCTGCCTGGGGACCCTGGGGCCGGCCCCTGGCCTTGGGGTGATCACCTCTGACTCCCCCATCCTCTGAGCCCGTCCTGCCCCCTCTGCCTGTCTCTCTCTCTCCGCCTCCCCTGACCCTGGAAGAACATCCCATAACGGGCCCTCCAGACCCACCCCCATTGCCCACGGGGAAAATGTGCTTGGCATGTAAGGCCCAGACTAACAAAAGCCCCCACCTGTGCCTTCGCTGAGCTCCTGGACAGACGTGAGGTTTACACCCGGGACCCTCGGGCCTCTCGCTGGGCCCGTGTGGCCAGCGTGTTCTCAGTCAGGGCTGAGTTTAAAGACAGCCGGGGCAGCAGAACAGGCGGGCCCTTCTCCGTCCTCCCCGGTCCTGGAACCCCGAGAGGGCGCAGCTCAGCACCTTGGTTCCCCCAGTCCCCAAGGAGGGTCCGTCTTCAAGCTGGACCAGGTCACTTGGAACCTGAGGTCCTGGGGCACCAGCCAGGTAGGGACATTTCTCTGAGCACCTGGACAGATGCTCAATTGGGTCAGCCCAGGGCAGGGGCCACCCCCAGCCCCCTGGACTCCTTTCCAAATGCAAACTCCTCCAGGGCAGTGCCTCAGGGAACCTGGTGTGCGCACAAATCTCCCGGGCCTTGATGCAGGGAGCTCCTGACTCAGTAGGTCTGGGGACAAGCCTGGGCCCACCATTCTGTGCAGGTGATGCGGACGCTGGCGGCCCCAGGACCACACTTGGAGTGTCAGGGTGCTAGGGAACCCCCTTCTGAGAGCTGACACCTGATGCCCTCTGTCCCAGGGGTCAGAGGTAGGAGCCGGCAGGGCAGAGCGGGGAGGGCCCAGAGACCTACAGTCTGGACAGCCTATGAGGGTGTGGCCAGGATGCAAGGGAGACGGGGACTTTGGGGTCAGGTGACCCAGCTAAAAGCTGGCTGTGTGCCCTTGAGCAGGTCCCGGAATTTCTCAGAGCCCCAGTTTGCTCACCTGTGACCTCCACCTGACCCCTGACAGAGCAGCTGCAGAGATCAGAGGAGATCCCTCAGGCTGGAAGGGCTCCAGCCCGAAGCCCAGGAGATGCTCAGAGGCCAGGTCAGAAGAGGGTCCTGCGTGGCGAGAGGAATGGTGGCCTGATTCTCCGGAGGCAGAGACCCCCAGCGCACCCCACATCCCTCCCGAGGGGCCCACGGCACTGCCCTGACATGACCTCTGCCCTGGCCGTCAGCACAGGGCCTGCTCGGTGGCCACTGGTGTCATCGGGAGCAGAGTGGTCCCTTTTCCCTCCGCCTGGTTCCCTTGCTGCCACCCCATCGATCTCCCTCCCAGACACCCACGTCCTCCTCCCAAATTAGGTCGTCCATGAAGGATAACTCTTCATCAGGCACCGTCGCTCAGGCTGTTGGGATGGGTTTGGGGACGCAGAGCCCCTCTGATGTCAGTTAGGAGGCTCTGATGACGAGAGTAGCCTGTGTGAGCAGAGGAATATTCCACCACTGTGAGTTTTTACGTGAAATTACATATGCACCGGCTTAACGCACTAATGTCAGAGCAAATAAATATACATGGAAACAAGCACCCCTCCCTCCCTCTGCCTCTCGCTGTGGCCCCGCGGTCATACTCCTGGGCTCCCCACATCTTTAATCTTCCTGATTCATCTTCCTGCCTTCCATGTGGCATATTAATGTTAGGTCAGAAAGTATTTCATCAGTTATTCTGAAGGTCTTATTTCATTTTTATTCAAAAATATGTAATCATGAGAAAAAATAATTACATATGAGACCAACAGTGGAGCTCTGACCTGAATTCACAGATTCATGAAATCTCAAATCTCGGAAGGGGATTAGAGAGTCAATCCTCTCACTTCACAGATGGGGAAACTGAGGCCCGGGAAGAAGGAAGGACCACCGCCTGCCCGGCACGTCAGGAGCCAGTGCCAAAGTCAGGCCAGGCACCGTGTTCTCCGGATACCCACCCCAGAACACTCACATACTATGTGGGGACAGGAGGTTTCTACCTTGGTCATCTCATAGAAGATCGAGCTTCCTGAGCATGGAGGTGATCCAGCAGACCAGACAACCACCACTCAGAGATGCTGTGATAGTTATAACAACTGCTGTCCGCTGAGCATTCCCAGGGCCAGGCTGGGCAAGTCACATGCATCACGGTACTGAATCCTCAGTTGCCTTGATTGTTCTCATTTTACAGATGGGGAAACTGAGGCACGGAGGATTTTGGAAACTCATCAAGGCCACACAGATAGTGAGTGAGGTTGTCAGGATCTGTACCCAAGTTCATCTTGTTCTATTAACCAGCATGCCGCATGGCCACAGGGGGACTTATTGCCCTAGGGCAGTCTCAATATAGCTTCTAAGGCCCCATAAGTTCTAAGAGCCCATGAAATACCTAAACATATTGCTAAGGCACAAAGGACGGTCGATCGTATTAGTTACCGTCACTGCCTTAACACACATCAGCACCTTATAACAACACGAACGTAGTATCTACAGTTCCGGAGGTCAGAAGTCCAGTGGGTCTGGCTGGTCCCTCTGTCAGAGTCTCCCGAGGCCAGAATCAAGGTGTTGGCAGGGCTGCCCAGGCTGCCTGAGGCTCTAGGGGAGAATCCGCTTCCTTGTCCGTTCAGGATGCAAAGGACAGATCCCTGCTTCCTCGCTGATGTCCGCAGAGGGCCATTGTCAGCATCTAGGGGCTGGTGGTACTCCTTGGCTGGTGGCCCCTCCTCCAACTTCAGAGCCTGTAACCACAGGACACGTCTCCCCGCCCTCGAACCCCTCTGCCTCTCCATATCTCTCTAAACCCTCTGCCTTCCTCTTCCACTTCTAAAGGCCCCTGTGATTACACGAGGCTCACGTAATCCAGGCTAACAATACACCCCAACATCCGTAACCTTATGGCATTCACACCATCCCTGTTGCCTGGGGGTCAGGATGCGGACCGCGATGGGGGAACGTCCTTCTTCTACCACAACAACGAGGATGGGAAATCCTTTTGTTGGACTGAACCTGGAAGGTGAGAAGGATCCACAGGAATTCCTGGCTGGGCTAACGTCTTGGCCAAACACCCCGGGGCTCGGGAGGAGTAAGGCTGGAGGGCTGGTGACAAGGAGCTCTGCGGAAGAGACTTGTAGACAGTCCTCTCAAAATGGGCCAGAGGGTGACCATCCAGAGACACATCGTCCACCTCCAGCATCATGTTCTCTGTGAGCAGTGCCTCTGGGGCTGCAGGACGTGGCATTGCTGCCGTGTCCCGTGGGAATGCTCACCCAAAGGCTCCATGGGAAGAGGGCCCGGCTCAGCAGCCGAGTGGACAAGGTGACTTCTCCATGGCCTTCTGCTGGCCTCCCGCTCCAGCCCCTCCAGTGGCCCGCGTGTGAGGCGGCCGCAGTGCCAGGGATGCAAAAAGAACTCACCCATCAGGCTGACTTCACTCCCACCACTGTGGGTACCCAGGCTGCCAACAGTAGTAAACGATGTTTAACCTCAGTTATGGGTTACATTGCATCCCCCCAAAAGATGTTGTTGCCCTAACCCCCAGTACCTGGGAATGTTCCCTGCTTGGGGCTGAGGCCCACCAGCAGGCTGGGGGCTGAAGCCCCTGAGACAGGCAGGCCCAAGACTGCCATTCTGGGTGGGGAAACTGAGGCCAGAGAGACTGCCCCTCTGGAACCTGCTTTGGGGACAGCCTGGGGAGGCTGGTCTGCTGTCAGGTTGAGTGCCTAACGTCTGGCATGATTTCTGGTACAAACACAGGGCTCGCTAAGCGTTTGCAGGAGAAATGATGAGTCGGTGGGCCTGGGAGGGTCTCCCGGTCCCAGAGGAAGGTCGTGGCTGAACACACACCCCTCCCATGCCCACCCCCAGGGCTGCACACACAACCTCGCAGGCGTCTGCCACGTGGAGCCACGGAGCCACGGGGGTGGGTTCCACCAGAGCCGCCCCTCATGGAAGCGGAAGAAGCTGGCACTGCCCAGCAAAGCCTGTAGGGGCCCGGCTGGAGGCCCCGGTCCTAGGGCTGCCAGGCGGGGATGCAGCCGTTGCTGGAAATCAGCTGCTCTCCAGGGGCTGGAGCAGGAGGCCCGTGCCTGGACCCTATCCTGCTACCACTGCCCGCCAACCGGGACTTTCTGCAGCAGGAGGGGCCCGGCCCCACTACTGACCAGCAGGGCAGGCCTGCAGCTCCTAGAGCAAGTGCCCAGACCGGCTTGTTTCCCGGAAGGAGTGAGCAGCCGGTCCGCGCTTTGAAAGCCCCCCGGCAAAGGACTTCTGAGCCCCGCTGGGAGTGGCCGGCGCTCAGTGAACGCACTCAGGCCATTTTGTCCCTGACAAATGGGATCAGTGGCATTGATTGTACCCTTCCCCGGGTGCATTCAGATCCTGGCAGAGTCTGGAGGTGGGGGACCGAGGCCGGGGCTGCTGGCGTGTGGCCACTCTGGAGAGCTAAGCATCTCCTGTGGGGAAGAAAACGGGCTTTGACTGGCTGGAAGGAGACAGAGCCAGGAGGAGGGGATTGTGGGTCTTTAGGCATGGCCCTTCCCCACCCCTCCCCTGGTGCAGGATTACAGGCAGGTCTGGGGGCTCCGGGATCCTCAAATTCCTCTTTCCCCATCCCGAAACATTCACTCACCCTCCAATACCAACGCTCGTCTTCCCTGTGTCTGTCCTGCAAACAAGTCATCCATTCACTCATCATTCACTCGTTCATTCTATCCACTAAGCACCGGATTCTGTGTCCAGCACTGTGAGGTCAAGATTCGCGATCTCTGCCTCGTGGCACTTGCTCTCTTGTGTCTGGAAGTCGGGCACTGACCATGGCCAGGCCACAGCGCCCTCCTCCCATCCTGTTACAACGTAATTAACCTCTAGGAGCTGTGCTGGGAGACTTACCTACATTGTTTCCATCGCCTCCGGAATCCTATCGGGGGTATCACCACCCCATTCTACAGAAGTGGAAACTGAGGCTCTAAGAGGTTACACACTGACCTGCTGGCGGCAGGTGGATGGCAGAAAAGTGGCCTCGACTGTGTCCGCATCCAAGTCCCAGAACCCGTGGCTGACCCCTCTGATGGGTTGCTCATCAGCTGGCCTTAGGACAGGGGGATGATCGGGGTTATCCAGAGGGGCCACGTCACCACAAGGTCCTTACGTGGGGACAGGAGGCAGAGGACGGTTTCAGAGCAAGACAGCCTGAGAGGGACCTGGCCGGACCCTGTGGCTCTGAGGGTGGAGGGAGAGGCCACCAGCCCAAGAACGCGGCTGCAGGGAAACAGACGGTCCCCTGGAGCCTTGGAAAGAACCGGCCCTGCCCAACCTTGATTTTAGCCCAGTGAGACCCATTTCGGCTTTCTGACCCCCGGAGCTGTAACATACTAAATGTGTGTCTGTGAAGATGCTAAATTTGTGGTGGTTTGTGCCAGTGGCCACTGGGAAACTCATCCAAAGCCCAGATCCATCTGAGTCTGAAGCACAGAGTTCCCTGTGAAGCAGGAGCGGGCAGGCAAGAGGAGGGGAAACTCAGGCCCAGGCCCTGAGGACAGGCCCCGCTCTTCTGCTGCAGCTCCCACTTAGAGGTGCATCTCGGTCCCATTGTCCCCCGGGCCTGCTGTCCACTCACCCGGCCCTCCCCACAGTCTCTCTGGCCTCAGTTTCCCCACCTAGAATGGCCGTCTTGGGCCTGCCTGTCTCGGGGGCCTCAGCCCCCAGCCTGCTGGCGGGCATCAGCCCCAAGGGGGGCACATGGCCCACCACGCAGACCTCCCCAGGGACGCACGGACTCAGGGAGTTTGCAGGCTGGAAGCAGCCCAAGGAGGCGGGTGCAGGCAGGCCGGGGAGCTTGGGCCACAGCGCACCTCTCCACACCTGTCACCCCACATCCTCCCTGGGGTTGCTCCCTCTCAAGAGCCACAGACCCTCTTCAGAAGCTGCTGAGGCTGGTCCTCCAGCCTCAGAAACACGACCTGCCCACAAGGCTCTTCCCCGATTCCAGGATGCCTGTCCCGGAAGCCCATTTGCAGACTCTGGCCAGGGGCGTGGCTGCCCGGCTGGTGGGTCCAGAAGGAGGCAGTTGGTGTGATCAATCACGGTGCACGGGTGGGTGGGTGTGGGCTGTGAGTAGGGCTGCCAAACAAATTACATAACACCCTGTAAAATCTGAGTTTCAGGCAAACGACGAATAATTCTGGGAGTGTTTAAGTATGTCTCAAATATTGCATGGGATACACTTGTACTGAAAATTTCCTTGTTGTTGTTTCTCTGAAATTCAGATTTGACTGGGCGACCTATTTTGTTTTGCTTTGTTGCTAAATCTGGCAGCCCTAGCAGGAGGGCTGTGTGTAAGGGTGCGGGCGTGGGGTGGGTGCATTTTGATGTTATCTAAACACTGAGCTTGGTGACATAGCTCAACCAAGATAAAAACCACTGAGAAATTGGGTACATTTAAATCTATGCGGCAGAAAATGCTGGAACACGTGGATCACCTTTCCGGTAACCTAAAAATGCTCCCCCAACGTACCGATTCCGAAGGGCAAAGTGTGCTGTCCAGGGCTGCCTGTTCTTGGCAGGTCCCCGGGTTTTCGCAAAAACACGTAACTCTGCTACTGTCTGTTCTCTGGAGATGTAGCCCTAAATTCCCAGACTTGTAAAGCATCATTCACGGGTGTTGTCAGCTACCAACAGAAACTACTCGCCTCCTGGTACAGCCAGGCAAAGCCAATGCGTGCAGCGCTGCGAACCCTTGTAAACCTGCCAGCGTCTCAAAAACAAATTCAGAAACATCGCAGGTAAACCTGAGAAATTTACAATGAAATCCTTTCTACAGCCCTCAGCCATCCAATCCCACCACCAGACATTAATTACCCCACAGACGTCAGGAAAGCTGAGACGCCCAGTTGAGGTCTGAAAAGACCTTTTCCTTGGCAAAAGAGGTTATGCCAAGGAGCTTTTCATGTTTTGATACTTTTCTGACTACATTTTAGACTAAACCTTTGAAAACTCAAAGGTAGATCTGGTTTTCTGACATGTCCTGACGTGTGTCCTCCATCTCAGCTTCTGCCTGCATCTCTGTCTCCTGTTTCTTTGCCTTTATAATCCTAGTTTCTGGGACTGGAGTGGAGCTACCTCTTGGATGTTGGGGGAGGGCTCCTGTATCAAATCTAATTGTTCAGGGAGGTTGTGAGTTGGCCGGTCTGGAGGGAGAGTTTGCTGTGGTGGCCGGTGGTCCACCACAAGGTAGTAAATATTCACTGATGCCCCCCGTGAGCTCGCTGGGGTTTTAGAAAGAGATTAGAGCATGCACACAAGTGCACGCGCGCACACGCACACACACAAACAGAGCAGCTGCCCTCTGCGGCCAGAGGCCACATAACCCTCTTTTCCTTGGAAGCAAGAGGGGTGTTCCCACCCCCAGAGCCACGCAATATGATTTCCAGAGCCTTCCCTGACACAAATTTCTTCTCACTAAGTCACATTAGGGTAATAAGTACAAGCCCCTCTGGCGAAGCTCGGAGCCCTGCAGTTACAGGCGCTGGATGCGAGGCCGGGCTGGCTGCTGGGGTCCTGAGGCTGCACCTGCTGCAAAAAGCTCCACCCGGAGGGGCCGCCTCCCGGGAGGCAGGCCTGGCTGAGGGCTCCCTTAGGCAGACCCTCAGTGCCTAAATTGCAGGAAGAAAAAAAATCCCGTCCAGGCCCTGCCTGCCGAGGCCCTGATTTCTCATCTCCCAGGGAAATGCAGTGTGTCTGTGATTTGCAGTTTCGTCCATTCAGCAGATCTGCTCCCAGCACCACCACCGCGAGGGCAAGATGGGGAGGTCGCCGCTACTTCTGGGGGCCAGAGACAGCAGAGAACTGTGGACCAGCACCGCCCCGGGAAGCAGGGGCCCAGGAGCCCAGGCCCTGGGGCCCACACGCAGCCCTGAGAGGCAACAGGACCTCCGCGGATGGGATCCAGGGCAGGGCGTGATGCAGGACTTTACCGTGAAAAGCATAGGGAGCCGTGGACGGTGTTGGAGCAGAGGAGTGACCGAGATAAATGTGCATTCGGAAAGGTTCTTCCTGTGGCTCCGTGGAGAGGTGGTGGGGGTGAGAGGGGCAGGAGACCGATTATGAGGTGGGCGTGAGAATCCAAGCAAGAGAAGGGAAGTGGAGGAAAGAGCAGGGGGCTTGCCCTGGAGAAGGCGACTCCACGGGGGCGGGGGCCTGAATCCCCCTGGGCTCTGGCCTCTGGGGTGGGGTCTCTGCAGCCTCCTGTGTCGGTCAGGGGCAAACCGCAGGCTGGCACGTGGTGCTTTTGTTTTAAGACCAACAAGCACTCAGGCGCCTCTGGAAAGCACTGAATAAATTTCCCTTTGTTAGACACAGACTCTGCCATCACAGCCTCTTTCCCCTCATTATTTCTGCATAAGCTCGCGCATAATGGGCCCGAGCTCCCTCCTGCATTCAGAATCTTGGTCCCCAAAGGAGCCCGCCGTGCGTGCCTTTGAGCATGGACGGGGTGGGCGCCCGCTCTGCCTCCAAGCCACCCTCCACCAGGCCCTCTGTGATGGGGCCCACTCGCCTGCGCGGGGGTCGTGCCCTCACCTCACCCTGCAGAGAAAGGGGCGAGCAGAAAGGCGGGGTCTGCGCCGCAAACCTGGAGGAGGGCGGGAGGGGCTGTTTCTTTACTGTCAGACGAGCCCTCCTCTGCCTGACTGCGCCCCAGCCCCACACGTGCACACGACACACACACACACACACACACACACGCCAACATCTCCACCAAACCTCTCACCTGACTTTCCCAGAGAATCTCACCCGCCATCGGAGGCACATGCAAGGGCCCCTCTGGAGGCCACGGTGGCCCCCCCGCCCCGCCCAGCCTTTCCTCCTCCACTGACCTTGGCCTTGGGCCAGGCGCAGCCCACACTCCGCCACGGCGCCCCCTGGTCCCGCCAGCCCCAGGCCTGCCCCGAGCTGGCCACACGGGCCGTGACAGCCCCAGTGACCCTCAGTGCAGCCCTTGCACGCGTGCCCCAGCCCGCGTCTACTCTGCACACGCACGTCCACACACTCACACACACATTCAGGGCGTTCGCAGATGCCTACTCACATACACACAAACTCGCTCATGCATGTGCACACACACGCTCACACACTAGCGAACACAGCACACTCACACACATATCTTCACACGCTTACCTGGACACACCACCTTCTTTCTCCTCCTCCCTCCCGCAGATGGCCTTTAAGAGGCCCTTCATCAAGGCGGCCATCCTGGCACTCGGGCAGGATTCCGGCCCCTCCGCCATCTGCCGCAACCCCCAGCCCTGGAACCTCTGAGGGGCGAAGGGGAGCTGGCGCCCCCAGTCCTGGCGTCACTCAGCCATTGTCCTGCTCTGCGTGTAGAGCCGAGTCTCTTCCCCCCTCTAGGCCTCGGTCTCCCCGCCTGCCCTGTGAGGCGGGGGTACCGTGCAGGGTCTCCCAGCCTCCTCCAGCTCCATCCCCCCGAATGCGGGCCCACACAGCTTCTCCGCGGCCCTGGGTCTCACGGGGCTGCCTCACCCCGCAAGGGCGAGTCCCCATCCTCCCAGCCTGAGCGGCCGATTCACGGCGGCATCAGCCCTTGGCGGTCGGCAGTCTGGACCACAGCCCTCCTCTGGCTCTCTCCGTGGCATCCCCAGTTCTGGGAACAGTCCGCTTCGAGGGGAGAATGTCAGGGGCCCAGAGGGTGGAGGGCGGTGGGCTCCTCCGCCTCCCCAGCCTTGTGCAGCCCATATCACATCCGCTGCCCGAGCGGCCCCGGCTGCCTCGTCCCGTCCCCATTTGCCCTGCGAGCATCTGATGACGCCTAAAGGTGGTCCCAGCTGCTCGCTGTCACCAAGGCTACTCGGGGGTCCGAGGCCCCACAAATCCGCTTAGACTCTGCCCGAGGCCCCAGCAGGGCAGACGGAGAGGGACCCCATGGCCCTCTGAGGGCTCCTGGCTCAAGTGCTGGGGCCTCGGGGCCGAGCAGGAGGCAAGTTGGGGCCCACAGCAGCGGCAGAGCCGCCCCTGGCCCGCAGGGCCTGACTTTTCAGCCTGTCCCCATGTCCTCTCCCACTCCCCTCCCACAGCCCTGCCCGCCCACTCAACCCTAGAGGAACGTCTGCCATCTGCGCTGAGACACACTGGGTGCCAGCGGGAGGCGTGACCCTGACCATGAAGCAGGGCCCCCAACACACACCTGGACGTGCCAGGTCCTCAGCGTAAGTATCATTGCAGCCGAGTCTTCAGGAATCAGGAGACTGGATGCCCTCAGGGATCTGGGGGAAGGGGTGTCCCACCCAGATGGAGCAGGTGGGGAGGGACCACCAACAGGGCAGGACACTCACCGTCCTTCAGGCCTAAGGGCCCCAGACATTGCAGGCCACCAAGCCTTTTCTGGAAACGAGATCCATGCAGAAGCCCCTGGGGTAAGACCCCCACGAGCGCCCAAGCCCCGCCCCTCAGCCCCTGCTCCTCGGCATCCGGGACTCCACGGAGCCCCTTACAGGTGAGGGCCTCCGACAGGTGAGGCCCCAGGTAAAGTGTCAGTCCTGATCCTGGGGACACACTCACTTCACTCTGGACCTTGCGTGGCGTCAGTTCTTCAAGTTACAGCCAAAAAAGGGATTGGTTTAGCTCTTTCTAATTGGATAATTGGCTCAGAGGAGGGTGAGGCAACAGCCAAGAAGCAAAAAAACATGAAGGTCCCAGAACTCTGGGACCAAGGACAGCATCACAGCCCGGGAGTGAGAGAGGCTTTGGGAGGCGCCTTCCCTCTTCCCTGGAGCACTTCCCATAATTTTCCGCTCCCAGCGAACACTGACTGAGCACCTGCGACACGCTGTGTTCACCTCTGGAGACGCGGGAGGGAAATCCGTGTGCATGGAGCTTACGTTCCAGACGGAGGAATGAATAGATAATGTGTTAGGAGACCATAAGTCTGCCTGCCGTTGGGGCTGCTGAAGGGGCTGCTGTGTGAGATGGGGGGATCAGGAAGGCCTCTCTGAGGGGGGACAGTTAAGCATAGACTCGAATGATGTGAGAGAGAAACCATGGAGATACTGGGAGGACAGCAATCCAGCCTAGAGAACAACCCGTGCAAAGGCCCTGTGGCAGAGGGAGCTTGGGGTGCTTGGTAAGGAAGGCCGAGTGGCGGGAGGGCAACGGGCAGGGGGGCAGTGATGGGAGGAGAGGCAGGCAGGGGGTATCCAAGGCACCCCCCAGGGGCTTGGGGGCGCAGCCCCGAGTCACGCGTCACACTCACGGCAGCCAGGAGGGCACCAGCCCCACTGATAAGGGTGTGGGCTGCCCTCCACCCCCGAAGCACAGAGCACCATTCTGTCTTATTTGACCTTTCAGAATCTTCCTTATTACAGGAGGCAGAGAAGCAACCGCACACATCAAAAGGCTTTCTCTCTCCCCACCGTGGGCAGTGGCTGAGGGCAGAAGGAAGCAGCCAGGTTGGACTCAGAAAAGGAGTCGGGAACGGGGAAAGTGGCTCTATTTCTTTTCTTCTCTGAGAGAATAGTGCGTCTCTCATCTCCTTGTGCAGTCAAGGACCATCAGCCTCCATCCTCAGGGCCGACATGGTTAGTTATAGAACCAGGAATGGGCCAGAAGACGGCCGGGAGGGGAAGGTCAACATCGCAGCTCCTGGGAGGAGGGAGAGACAGATGAGGGATCCATCGTGGCCAGGGAGACGGTAGCTGAGCAGACGTGCTGGGGGCTCCAGGCTGGCTCCGGCCCAGGTACACCCAGGGATCCGACGTCGCCAGCCTCGGGCTTGCTCTCACCTCCAAGCGGACCCACAGGTGAGGGTGGGCAGGTGAGGCACCTGCAGCACAGAGCTGTTGCGGAACCACCTCTCGGACCTGCACCAAACGGGCTCCACGTCATGTGGCCGGAAAGTTAGACCAAACCCCATTGCGGGTCCTGATCCCAGCCAGCTGGCTGTCGGGTGGCATGCTTTAATAAAAAGCATGCAGGGCAATAAAAATAAGTGTAGGGAAAACAGTCCACAGGCCGGGACCCTGCCACTGGCTGCTGGGTTGTCCTGGGCAAGCTTCGTCACGCCACCCGCACGGCAGGTGCCCCCCTGACAGATGAGGCTGTGTCTGCCCTTCCCGAGGCGAGAGCAAAGCCAGGACGCCCTTTACGACCACCGGGCTAGAGGAGCGATCGTCTCGAGGGAGGTCACAAGTGGCCTGTGTGAGCCTCGGTGGCCTCACGCTCCCTTGAGGGAGGCTGTGCAGTCACAGATGCAACGCCAGCCTCACTGTCACTGGAGGGGTTGGGGTGCGCTGGCCGTAGGGACCAGTGGTGAATGATACACAGAGGGTCACAAAGGGTCACCCCACAAGGAGCCCAACCAGCAACCCGAAAGGTGGCCCAAGAGAGGACACAACTCAGTGAAGACCCAGGCCCTGGGTCTTCATTTCTGGATGCCATTCCCCGTGGAAGAGGCACCGATGAGGCCCAGAGCTGCTGTTTCATGAGCGCACAGGACATGCAAGCACTTAACTGCCGCCCGTCCCTGCACATCCCACAAGGTGGAGCTGTTATCCCAGCTCTGGAGGTGGACAAACGAGGTCAGGCAGGGCAGATGGGCCACCTCTGGTCCCCCAGGTGTAGGTCCTTCTGACCCCACTCCTGTCCCCCCATGCTTCCGGCCCATGGTTAAGCCAAGAGAGGTGCATGAGTGTGGTGCTTTAAATCATCCTCTTTTAAGATGTGGTATATGTGTGTGTGTGTGTATATATATATATATATATAATGGTATGTATACACAATGGAATATTACTCAGCCATCAAAAAGAATGAAATAATGCCATTTGCAGCACCACGGATGGACCCAGAGATTATCATACTGAGTGAAGTAAGTCAGACAGAGAAAGACAAATACCATATAATACCACTTATATGTGGACTCTAAAATACAATACAAATCAACGTATCTACACAACAAAAACAGATTCACAGATATAGAGAACAGACTTGTGGTTGCCATGGGGGAGGTGGGGGAGGGAGGGAAGGAATGGAAGTTTGCGATTAACAGAGGAAAACTATCATATAGAGAATGGATAAACAAGGTCCTACTGTATAGTACACGGAACTACATTCAATGTTCTGTGACAAACCATAATGGAAAAGAATATATATATATGTATAACTGAGTCACTTTGCTGTACAAAAGAATTTAACAAAACACTGTAAATCAACTATACTTCAATAAAATTTTTAAAAAATAAATCACCCTCTTTTCTGTCCTTTCTTTATCCTCAGGTCCCCTCGGAGGTAGAGACCTCCCCTCAGTTAAACTGGGAGCAAGAAGCGGAAATTATTTACGAGGGTCTCCTAGCCACGTGCGGGAAGAGGGCTCTTGGACGCAGCCAGTGGTCTGCCCTGCCTCATCTTCAGGTGTTTCCACAGCCGCCTCCCCCAGAAATACCAGGGCGGCCCCTGACCCGTGGGGAGAGCCTCTGGGCTTTCAAAGACCCAACTCTTCCCGCCTGCTCCACCCCTTGGCCGGTCATCTTTGCAAACTGCTCCTGTCGCCATGAGCAAATGACACACGGAAATCACTGGACAGACTCGTGGCCACGAGTCGGTGCCCAGGGAGATGCAGTATGATGGGCCTTAGCCACCCTCTTCCTGAATCGTGCCCTCGCTGGAAAGGTCTGATGGGACTGGGGGACAGCTGTGGGGTGCAGTGCTGGTACAGACTGGCAGCTCGCTTTCACTCCATTAATTCACTCCCCGCGTGTGTCCCAAGGGCCCTCCCTGTGCCAGGGGCTACACGCGCCATGAGAACACAACTCAGGAAGACCCAGGCCCTGTGCTCAGTGTCCCTCTGTCCAGCGAGTGAGTGGGGCTGGACTGGCTCCCATCACTGGGCGGGGTCAGCGCAGATCCTCACACACCAGGTGGAAAACTCCTCCCTCTCTGGTACCACGAAGCACCTTGGGTGACAAGTCCCAGAGAGTAAGGCCACCACAGTGATAATCTTGAATCTGCTGTTTTAAATAAAAATTCAAATGTTTTACTTGAGATGATGTACTGAACAAATGAATTTATTTCTCTCCCCGCCCCAATTCCATTAGAGAAAAACTTATTTTGAAAGAATACATCTCAACTGTCTTTCTCTCCAAGCCAGGATAGAATGACAGGGGCTGGTTTATCCTCCTGCCTCAGGCCACTAGAACAACCAGGAAAAATACATGAAACAATGGTTTTCAGACAACGTCCAACCAGCAGCCCGAAAGGTGACCCAAGAGAGAAACGAAGCAATGTAGGGGGCCCTACACATGCCCCACCTGGGGCCCAGTCTCCGGACACTCAGGGCACAGGGGAAAGGGCTCAAAAGATGTACCCTCAGCTGTGGGTCAGGATTCACCCGATGGCTTCACTGGTGAATTCTACTGGAACACCAACCCCACACTAATGCATCCAGGAAGGAGAAGAGGAGGGAAGATTTCCCAGCTCATTCTATGAAGCCAGCATCACCCTGAGTCCAAAGCCAGGCCAGGATGTTACAAGACATTACAAGAAAAAAATGACAGCCCAATTGGCTTTACAAACATAGTCACACAAATCTTCAACAAATAGGAGCAAATTGAAACCCACGGTGTGTAAAAAAGACAGCACAACATAACCGGGTAGGTTATATCTCAGGAACACAGAGTTGGTTTAACATTTGCTAACCAATCAATGCAATTTACTACATTAACATAGATACATACATATATACATAGGTAGATAAATAAATACATACATAGACACATAGATAAAGAAAAATCATTTGACAAAATCAAGCATCCATTCATGATCAAAATTCTCAGCCAACTGAGAATGGAAGGGAATTTTCTAAAGGGCGTCTACAAGAAATCTACAGCTGAAATCACACTGAACAGTGAAAGACTGGATGCTTTTGCCCTAAGATTGGGAATGAAGCAAGAATGTCCACTCTCATCACTTCTCCACATTGTAGTGAAGGTCATGGTCAGAGCAGCAAGGCAGGAACAAGCAATAAAATGCGCACAGATTGGAAAGGAAATAGTTAAGTGGTGTCTATTCAAAGAGGACAAGATTGTCTCAGTAGAAAATCCAATGGAATAGACAAAAAGCTACCAGATCTAATAAGTCAGTTTATTGATTTCACAGGACAGGAGGAAATACAATCTATTTTATTTCTATGTGCCAGCAATGATCAATCAGAAATTAATATTTCTTTTTAAATACTATGGAAAAGAGCATTAACAACATACTTGGAGACAAATCTAACAAAATATGTTCAAGACCTGTATACTGAAAATGATAAAATGTTGCTGAAAGAGCTTAAAGAAATCTTAAATAAATGGAGAGAGAGAGACCACGGTTATGAATTGGAAGATCCTATATTGTTAAAATATCAATTTTCCCCAAATTGATCTATAGATTCAGCACAATCTCGATCCAAATCCCAATAGATTTTCTTTCACAGAAATTGAGAAGCATATTCTAAAATTTATGTGGAAGAACAAAGGACCTGGAATAGTCAAAACAATTTTTTTTAAAAAAAGATCAAAGATAGCAGACTTCTGTGGCCTGGTTTTAAGACTTATTATTTAATTATAATAATCAGGACAAAGAGAGACATATAGATTAATGGAACAGAAGAGAAATTCCAGACATAGACCCAAACATATGTATGGCCACTGATTTCAGAAAAAGATGCAGTAAATACAATGGGGGAAATATAATCTTTTCACCAAATGGCATTGGCACAATTAGCTACTTACATGAAGAAAAAAATTAGATCCATACCTCATAGCATTCCCAAAAAATTCAGAAGAATTAAGGATGCAAACATTTACTAGACTATAAAAGTTTCAGAAGAAAATAGAGAAGAACATTTTTATATTCTTTGGGAAAGGAAAATGTGTAAAGTAAAACATGAAACCTGGAAGCCATAAAGAAAATGACTGGCATATTTTACTCTTAAAACTTTTTTATATCTTCCGTTCGACCAAAGACACTATTTTAAAAATTCAGAAGACAGGTAACAGACTGGAAGAAAATATTTACAACCCCTGAAATAAACAAGGGATTACTATTTAGAAAATATGAAGAGTCCTTACAAGAAAATTATGACAAACCCAATAGAAAAATAAGCAAAAATGGTAAACAGGCAACTCAGAGGGGGAAAAATGCAATTAGCATCATTTGAAGAATTCAAATTAAAGTAATAAGATACTATTTTTGTCTCTAAATTAACAAAAATGTAAAATAGTGAAAATATCCAGTACTGGCTCCAGTGTGGGGAAGGAACCACGGTCAGAGCACCTGTGTAATTTGTGTAAATCTGTGAAGTCTATTTATTGGGTGATTTTGCAATGCTAACAAAAATTGTAAATGAGCATACCCTTTGATTGCCCAGATTCATTTCTAGGAATCTAGCCTACAGAAAGGCAAACGTGTTCGCAAAGATGGATGACTATATCTTAGACTAAACCTTTGAAAACTCAG
This sequence comes from Balaenoptera physalus, assembly GCF_965194825.1. Classification (NCBI taxonomy): domain Eukaryota; kingdom Metazoa; phylum Chordata; class Mammalia; order Artiodactyla; family Balaenopteridae; genus Balaenoptera; species Balaenoptera physalus. The sequence continues at coordinate 3,491,919 of NC_138886.1, forward strand.
AGATAGATCTGATTCTCTGACACGTCCTCACATGCTGTTCCCCCTGCATGGAGACCTCTTCCCCCCACTCATTGCCTAGAGAACTCCTATTCGTCCGCAAAACCACAGCCAACATGCCCTTCTCTTATTAACCAATCCCTCTCTCCCTCTCTCTCTCTCTCTCTCTCTGTGTTGCAATGTAAGATGGTTTAATGTGTGAGGCTGTCAGTTTCACCTGCCTCTCCCGCTGGACAACAACATCCTTCTGAACAGGGACATGTGGAGCTTGCCTGGGGCACCCCTAGCACTTCGCAGAGAGCCTGGCTCGGGGCAGGGCTCAGTATAGGTTCAGAAGCAACTGCCTTTTGCGCCCAGTGGTTCTCCAGGAGACCCAGAGGCTGCAGAAGGGATTCTGCAGGGCCTTCCTGGGCGAGGCCTGAGCGCTGAGAGTCTGTGCACACCTGCTCCTCGATAGAGAGCTGGCTTAAATCGGTGTCGGCTCTGACACGAAGGAGCCAGCTAGCTTCTTTTCTAAGTCGGGGACGGAGAGCTGTCCTCCCATCAGAGAGATTGCCGGCACCAGGAAGCAGGTGGAGAAGGTATTTTGGGGTTTGGAAGAGGCCCCCAGAGCCTGTGATATCACACAGAGTAGGCGGGCCACCTACCCTACCTAAATATAAAGCCGGTCTCAGGCTGCCAGAGCCGCCTCCCAGCTGAGCAAACCCCCCATCCACAAGGGGTGGGCCAGCTGGCATCCTGCGCAAGCCTCCCAGACCACCCACCCTCTGCTGGAAGCCGCTCCCTCCTGCCCCGTCCTGTTTCCAGGTTTGATCCTCACAGAGGCTTGGCTGCTGGGAGAACTGATGGTGTGTTCGTGAGACGTAAAAAAGTATATGAAAGAAACCCACCCATGGTCACGCCTCTGACACCCATTTTAAAGCCTCTGGGTCCTCTGCTTGGTTCTCCTTTTCCAGGGTTTTACTGGGTTCTCCCTTCTTTTTTTTTAACTTTTTTTGGGGGGGAGGGGTATTTATTTATTTATTTATTTATTTATTTATGGCTGTGTTGGGTCTTCGTTTCTGTGCGAGGGCTTTCTCTAGTTGTGGCAAGCGGGGACCACTCTTCATCGCGGTGCGCGGGCCTCTCATCATCGCGGCCTCTCTTGTTGCGGAGCACAGGCTCCAGACGCGCAGGCTCAGTAATTGTGGCTCACGGGCCCAGCTGCTCCGCGGCATGTGGGATCTTCCCAGACCAGGGCTCGAACCCGTGTCCCCTGCATTGGCAGGCAGATTCTCAACCACTGCGCCACCAGGGAAGCCCTGGGTCCTCCCTTTTATTTCACGGCCCCAAGGATGGGCAAGGTCATCCCTTCCGAAGCTCCACCAGCGTAGGGAAAGGAGCAGACACCAGAATTCAAGAGCCCGGGCTCCAGATGGGCCCTTCTTTTCCTAACATGTGATGGTGGACCAGCTGCTTAACCTCTGCGTCTCCCCTGCTATGGCAGGGTGGTCACTCCCGTGCTGGGGAGAGCCTCGCACACGGGAGGTGCCCATTTAACTCTGGCAGGAAGAGTGTGCTTCGTGAACATCCAGCGTGGTGTCATTCCGGGCCAGTTCGTTTGGAAGCCTGACAAATCGGAGCTGACTCTGCATTTCAGGACCGTCCAAAAGGGGCTCCTGTCTCTAGGGCAGCCCCTCTGTCTGAAGACGTTCAGATGCTCCGGTGAAGGTGAGCCAAGCCTGCCACCAGGTCGCACAGCCCACACCTCGGTCAGGAGGGAAGGCGGAGGGAAGACCTCTCAGCCCCAGATGGTTCTTCCCGTGGCAGGTTGCGATTCCCTCGGAAATCAGGAGACCACGCAGCCAGGAACACAGCAGCTATGTTAGTCACACCAAATCGGCCTGCAGAACCGGAACCCCTCGTGGGCTGGGGAACAAGGAACACCCTGTCTTCCCGACAGGGAAGGATGGCCCGGGGCCGCCCGGCTCCTGAAGTGTGAGCCAGCTGCGGACAGATCATCACAGGGGTGGGAGGATTCTCAAGGACAAATCTAATCTCATTCTGTTTCCGATTGAGCAAATAGCCTGTCACTCTCTGCGGAAAGCAAACTTGCGCCCTCCCTTCTTTCCTTCCTTCCACATTGACTGCTCCCGACTCCGTGTGTGACCCCCCCAACCCCTGCTCCCATGTGCCCTATCGCCCCTGTCCCCCTGGACTCCTGCGGCCCCTGCTGTCACCCCTGCCCCGTCCTGCCTGCTGGGCCCCTTCTTCTCCCTCTGCTGTCCAAAGCGGGCAGTGGTACGGTGCGTGTGAGGACGTAGACAACAGCAAATGACCCTAGACTCCGCTCCTCTCCTCTCTGAGCTTCCGTTTCTTCCTGGGGGAAGTAACTGGTGTCGGGGGAGGGCTGAGGTGGAGAAACAAGGGGCCAAGCTGGGCACCCGGGGGAGCTCCGGTGACAGTGGGGATGTTTTGGCTGTTGTCAGGAAAATGGTCCACTTACATACATACATAAATCTCCTGGGGGATGAGCCCTGGGACTTTGCAGGGACCCCGGCGCATGTCTCATGGTCAGCATCTCAACCTACCATCCAGGAGGGTGACCCAGGGCGGCCGAGGGGGCAGCTCCATCCCAGGCCAGCCCAGCGACCCCCAGCCTCTCGTGATGCGTTCTCCCTCCATCCCAAGGCAGCCAGTGAGTCTTCCCAGGTGACTTACTCCAGCCATGCTCTGGAATGAGCATCCGTGGCCCATCTCTGGTAGGTGACCCTATGGACCCAGCACTAACCCCACATTGACTTCCTGGGGAACGCATCTCGGGCCCCCTCTCCAGTGTGGGATCCGGGACTGACTCCAAGCCAGGTGACCGCTGCTACCCACCCCTGGGTCATGCACAGCCCAGCTTCGTGAACATCCAGCAACTCTGTGCTCAGGAGGCCCAGCTCCCCCACATCTACCCCACCAGGACTTGCCAGTAACCAGCAGTGTGGGGTTTTCTTTTTTGGTGATGGGCTTTTTCCCCTCTGGGGTGGAGGAAGTTGCTAGAATACAGCCCATGGGTCCCCTCCTTTCTCATAGGCTAGAACTTAGGGGAAACACCTTTCTGGTTTCAGAGACTTAGGAACTTTTCGAAAACTTTCTTCTCCTTGATTCCAGGCTTTTTGTGCACAGCCTGGTGATTTGGACCCTGCTTTTCTCTGTCTGGCTGAGAGCCTCGAAGCTGGCAGGCGGCCATAACGCCCGGCCCTGTGGTCCCCCAGGCAGGCGAGGCGGGTGGTGGATGGTTCACCGGAGCTTCAGAGAGAGTCTGAGCCCAGGTGGAACAGACCAGGCGCCCGCTGCCCACGAAGGGCTCCTGCGCCTCTGAAATGAGAAGTGTCTCTCCTGGGCCTGAGTGCGGGCTGCCAGGGAGTCACTACGACGGCACCTTTGGGGCAGGACGGTGTCCAGGTGACGGCTGCAGCTTTGGGCCACACGGATCGGAGTTTGGACCCCCCCCTCTGCCCGCAGCCCTGCGTGTCATAGCAAACGGCCCAGCTTCCTAATCTGAGTGGCGGGGTCACACTTGGGAGCTCGTGAGAATGAGACACAGCCCATTCGACATCACCGATATTAACGAGTGATGCAATATTAATCACCAGGCCACCCGGGCCAGCCGAAACTCGCACCGGGCCACCTTCCGGAGCACCTCCGGAGCGTGGCCATCGCTGCCCCGAGGCCGGCGGCGAGGACGGCTGCGGCCACTGTCTCATCACCTGCAAACCACACCCTTCCTCACCAGGCGGGGTGAGAGCTGAGGGCTTTCTGTGAGGCCCTGAGAACAGCCCGCACACCAGGCTCAGGGACCCTCAGCTCAGCGGACGACTCATCCCCTGCATCACTGCCCCAGAGCACAGGACGGCCTCACGGTGGTCGTCACTGGTCCCATTTCACAGATGAAGTAACCGAGGCTCAGAGAGGCGGGAAGCCTGTTGATGTCGCCTCACCAGCAAGTGGGGGAGCTGGGACTCAACCCCCCGGTTCTCGAGCTTGGCCCCTGCTCTACAGAAGAGTCCCCCTGAGTCACGGGCGTTACAGGAACTGCGTGGCTGCCTCCCTGGGACCCCCGGGGGAGCCCCAGCTAGGGCCCCAGCGGTGCCCACGAAGGGCTCCCACGCCTCTGGCGGGAGAAGTCCAAGATCCAGGTGTCTCAGGGCTGTGCTTCCTCTGGAGGCCCCTGAGGGGGGTCCTTCCTGCTTCCTCCAGCTCCTGCTGGCCCCAGGAGTGCCCGGCTTGTGGCTGCATCAGCCCAGTCTCTGCTCGTCCTCACATGCCCCTCTTCTTTGTGTATAAGGACACCAGTTGTTGGGTGTAGGGCCCACGCTAAATCCAGGGTGATCTCATCTCATCTCGAGATCCTTATCTAATTACATCTGCCAAGACCCTGCTGCCAAATCAAGTCACATTCAGAGCTTCTGGATGGACACACATTTGGGGGGACACCACTGAGCCCACACAGGCTCATGCCTGGAACCCCTGCACTGCTGGGACCTGTCAGAGTCAGGATAGGTCGGCCCCACCCCCTCGACTTACATCAGGGGAAACTGAACACCGGGAGAAGGGGGCGGGGGGCTGGTCCGGGTCCCCGGCAAGCTGGTGGCAGAGCCGGGCCTTGCTGGGTCTGCAGCTGGCGGGCTGAGCACCTGTCCTCGCAGTTCTGTGTCGGCAGCCGGAAAAAGGAGCTGAGACGTCCCCCGGCTGCCGCTTTATCTTCCAGGGTATATAAATAAGCAGATAAATAAACACGCCTCGGGTGAGATCATTGCAAGCTGCAGTGACAGCCCAGACAGGGCTGGGATATATGTTCGAAAACGGTCTGCTTTCATGGAGAGCAAATCGAGTGGCCATCTGGAGGCGAGGATGCTGCAGGGGCGGGCGTCGCGTGGAGAATCAGAGCGACAGGTGGTGAGGGGCTGTGGCTGGGTCCTCTCGGGTGGGCAGGTTCGGAATGGCCACCGAGGGCAGGGCCCAACTGAATGGACCGGGTCTGCTCCAGGTGCGGACACGGGCGCCTAGATCTTGAGGGGCTCCTCTAGAGAGGCCGGGGGGCCCGGACGGGCAGACAGCAAGCTTCCCTTCTCCCCCTTCCTTCTGTTCATCTTCTTCCCTCCCTGCCTAAACAGATGGGGAGGCCAGGATGGGCGGCAGACCCACGGGAGGTGGAGAAGTAGCTCCCAGGGCTGAGTGTCCGCACACCTTGGAGCTCCCGGTGACCCCTCTCCCAACAATGGCTCCCGCCTGAGCCCTTGCCCTGCCCCCTCCGTCCCCTAAGGAGGCTCAAGCTGCCAGCCTGCCAGGTCTTCCTACCCCTGCCTCCCCCTCTCAAGGAGGCTTCTTGCCTGGCGGGCCTATTTGTGTTATTTTGGTTTGTTTCTCCTTTTTTTGAAACAGACTTAGCAGAACAGAAGGAATATTAATGAGGATGGGCATCAGGGATCGGGACCGGGGAGAAGTTGGCTCGTTTGTTTGATTTTAAGGAGTCCCGGATGCGGAGAGCGCCCAGTCTGTAAGGGAGTGAACTGCGGGAAGGCCAGGGGCTCCAGCAGGCTGTGAGTGCCGCGTGCTCCACTCCCCGTGGGCGCAAGTTCCGGTGAAGAACTCAGGTATTCCGGAGCGTCTGCTGCCTGCTGGACTGGGTTTCTTGGGGGAGCCTTGGAGGCTGGACCCCCAGGGCCTCCCACCAGCTCTATGTGAGCTCCCGGGGGCGGCAGTGCGGGCAAGACCGCTGTTTTATAGACGTCCTAGCCTCCGGCCCAGGGCCTCGGCCAGCACCGCCAGAGACCGCCGAACAGGCCAGTGGAGTCCTGGCTCCTGGGTGGCAGCCTCCTGGCCCCGTGCCTCCAGCGGGGACCCAGCCGGGCTGCACTGGGATCAGGTCCCCGGGGTCAGGGTCAACGTTGACACAAAGGGCGTCTTTGCTGGGCTCACGCATCCTGAAATTCCAAAATTAACTTCCCAGGGAGTCAGACGAGGAGGAAGGAAGAGGGGGAGAGAATAAAAAGATGGAGGAATGACAACTCGTCAAAGGCTGTCCCCAGACCACAGACCGTGTGAAAGTAAACATGAGCGGATCAATCGTCCTGCCTCCTTTCAACCTCTCCTTTGTTCCACTCCGGGCTGGCGTCCTGGAAATTTATCAAACCGGGCTTTTAGGCGTGTTTCTGATCTGGCTGTTTGAGAATTAACCCCCAGGACTTGGGATGTACACAGCCGCTCATTAGCACTACAGACGTCCTGGAGGAGGCTGGCCTCTGTGCTCTCCCTCCGCACAAACCACCGTGTGTAATTCCTGTCCTGCGGGGCCGCGTCAGGCAGCAAAGCCAGGGTCATGGGGCTGCAAACCCTGGTGGGAAGACTAAGGCAGGAAACAAAGCCCCACGCACATCTGAGGACGGAGTTTATGCCCATGACCTCCGACCTGGGACCAGAGGGGCCACGAACAGGGGCTGGTGGGGGGATGGGCGGCCAGCACGGGGGGGCACAAAGGTGTCCTTTTGTCCATGGATCTCACTTCCCAGAGCCCCTGTTGTTCCCTCAGCCTCCAGGTAGGGATGACCAGGGGGCACCAGGACAGTCAGGGTCGCGGACAGATGCTCCGTGAGCATGTCAGGGCTGGAGTCAACTGAAACGAAGCTCTGTGACGTAGGGCAGAGTCCCCGGCTTCCTCGGGGCGAGGTCCTGACCTCCCCCCCCCCACCCCATGCATCTCCCGGGAAGTTTCTAAAGCGACCCACACCCACTTCCTCCATCCACACCGAAGAAGCAAAGCTTCTGAAAGATGCACCACCCACGGCCTCAGCGCCTGCAGGCCTGCATCCTGGCAACCAGCACTGTGGTCCTTGCTGCCCGAGACCCGACGGGACCCTGCCAGGGGCAAAGTGCATGGCATTATGGAGTCGCTACATCAGAGACAAGGGATAAAAGTCACTGTTGAGACTTCCTGAGCCCCCCACAGGGAGCATCCCCAGTGTCCTGCAGGCATTCGCCCTCTGTCTCCACTGCGGCCCACTCTGCAGATGCAGAAACTGAGGCACAGGGAGGCGCAAGCCTTCCCCCAGGTCATGTGACCATGAGCAGCAGCCCCAGAGCCTGGACCTGGATGCCCTCCACAAAGGTGCCAATCCCCGCTCGGGACGCGCTCCTTGCAATGACACCTCCGCTGCGTCCTGCCCCTGCCTGCAGCCGTGGCCACCACCAGGGCTTCTGTACAGACCGGCTTTTCTGGCGGTGACGACTGTACCAACGCCAAGGACATGAGCCTCGGAGAGCGCGGCCAGCTGTCACGGCAAGTGTGGGCCTCACAGACGGCAGGCCGGTCCCACCTCATCCTGAAATAGGCCCCTTTTACAGGAAACGAGCCTGTTCTCCCACCGAGCAAATGGCCCTGTCAACTCAAAGCACCCAGGTCGCTGCGCTTGGCCCACCGTGTCCCTCAGCCGCATGATCCTGGGCTGAGTCAGTGCGGGACCAGCCTCCGCATGGGGGTCCTGGTGGCCACCTTCTCGTGAAGTGCAGGTCACAGCTGCTCCTCTAGCTGCTCCCCAGGGTGAGCGCACACACGTGTGCAGACAGCACGCACAGGCGTGGACACGCACGCACACAGCTGCACATGGAGCCCCCAGATGTACTCACTAAAATGTGCGTGCGTGCCCACGTGTGACATGCGTGCATATACACACCTATGTGCTCGTGACACACATACGCACACGCACGTGTCGTCCACGCACACTCCTTCCTGAAACCTAAGACCCCAGTGGCGGGCTCTGGCCTCAATGAGACAGGAGGCTGCTTCACCCTTGGTGCCAGTTTAAATGGAAAGGTTGCACTCCCAGAGCTGTTTCGAAGTCCAGGAAACATCGGTGGGGCCCCGGGGGGACCTGGAGATAGGCCTTCTGCTGCTGGGTCTGTGCCTGGCAGGGCCGGCCCTATGTTCCTGGGCCCGAACATCTGGCCTCGGTGAGGGGAGGAGTTGTATGATCTATCTTTGGTGTCCGGCAGGCCCGGTGGGGTCTTGACGAGGTCGGGCCGGGGGAGCCCTACAGGCCTACAACCCCTCTAATCAAAGAACGGGCGCCCTGTGGGCTGTCAGCCGCTCAGCCAGGCCTGTCTTCCCCACAGCCACGGCAACACGGGTCCACAGATGCCTTCAGAAACCCACCTGGCTTCCTCCCCCTGTGCCCATGGACACAGGGCCACTGAGGGCTCCCTGAGACCTAATTGCTGGGAGGGCCGGGAGGGCCTGTCCGCTTTGCTGAGGGAGACAAGCTGGACTCATGCTGGGACTTCACGGGGACTGTCCTTGGCCCTGTCTCCGCCCCGCCCCTGACCACAAACACCCCCCGCCCACCTCGCTGAAACCCAGCCTTAGGTGTGTCCGGCAGCAACTCACGCCGCCAAAGGACGGGCCTGCCCAGCCCCACAGGCAGATCCACTGGTGGGAGCGAGCTGCCAGCCTTCCAGAGGAAACCAACAGCCCCGCACATAACCCCAACTCCTAGCCAGGCAGCCGGGGATTCTCGGGACACAGTTCTGAGAAAAGCTACATGGGGCCCAGTTCCCAGGGACGGGACAGAGTCCGCGCAGGCTGGTGTTGGCACGAAGGGATTGATTCAAGGAGGTCGGAGAGCTCCCGGCAGCCCTGCGAGGCCAGAGGACCAGGCGTGGGTGCTGCCATGGGAACGTGCAGCTGGGGCCACATCGACACACACGCCACGGCTGGTCTGGCAAAAACCCCACTGCCACGGTCCCCCAAGGCTTCTCACTGGTCAGGCCAGGAACCGCTGTCAGAGCTCCACCAAAGCCACCCGCAGAAACACCGAAGCCACGGCCACCAGCACCCTGGCCAGAAGAAGGACCTCCCCTGCCCACCAAGGCCTCCTTCCCTCCTGCCACGCTGGACTTTTATACGTGCCTCTGATTGGCCAAGCCAGGTCACGTGGCCACACCTGAGCTGCAAGGGAGTCTGGGAAGAGTAGTTCTGGGATCTCACCTGGGGAAGGAGGGCTCTCGGCACAGAAGGACCAGCTCACTGAAAGATGTCGGGCAACCACATGCAGCAGGTGTCCCCCTCGGCCCCCACTCAGCCCCTCTACAATGTGCCTTCTCTTCGGAAGGTGCTGAATGCCAGGCCCCAGGGGGGTCACTTCGGTTTCTGTGTGGCCACCACCGTCCACAGATTAATATCCTGTCTTCCAGCAGCAGCTGTGTCCTCGCCGCCCTCAGTCCTGCCAGGTCAGGCTACCGGTTCCCGCTTTGGGTGGCTATTGCCGTACTGGTTAGTAGCGCCAATCCAGAGCAGCTGAATCTACTCTAGCTAATGTGAGAGAAAGGGGGTTCTTAGAGGATGCCGGGTGGCTCCCATCCTTTCTGGGACGTCTCCCAGTGGGAAACATCCACCGCAGCCGGGAGGTGCACCCGCCTGCCCTGCAGGACTCTTCTAGCACCTGCAGCCTCCACCTGCCGCCAGGTGGGACAGCAGAGCAGTCTCCCCATGCGCGCTCACAACCTTAAATCACTCCCTTCTGTACCCAGGACTGACACAGGAGCATCTGAAAGGTGGAACCTGGGACACACCTGTACCCCAGCTGCAAGGGAATCTTTATGACTATTATATTTCACACGGAGACGGCAGAGCTCAAAGTGCAGGGACCCATCCAAGTGAGATGAGCCAGGTACTGCTATTAGCCCCTGGGCTCCGTCCTGCCTGGACCCTCCATGGGACCGTGCAGAACTTTCCCTCTAACATGTCCCACGGAGGGACAGCAGAGCTGAGCATCTCTCAGCCCACCCCCATCTCTCCCGCCTGGAGGGGTGTCCAGCTTTAAATCCTAGGCTCTCTGCACTGCCCAGTTACGGGCCAGGCTGGCTCCTGGGGCACCAGAGGCAGAGAGAGCAGAAATGTGGGCAGGAAGTCGAGGTGGGAAGCAGGGAGCACACGACGCGCCGGTGGCCAAGGGCTCCAGCAGCACCCGCTGCTCTTCCCTGGACCCCACCCCTCCATCTGGAAGCCCACGCCCCTGTGACTATTGTCTGCAGACTTCTGTTCTCCTTGTCGCCCCGGTCAGTCCTGCCCTATCTGCCCAGGGCACCGGGTCCCTTCTCTTCTTCACCCACACGCTCCCCCAGGTGACCTCATCCAGGCCCTCCGCATTAAGTGCCACCCGTACACAAGGCCTCTCCAGCCCTGACATCCCCCTCCAGCCTCATAATGTCCAGCTCCCATAGGTGGAAGATTCGGCCTGATGACTAATAGGCACCCCAAGTTCCATGTAGTGAACAGGACCGCTAACCGCCTCCCCATCACTTGCTCCTTCTGCTTTTCCCCACCTCAGTAAATGGCCCCTCCGTCCACCCAGCTGCACAGCTGAGAATCAGGGGCCATCCTCCGTTCCTCCTTTTCTCACAGCACCCCAATCCCAGCCATCAGGAGTCCCGCCACCTCCAAAATGCAGCCCGTACCCACCCACTCCTCCCCCTGCCGCCCCTCCCACCCCGGCCCCAGCCACCTTCATGGACCGGCCACGCCGAGCTTCCCTCTGTGATTCGCAGGCCACAGCTGGGCGCCCGACACAGTCAGAAGCTCCACTCTTGCTATCCTCTGTGCCCGGGAGGCTCCCCCTGTCCACCCCGATCTGTGTCTCCCTGACACTCCCATCGCTGTTCAAATAACAGCTCCTTGGGGAGCCCTTCCCAACCTCCACATGCATGTTCAGTCTCCGAACCCCAAGCTCTGTAACAGAGGAGGGAAGAGCGAGAGATTTGGGTCAGAAAGACCTGCGACTGGATCTCGCTCTTCCCCTTACCGGTGCCCGGGCCTCAGTTTTGCCATCTGTAAAATGGGCAGAGAAGGGCCCCATGTCCCAGGTTATGGTGTCCCAGGTTATGGTGACAACTCCCAGGACCTCGCTGCTCGCAGGCTGAGCCCAGACCCGCCTTTCCCTGGCCTCTGTTTCTCTGGGTCAGGAGAGTAGGAACGGGTGGAGGAGGCCGCCTGGCCAGCCTCACCCCTTCCCCTCTCCGGGCCTGTTTCTTCCCCTGTAGAGACGGGCTCGGGCACCTGCCTCACCTTCCCCAAGAGACTGGGGAGAGCTTCCAAAGGGAGCGTGGCACAACGCGCTTCAGCCCAAAATAAAGCAACTCTCCAGGAGCACCGGCTTATAGCCACTACCCTCCATGGAGACCCCAAGGGACGGGGCAGCCTGGGACAGAGGGCCACGCGGCCTGCACACAGCCTCGGGGGGACAGCAAGCTGGACACAAGTCAGTACATCATCACGGTCCAAGAAGGCGGGGACCAAGGGCACAAGTGGCTGGAGGAGGGGAAAAGCTCTACCCCCATCCCCCAGGCGGGAAGGAATAACACAGGAGTCCCACCGCAGGACGGGCAGGACAGGTGTGCCGTCACAGGCACCCTTCCAACAGGGAAGAACATAGATGCTGCCCTCCACCACTGAGTGATGTGGCCCCGAGCTAAGGAGCTCCTGGGGCCACCGGGAGCTGGGGAGGCCGGGACAGGTCCTCCCCTGCCCGGCCCAGCAATACCTCCATCTTCCGCCCTCGAGAACCGGGGAGCACACTTCTGTGCTTTCATGCCACCAACTCGGGTACAATTTGTTACAGCAGCCCCTCCCCGACTGGCTGGCTGTGGGTCAGGAATGGACACTCGTTTCCCTTGCTGTAGAGCCAGGAGGGGCCACCAAGCCCCGTGAGGTGCCCGCGTGGGGCCAGCTCCGTGATTGCTGTCGTCCTGGGATGCCCAGCCCCAGGCAGCAGCCGCTGCCCGTTGCTCACACCGTCCGCACTCGGGCCAGCCTCCCCAGCTTGGACCCGCGCGTCCCTGCACCCCCTCTTCCCTCCCCTCCCCTGGCCCCATGTGGACCCTGCACTCCCCCTGGAGACCACCTCTCGTGCTCATGACCCACCTCCAGCAGGGCTGCCTGCGACCCAGGGGGGCATGTCTGACCGTTTTCTGCTGGGTCCTCAGCCCCACTGGGCACAGAACTGAGGCACAGACGTGGGAGCTGGCCAGTGGCAGGCTGCTAAGCTGCTCACCGCTGACCACCAGGTGTGAGAAGAGTAGTACATGTGTCTTAGGCGGCGTTCTCCAGAGAAACAGGACCAATGACGTGTGTATACATGTGTACAGAAAGAGGTTTACTAGGAGGAATCGCGCACGTGGTTATCGAAGCTGAGAAGTCCCAAGATTGGAGCTGGCAAGCTGAGCTGGGGACCAGGAGAGCTGGTGGTGCCACTCCGGTGGAAAGCTAGCTGACACCAAGAAGGGCTGAGGTTTCAGTGGGAGCCCAAAGACAGGAAAAGACGGCTGTCACAAATCAGGTGGTCAGGCAGGAGGAAACTCCCCCTTTGTCAAGGAAGGGTCATCCTTCCGGTTCTGTTCAGGCTGTCAACTGGCTGGACGAGACCCACCCACATTGGGGAGGGCCACCTGCTTTATTCAGTCCGCAGATTCAAGTGTTTACCTCATAAAGAGCCACACAGGCACACCAGGATAGCGTTTAACCAGATATCTGGGGCCCCTGTGGCCCCATGATGTTGACGTAAAATCTGCCATCACACCAGGTGAGGACCAGCGTGTTTGTTCCTAACTGGCAGAGACACTGACAAAAGACGATTAAATATTAAACATCATTAAATCCCCCATGCCTGCCTCTGCCCTTGGTGCTCAGGGACGTTCTCGTCTGATTACACGCTGCTGTGACCAACCATCCCATCAAGTCTCCCGCGAACCTGGGAGGATGGTGTTCTGAAAGCAGGTGCCTCCTTTCTGGCTTTCAAACACCCACAAACCTGCTAAAGTATTAAATGACTAGGTCTCACCCATCAATTACAGACCGGACATGACGTGAGGCCTGGCAGACAAGCCTCACCCTGAGTCATGCTGGGGCTGGTGGGAGCTTTCTCTGGCGCTCCAGCTCCTCACCAGCAGGGAAGAGGCACTCGGTTCAGCTCGAGGACACTTGCCAAACATCAGAGGGCTTCTCCTGTCACCCCTCCTGTCCCAGAGTCCAGGTGGCTGCAGTGAGCAGACCATGAGGGTGTGAAGTAGATGCGGGGCAGGAGCTGCAGCTGCTCTCCTGAAACACACACACACGTGTGAGCAGACACGCCCATGTGCACAAGCGCGCACACCTCCCAATCCCATGACCCACAGGAGGGACCGGCCTGGGGAGGCAGCAGTTCCTGGGGTGCCGTGGAGCAGGGGCTGTTTCCTGGTGACACTGGACATTCTGCACAAGCTGGGGAAGAGCCCCCACTTCAGGACTTCACGGCCGTCCATCCAGAGCAGGGGTCCGGCCATGCGCAGGAGCAGAAACCAGCTACACCCCATACATTCCCATCACCACGTGGGGAGGCTCAGGTCTCCCCTCCTTCCAGAATGCCTTCCTTCTCCCTTAGTGCATCTCACAGTGTCATCCGCCATCCAGGCCGCCTCCTCCTGGAAGCCTCTCCTGATTGGAATCCTCGCTTCCTTCCCGGAGCTCGCTCTGCCCTCCACCCAGGCCCGGTGCTCTGCCCACCCTGATCACGATGCGCAGCACCCAGCTCGGCCTCCCGTCTTCTTCAGAGCATGTGGAGCCCAGCGTCCTTCTCGGCCACCCCCACCCCTGGCACAGCGCCTTGCATACAGTCAGAACTTAATAAATACTTGTTGCCTGAACAACCCTAGGATGAATCCATCCCTCAGGCTGTTCACCATGCAATCCACGAGGCTTCCGCTTACCAAGAATAGAATAGTCTGAGGGCGAAGATTTCAGTGCCTCCTTGTAAAACGGGACTCCACCCAGCCAGGGCAGGCACGGCTGGGAGAGGCTTCCCTGGCAAAGGTGACCGTGACCTTGGAAGCTGCAGAATCTGCAATGCCTTTCGGGCGGCCTCCGCTCCCTGCAGCTGCCGGTCACGGCCCTGCTCCCCTGCCCAGGTCACCGCAGGAGCCTCAGGGACCCACTTTGTGGACACAGCAGCCGAGGTCCCACAAGTCGCACCCGTACTCCCGGCCTCACAGTGGAGGGTGACCTGAGATCCAGATCCCAGCTTGGCCTGGTGCCTTTCCCGCTGCACCTCGCTGGGCTCTGCCATCCACGAACACAGGCCCTGACATTTCACTCCACGTTTTAGCTCTCCAGCACGGGCCCCATGCCTGGTCTGTGGTGGTCTCCCCAGCTCTGCAAAATGGCATTTATAACAGAGAGGTCAGCTGTTCAGAGCTGCACAGAGAGGAAACAAAAGAGCCACCCAAGGGGTCCAAGCCTGGGGCCCTTTCAGATCACCCCAAACCGCTGACATCCCCCAAAGGCTCCCATCAGAGGTGCTTATCTGCGGCGCCAGCACGTGAATTATTCAGGCCCTCTCTGCAGGTAGGGGCTCCGTCTCCATGGCCTCAGCACTGACGGGGTCCTTCCTCCCTCCGCCGGCCCTCATGGTCCAGATGCTGCCTCCCAGCTCAGTGCCCCGTCTCCACTGGCATGCCTGTGATGGTTAATTAGACACAGTTAGCGAGGTGCCCACTGAGCGCCAGCAATGATAACTGTGCAAGGAGATGCGGCATAACCAGCGCTCCGGTCTAATTCAAGAAATATGGATCTGACTTCGGGGGATAGCACGCCAATTCCGAGTGGGTTTTAAGTGCCACTGATGGTTCTTCTATATGTGGCCCGACCGCAGAGCACGGTCCTCCAGTTACCCCTTTGGAATTTTCTGAGCCAGGTTCAGAGCTGAGTGGTCAGACAGGGGCATTTGCACCCTGAGTCACGAGCGGGTGAGGCCACATCCCCAGAACGGTGCCCTGAGATCAACCGTCCCCGGAGAAGATGTCTCTGAGTTGGAGCCCCCCGCCCGCCGGGGGAGCTGAAGGGGACCCTCTTCTTATTTCAGATCCCTGGGGGATCCCATTAGCACAGACTGAGGTCCAGGATCCCCGGATGACTTAATAGGAACATTACGATCCAAGGGCCTTACTTGCTCTCTCGTCTTCTCCTCTTCATTTGAGGAGCCCAACTGCTGCACCCCAGGAATAAATATTTCACTGGGTGCAATTTTCCAGCTGGCAGCCACGGGCACAGCCCGCTTGGTGCCCTGATGGCATTGCAGCCTCAATCTGGGCTCGGCAGCCAGGAGGGACTGAGTCTTTTTCACACGAAGCAATGTTTGTTTTTACTTATTGAATTAACTACAGACACCCTTGCTCAACACCACTACGCTCTGGGGGGGAACCGTGAGCGCTCGGAGCCTGCGTTTCTCTGGGTGAGCATCTTGCCTGGCTTGTGGCCCGGGCTTCTCCAAAGCTGGAGGGTCGGGGCTGCCCACTTAGCGCAGGGGCTCTGGCACCTGCCGCCTGGAGGCTATGGTCACGAGGGCAGTCCCGCTGAGTTCCAATGGACCAGCGGGGTTGGGGGGGATTTCTCAGGTGCCCCAGAGGAGCCAGGCTCTCTTTGTCCCCGTGGAAGCAGGCCCAGGATGGACCACACAACCAGAGGTACAAGGAACCCCGAGGAACCTCCAGCCTGGACGGAGGGCAGAGGCTCTCACTCCGAACACTTCCACCCTGCGTGGGAGTGCTGGGGATTTGTCTCCTTCCACTATTTCGAATCAGCTTGGTCAGCACATGTGCGTTAAGACCGTCTCCACCGCCGCATCCAGCCCTGAGCCACCTCGACCTGGGGCTGCAGTGCCCAGATGTGGACTCGTCCCCCTCCCCCAATGGGCTGACTGCAGCCAGCTTCCCTCCCCTTGACCTCTGAATTTTTCTGGGTATAGGCGGTATCGTCCAACAGGGGTCCTGGCCGGGGGGGTCGCTGGCTGCCCTGCAGGGGAAAGAAGTCCCTGCTTCATCCAGAGGCGGTCGTGAGACTGGAGGCCCGGATCTGGGCAGCAAGACAGGCTTTCTGGGCACAGGCAGACAGCCTGGAGGAGGAGGCCAGCACAGGGTGTGGTGTCCAGGAGGACTCACCGTGGGCTCACAAGGGACCCTCCAGGAAATGGCTGGAGGGGGCCTGACAAGAGGACTCAGGATCCCGTAGGAGAAGGTGGGTGGCTGGGCTGGAGAAATCCTGGTGACAGCTGTCTAGGTGGCCCCTTGGTCACCAGCCCGTAAAAGGGCCACCTCACCAGGGGGGCAGAGGACCCAAGCAGAAAGCAGTGGAGGACCTGAGGGAAGACAAAGGGACCTCAGGGACACCAGCCTTCAAGCTGGGTCAGAGGGCAAGACTAGCTGAGCTGCCCCAAGGTCAGGTAGGACTGGGACAAAAGCTGGCCTCTGGGGAGGGGAGAACAGCCCCAGCACCCGGACAAGGAAGGGGGCAGCCCTGTCCTCCCACCATCCTGAGCCCCAAGGGCCTCGCCGGCTCTCAGACCACCCGCAGACTCAAAGGACCCCCGGCAAAGAGCTGGACCCTCGGTAGTCTGTGTGTCCCCATCCAATTAAAGACAGACCCCGATAGAGCCCGGGGCCTGTGGCATGAGGCTGCACGGGGTGAAGGTCTAGACCAGTGGGTTCCAACAGGGCTGACTCCAGCTTGAGAGGACGCTTGGCAACATCTGGAGCAGTTTGGGTCCTACGACCAGAGGAGGGTGTTCCTAACCCCTAGCGGGGGGTGCGGAGGCAGGGACGCTCTAGACACCCTGCAAAGCACAGGGCAACCCTCACGACGGAGTTATCCGACCCCAAACATCAAGCATGCAGGGGCTGAGAAGCCCTGCTCTAGACTAAGGGGAGGGAATGGTCTTGTGATACCCAGGGGGCCCCCACCAAGGCTTGGGCACCCACAGGCGGGCAGCCCCTGTTCCAGGGTCTAGACGGTCTCTACGTCTCCGCTGGAATTCCCATCCTGCGTGTGTCTCCGGTGTGGAAGCTAAAGTCCACTGAGAATGGAAGACAACTGGCCGACCCAGGCTGACAGTCTGGCAGGCGCCCCCTTGGTGTCCCCGTGGGACTGAGCCCTAGGACGCATCCTGGAGATGCAGGGATGTCTTCTGTTATCTTAATTAACCACCACCCCATCTCCACCACTAGACACCACAGGCAAAGCTCCTACACACATGTGCACACAAGTACACGTGCACACACATGCACACAACACACACATGCACACATGCACACACCACGCACAGGCCCAGGTGCACACACACAGTGCACGTATGCTCACACGTGCACGCACACAAAGAGCTTCTCTGAAAGGGTTACTCCCGTTTCCTGCTCCCCTGCCACGCCCGGCGCATCCAGCCTACAGGAGAGAAACAAGCTCAGATTAAGATGTCTTGATGGAATTTGACGTGGCCTCTCCCAGTACGCACCTGCGTCTGGCCCTGAGCTTCTCAGACGCTTTAGTATTCTGTGCGCTCTGCTCCCTCCTCGCCCCGATCCTACAGCTTTGAATTGCCTCCTTTTCATCCCTAATATTACTGCTCACATCGTCGCTGAGCTATTGTGGCAGCCACGGTCCTTCCGAGGCTGAGATTTTACAGGAATGAATGCAAAGGACAGAAGTGGTATCTACGGGCCAGACCCGAGGTGGCTGAGGGGCCCTGGCACCTTCATCATGGTGGGAAGCCACACACCGCCCACTCCAAAAAAAACCTCCCACGCTGATTTCGCTTGATCTCAGGTGGCGATTTTGTTCAAAGCCTCTTTTCTTACCATATTTGCTCTTTGGGCATTTTTCCCCATGGTGATCACTTCATAATCACAGATCATAGGACCTGCCGGGATCCATAGGGCCCCTCCCTCCACGACAAACCAGCCTTAGGCAGAGCTTCTCCAGAGCAAGGGCGGCCCCAGCGTGCAGAGGTCACGGGCCCTGTCCTGACCACTCCCCGAGAGCCGGCTGTGTCTCCCGAGTCTGACCCCAGTTTCTCCTTTCTGCTGAGAAACACAGTGCTGGGCAGGCCTTGTCTGTCTGCTCATGGAGGGGCCAGCCCCAAAATTTCAGGAGGATGAGGAAAAGCAGGATCACCCCTGGGGATGCAGAGTCTCTCTTCCAAGAGACCAAGCCCGGGGCTCTCAGCTCCCCAGGAAGCGCCACCACCCAGTCTGGGCAGTATACGGCCCTGCTGCCGCAGCCCACGCACCATCCACCCTTCCTGGGACACTCACACACAGTCTTCACTCCAGGCTTGCTTGTTCCTCCCGGCTCTGAGCTCAGAAAAAAAAAAAAAATCTCCCACATATGAATTATGTATTGAAAACCCAGGCAGAGCAATCACGGGCAATAAATAATTCTGAGCTACAGACACATTAGTTAGCTGTACAATTCACTTACAGGCCAAACCAACCATCTTACTAATAACAGGCGGAAGCAAGCGTATTGCTAACGTGGAGCTGGGGCAGGGGCGGCACACTCCCAGGGCCGGTGGATCACTGGCCGGATGGCTCCTCTGCGTGGTCCCTTGGGGACCTGCTGGTCAGGACCCCTGACTCATGACAAAGGGGCCGGCGGCGACTCTGCAGTGTCCGGACTCAAAAGGGAGGACGATTACAGAAACGCTGCTCTGTTGAACAGCAGGGGCATCTGGTTTTAGAAACTGCGCTCACATCACATTGTCTGACGAGCTCTCCTTTATGGGTTGCAAAGGATTCCATGCAGCTCTAGAACTCTCTTAATGAGCAGATAAGAATTCTATTCAAATTAGCACTTACGCGATTTGTGGTTCCGTTGGACATTCTTTTTTTTTTTTTGTCATTTTTCCAAACTCCTTTTTTTAATTGAAGTATAGTTGGTTTACAATGTTGTGTTAATTTCTGCTGTACAGCAAAGTGATTCAGTTATACATATATTTACATTCTTTTTCATATTCTTTTCCATCATGGTTTATCACAGGTTATTGAATATAGTTCCCTGTGCTCTACAATAGGACCTTGTTGTTTATCCATTTGATATATAATAGTCTGTATCTGCTAATCCCAAACTCCCAATCCATACCTCCCCGACTCCCACCCCTTGGCAACCACAAGTCTGTTCTCTGTGTCTGTGAGTCTATTTCTGTTTCATAGATAAATTCATTTGGGTCATATTTTAGATT
This sequence comes from Balaenoptera physalus, assembly GCF_965194825.1. Lineage (NCBI taxonomy): Eukaryota > Metazoa > Chordata > Mammalia > Artiodactyla > Balaenopteridae > Balaenoptera > Balaenoptera physalus. The sequence goes on from NC_138886.1 coordinate 3,510,971, forward strand.
CCACATAGAAGTGATAGCATATGACAGTTGCAGTTGGACATTCTTAAGCACTTCTCAGGACATTCTGCTTTCTAAGCTATCCTTGCTATTATCCCGGTAAACTTGTTGTCACACTGACTTTGCAAAGTCTTGAAAAATTATTTGCTAAGCAAAGGTCCACCTTGACACTTAAATAATCCCTGATCAGCAGGCATGTCCTTGCTGGTGATGGACGCTGGTGCCGGACATGAATGGCACTGGTCTCTTGCTCTGGTTCAAGGCTCCTTGGGCAGCAGGGGTGGAGTGTCCGTCACCGTCAGCAGTACCATTTCCTGGGTGCGAGATGTAGGCCTAGTTTCTACTGCTTTCCTCATGCCGGCCCTGTGCTCTTTCACACACGTTATCTCATTGGATCTCAGTAATGTTACCAAGTAACCATTGCCACTACCCTCACTGTACCCATGAAACAAGTGATCTTAGAGTCCCAGGGCTGGTGAGAGGAAGCAGACCCTGGTCTGCCCGACCCTCAACCTCAACTGATCCGGATTCCATTACCCTGCAGTGGGTCAGCAGGGTGGGCCTTGACCCCCCAGCTTACAGAAATGGAAACCCATTTGCAGGGGGATGACGTCATTTGTCCTAAGGCACGTGCCTAGTGAGTGGCAGGGTCAGGGCCTGGTCCCGTTCCCTGACCCTGAGCCGGGGAGCTGTCTACAGACCCACCGAGCGTCCACTCCTGTCTTATCTTGTGGAAGACAGGCTCGGATGGAGCCTTTCTCAGAGCCAAGCTCGCTCCTGCAGAAAGCTCCATCTCCTGCTCCCCAGGGCAGGCCCAGGGCCCCATCTGGAACACCCCGCCCTTGCCTCACCTGCCCGGGCCTCAGTGGGAACAAACACAAAGGGCCCTGGACGGTCAGTGGCCTCGACAGCCGCGGTGCAGACCCCCGCTCTCTCTCTCCCTCCAATCTGGGGATTCATTTGGCCAAGACAGCCCTCGTTCTTCCCAGCCCTGAAGGTGCAGGTCGTCATGCACTTGCCTGCAAAGGAGCCCAACCTGGTGCCCTCGACTCCACCCCCTTGGAGGTGCCAGGGGACAGTGCCTGGGTCGGAAGACTCGTAAAACAAGCATATTTTCTCCTTAAGTGAAATTCACACTGGGTCTATCCAAGCTCCTCTCAGCATTTTAATGCTTTAAAAGCTTCAGCTTTCTCTCTGGGTCAATTTTCTTCCAACAAAATATTAAGATTAAGCTTTGAAAGCCTGCACTGTGGTCTGAGTGCCAGACCAGGCCCGCTGAGCCTGGCATTGCATAATGCGGGCATAAATATTTAAAGAGATGCTACAGGGGGCAGAGCTCTCTCAGGAAACGTGGGACCGGGGAGGGCCGTGGGTGCCGAGAAGGACATCTGCAGGCTTGCCAGACAGGAGCACCTGGCAGGGAGCTGTCTGACCCTCGGGTCACTCCTGACAACAGCCCTGAGATCCAGCGATGGGGCTGATGGCAATGCCAGCCCCTCCGGCCACCCTCCCAGGCACTGGGAGCAGCTCCTGCTTCAGTCTTCTCGGGCCGAGGAGGTGACACTGTGATGGGCCCGATTTTTCAGGGAAGGGGGAAACTGAGGCACACAAAGACTGAGCGAGCTGCCTACGTGCAATCCAGCACCAGCCAGGACAGCATGATCTGCTTTCGCTTCTGCATTTTGGGCAACCCCAGAATGGCACTGCCAGAAGGAACACAGACCCATCGGTTCAAACTGCTCACTTGGCAGAAGGGAAACTGCAGCCCAGACTCGTCCGGGGGCGGGACGGTGGGGAAAATCAAGTCAGACTTTGTCTCTCAAGCATTCGTTCATCCGTTCGTGCAATCGCCCATTTCATGGACGTGCGTGGCTCAGAGTGGACGCCCGAATCAGTGAGTGAGTGAATGAAATTGTCTCGGTGCCAAGCACAGTACTGGACACTGGGGCCCTAAGGTGGGGGGACCACGGGTCCTGATCCAAAGAGTGGAGTGGGAAACACAGGCAACTGATGGCCCCAGCCAGGGGCCGGTGCTGGGATGATGGGGCTGCTGTCCAACGGAAGCCGTGTTGGGTCCATCTCTGAGCCCAAACAGCCTGGGAGAAGGATCAGGTGGATGGAGGCCAGAGGGGCAACCAGCAAGTGAGTGATCCGCACCTGAACAGCTGAAAGAAGCTGGTCCATACAAGCACATGCAGAAGCACGTGGGCTTCCCCTAGAAGACGTTCCCCATCTTATCAAATATCCCATACCGGGGAGCATTCTTTGCTCTCTTTCCTCTGTTGGGGGGTGTGGTCTCTCCATCCTGCCTTCCTCACATGCTTGCCTTCAGGAACCACCTCTTTGCTGGGAGCAGGCTGGCTCTGCAGACCAGCATCCGGGGTGTGGAACGGGGAGCCCTGCATCTGATCCTGGCCGATGACTTCCTTTTTCTAAGTTTTAGTTTCCATATCTGCAAAGTGGCGACAATAGCAAAGACTCACCCTCCGGTCGGTGCCCAGCACACGGTAGAAGCCAGATAACTGTATCTCTGTCCCTCCATCATGCATCTCTGTTCGACATCCCCATGTTCTGTTCTGGGCCTGGGTCCCTGCCCTCTGACACAGGTGCAACCTAATGAAAGAACAGCCAGGGAAATAAAGGGTCCTGAAACCTGGGCAGAAGAGCAAACTGGGTCCAGCAGGGGCCCTGGGATGCTCTCTGGGAGGGGCCTCCCCCAAGGCAACGGCTCCTTAGCCGAGATGTCTGAAGGGTACAAACCCCAGTCTGCACTAGGCAAGAGGTGAGGCTGCTGAAACCTTCCAGCCAGGCCTGGGGTGGAAGCACCGGGGCCTTCTCTTTCAATCCACGCTCACAGCACCTGTTGCCAGGACACACACTTCCGGAGCTTTTTGAAATGCCAACAACCGCCGGCCTACCTGGGCCAGAGTGCCCATCCAGTTGAGGACACAGCTCTGTGCCACACGACCTGGCAGGTCACACCTGGTGCCTTGCGCGCTGCCTCAGGGCGGGGTGGGGTGAGGGGCAGACTTTCGTGTCACAGCTGTATTAGGGCCCCGAAGGTGTTCGTCCCTACTTGCGGGGCCCCTCCCTGTTCCCTCCCTGGCTCTGCCTCCCTCCCTGACCTCCCTAGGGGGGACATGCCCGGGGCTCTGTCTTCAGCCGTCCCTCATCCCTGACTGCACCCCCCTTGGAGACCTGCATCTTGCCATTGCCAGTGCCGGAGGCGCCCACATTCCTTGGCTCACGGCCCCTTCCTCTGTCTTCAAGGCAGGCGGCGTGGCAGCCTCCGGTTTCTCTCTCTCTCTCTGAGCCTCTGTTGTCACGTGTCCCTCTCTCCCCCACCTCCCTGCCAGCAGGGACGACACTTCATTAAAGCCACAGCTACAGGAACAGGGACCAGGGAAACACCAGAAGCGGATCCTTGTGGGGAGACGTGACACCAGATTGGCCAGGAGTTACCAGCAGATTTTGGAAACCACTCAGTGTAGAGGCCTTAGTCAGTGCAGGATTTGGTCCATGTGGGGAGAGTCCAAAAATGTTGAGACCAGACATGCCCTCCCTGGATGCCCAAACACATTTGCTTTGACCTTCCTAGCCCCAAACCACTGCCTGACCCGGAACGCAGCCCCGGAGATAGGCAGGTGGCGCGTCCAGTAAATGGGGCGGGCTGGCCCGGGCAGAAAACCTGTGGCTCTTCCAGGCGGTGTCTGGGTGTTTGGAGGATCTGGTCCATCTGATCTCACAGTAAGACAAGCAACCGTCTCAGAGCCAGAGCTCGGCTGAGCTGCAAGCCCGTCGGAGCCCCAGGGCCACCTTCCGCTTGACCCAGGACGTGGGAGATGATTGCTGGCTCCACTGCAGTGGTGACCTCTCTGGCTACTCAGCCCCTCTGTCCTGTGGAGTCCCCTTCCATGGGAGCCTCGAGGCTTCCTTTGCCTCAACTGATGCCAATGTCGGTTCCTCCCTCCAAGCAGGAGCTGCTCCAGTGACCGAGGCAACGAGACAAGGCTCCATCGGGCCTCACGTCACTGGACCAAAGGCTCTCCCGCCACCATGGTACCCAGTGCACAGATGCTGTCGAAACTTGATGGTTAAAACCCTCTGAATTCCTTGACCGGGGCTCATGGAAGATGGAAGACATTTCAAGATGGCAAGAAACTGTATCACAAGACAAATAGTCGTTGCATGTATTTCAACCACCTGTTGCCACTTACCTGTGTAATTTCCTCATGGATGTAAATACCCATCCTCGCGTTCACTCGGTCACATTCTGGAGCAGCTGCCATGGGTCTGAGCCTGGAGGGAGCAAGAAAGCCTGGACCCCGCCTTCACGGGCCAGGGACCCAGCAGGGGAGTCCGGGGTGGAGTCCTGGGACAGTCCTAGCAGGGGACGAAGGGGACAGTCACGGTGGGGAGGGAGCCCCTGACATGGTGGGAATGGGGAAGAGCTCTCGGCAGCAGTGGGATTTCAACAGATACTTAGGGTGTCTGCAGAGAAGTCATCTGGAGGGGGTGCGGTGTGGGGAGGGCTTCGCTCCCCGCAGGTGTGTAAAGCAGCTACCCGGGTTAACTGCCCAGATGAACGAAAGGCATGGGGTCTGATGGCTCCAAATCCCAGACTTCGTGAATCTTGGAAACTCTCCATCTCTGCTCCCCAATTTCATTCTCCAAATGCCCTCCACGCCTTAGCTGGACTCTGTCAGCTGAAAACATGTCTGAGTAACCACAGCTGCTCCCCAGCCCTCACCTTTATTCCCCTTGTCTTCTCTTTCACATGCAAAATCAGATTCGAGCGCCAGCTTTGGAAACTGATTTCTAGAGAAGTAGCTCTCTGAAGCTATGGGCACACCACATCATAAACAGCTGCAGCTGACCCACATTTCAGGGTCAGCAGAAATCATTATAACCACCCCAATTATTGCATAATGCACTAATTATCAGCCTTATAAAGAATCTTCATCAACCCAAGATTCATTGGAAATTAACCGAAAGTCTGGAGCTCTCTGGAAGATGGGGCCTCATACAGCCCAAAGTGGCTTTCAGGGACCAGCATGTAAGGACATCTGCAAAAAGGCCACCATCCAACCTGTCTCAAATGGTCCAACACAGAAAATGCCCATTTTCCTTTTTCCACACGTGTGTCCTGATGCCTGGGGAGCCTGGAAGGAGGAGAGGAGAGACAAGCCCAGTGGACCATCTAATATGACCCTGACAGCGATGCTCAAGGTCAGGGCCATCATCACGCCCATTTTACAGATGAGGAGACTGAGGCTAAGGAGGTCAGGTAGAGGACTGAGGTGGCTGTGGTGTGTCTACCTGAGAACATCCGGACAACAAAGACCAGGTGAAAAAAACGAGAGCAGTGGCCCCAGCTTCTTCCCCTGGGCCAGAGCCCTCCTGAGGACTCCAAACTAATGACGGGCGAGTCGCTCAGAGCAACCTCCCTGTGGCTGCAGCTGGACCATGCCCTGAGCCCCCGGCCTGTCCGGGGTTGTGTCCTTGAGAGACGAGGGTCACCTTCTATCCTTTGTCCAAACCATGGAAGTGGCACTTCTAGGGCCACACTTGGGCTGAAGATTTCGGGGGCTCTCTCTCCCGGCAGATTCGCTGCCTCATGTGGAAAGAAGAATCTTTCCAGCGCCAAGAACTTCCCCGTGTCAACGTCTTTCGCCTTCCCCGATAACCCGACTCCACGGCTTAAAAAGTGCGCTATGGCCTGGGAGGCACAAATACCAAAATCACTGTCAAGAAAATGTATTGAGGTGCACGATGACATTCTGCGGGGTGCCTGGCGAAATCCCATGGAGACTCTGGCCACACGCGGTGACGATCCGTCTGCCTGGGGCTGCAGCGACACTGGGCATCGTCCTGCTGACCCCAGAGGCTGCCGGGCACAGAGATCCTACCGGCTGCAGGCCTCTGGGGTCCGGGCAGTGTCCTCAGGTGAGAAAGGAGGGAATCTGACCCCTGAGGAGAGGCCACCTGTGCTGGCTCCACTCACCCTGAGAGATGTGAAAGGGAGAGAATCTCCACCTCTGGGCGCGTACAGGACTATTGCAAGAGGAAACAAGGAGAAAAGCGGGCAGGGGTGGACGGCAGCGAGATGCAAGCTTGCACACTCGGCTGTGCTCAGCACGGCCAGATGACGATGAAGATGCTGGTGGTGACGGCAGCTAGTGACTCTTGAGGACTGACTCCCCTCCTCACACGTGAGATGCAGATACTGTTATTCTCCCTGCGTCACAGATGAGGGAACCAAGACTCAGAAAGGTCGAGTGACTTGCCTGAAGTCACACAGCTTGAAGGCAGGATAGAGCCAGACCCACCCCAAGAGTCATCTGTCTCTACTTGCAGCCTCTGGGACTTGGTCTTCTCAGTGAGTCTGTTGACATGTGACTTAAACATCTTGAACAGAACTTCCTAGACTTAACCACCTAGACCAGTGCTAGCCAACAGGACTTCCTGCCGTGCTGGAAATGGTCTAGATCTCTGCCATTCAATATGGTGGCCACACATGGCTGTTGAGCCTTGAAATGCTGCTGGTGTGAACGAGGAGCTGAATTTCCAATTGCGCTGAATTTTGATTCATTTGGATGTAAGGAGCCTCACGTGGCTGCCGGGTCCAGTGGCTCCTGGATGGACACACGCTAAGGCCAGCTGTGGGGGTGGGGGGGGTCCATCTCCCACCCACAGGAGGCTCTGTAGGGCCCAGGAAGGACCATCATGTCAGCAGCCAGCTCTGGCCAAGTCACTGGGGTCCTGCCTGGCCTCGTTCCACACCTCCCCAGGGCTCAGCTTCACCCCAAGAGGCAGCCGCTTGCTCCGAGAAACGGAATAACAACAGCAGCAATAATAACTTTTTTTTTTTAACATCTTTATTGGAGTATAATTGCTTTACTCCAAACTAACTAATTGCTGTTAGTTTCTGCTTTATAACAAAGTGAATCAGTTTTACATATACATATATCCCCATATCTCTTCCCTCTTGCGTCTCCCTCCCTCCCACCCTCCCTATCCCACCCCTGTAGGTGGTCACAAAGCACCAGAGCTAATCTCCCTGTGCTATGCAGCTGCTTCCCACTAGCTATCTATTTTACATTTGGTATTGTATATATTTCCATGCCACTCTCTCATTTTGTCCCAGCTTACCCTTCCCCCCACCCCGTGTCCTCAAGTCCATTCTCTAGTAGGTAGTGTATATATGTCCATGCCACTCTCTCACTTTGTCCCAGCTTACCCTTCCCCCTCCCCCTGTCCTCAAGTCCATTCTCTAGTAGGTCTGCGTCTTTATTCCCGTCTTGCCCCTAGGTTCTTCATGACCTTTTTTTTTTTTTTTTTAGATTCCATATATATGTGTTAGCATACCGTATTTGTTTTTCTCTTTCTGACTTACTTCACTCTGTATGACTGACTCTAGGTCCATCCACCTCACTACAAATAACTCAATTTCGTTTCTTTTTATGGCTGAGTAATGTTCCATTGTATATATGTGCCACATCTTCTTTATCCATTCATCTGTCGATGGACACTTAGGTTGCTTCCATGTCCTGGCTATTGTAAATAGAGCTGCCATGAACATTGTGGTACATGACTCTTTTTGAATTATGGTTTTCTCAGGGTATATGCCCAGTAGTGGGATTGCTGGGTCATATGGTAGTTGTATTTTTAGTTTTTTAAGGAACTTCCATACTGTTCTCCATAGTGGCTGTATCAATTTACATTCCCACCAACAGTGCAAGAGTGTTCCCTTTTCTCCACACCCTCTCCAGCATTTATTGTTTGTAGATTTTCAATAATAACATTTTAAACCCTGAAGCACAGGCAGCAGCGGGCAGGCCCGGGCAACCCGCTCCACCTTACGGCTCCCATTTCCTGCTAAACAGCCCTCTGGTGCCAGGAGACTTCCAGGAAGATTAAGCTGAAAACCGGCTTTTCCAGCGTCGGCTGCTGGAGGAGAGGAAGTTGCCATGGAAACAGCATCTGGTTGATTCGCGTGAGTTTTAGAACAGAGGAAATGAATAAGGAAAGTACAACAAACCCCCAAACGCCAGCCTCCTGCGTTTCCCTGAACGCACGTGCGTGAGGCCAAGGGGGGGAGAAGGGAATGTTTTAAAACAAGCCATCTAGGATTGGTTTATGGCTTTCATACCCAGTGCACCGAGCCTGGTTCTGACGGTGGTGCTGCCGAAGGTGACGTCAGGTGTTTGGCATCCGGACAGCAGAGCGGCGAGGAGAGACGCAAACTCTTCTGGGGCCGCTGCTTCCCACGAAACCAGCCCCTCTGTAGCCTCCGCCAGAGACGGGGGCCGGGGTGCTCTCAGCCCCCAGCGTGCTGTGGCCTGGAGGGAGAAGGAGGTCACACAGATGCCCACCCTTCCGACAGGGCACTCAGGGTGTGGGGGGATTCACAGTGAGTCTCCTTATGTCCATCACGTATGCGCATGGGGCATATTCAAAATAGAAATATTTATCTACTCCGTATGTGCATGTACACATCTGCACACACACACATGAACTATTTACTCAAAAACAGTGGGACCAAGTCCTGCCGTTGGGGAGGTGCAGGCTGTACAAGCAGAGATCTCGGGCGACCTCGACCTGCAGACGCTCGAAGCAGGGTTTCGGTTCCCGGCCAGTGATTGAGGTCAGGTCGCGGCGATGAGACCGCTGAATCCCGGCCACTAGACCGCCAGGGACCAGTGGCCAGTGGCAATGCGCTGGCCCGTCAGCTGTGTAGAAATGAATTTCCACAGAGACAGAAAGTAGTGAAATAAGTAAAGTGTTTATTAGGAGGAGGAAGAGTAGAGTACGTGTGGGCAGACACACGGGCGGACTCAGAGAGAGAGAGTCGCGCCCTCCTGACAGTTTGAATCACTTTTATGGGGCATTTTTTCCGGGTTTCCTCTGGCCAATCACCTTGCTTTGCCTGGTCCTGAGTCCGTATTTGGTATATCTCGGGGTCCTCCCCTGTGTTCACGCTCATCTCTTAGCCAAGATGGATTCTAGCGAAAAGGCCTGTGGGTAGGTTGACATCACTCCCTTTTTGACCTCTGAGGAGCCTCTCTGCGCATGTGTAGTCAGGAAGGTCTCCTTGACCTCGAGAATGAGGAATATATGGTCTCTTATCTGGGCAGGGCTCAGCTCCTCCTCCTCTTCATCTTGGAGTATCTGTTCACAGGGGACAGACTCCAGCTGCTCAGCCTGGGGCCCAACTATCTCCTGCCTCATCACCACGTCCGGAGCAGGAGGGAAGATGCCAGGAAGGCTTCCTGGAGGTGGCGGCATCCAAGCCGAGTTCTGCGGAATGGCTCAGCCATGGGAGGAGGAGCAGGTGGAGAAGCAGACAGCAGAAGGTCCCCGCAGCAAGGACCTGAGTGATGTGCAGCCTGGCCAAAGCAGATGACAGGGACAGCACAGCTGAGGGCTGGGAAGGGCTGTCCTCGGGGCCTCCTTAGCAGGAGCGATTTGGGGGTTCAGCTCTTCCCAACCAGAGCCCCCAGGACCCCATGAGGGTGTTCAATAGTGAGAACCATCCCCAGCTGCCGGGTGGGGTCCAGGTGTCCAAGGGCTGGGACTCGAGCTGAGGCCGGGTTGGAGGCTGCAGCCGAGACCCAGGAGGACGCGAGGCCGGGCCCTCAGATGGCCTCTGCAGGGAGGCAGCGTTATTGGTTGCAGTGGCCTCGGCCAATGAAGGCCAGCGAGCTGGAGGGTTGGAGGTCTGTTGGGGATCCAGGGAAGCCAGGGGCCGGGTCCGCTCCCTGGAAGGAAGGTCAGGGCACAACCTGACACACAGACACAAGGAAACCTGGAAAAGCATCCTAGGGCCTCTGGCGAGCGGTGCTGGAAGGAGCAGAGCCTGTGTGCGGGGACCTCCGTTCCAGCTCCAGGTGGAAGGGCTGGCAGGAAAGGCAGAGAACCAGGTCCCTGGGGGAGCCTTGGAGAAGGTATCAGCACCTTACAAGGCACTTCCCGCTGCACACCCCTTGTTTATATGCAAATGAAGACTTTTAAAATCGAATTTATTTCCAAATCGAACTTTGTAAGCCATAGATATTCATCCCGGAACACCATGGGGCATACTGGAAAGCCCCCCTCCCGAAACATCAATGCCCACAGTCCCACCCCCGAGGAGGAGGGACAGGCCATGCCTGGGTGCAGGCCTTTCCAGCTGTCCCTACACATAGATCAGCCCGGGGCCACCGGCACAGTGTTTGAAGGCCGCTCTTCTTGTAACATCATCCATCTCCTGGGCACCTGTCAGGCCCCTCATCGTTGTCAGTAAGCATTTGCTGAATAGACGGCTGGAGGAAGCAGGCTTTTCTCCTGGTCAGTACTCTCCTGCGCTCTGGTTCTCATGACCTTCTGGTGACTGCCTGGTGCTCCGCGTGTGAGAAAGCCGTGGCACGTACCCACCTTCGGGGCCGGGGCTGATGCTCTGAGGTTATGCTCTGACCGTCTCGGATGTTGCCCCGTGGACTTCCTGGTGATCACATCTCTCACCTCGTCTCAGACGACTGGGTCAAAGGATGGCCACTTCTTTAGAGCTCTCATCAAAATGCTGTCCCCACAGCCAGGACGTCTGACCAGCACCCACCTCCCTGCGACACTCAGATGGTTGCTTCCAAACTGCTTTTTTGAAAGAAAAGTTTATTCTTTATAGTTTAAATCTGTGCTTCCCAAATTCTCCGTGGCTAAGACTAGTAGTTTTTTCTAATCCACGTGGACCAATACCAATTAAATGAAGTTAACAAATCATTTTGAAAAAAAACCCACAAATTATAAGCCCCGATGTTTTATTATTAGCTTCGGCAGACAAAATGATCCTGCCAAATCCCTCTGAGTTTCACAGTTCGTGAACGCGCGCTCTGGTAGCTCATGGGCCACCTGCGTGGGGCTGGCCAACCGTGACCGATGCTTAAGAACGGCAACTTCATTTGCATTTCCAATCCCTCAAGGTCAGCGGGGAAGAGCATGGCATTCCGATTTTAAAGACTAGCAAATGGAGACCAGGAAGCTTAGGCCAGGCTGTGATTGTGGGTGAGTCAGGAGGTCAGAGCACAGATCCCGCCCTTGGACCCCTGTCCGTCACTCTGCTGCCATTTTCCAAAGTGGAAGGACCTGCCCTCTTGTCCAGGGTAACGAGGCTTCCTGGCAATTGTCCAGCCCGCCAGAGGCCCTCATCTTTGCTCCCCCAGGGGGCTTGTTCAGGCCAGAAGAGCCTGGACAGCACGGACAAAGTGATCAAAAATGAACCAATGGCCCCATCAAGTCCTTGGAGCTGCATTTAATTTGGAATTGAACTGTTTGAGGTCAGGTATGAGCACTTCATCCAAGATGGTTTTCCTTTATGAGGCCACGGTGGCTAATCGCTGGGTGTGATTTTATAGGCGGTGCAGGAGGGAAAAGCTAGTGGTGGAAACGGCCCGTCCTGCTCACTCCCTGACTTGGTTGTTGATCAGCTGAAATCTACACGAAAGGGCCTGAGGCTCCACTAATCCCTGGACTCTTTTGGAAGCAAGAAGCCAGACCTGGACCAAGGTGCCCTCCTGCCCACCCCGCCCACACGCCGGCGGTGGGAGGGCAGGGGGTGGGAAGAAGTCTCGCTCAGAGCCCAGGGAATTCAGGGCTTCCTCAGTAGGTAGCATCCCCCTAGGCTCTCCTTGTCCCAGGTCCCTCCAGGGAGACGGTGGGCCTCACCTAGGGACCTCCGGCTATGACCTGGAGCCCCCCTGGGCCTGCCCCTAGGAGCTACACACAGGAAACCCCCAAGGGTCCGAGAAAGACGCTCTCCTTCTTGGCCCAGGCCCCTCGGAGCCGCCTTTTCCGTTAGGCTCTGCATTCATCATCGCTTTGCCTGAAAGCACATGAAAGAAAATGAGTTTGCTTTTCTCCTGTTAATGCATTTTTGTCAGTTCAGTTCTCAGGTCCAGCCACGCATCCAGGAGGGCAGAGGGAAACTCTTTCCTCTCTGCAGCACTCAGAGTTCCCATCCGAGTGAGACCCACAGGCCTCACCCCTGACGTCAGGACAGATCCAGGAGGGACTGCAGAGGGGGGCTCTGGTCCAGCAGAGAGGGGAGGCCTGGAGGAGCATCTCCTGGCCAGGGCAAAGCTGGAGGCCGCAAACTTGCACGGCCCACAGGTGGCCGGACACCTGACCTGGGGCTCCCTCGGTGGAGTGGGAGGAGCCATGGAAGCCCTGCCCAGCGTCCAGGCCTGCCCTGGGGCGGAGACTGCAGTAGCTCCTTTCCCAGCTCCTTTTTCCCCTGTCTTCTGGGCGTCTCTCGCCTCCGGTGGGACCAGGTCTGCACTCAGAGTAAGGTCAAGGCTGTGCACTTGGAAGGAGGAGAGAAGGTTCTGAAGGGCTAATCCCCAGTGTCCAGCCCTGTGTCCTCCACAGCAGCCGGTCAGACAGGGAGGCGCTGCCTCAGGGCGAGACCAGAACAAGCCTCTCCACCCTGGCTGGCTGCTAAAAGCTGAAAAATAAGTCTGGGTCCCTGAGCAAAAGGGCCAGCCGAGCCCCCTCTGGAGGCAAGAAATCAACGGTGCTTTCAGCCCCTCAGTCCCTGGGGTAGCCCCTTCCACACTGAGCCAGTGAGAGGCAGAGAGGGCCGAGGGCTGGGTCCTGGCAGATCTGACCTCTCCCGCCGCCACCTGCCACCCACTCCCTGCTCCCACGTCCCTCCCACCCCAGTCCTGAGCCCTGGTGAGGCGGAGGCTCTGTCTCGAGGACCGGGTGTGGGGTCCAAGCTCCTGCGCCCCCAGGGAGATGGGCAGGATCTGGGGCACTGGCCGAGGGCCCTCTGGGGAACTTTGTGGAGGTCAGAGATGTCCCAGCTCTGAGGCAGAGGTGGCCCCGGTTCAACTCTTGTTCCCCCCTTAGAGCTGTGACTACTTTGGGGGGCAGTGTGGGCGCTGCGAGGACCTCCAGGCACCATCACCGTGAGGGCAGAGCGCTGAGTGACAGTCCTTTCTCGAGTAAGATGGGGAAGTGAATCTAGTCTCGGGAGAGGAACCATCTGGAACGTAACGGTCCTCCATCTAAGTTTGCCAGGTGAAAGGGTGGGATGAGGGATTAGACTTACAAAGGCACGCAAACTATGGAGAGCTGTGCACAAGCCGGAGGAAGAACGCTGGACCCCTGACCTTTGCAGAGGGGCTGCCAGCACCTGGGCGCTCAGGGCAGAGTCTCCAGAAAAGCCACCTCGAGGGTCAGCAGCATGACGCCTCCGGCATAAAAAGAGCTGATTCCACCCACAGAGGGGCAGAGACCTGCAGACACTCTCATTTCTGGTGATTATCCAAGTGTCAATCCTGCCCCGTCCCTCTCCATCCTTGTCAGACCTGCTTCCTCTGAAATCCTGAGGCGCCTCCGGGTCATTCCCGGCCGCCAAGAGCCGTTCTCAGACTTGGCAGTTAATTATCTTCTCGCTGCTTCCCGCCTCCGGGCAGGCTCTGTCTTGGGACCCGTCACATGGGCACATCGCCAGGCCGTGACTAACAGACATCTCGAAGGCAGTGGGCAGGTGGCCCCTGGCCAGGCAGCTGGGCCCCTCAGGCCTGTCCTGGAGCGTGCACGTGGGGTTCCCCAGATCCGGTCCTTTTTGGGACAGGGCTGGCCCTGCGGCTGGGAGCCTGACGGTGCCGCCTTTCTGGAGGCCGCTAGACAGCAGGATCAAAAGCTGTAAAAATGAAACCTCCTTCGCCGAGGCAATCACACTTTCAGGAACATACGGCAGAAGGACCTAATAAGACAGGGACTCAGGAATGCTCACCTCAGGAGCGTCTGACAGTGGAAACCCCAAAACTCCTTGTGCGCGGGGAGTTGACTGTGTTAATAATAACAGAACACAAAGGGAGAAAAGGAAACCATGGCCCTGGGTGCCTGGGTACCATCAGCTCTTCTCTACCTGAAATCCCAGCCTCCTTCCTACCACTTCACTGGGACCCACATGCTTAGAAACTTGGGGTCCACTCTGTATTTAACAGAAAGGAACGGAGAACAGGAGGTGATTACTCCCGCCGCCCCGCCCCCCTGCCAACTCGCACACAAAAGAAATGTGGTGATTTATAGATGCGTTCTGATTATATACTGTTTAATTCCCTGAGCCCTCACATGGGTGACGGGGGCTGGGACAAGGGGGTCACCGCTCACCCCTCCCTGTGTAGCCTCTGCCCCGCCACACCTGTGCCTGCTTCTCTCAATATTTGCTGCATCTGTTGTGTTTTCCTGCACACGTTGATGACATATTGAAACCATAATGGAGTAACCATAGTTCAGGCAGAAGAAATGGAATCGGGCGGCCACTGAGGATCTGGTCTCAGACACGTCCCTGCACAACTGAGAACTTGAACTTTCTATGAATTGCATCGAATCAAGGTTGCCAGCCGTTTTAGAAACAATGTCTGCCACCGGCAGCCTCTGGTCTCGGGTCCCCCTTGTAACTATGCAACCGCTTCGGACCCCAACCAATCCTCGCTTAACAAGTACCCTTACTTCTCGCGCCGGCTCCAGTTATAATCCTTGATAAACAGCTCATGTAACTAACTGTGGCCTTGCGGTTTTGCCTCTATAAGCTTCCTCCATTTTGTAGTCCGGCGGAACACAATTCAAGTGCTTCTGGAATCTGTCTCCCAGGCTGCAGTCCTAAAGACCCAAACGAAGCCCTCTTTATTTCAATCAGGTCTCCATCTCTGGTTAACAATGCAGACCCCCGAGCATATACACATACACACCTCCAAACCCTGTGAAGACAATAGAGTTGTCTCCTACACATCCTTGTGTGTGATTAACACAGTCAGATATTCGAATGGATGGATGGATGAGTGGATGGGTGGATGGATGGATGGATGTGTGGATGGCTGGATGAGTGGACAGATGGATGGATGAGTGGATGGGTGGATAGATGGATGGGTGGATGGATGGATGGATGGATGAGTGGATGGGTGGATGGATGGATGGATGGATAGATGAGTGGATGGATGGATGGATGGATGGATGGATGGATGAGTGGATGGGTGGATGGGTGGATGGATGGATGAGTGGATGGATGGATGGATGGATGGATGAGTGGATGGATGGATGGATGAGTGGATGGGTGGATGGGTGGATGGATGGATGGATGGATGAGTGGATGGGTGGATGGATGAGTGGATGGGTGGATGGGTGGATGGATGTGTGGATGGATGGATGAGTGGTTGGATGGCTGGATGGCTGGATGGCTGGATGAGTGGACAGATGGATGGATGAGTGGATGGGTGGATAGATGGATGGGTGGATGGATGGATGGATGGATGAGTGGATGGACGGGTGGATGGATGAGTGGATGGATGGATGGATGAGTGGATGGATGGATGGGTGGATGGATGCGTGGATGGATGGAGGGGTGGATGGATGGATAGGTGGGTGGGTGGGTCTTCTCCCTACATATCTGTCTTATGTCCAATTCTTCACCTTTATAAGGACACCAATCCTATTGGAGTAGGGCTTACCCTAGTGACCTCAAGTTAACTGATTACATCTGCAATGACCCTATTTCCAAATAAGGTCATATTCTGAGGTCCTGAGGATTAGGGCCTCAACCTATGAATTTAGGGGGACACAGTTCAACCCTTAACACCCTCATTCATTCCTTCATTCATTTGCATCAGTGTGAACTCACGGATTCTCTTCTTATTCACTGGGTTATGCGCTATTTCTGTCATTACTCATGTTCATGCTAAAGTGTTTGCAGACTTGACTTGGCCCCTGCAAGTCCTTTTGTGCTGACTCCTATGTCCTTCTGACACGTTTCCCCACCACCCCCATCCTCTGAGCGCTTCTTTACTTTCTGGCAGAAAAACACGTTCTGGGTTCATCTTGTCCTTTCCTGACCCCCGTCCTGAAACCAGCCATATCTCTGAGGAGCCCTGGTTCCTCTTAGAGGGAGGACATTAAAAACCAGGATCTGTGCAGCCCGTGGGCTGCTGGCCCCTCAGGGACAGCGCAGGGGCGTCCTTGTGGACACGTCTATCCCTGAGATCCAGTCCAACCCTGCAGGCTCACCGGGCCTGCCTCCTCTCCGTCCCACAACCCTCGCCTGCAACATCACCCTTGACGCAATACTCCTATGCTCTGTCCCAGAAGACACAGAAAGCAGCTTCAAAATTCCAGCTCACACCACCCGGGAGAGCAAAGCTGCTGACTGGAGGTTCCAGACTCAGGGTGTGTGGTCAGAGCGCTGTGCGCAAATTTGCCTGAGTCATTTCTCTGTGTCTCTTAGTGTGGTTGTGCCATTCGCTTGAAATAAGTTAGATCCATTGGTCTGTTTGCTTTCCGTCCCTCCCTTATTTGTGTGTGTGTGTGTGTGTGTGTGTGTGTAAATATTGGCAGGATTCAAAAGTCAAAACTGTCCGCAAAAGTGTCCTCAGAGGACTGTTACCCCCCCCAGCCCCACCCCATTGCCACCCACCCCTTCCCCGCAGGTAACCAATCTCCTTAGTTTCTTTCTTTCTTTCTTTCTATTTATTTATTTATTTATGGTTATGGTGGGTCTTCGTTGCTGCACGCGGGCTTTCTCTAGTTGCAGCAAGTGGGGGCTACTCTTCGTTGCGGTGCGCGGGCTCTAGGTGTGCAGGGTTCAGTAATTGTGGCTCGCGGGCTCAGTAGTTGTGGCGCACAGGCTCAAGTTGCTCCGTGGCATGTGGGATCTTCCCGAACCAGGGCTCGAACCCGTGTCTCCTGCATTGGCAGGCGGATTCTTAACCACTGTGCCACCCAGAAGTCCCCCTCCTTAGTTTCTGATTTATCCTGCCTGTGTTTTCTTTCCTCCTCCTCTGCCTCTTCCTCCTTCTCCGAGAATAAGTAGATCCACGTGGACATGTTTTCGTAGTTTTCTTTTATGACGACTCAAATCTAAGCAACCTGCACACACGTGCACACGCACTTTTGCACTTTGCATGCTTTCACCCTCCCAGCTGGTCACAGACGGCTTCCTCCATCTGTTCTGTGTGGCGTGTGGTGCACACGTGCGTGGTTCATCCACCCACGTTCCCACCTCCTGTGCAGGAGCACATAGATTGTTTCCAGCGTATGGCACATGCAGGCCATGCTGCAATGAATGTCTTCGTGCACAAGTGCTTTTGTGCTGTTGCGGGCGTGACCTCAGGGCAATTTCCCGGAAGTGGGAATGCAGGGTCAGGGTGGGCACCTGTGCATCCTGGTAGATACTGACCCTTCACCCCCATGAGGATGGTACCAATTTTCCTTCCCACCAGCCCCCTGCTGCTGGCTTTGCAAGATTTGCCAACCAAAGAGGTGATCATGGTCCCCCTGAATTTTAATTTACATCTCACAGAAGTCTTTTGGGCATCTTTTTGTTTTCATTTGTCCTTTCTAGCTAGGTAGCATGGCCTCCCATGGGAATTTCACAGCAACCTTTCCAGAGCCCTCAGTGATGGCCGGGGGTATGGGGGGTTGAGCTGAGAACCTTGCAAACACATCTCACTTGCCCCTCCCAGTCACCCCATTTTACAGACAAGAACACAGGCTCAGAGCTGAGAAGCTTCAGGGTGCCCGGTGACATGGGGGCAGGACGTCTGACTCTGACTCGGACTCCATGTCCCTGCAAATGCCCCCCTCCATGGGGATGTATTCAGACCCTTCCCTGAATGAGACACGGGTAAAGAGGCTCCCTGCAGCCGTGACGCCCAGCCCAGCCCAGCCCAGTCGCCTCGAATCCCAGGTGTGTCCCAAGCTGATCAAAGATGCTGGAACAAGGCTGCCTGCCCGGTGGCCCCGTCCCCCTGCTCTCCTTACAAAGACTCCTCAGAAAATGCTTTGATGATGAAATATTTCAAGTCCTCAAGAATTAACATGAAAAGCACCCAGGTGCCCACCACCCAGCTTTAACAGATGCTAACATTTTGCCGTATGTTCCAGAACTGTCTCTCTTTTGACGGAACTAAAGCATCAGAGACAGCTCAGGCCATCCCTGGGCACCCGCCCCCTTCCTGTTCCCTCCGGTTCTCCAACGAACGGCCCTCTTGAGATTGGGGCTTCTCATCCCCCGACGGCCTTCATTATTTCCACGTCGCGAGTGTGTCTTTCAGCACCGCACAGTGTAGCCCGGGGGGCCTTGGGGCTGACATGGCGAGGGTCCCGGAGCGGCACGTCCATCCGACGCCTGTGCCGCAGCCCCGCCCTAACCACTGCATTCTGGCCCTGACCCTTTCACGTCACCGTCCGTGCGGGGTGGGGTGGGGGGAGCCTCCTGGAAGACCCCTCTGTACCCGAGGGAGGGCCCATCGGGGAGGCGCCCTGCGGTGAAGGCCTTCAGTGTCACTGGCTTTGCCCAATCGCCCTCTGAAGGTTTGTGCTCCAGAAGAGCACGTGCACCTCGTCGTCATCGTCCGACGGCAGGCCCCCTCGCTGCTTTACTCACATCAGCACAATTCCGGGGTGTCCGTGCCCTCCCGCACCTCCGTGGGTCACTCTAGCCTCCTCTTCCGGCCCTGAGTGCACCAGACGGGGTCCAGCAGGAAACAGACACACAGAGGGGAGATGAGCGCGATTTAAGTGCTGTGGGCAGAGCTCAGGGTGAACGGCAGGGAGGGGTGCGAAGCCCAGGCTGGAAGGGGCGGGAGGGGCTGGACCCTGGCAGGATAGTGGTCTCGGAAGAGTGACACAGCCGCCTTCATCCCCCAGCAGGAAGAAGCCTCACCACCCCTGCTCTTGATTGCCTGCAGGGCCTCCTGTTGGTCAATCCACCCTGAAGCCAGAGGGCACAGGAGCTCAAAAGGAGTGTTTCCTAGAGATCAGCACCCCCCAGGACAGGGGCAACGGAGGGGGAGGATGGAGAGGAGGGAAGTGGACCTCCAGAACCCATCCTTGGTCAGTCTCAGGCAGAGGGGTTAAGCTGGGGGTCTGGGGTCAGAGAGCGGGGGTCACAGGCTGCCCACATCACTTATGTACCAGCTGTGGCCTTGGGCTTAACCTTTCTGAGCCTCAGTTTCCTCATCTATGAATTGGGAAAACAATAGAACCTCCTGCCCAGTTGCGGGATGAGAGGAGGCTGAGGGGAGGGATGTAAAGGCCTCACAGGGAGCCTGGTACCCCAGGAAACTCTCAGAAAGTGAATGGGGGTCCAGGCAGAGTGTCATCCTCTGGAACAGCCAAAAGACAGCCGAGGTGGCTACAGCAGAACCAGATAAAATATACCTTATAGCAACGAGCATTGAAAGGAACTAGAGTGGACCCTACACATAGCAAAAAGTTAATTTCATCAGGAAGCTGTGACAATTCTCAACTTGTATGATACTACGATCCGCTAAGAGAAAACTGACAGCCCTCCAGGAGAAAGGGACAAAAACTCCAGGATGGCAGGAGATGCTGACACCCCTCTCTTGTAACTGATGGCTCGAGCACATCAAAAAATCAGTAGGGACATGGCAGATTTGAATAATCCAATTAACATGCGCGACTTCACAGAAAGTTCAACCTAGCACCCCAAAACTTCAGGTTACACATTTTTTTCCAGCACAAAAGGAAATGTTTTTAAAATTTGATGACATACTGGGATGAAAACAAGTCTCAACACATACAAAAGCTTAAGGAACACAGAGACCACATTCTCTGAATGCAAAGCAATTAGGTCAGCAATCAGTGACAAAAGGAAAACTAGAAACACTCTATGTGGGGAAATCAAGAAAAATAATTCCAAATAACTCATGGCGCAAAGAATGTGTCAAAATAGAAGTTAGAATATATTTAGTAATGAAAGGTAATAAAAACACTGTATGTCAAAACTTAAGAAATGTAGCTAAAACAGTATTTACAAGGAAGTTTATAGTGTTAAGTGATTATTTTAGAAAATAAGAAAAGCTGAAAATGTGTAAACTAAGGATGCATTTAAAAACATTAGCAAAAGAACAAGAGACCAAAACAAAGAAAGTAGCAGGAATTAAATAACAAATAAAGGGGCTTCCCTGGTGGCGCAGTGGTTGAGAGTCTGCCTGCCAATGCAGGGTACACGGGTTCGAGCCCTGGTCTGGGAAGATCCCACATGCCGCGGAGCGACTAAGCCCGTGAGCCACAATTGCTGAGCCTGCGCGTCTGGAGCCTGTGCTCCGCAGCGGGAGAGGCCACGATAGTGAGAGGCCCGCGCACCGCGATGAGGAGTGGCCCCCACTTGCCGCAACTAGAGAAAGCCCTCGCACAGAAACGAAGACCCAACACAGCCATAAATAAATAAATAAATAAATAAATAATTTAAAAAAAAATAAAATAAAATAACAAATAAAGGAGAAAATATATACCAGAGACAGTCAAAAAAAAAAAAAAAAAACAGCTCATGGGGGGAAAATGGATAAAATAGACAAATCTTTGGAAACATTGATCAAAAATAAAAGAAGATACAGGACATATAAAAACTATGAGGAATGAAAACATAATTTTATACGTAACCGTGATTAAATAGTTAAGAGGGCATTACATCAATACACAGAAACTTTACACCAATATATTTGAAAACTTGGGTGAAATCGACAAATTCCTAGACAAAAAATACCTTTCAAAACTGACTCCATAAGAAATAGAAAGCCTAAATAGTCTTATAACCATTCAAGGAACTGGATGCATAATTTAACATCTTCCCCCAAAGAACACACAAGGCCTGACAATTTTATCCAGAGCCTTGACTATTTTTCATACAAAATGTCTTGTCCTGGATCGAATACCAGTCAATGCAAGAGACAGACCAAGAAAGACAAAAACATCAGAAAGAGGCAAGGGCAGGCGTGGCTGGTGGACATCCCCTCACCCTGTCCCCAGCTCTCCCCATGGAGACACGAGGGATGGGCCTGCCACAAAGACAGGCTGTCACCACCACACATGACCCTGCCCTGTCCTGCCCACCTAGGCTCAGCTCATGGGCTGCCACTGAAGGATTCCAGCCAACCCTCCGAGGGCCAACAGGAGCCTGGGGCCAGCCCCGGAGCCCTTGGGGGAGGACGGTGGAGCCTGCTGGTGGATGTTTGAGGCAGGAAAGCCGGGATTTAGGGCCGGGCAGCACCGTCCACAACCCCGCTCATCCCCCCAGGGCTCCAAGTCTGACCAGGACAGGTCCCTGACCTCCTCCTGCCTGGAGGAGGGCATCCCGTCTCCTGGCACAGTGGTTTGGGAACCAGAGGTACAGCTGGTGGCACGAGGGTGCTTGACAGCCTGTGACCAGCACTCATGCCAACGCCAGTAGCCGGGACCCCCCACCACCAACAGGTGGCCCCACCTGCATGGAACGTGGGCTGGTCGGGAGTGCATGGCTGGAGGAGGGGACGCACCTTTCCTAACTGCAGGTGGGCAGTCTGAGAGGGACTAGGAAGCAGATCCCCGAGGATGGGTTCACAAATGTGGAGCTTGGGAAGAGGCCCTGTGGTCCCTGTCCTCTGGTCCAGGCGTTTGACAGGAAAATAAGACACGGTCCACTTCAAAGACCCATTTTGCTCCAGTGAGGACATGTGCCGGTGGAGACACATGGAGCCCTGGGGACAGGAAGACCCCAGGCGCCCCTGGCCTGTGGTCTCCTGTGTGATGTCCACAGGACCCTGCAGAGATCAGAGCCCTCAGTCCTGAGTGATGAACAAAAAGAACACAGAACACAGTGGTGTCGCACAGACAGGTAATTTTGGAACACAGAGCCCAAGGGAGGAGGCCTGACCCCAGAAGAGGGCCTGGGAATCAGCTGCCACCACATGCCCAGCCCTAGCCGGAGGCCGGCCCCCCCATGGCTGGGTCTGGGGAGAGGTCAGCATGTGGGTCCCTCCAGGCTGCCCACCTACCACGTCTCAGGGCTGAAGGGACGATGCCTGGACTCCACGGAGCTTGAGACCCCCTTCAGCCAGGTCGGGACCCAGACCCTGGGGAGGCCTGCAGACCTTCAACGTAGCCCGAGGTCACCCCACCCACAAGGCTGGACCTGAGCGCGCTGACCCGTCTGTTCCAAAGCCCTCATTCTTAATGGCTAAACCCATTGGTTTTAGGTATTAATATTTAAAAAATGTTTAATTCCACATGGCAAAAAACACCTCCAAACTCTCCGTAAACGGTCAAAAGACAAGATAGGAGAACACTTTAGCACTTTATGTCGCAGGCAAGGGTTCACCTCCTTAAAATACACAAGGATCTCAAACAGTGAGAAGAGGACAACCAACAACCTGATAGAAAACTGGGCACAGGCCATGTGAAGAGACCTCACAGGAAAAGAGAGAAAACAGCCCTCAGAGATGAACCCAATGAGAAGAGAAGGCATCTCACCTCCGGCTGGCACACGTCCAAGGCTCCCTGGCTCCGAGGGGGACCTGTGGCCGGTGGAGACCACGGAGCCCTGGGGACAGTAAGACCCTGGCATCCGAGCCGGGCGGGGATGTGGGCCTCACAGAAAGCCGTTCCCTTTATCACCCCGACTTCCCCCCGGAGCCACGGACCCACGTCCGTAACTGCCCTGGAAGCCACATCTTGCTACTTCGGTGGATGTTCCGAGCAAAGCTGGAGCCGGCTGAGAAGACCCTGCCCAGCCCGACCCTGAGGAGGACCAGCAGGATGGCTAGACCCACCCCCAGAGCTGAAGGAAGGGGCAGAGCCGCGTGCTGTGAGCAGTGTGAAGGGGAGGGGATTTCAGACGTGTGTCTACGGGCTTGTTTTCACAAAATAATCGCTAGATGG
Organism: Balaenoptera physalus; assembly: GCF_965194825.1. NCBI lineage: Eukaryota > Metazoa > Chordata > Mammalia > Artiodactyla > Balaenopteridae > Balaenoptera > Balaenoptera physalus. The sequence goes on from NC_138886.1 coordinate 3,533,666, forward strand.
AAAAAACCAGAAACAAACGTTCCCTAGAAGGGGGTGGGGGAGGGGAGGGGGGAGGGAAGATTCTCCAAACATACCTTTCTTTAAAAGATTTGACGCATCTCTGCTTTTCCCCAAACAAAATGGAATCAAACAAGAAAAATTCTTGCCCCACCGATGACTTGCTAACGGAGAAAGGAAGTCGCACCTTCCCAAGGTTGGCACCTGGACCAAGGGACCACCTTCTTAGCACCAGCACTTCCAGCCCCTGGTGCACGGGGTCCTGCCGTGAGCCAGCCCCACCCACGTCCTGGGGCCAGAACAGCCTGAGTCTGATGGCGGCACCACAGGGAACTTCCTGTTTCCAGAAGCACAGGGGACTGGAGAGCAGTCGGAGTGGAGGTGGCGCTGCAAGGCCACTGGCCGGTGCTCCCTGGGAGGATGACGTCACTCGTTAAGATTTCACTTCCCGGGCTTCCCTGGTGGCACAGTGGTTGAGAATCTGCCTGCCAATGCAGGGGACACGGGTTCGAGCCCTGGTCTGGGAAGATCCCACATGCCGCAGAGCAACTAGGCCCGTGCGCCACAGCTACTGAGCCTGCGCGTCTGGAGTCTGTGCTCCGCAACAAGAGAGGCCGCGATAATGAGAGGCCCGCGCACTGCGATGAAGAGTGACCCCCGCTTGCCGCAACTAGAGAAAGCCCCCGCACAGAAACGAAGACCCAACACAGCCATAAATATATAAATAAATAAATAAATAAACCCAAAGTTTAAAAAAAAGAAAAAGATTTCACTTCCCGTCTTTGAGTGCACGGCTTCTAATTTCTTGGTCTTAAATCACGGTGTCATTTCACGTACCAAATAAGTACATAACAGCTTTAGGCTTTTAGAAAATAAAAGTCGTGTTTATAAATTTAAAAAGTGAATGTCATAAAAAAAAAAAGTGGGTAAACTTTTCTAGCTGAAAAGTCACTAAAGAGGCATCAGCAAATAAGTTGTGTGACCCTTAATTGAATCCTAGTTCAAAAAAATATCTAGGAAAGATATTTGGGGACAATTTGGGCGTTTTCACATTCAGTGGCTACGAGGGAGAGTTGGAAACTGACAAATTTTTAGGTGCCACACGGTACTGTGGTCACGTAAGGAAATGCCCCTGTTAGGAGGCAAAGCCTTCAAACCTCCTGACGTTTCTAACAATTTCAAATGGTTCTGTAAAAGGAGAGGGAGATGGAGACAGAGACAGAGGGGGACAGAGAAGGAGTGAGAGGCAAGTTTTTAAATAATTAGCATGACCACACTTGGGGGTTGTGTGTGACGAGGGGTCCGTGCCCGGGGTAAGCGGGGGCGGGGGCGCAGCTGGAGGCCTGGCTCCCACAGGTGAGTCAGGGAGGCCACCACCTGCGGAAGGGGAATCAACACCCACCGAAGGAAGGCCGGCCCCTTGGGATGTGGACGCGGGATGGGGCACGGGGTCAGCACGGGAGAGCCTAGCGGCTGGGCTGCAAGGAGCCTGCGTCTCCTGCGAGCGGGGCTGGGGGCGGGCACAGCCCTGCCTGGGATGAGGCTGAAACCGTCAGGGGACGGAGACTATGGGGGGGGGCCCTGGGGCTCCCAGAGGGGATTTGTCCTGCCCAAGGTCAGGAGCCCTCCCTGACTGCCACAGCCTCATGGTCATTACTGTGGTCACGTGTATCAACCGCTCGCTCCGTGCGCTGGGATCTTACCATCAACTGGGCTAGCTCTGCTCTGTCCCCCAGAATATTCTTTCCTGTGTGCTCTGAGTCGGCGTGGCCGCAGCAAGACACTCTGTGCTCAACATGGAAGGCTGTGCCCAAACGCGTCTTGTCCCCCGTGCCGCGCTGGCACCAGCTCTTCCCCTTCCCCTCCCATCTCCGGGGCCACGTGTGCGCCTCGCTCCTCTGGAAAGACACCAGCCAGTCGTTCCTGCCGGGCTCCCGTGGCATCAACAGGGACCTAGAGACAGAGCCAGGCCTGTGTGGGCTCCAGCCCGCCCTGCATGTCCACAAGCAGACCCTGGACACACAGGGCCTGGACCAGAGGAGGAGAGCAAGGCACGTACCTTGGGTGCCGAACTTAAGGAGGTACCGAAAAACCCCTCAGCAATCCAGATAGATAATATTTTAATGCAATACATTTGAAGTCAAAATTAATGCAAAAAAATCCATGATGAACAGATATCAAAACTTTTAAAGAAAGACAGGATCAGTGACGGCCAGGACTGCAGCTGTGCCCAACCATCTGCGACCCTGCAGCAAAAGGATACGTGAAAACATCGGGGATCCGGGTCCCACCCCGTCAGTGAGCCCACGTCTCAATCCTGCTACCTCCGTCCTGTCACCACTCCAGCGGGCTGGGCACACGTGCCAAGGGCCCAGGACCCGTCGCCCCTGCACCTGCCGTGATGGGGCCGGGCCCGTGTCTAGGAGGCGAGGAGGAAGAGACTGCACCGCGGGCTGGATTTACAGTGGGTTTCATTTATTAATCAGCCGAAAGCCACACGAGGGGTGGGGTTCGTGGAAGCCGCGTGCAGTGTGTGGTCTGTCAGTTGAGCTGCTAATATAAATGTGCTCAGCTGTGACACACACAGGGTTGTTCTGGCTGAGAGAAAAAATAAACACCGGCCCGTCATTTTCTTGCCGATGGAGCTAAAAGCTCTCCCGGGCCCGCTGGAGTCAACAGGCAGAGCTGGCCTCCTCCAGGAAGATCAGCTGTTCCATCCGGCTCCTCTGTCCCCAGCCACAGGACCTTGGACAAGGCAGGGCTGTAGCTTCCCCACCTCTGGGTGGGGAAAGAACCCCTGCCCACTCGGGGTTGGGAGCTGAGGTCCAAAGAGGAAGGGCTTGGGCGGGGGGAGTGGCCTGAGCGTGCGGCTGCAGCCCAGGAAGCCTGGACACAGGGCAGGCGGGCATCATCTGGAAGGAGGGGAGCCCGTGGTGCCCGTGGAGCAGGTGAGCCAGGGGCGGGGTGAGTGGGGGGCAGAGGCACGCGTCCAGGTGGGAGACGGTGAAGGCCGAGGCAGGATGGAGGGTTTCTCAGGGTCGGCAGACAGGAGCTACAGGCCAGCTGGAATTTAGGACATTCCGGAGGATGTGGGCCTCAGTTGGGGCAATCCTCTCTTGCCCGCACGTGATTTGACGAGGCAATTAGGCATGTATCTGATCAGGGACTTGCATCTACATTACATAAAGAACTTGTACAACTCAACAGTAAAAAGACAAATAACCCAATTTTAAAATGGGCAGAGGACTTGAATTTCTCCAAAGAAGACACACAAATGGCCAACAGGCACATGAAAAGATGTTCAACATCATTAGTCATCAGGGAACTGCAAATCAAAACGAAATGTGACACCACCAGGATGGTGATCATCAAAGTGACAGGTAAAAACAAGTGTTGGCAGGGACATGGAGAAATTGGAGTCGCATGTGTGGCTGGCAGGGATGTAAAATGATGCAGCCACTTTGGAAAACAGTCTGGCAGTTCTTCAAAAAGTTAAACCCAGAGTTCCTATGTGCCCCAGAAATTCTACTCCTAGGTATCTACCCAAGAGAGATGAAAGCATATATCTGCACAAAAACTGCACATGAATATTCATAGCAGCTTTATTCATAATAATCAGAAGGTGGAATCAATCCAGAGGTCTGTCAGTGGGTGAGCAGATAAACAATATGTGGTCCACCCATAGAGTGGAATATTATTCAGCCATAAAAAAGAATGAAGCACTAAAACCTACAGCATGTGTCAGTACACATTATGCTGAGTGAAAGAAGCCAGACACAAAAGGCCATACATTGTATGCTGCCCTTTATATGAAATGTCCAGAGTAGGCAAATCCATAGGGACAGAAAGGAGACCGGTGGTTGCTTAGGACCGGGAGGGGGGAATTAGGGAGTGACTGCCAAAGAGTAGGAGGTTTCTTTTTGAGGTAATAAAAAAGTCCTAAAATTGATTACGTTGTTGGTTGCACAATACTGTGAATATACTAAAAACCACTGACTTGCACACTTCCAGTGGATGAATTGTATGGAATGTGCATTATATTTCAAAAAAGCTGTCACAAAAAAAGAAAACTTTACAGTTCATCCTGTATTTGTTACTGTTATTTTGGTGTTATAGAATTTCATCAATGACTACCTACAAAAAGATGCATTGGGGTGTGAATGAATGTTTAAATCAATTCTAGTTCATTTTTCAAAGGGAATTAGGTCATCTCCATCTCTTCCAGGGTCCAGTGAACAGGGCTCAGGACTCCTGGGTTTGATCCCAGATTGGATGCTGACCGCAGTGGGGCGGCGGGTGAGCTGCCGCCCCTCTAAGCCTCCCCATCCTTGGCTGTGGGACAGGGCTGTTCCCCGCACCTCCCTGGGCTGCCAGGAGAATGAATGGCGATACGATAAGACACCCAAGCCAAGATGCTCGCTGGAGGCGCCCCCAAAACTCAGCCCCATCAGGACCCACACGTGGGGGCCAGCCTGCTTTCATGGAACAGGAGCGGGGGCTGTGGAAGGGCTGCATCACCCATCCCGGTGAATTACTGAGTCACTAACACGGGTAGGTGAATGGGGTCTTCCCTGGACAGGCTGAGCATTCGGGGGGCTCCCTGCCTGCCCCCACTGTCTCCCAGGGACTGTAGTCATGGTCCCTCTAATCCCTCATAGGGCAGCAGGTGATGGGCACACAAAGGATGCTGGGAGAATCTTGGTGTTAAGAGCGTGATGGTGGCTGAGCTTTCCCTCTGCCTTCTCTCAAGTTTTTGCTCAGACAGCTAAGAAGGAGACAAGGAGCAGTCAGGTTAGTGACACCACAGCACTAAGGGTAGCCGTGGAAGAAATAATAATAACAACAACAACAAATAATAATAATAAGAGTCTGGGGAGAGCACCAACTTGAACTAAGTGCTTGGCCTCAATCCTCTCCCCAGCAGGACCCTCAGTCCCTGACTCACCCACCCCCCCAGGCCCACCCCAGGCCCACAAGGCTCCTCCTGTGGGATGGCCCTCTTTTCCTGGCACCTGTGTGCCCTCCACCACGTCTGCCTCCTCCGAGAAGCCTCTCCTGATAAGCCCCACCTCTGGCTGTCTCTCTCTCCCCTTCGCTGGTGCAGCCAGCTCTGGGCAGGCGCTCTGTTCATCCTTGTCCTAACCAGAGACTCAGGGCACAGGGAGACCTCTTCAGGGGTCCCTCAGTCCAGGAACGGGACAGGACAGCAGGGAACCACGGGAGAGGCAGGGAGCAGGGAGGCTCCCTTGCAGACACTGCTGGGCCTGGAATCTAAGACCTGGAAGGCGGACAGGCCTAGGGGGACAGCTGGGCGGGGGGAGAGGGGCCGGGAGGGTAGCAGAAGGGAGGAGGGGGAGGGGGAGGTGTGTCCAAGGCAGAGGGACAGCACACGCTGAGCCCTAAGGGAGCCTGCAATTCCAGGGGCCACAGTGGGACAGGATGGGCCGAGGAAGGCGCCCGGACCACCCGGACATGCCCAGGACTTGGTCCCTGCCCTGGATGTGCTGGGGAGCCACCAGCCCACGTGCCTGTGCCCCCCTGACCCCCACCATCGCAGATCATAGCATCTGTCTCTGCAGGAAGCCTGGGACGTTCTGGAGCAGCTGTACTGGAAGAAGCCAGGCCCGGGCCTCGGGTGCTGTCAGGTGGGAGTGGCCGGGGTCCCAGCAGCCCCCTCCTGGCCCTGGCCTGGGACGCGTCAGGCCGGCCTCTCTGCCTTGGGGTCCAGAGGCCGTCAGCAACTCAACATCAGCGCCTGCGTCACGGGCCCCAGGGACCTCCCAGCAGTTTCTGACATACTCAGTCGGACTAAACTTATTTATGTTTGTTTTTCCCTTTCCGGTGGTTTCTGTCAGCACTGGTGATAGATGGGTACGTGTTGATGGATTTTTCAATCTGCTCCCCATAAAAAGGTTGTATTTTGACTACTTTATTGCTTTGTGTGGTGTGTGCGATTCTGGTGTGATAATTACTGAAGGAATAGCTACAGCCCTGCAACGGGTGGGGGGGAAGGACGCCAAGGGACCCTTGGTGCCCTTCCCGCCATGTCCCCCTCCCCTGCCGGTTTTCTGGCTTTCCAGCCTTGGAATGAAAAGGTTCCCAGGCTGGAGAGGGCGGAAGCTGGGGAGACACACAAGGAGTCCTCAGATTCGCTCTCTGGAGTCTGGAATTCTCTCCAGGGGAGGGAGGCTCCCCCGCCCCCGCTTCTCGACACAGGGATGCACGGCCAGAGATGGTGTGAGCGCAGACACACGCACACCCCTGGTGGCCCTCCTCAGGTTGGGGTCCTGGATGCCAGCAGATCTCCTGCAGTGGGCACAGGACCTGGCTGGGAGCTGAGGATGTGGGGCTACACCGAGGACACACTCGGGCTCAGAGGGCTACCCGGGGACTGTTTCCCGAGCCACAGACCCTGAAGGACCAGACACGGAAGAGCTCGTCTTGGTGGGGAAGCAAGGCCATGGGCAGGAACCCGGAGGGCAGACCCAGGTGAGCCCTGGTGATGGGCCGGAGCCCTGAGAGCACAGGGCCGGGAATGGGCTGGGGGCTCGGGATGGAGGATGGGGCCACACCTGTGCTGCCCACCCGCATGTGGCTGGGGACAGACCAACAGGACCCAGGGGCAGAGGCTGAGGCTCAGGTCCCTCAGCCCGGCCTCATGCCTCCAGTATCTCACTCAGCTTCCCCAGACTCACTTCCTCACCTGGAAATGTGGATTCAAAGGAAAATGATGATTTTGAAGAGGACCAGCCCTCCAGCGCTGACTCCATGCCTGGTCCCAGCTGAGCACGTTACACATATGATGTTTTTTAATCTTTGCAAAAACGCTAAGAGGTTGGCAGGCCTTACAATCACCCTCATTTTGCAGATGAGAAAACTGAGGCCCAGGGATGTTAGGGACTCAGCCATCAAGTGCTGGGCCAGAGTTCAAACCCAGGCAATTGGATCCAGTCATTTTACAGATTGGATCCAGTAAACGTATACCAAATTACAGGAGGGCTTTGCAAACACTGCACTGCCATCCAGAAGTGAAGGCTCCTCTCCTCCAGAGCTCTGAGTCCCAGGGTGTCCCCTGAGGCTAGATTCCTCCAAGCTTCCCTCTGGGCATCACTTGCCACCTAACTGCCGTGAAAAAGCCCAGATGACTCCCCGTTTGTTTTCAGCTCATTAAAGCACCCAGAGCACTGGGACTGTGGGTCCAGCCCGGCTGGGAAACACCCCCCAACCCCGCCTCATCCACAACGTCAATGCAAAAGGACCTGGCACCGTGGCTCTGTTCACCCCCTACCCCTTCCCCACCTAGTTCAGCAGCCCCGATTCCCCGTCACGTGCTCACAGGCCTGCCAGGGAGTTTCCGGTGCACTGCTGGTGAATAATTTATCAGTCATCCATGAGCAGGGGCAGGACATATAAATATCTATAGATAGGGGCATGGCGAGCACACACGCCTGTGTATGTCTTTAAACCTTGTAAACCGTTCCTCTGATCTAATCGGGGATAAATTACCCACAGTGAAGGTGGTAGGTGTGCTTGCAGACAGTACGTTAAATCCCACTATCTCCACTAATAGCAAGGCTGCTGGCGTGCGGGCTACATCCATTATGATTTTGAGCAGGTTGCTCATGTTTTTTAATGCAAAAGAGAAAAAAGATCCACTTCTAAAAATCGCCGTGTGCAAGCCCAAGTCTGGGCCTCCCGGGGGGTGTAGATTTCCCTCCTGTGGCTCTGTTCCGGGGATTCTCTAACCGCGGCGCTGGGCCCAGGCAGCCCGTGGCCTCTGCACATCCTTCCTCTGGGGCCTGCTCCTCGCTCCTGGCCCCGAACCCTCATGCCAATCCCTGGGGTCCGCCAGGAGCCCGACTCTCACATCACAGGTCAGAACTCCCCATCCGGTTTCCCAGGCCGTGGAGCCCTATGCCTGCCTCCAGATTCCACCTGCCACTGCCGGACAGGGAAATCGCTCCCCGAGGGAAGGCTGGGCCCGCTTTCCCTAAACCTACAGGAGATGCTCCATAAACGTTCCCCTAAGGAGCACAGAGCTGGAGACTCACAGGCAGCACATCTACAGGAGGGAGGGAGGTGCGCCTTTGCCTGGGCCATACCTCCAGCTCGGCCCGCGGCCACTAGGAGGGCTCTGGCCTGGCTCTTATCCTGGGATGGGGGCCTGGTGGTAACTACGGACCCCAGGCCCCAGACTGCTCAAAGAAAATGGTGCCCCCAAGCCAGGCATTCAGAGGCCAGGTGGCCAAACGAGATATCGCACAGAGGAGAAAGGCCGCCTCCCCCGAGGCCAAGCCCGAGCCACTGACCCACCGTGGCTCCTGAGATGCACGTGGGAGGTGAGGCCATCACACCCCCTCCCCATCCCAAGAGCAGCCAGGAGCGGCAGTGTGACCCCAGCTCCATCAATCACAGCTCGCGTGCCTCAGACCCTCGAACCTCACTCACTGTGCCTCAGTTTCCTCATCTATGAAATGGGGATAATGATCTAATTCAAGGGCTGTGCTGAGGATTAAAACAAGTTAATACACAGGCAAAGCACTTAGGACAGTGGGAATGGTGTGCATCTCACAAGCATTTGCCTTTATTATGATTAATTATTAGTATTCAAGTCCAGTCTGCTGCTTCCTACAACAGGACATACACACTCGAAACTTCTTAGAGTGAAAATAACACATTTTTTCCCCCCGCCACGTGGCAGGGTCTGAGCTGTGCATGCTCGGGCACTGGGCTGCAGGTGAGCCTGGGCTGGCAGGGCTTCTGGAAACTCGAGTTAGCCTCCTTGGCTCCAGCCCCTATGGCATTAGGATGCAGAAATTCCATCAGGACAGTGCGGTTGGCCCGGCGCCGCCCCTGGAGGAGCCTCTCTGCCGTTGGCACCTCCGCGTGATACGTGGTTTTAAAAGAACTCTTGTTCTCACCACCCCAGTTGGACAGGTCCACTCCCTGCCGACACTGCCTCCTGCCTCATTTTGAAACTGACCAAAGTGGCCCCGGATTCATCACTCCATCAACGTAGTGCACTGGTGGAAGGTACCTGGTGTGACTTCAGCCCCAGGCGAGCCCTGCGGAGCCCTGGTGGTCCTGGTGGGTCCTGGTGGGTCCTGGTGGGTCCTGCAGAGTCCTGGTGAGTCCCAGTGTGTCCTGGGGAGTCCTAAGGAGTTCTGATGGGTCTGGGTGGGCCCTGAGAAATCCTAATGGCTCCTGGCAGGTCCTGGTGGATCCTGGGGAATTAGGAAGTCCATGAGGGTGATGAGGATAGAACCACAGCTTGAAGCCCCAGCCCAGGGCTTCTGCCTACAGGGGGGAGATCTATTTTGTTACCCCAAACACCCACTTAAGTGGCAGAAATTTGACTGTTTTTAAAACCCAAGCTCCAAGGATGGGGAGAGTAGGACAGGGGACAGAGTGACAGCAGTTGGATAAAAGCCTAGGAATCTGCAGTGCCCAGACCCTCCTTCGCTTCCCAGGCCCCAGGCCTTCTTTTTGCCCCATGTGTGAAGTCCAACATGGGGAAGGGAGGTGGTTTGGGTTCACACCTCTGCCACTCGTGGTCAGGCCGCCAGCAAGGAGGTGGAAGAGTCAAGCTCCCGTCCCAGCCGGGGTCGCCCTTTCGTTGAGAACATTCGCTAGTGATCCGGCCAGACCTCTTCCTTCAGAGTCGCTGTGGTCAGGGCTGGGGTCGGTGACGCTTTCTCTGGACCCCAGAAGGAGGGGTGCTCTGGGAAAGAGCGCTGAGATAATTTGTAGGGGGTCCACCTTCTTCCATTACGGAAGCAGAATGCTGGGAGCCTCCCACACGTGAGGGAGAGGACTGGTCACCCCACTGCGCATGCCCATGCCTGTCCCAGGGTGTGGCACACAGTAGGTGCTTGTGTGAGTTTCCCCGGGTGGCTTAGACAACACAATGTATTCTCTCACAGTCTGAGGCCAGGAGTCCAAAATCAAGGTGTCGGTAGGGTTAGTTCTTTCCAAGGCCTCTCTCCTTGGCTTGCTGCCTCTTCATGTGGTCTTTGCTCTGTGCACACGTGTCCCCAGTGTCTCTTTGTGTGTCCTAATTTCCTCTTCTTACAAGGACACCAGTCAGATAGGATTAGGGCCCACTTTAATGGGGTGTGCATCTCACAAGAGTTTGTCATTATTATTAATTATTACTAATAATATTTTAACTTAATTACCTCTTCAAATGCCCTATCTCCAAATACAGTCATAGTCTAAGGTTCTGTGGGTTAGGACTTCAACATATGAATTTTGGAGGGGACAAAATTCAGCCCATAAGCGCACTCAATAACTGTCTGTTGGATAGGTGATGATGACGATGACGATGGTGATGATGATGATGATAAAGAGTCCCCCTTTAGTGGACACCTGGTACATGCCTGACCCTCAGGCTAAGCACCTTATATACCTCACTCATTGTCTCCTCAAGTCTTAAAGAGGTGTCACCAACCCTCTTTCCAGATGAAGAAACCAAAGCTCAAAGAGGATCAAGAATTTACCAAAGGTCACTACCAGGAGCCAGAGACCGGACAAATCCAGGCCCATCTGACTCCAGTCCCAGGCTCTTATCCACCATGCTGGAATGCCTAACACTCTGGGACACCTCCAAAAATAACAGACCCAGCTACCGACCCACTACCATAGCCTAGCACTGTTCCAAGTCTTTTATATCCTCCATGCCATTTAATGTGATCTTCCTAACAATTGTGTGAGATGGGCATCTTTATTCCTTTTTTACAAATGAGATAATTAAGGCCAGAGACATAAAATCATTTGACTAACTGCTTAAGAGATAGATGGAAGGATAGATGGGTGGATGGATGGGTAGATGGGTGGATAGATTGTTGGATGAGAGATGGATGATGGATGAATGGATGGATGGATGAAGGATGGATGGATCGATGGATGATGGGTGGATGGATGGATGGATAGATGGATTGATAGATGGATGGAGGATGGATGGATGGATGTTGGATGGATGGATGGATGGATGGATGGATGATGGGTGGATGGATGGATAGATGGATAGAGGGTAGATGGATGGATGGATGGATGTGTGGCTGGGTGGATGGATGGTGGCTAGATGGATGGATGGATGGATGAAGGATGGATGGATAGATGAAGGATGGATAGATGGATGTTGGATGGATGGATGGATGGATGATGGGTGGATGGATGGATGGATAGATGGATGGAAGATGGATAGGTGGATGTTGGATGGATGGATGATGGGTGGATGGATGGATAGATGAATGGATAGAGGGTAGATGGATGGATGAATGGATGTGTGACTGGGTGGATGGATGGTGGATAGATGGATGGATGGATGGATGGTTGATGGATGGGTGAATGGGTAGATGGATGGATGGATGGATAAGTGCCCCATCAGGTCTGTATCCTAGGCCACAAAGGATGGCAGGCCTACTGAGATGAGGCTGACAGCACCACTGACCAGCCTGCAATGTTCCTGGGTCGGTGCTCCTGGTTCAGCAGGTCTTCTTGGACAGGGCTTCATGAACGATGATGCAATTGTAACGCAGCCCAAGCATTTCAATGACACAGGTAAATATCCGGATAAGTGCCATGCTACAGTTTAAGTTCCCTGGAAGAAAGCAGCTCTTACATGGTCACAAGGGAGTCCAGCTCACCAAGCAAAGAAATGGCAGCAATAAGTCCTGGGTCACGTTCACCTGCGCAAGAGCTGGGCACAGCCATTTACCGTGGTTGAGTCGTGAGGTGGTTTTTCTAGAAGCAAAAGACATCTTTCAGCCTGGCTCCTCCTGTCTGTCGAAGGAGATCTTCTGGATGCTTCAAATAGCTGAAAGTAACCAGGCTGAAATAAACGTCTGTGAAATTGCAAGGCTGTTGGTGTGATGGTGGCAGGAACCAGAAGTGCCATGTCCCCATCGTGTCCCCATCAGCATCCAGAACAGGGCCTGACCCAGGTTCAGCGCCACTAAATATTTGCAGAAAGAACGACAGAAGCCACAGCCAGCTCCTTCCTCTGTGCCCTCACCCTCCCGCCCATGACCCTTTCTCAGGCACCTCCCATCCTGTGCTGCTGTGATTCTGCAGGGCGGGCATCACAAGTGGGCCTCCTTCAGTCCCAGGGTGACAGGGACAATAAAGAGAGGAGTCTTACCGTCCACTTCTGAGTGGCGCTCACAGCTGCCGAGACCCCCTTACAGGGGAGGAATCTGAGATCGCCCTCCTGGTCCTACACATAGGCTCAGGAAGAGCTCCGTGCAGCCAGATGAGAACATCGGTCGTGGCCGCTGAAGGGCTGCGGCAGCCACGGCACAGACGAGCCTCGTCAGAGACGGGCACTCAGGAAATACGGGGGGAATAAAACCATATTGGTGGCATCTTGGACTCTTCCTTCACGAACTTACTCGAAATATGTCGGTATCTGTGTGATCCTAGTTTAAGGTCTGCTCCTCGGCTGTACCTGCCCAGAAGTCCTTGACTTTGCTCCTCCCTGACCCCCTCCCCCAGCAGCTGGTCCAGAACCTGGCACTTAATAAACGTATGAGGTTCAATGAGTAGATCGTGAAAGTACGGATGAATTTTGTGAAATTTGTCACTAGCATATAAGGCCTCAAGGGCAAAAACTGGGCATTTTCCGTCTGGAAATCACCACAGTTTGATGTAGTGCTTGAAGCTTGACACTCCATAAATGTTTAGGTTCTGAATTTTACTTAAATTTAACTGACCGGCTTCGTAAAGGAAGGGAGGACATATTACTCATAACTGAGAAAAAATTTTAAACAAAAATTCAAGAGCCCCTGGCTAAGCAGCTGGGAGGGGACATCTGGAAGGGAGGGTTTTCATAATTCGTATCTTAAAAAGCCAGACTCACCATTTCTTCCACATGCTCACATTTAATTAAATGGTGAAGGATTAGCATCTACTAACAGAAGCAGCCCTGCCGCGTGGCTCTGGGAAACCGAGAATGCGCAGCCAGGGGCTCCGTGGAGCTCCAGCACCAGCCGGAAACGGGACGGGGTCCAGAAGGACCCTCAGGCTGGAGGGGAGATGCCACGGGCAATTTTCTGAGCCACGACATGAGTGGATCTTGTGAAGATGGAGAGCCGGCCCCCCGGGGCAGACACCATGGAGCCCCTCCAGCTTCACTGTGGGCGTGCATGCCCGTATACCCATGGGAGGCTCACATGTGCACGGGTGTGCATATGTGACATGGGTGTGCATATGCGACATGGGTGTGCATATGTGACATGGGCACATGCGTGCATGTGCGTGGATGTGCACGTGTGTGTGCATATGAGCGTGGTTGGGCGTGTGTACCTCTGTGTGCGTGTGTGGGCATGGCCATTGCGTGTGCACACATGTGTGTCCAATCCCAAACCCTAGCCAGAGCGGAGCTTCTCACCCACGTCGCACAGACTGCCGTGGTGCCCCTCCTTTAGCCGCGGAAGACTGGCCCAGGGAAGGGCTTCATCCAGAGAAGGAGCCAAAATAGAGGACGGACAGACTTTTAAGGGGCAGCTTGGATGAGGAAGGCAGAGACCAGGTTCACGAATTTGTTTGCTGCGAAAACACACAAATTTAAGTTTAAAAGGTACCGAGAGAAAGTCCAGAAGTCTCTCTGCCAAACCTTTCGTCAGACTACTTCTGGGCGGTGGGATTCCAGATGACTTTCCTTTTTCTCTTCACTCACCTGCATTTTCTGTGTTTCTGCGATGGGTGTGGGCTGCTTGAGCTACTATTTGAGACTCTAGGAGTAACCGCTCATTTTAAGAGTCTGCCCAGGAATGTCTCAGGAGCACAGGCAGGTGGAGGTCCCGGGCCCCAGGCGAGGCGTTTGTTGAGCGCTTGCTTGCCGGGAGTAGGGCGAGACTTTTCCACACGCTTTCTGCACGGAGCCTCACCTAGACGGGGACGGTCACGTCCACCTCAAGGAGGACAGGGCAGAAGTGCTGGGAGGCCACTGCTGCCCAAGACCACAGGCTGGCAAGAGGCAGGACCTGGACTCAGGCAGGTGTGTCTCCCAGCCTGGGTCCCCAGGAGGCTCTAGAAGCTGGGGATCGGCCCCCAGGGAGCAAGGCATTAAGACGGGGAGTGGGGTCCAGCACACTGCCTACCCTGACACGCTCGCTGCAGCTTGGTCTCGGACACCGCCTGCTTTCTGTGAGATCCCAGGGTCCCTGACGGGTGCACACCCACCCACAAGGCTGCACAGCTGCGGGAAGCGGAGCCCCAAGGTGGGCACGGGCCTTGAACTTCTCCTGTCCAGAAGAGCACTGGACATTCTCTCTCACAGGTGCCCAGGGTCTCCCCAGGTGTAGACCAGCTATCAGGTGGATACCCCACAGGAGACAAGGGGAACAGAGGGCTTAGAAGGGCAGACCCATCCTGGTGCCGCTTAGGGAGAAACGCCGCTGCCGTCGGGGTTCCAGTCACAGAGCCCAGGCGGGCTCTGAGCTCTGCTTTCCTTCGTTTTTTCCAGAATGAGTTCCTTCTTCCCCCACCTCCTCCCACGGTCACATCCCTGTTTCCTCCTCGACCAAACTTCTCTGTGGCTCCAACTCGGTGACGCAAAGAGAACCAGAGGGGATGGATTTTATTATCCTATTAAAATTTCAATGGATGTCATATGAGTCTGGGAGTTTCATATCTGCACAAACCTTTGTCTGCATTGAGTCAGAAAATAAAAAATAAAAAGCCTGCTCCCTGTGGCTCTGTAGTCCAAACACCGTAAATTCCAAAGATTAAAGAGAACACGCTGGCGAGAACCCTTCCCTGGTGTGGCTAGCGATGGCAAACAGGCCTCTGATTACATTTCCTGTTTGCAACTGGCGAATAAAATATTTAGACAGTATAAGCTGAATGTTCCAGGCCCGGCCGGCCCGCAGCTGTACTGCTCCGCGCAAATGGGAAAGCAGGAAGACAAAAAAATTAAAATAAAATGAATGCCAGATAAATGCGGACGTATCATTTAAAAAATTCATCAACACTAACATCCTGTGCAAATTATTTTGGTTTCACCAGTGAAAAGACCCATCTAACGTCCTGAAGAGATGGCCTTTAAGCATGAATTTTTGAGAAATCCCATTTCCCAGTGTGAGAGGTGTGTCCCAGCAAGCCCCCGAGTGGGGGACCCCCGAAGTCCCATCCAAGCCTGATTGACAGACAGAGTGGTGACAGCCAGCATGCCCCGTGCCAACGCTGGGACCCGGGAGTCCTGCTCAAGCCTGAGCTCTGCCTTGCCCACCCGGGCTCTGGACATCAGCTCTGCCGGTGACCCCCCGGGCAGCCCCGGGAACACCCCAGGCCTCAGTTTCTCCATCCGTAGCGTGCGGGTTCAGCAGCAAGCACCCGAGGGTCATGCGGGCCTTGAGCGCACCCACACAGCCACCCATATGGCACAGTGCTGGGTGGACGGGCAGCCCGACAGCGTGACCGCCCCCGGGAGGGGAAAGTGTGCTTTGCAGGAGGTCACATCAACCGAAATGGGCGCAATCAGGCTACAATTCTGGGAATTCCTTCCTATTTTGCAAAAAGTAGAGCCAAGTGTGGGCCCCAGAGGAGAAGATGCTGGTCCCCAGCATCCAGCGGCCGGAGGCACGGTGGAAGGTGAAGGACCGACGTCGGGGGCCATGGGGCAGGCGCCGCGCACACGGTGAAAAGCCGGCTCTGAAGCCCCATCCGTCGGAGCTGGAGCCTGTTCCCAGGAGACGCCGGCTCCCCTGGGAAACCAGTCAACTGCTCCCCGCAGGGAAATGTCTCTCTGTAGCCACTAATGGAGCCCTGTGTGTGCAGGATGCCGTCGGCAGAGAAGGGCATTTATAACACCTAACGTGGGGTGGAAGGGCTCAGCCACTGCGCAAAGCTCGGGAGGCGGCTGCTGGCTGCTGGCGGGTGGAGGGGGAACAGGGAAGCAGTGAGAGGCCCAGGACCCCGGCAGTCACAGGCACTTATGGGTCCAGGCGCAGACAGCCGGCCCAGGGGCCCAGTTGAGCAGGACACCAGGATGGGTGGCAGGTGGAGGGACCGGAGGTGTGCAGGGGCCTGGCGGGGACACCCGGCTGTGGTCCATCATGAAGCCCCTCACTTTTTCTGGACTCATCCATCCACACTGTTCCCACCAACAGCGGCACCAAGGGCTTCAGGGAAGGTGCGCAGTGGGCAGGACGGGAACGAGCAGCTCACCTGGCCGGTGGGCCGATTCCCTCAAGCTCCAAGCAGCGGGGGGCCTCCAAGTAGTGCCAGGGGCCGTGCTCTGCCCCCAGGTGCCTCTGTTTATCTTCTGTAAGATGGATAATCACGGGCCCCCAGGGACTCCCACCTGGCTCCGAGGACACTGGCCTGGCCGGGCTGCTTAGTAACAGGCTTCGCCGAGTTCCTGCCGCTACCACCCTCCTCCTCCCCACCAGCCACGGTGGTACCCAGGGCTCAGAGCCTAGGGCAGGGTCTGCACCCCCCAGCATCCCTCAGGGAGCTTCGGTTCCACAGAAGGGGCAACTCCTGCGTCTGAAGGAGCTGAGGATGGCGTGGACTCGGGGTCCGCGTGCTCCGGGCCGGGGCAGCAGCCCCCCGCCACACTCCCTGGGGCATCCCCACCAGCCCCTAAGGCACCTCTGTGTAAATGGGGCACCAGGGCTCCCAGATGGCTCCCTGGATCCCCGGTGCCACCCCGAGGGGCCACACTGAGACATTCGTGGACCCCGGCACCGTCCCCACTGTGCCTGACGGGTCTGTCCACCCTGCCCCTGTCCAGCTGCCCAGCCGTGGCTTGGGGAGGCCCACCAGCTCGCTCAGAGGACAGCATCACCCAACGGCCTGGGCCACGCCCGCTCGCTCATGGGCTTGCCGACGCCCCGGCCGCTGGTTCTTCAAATGGACAGGGGATTGGGCCCTTCTTGTGGCCAAATCTGTGCATCTGCACCTCCCTGACCCCTTCCCAGAGACGGCAGAGCCTGGCATCAGACCTCCGCAGGCCCGACCCCCCCCGAGGGCACGCTCTCCAGCTCCCACCCCAGCCCGACCTCCCTATGGAGTCACCTGTCAGCCTGCCTGCGTTTGGCCCTGCATTTTCTCCAGGTCCCTGGAGGACATGAGGGAGATGGGGGTGCAGGAGAGCCTGGGCCCCAGCAGTCACCTCCAGCACGAGGGAGGCTCTGCTGTGGGGTCCCTGTGTTCGGGCCAGGACATGGGGACTGCTGGACAGAAGTCCAGGCTTGGCGACAGGATCTGCCCACCTTGGGGGTCCTGTCCTGCCGGAGTCTGTGCCCGCTGACAGCCAAGTGCCGTGCGCAGGTGCAGCAGGTCCCTGCCTGGGGGCCCTGGAGGCCCCACCCGCCCAGGCTTCCTTCAGCTTCTAAACATTCCCAGCTGCAGGTGTGGAAAGACCAGGTGCCAGAGACAGCAGCCAGGTGGGAACTGGGGTGTGAGCCCCACAGGAGGCAGGCCGGGCGGGTCTGGGGCGCTTCTGTGCTACATATGAGTCAACCCAACCGAGGCTCAGAGAGGGCAGAGAGCTGGTCATCTCAGAGCCCAGCGGGAGGGCTGGTCATCTCGCGCACCACAGGGCCTGGCCAGGCCTCCCACCCTCACAGCCCTCCCCCTACACACACAGGCACACGCGTGCACGCACGGACACAAGTGCGCACACACGCACAGGCATATGCACAGAAGTCAGAAGGCACACGCACACACATGCACTTGTCCCAGCTCCACTGGGGAGTGGTTTCCTGGTCAGAACCTCATTCCTCCTGGTGTGAGTGGACAAAACCCACACTGTCTGTTCCCAGAACCCGGCGACGAGGGGTTTCACGCCCCCTGGGAGAGGGGGGCTCTGTCACCATCGCCCCATCGCCGTGCTGGGGCCTTGCCCTCCCCCAAGCCCTCCTGGTACCCAGACAGCCAGACAAGGGTGTGAGGCAGCGCCATCTAGTGGGCGCAGCCGGTCCTGCAAGGTGGGCCGGGGACTCCACCAAGGGTGAAGTCATGGACCCCACCATCCCCGGGAGGACAGAGGACGTGCGGAGTCTTCCCTCCTGTGGCCTGCACGGACAGCACCCCAAGGATGGAAACAGTCTCTGCACAGAGGCCCTGAGAAATGCCATGATCGAGCAGTTGGCATGTGAGCCTCAAAAAACAAAAGAATGTGTGGCTTGAGTTCCGCGGAACCCCAGAAAGGCCGGCTCATGTGGCGGCAGCTGAGTGTTTGAAAGGACGGGCTTGGGTTTTTTTCTCCCTATTTTTAAAGATATTTTTCAAATGTCTAGCGACACCCTGGGAGCCAGTGCTGGGCAAGTGACACATGTTTAGATGCACGCGTGTCCCCTCTCTGCCCCAGGTCCTGCCGAATCGTGGCACCCTGGGCATGGGTAGGGGGTGGAGAAGGCCCCACCCTCAGATGAGGGCAGGTCGGAATGAAATGGCACGTGCAGGGTGCCCCGCCGGAGCGCTCACACCCACGATTATTCTGTAAAGAGAACAGCGTCCCTGAGTGCTAGGGGCCCATCAGCTCTTGCCTGGCGGCTGCAGGGCTATGAACAATGAGAGCCTCTGAGCAGTCGCCTGGGGAGAGCATCCGTCTTCACCCCGAGACTCCGGGTCTCCTTTCCAGGACCCCGCTCAGCTCGATGACGGCCACAGAGTGGGGTTCTATGCACGTCAGGCACAGAGGGCACCCTCAGTGGGGCTTGGGACACCCACCAGCCACTTGGACCCTCACTCCCTGTGTGAATGGAAGTTTGCTTTTCAGACACCATTGCTGGAATCCCAAGTATGCACAGGCCAGCCCTTAGCGGGGACCTCAGCCTTGGGGGAGGCCGGCATCTCGTGGCACCAGTAGGCTCAGAAGGAAAGACGTGGAGGGGACAGGCCGATCATCTTTGCCATCAGATGTTAAAAGCCCCCTGTCATGCTGGTGGACACAAAGAGGTGACAGCATCAGAAGGAAAGACGTGGAGGGGACAGGCCGATCATCTTTGCCATCAGATGTTAAAAGCCCCCTGTCATGCTGGTGGACACAAAGAGGTGACAGCATCAGACTCGAGAGACAGCCGCCTGCCTGTCAAGCACCTGTTCAGCCCCCAGACTCCGCCACTGTCTGGCTGTCTGGCACTCGGTCGCAGGGCTGGGGAGGGGGCGGGACGACCTTTCAGGAGAGAAAGTGGAAAGCTGCTCCTTTCTTTCTGTACCTCGTCTCCTGAGGGCCTGCACGTGTCTGTGCATATGTGCCTTTGCGTGAATGCACGTGCGTGCCTTTGTGTGTGAGTGCACGTGTGCTGCGCACGTGTGTACATGCGTGTGCATTTTGAGCGTGTGTGCACGTGTGCCTTGTGTATGTGCCCACGTGTTGCATGTGTGTGCTCGTGGGCACATGTGCATTATGCCTGTGTTTGTGTCTATGTGCCTGTGCGTGCATTTGTGTGCGTTGCACACATGTGTGCGTCTATGTGTGTGCACGTGCTTGGGAATGTCTGGGTAGCTCCGGGTGGAAGCCCACCACCCTGCCTGAGGGTCTTGAGCCTGTGAGGGCCAGAGGGCTCCCCCCATCCCCTCAATTGCAGCCCCAACCCAACCCTGATCCCGAGCGGAACAGGTGCCCCAGGTGAACCTCCCACCCACAGCCGTGGCTGCTGAACCCACACTGGCCTTCGCCCCTGCAGGGACTCCCCCCCCAGCCCCGCCTGACTCAGGGGCGGCCACCCAAGGACCACAGGCAGCGTGGGCGCCCAGTAGCAGAGGACAGATGGGGGTCTGTTTGCCCAGCTTCTCCAGAGACCCACACCTTCGACCACCCCCCTGGCTATCCATGTGGCCCTCCCAGCAGGCTCCTTCCCCTGCTGTCTACACGGAGGAAGTGCCCCCACTCCCCGCACACCCTTCCACCCTTGCGGTCCTGCCGACCGCCTGCGGGGTGTCTCTTTTCTGCCCCCTGAGCTGCCATGCCTCTCACTGAGCTGCTGCCCCCAGAGACCCCAGCCCAGTGTGTCGCCACACCGACCCCCGCGAACCCGGCTCCCTCCAGCCCTCGTGGTGCCAACCCCTCCGGCAGCCGCTGGCGTGGACCTTTGCCTGATGCCAGCCCCACCTGAGATGGACTTTGCTACCTGCATCCCTGCCAGGGCCCTCATCTGCTCTTTCCCTACAGCTTGGCTTCTTACATTAACGATAGGTTTGAAAAGGAATCAAGCTGGTATTCTAGAACATGCCCTGCGTTGATTGTGTAAATAAAACTGTAGAACGACAAAAAAAATCAGAAGAATTGGCGGCACCCCCTGTCGCATTTCTCACCTCCCCCTCGCTCTGCACCCACTCCCATCTGGCTTCCAGATTCCAAGGAGTTTCCACCCCCAGCGGCTCGGCCCACCCCCACTCCCCAGGGCCTCCTTGGCCAGGGGCTCCAGGGTAACCGCTGGCCACCCCCTCCGAGAACCAGGCCCCTCTCTGGGCTTGGGTGACTTCCCATCCCCGGTCCCCAGGTGTTGGTCCTTGTACCTCTCTGGCCCCTCCTGCTCTGTTGGCTTCACTGCCCCCTCGGCTGGCCCATCACATCTGGCTTGGGTCCCCACCTGTGCCCTCCGCTCAGGCCTCTCCTGCAGGCTCTGGACCCATAGATCTGGCTTCTCCTCGTCCCGGAGACCCAGCGGTCCAAATGCCACCTCCCCCGTCACCTCCATCCACCACCAAGGCCACCAGCCATCTCCCCTGGTCCCCCATCAATCCCAGCTACCGCCTTCTCGCCCTGCTCCTACGTGCCTCCCCCGCCCCGGCTGCCTTTCCACCCCGGCCCCTCCCATGGACCCACAGACAGATTTTTGTCACGGCACAAACCTTCCGTGCCACCCTCCTGCTGGAAACCCTCAGGGCTGGCCCGTCTTCTTAGGACACAGCCTGCTCCCTGCCAGGCCCCACCCTGGCCTCACCCCTGCTCTTGACGCCTCAGCGCCCTGGCGATCCTCTATTCCCCACGCCGGCGACACTCACTCCCACCACCAGACTCCGTTCATGACACCCCCTCTGCCGGGAATCCTTCGCCCTCCCCCACCCCCTGTTGACATGTCTCATCCTCCAAACTTTAGCTGCAGTCACTCCCAGGGAGGCGCTCTGACTCCCAGGATCAGCAGGGACACGGGGCTGTGTGTGCTGAGGGGTCACATCCATCGCCCGGCGTCTCCAGTGCCCCTCAGAGAGGGACCGACCGCATCCAGGGCACTCACTGCTGCATCCCAGCCCCGCCCACAGCCAGCACACCTGCGCTGTGCAGACGGCCTCCAGCCCGCAAATCAACACCCCTCCCGGGGGGCCAGACCCACTGAGACACACGGGGCCCACATCTCGCTATCCCACGGGAATGGCTGGGAGAACATCTGAGCACAGGCAATTCAGAACATAGGACAGGATGTCTGAGCCCCTGCACTCTTGCCGCGGACGTGCTGGACTGTCCTGGTTCCGCCCTGAAGAGCTCTGCTCAGGACTCCACCCGAGTGCTCAGCCGTCAGCAACATCCCCTGGGCACAGCTCTCCAGCATCCGGGCCCCGAGGAACCCTGATTCATCCTACAGAAACTGGACGCCTGATTCATCCGACAGAAACTGGACGGGGCTGGGGCCGGGCGAGCCTCTCTGCCTCAGCCTCAGCCTCTGCGTGGCGGCCGTCTGGCTTCAACTCAAACATCACCCCTTGGTGAAGGCACCCAGAACCCCACACTAGGAATGAGGGATCCCCCCTTGCCCAGCAAACTCGCTCAGGTTTATTTTCTTGTCCATCAGCAAATCATCTGCTCCTTTCGTTCAACCACTTACTCCCTACCGCCCCTCCCCCTGCACCAGAGTTGTCTACTCCAGGCCGGGAGGTATTTGGGATCCTGCACCCCTTAGGCACTCAGGACATGTTTGTTGAATGACTAATGGAAAGACTTTCGGCCCTGCAGACAGTGGCGGCCCCAGGATAAATCTCCCCTGGGCTTGGGGAGCTTGAGAGCGGGTGGTGTGGGGTGAATGCCTCGAATCCCCAGGCCTTCCCCAAGCATGGCCAGAGCCAGCTGAGTCTCCAGCAAGGACAGAACTGGGTTCCAGTGGGTGACCCCCTTCTCTGATCCTGGCTGGACCCCGCTGCCCAGAGCCTCAGGCTGCTCACATCCCAGGGGAGCCTCACTCAGGAAGCCTGACCCAGGACATACACCCAGGGGGTTGCTGGCGGGGACACAGGGCTCAGACCCCTTATCACCACTCCCTGCACTGGAAACCACAGATGGGGAAACTGAGGCCTGGCCCCCAGTCAGGACAGGGCACGGGGGTTCTGGTGCCCGGGTACTACGCCCTTCAGGGCCCAGGATAAGCCCCTTGTTCCCCCCTGGAGGCCGGGACTGCATTTCTGCCGATCTCCTCCAATTGCTCCTGCATCCTGCCCACTGCCTTCCCGGCAGGGCTCAATCTAGCAAGTGGTTGTAGCTTCTCGGGTTTCCCTCCCCGCCGCCAACACCATGGTCTCTGATGGCATCTGACTCACTGCAGCCGAGACCTCTGTGCAAAGTCGGGAATCAGGAGGGGAGGCAGGGGAGGCTGGGGAGACCTGCCGTCCGCCCTCCTCTCCAGGCGACTCCCCCCCAGGCAGGGCCACCAGGCAATATTCCAGGGAGACCCTTGGGCGGAGGTGCTGCTGGCCCAGCATGAATGACCCCTAAGCACAGGAGGCCCCCAGCCAGGTCTCCGGTGACACTACAGACCCTGAGGCCCTGGAGCCTGTGCAAGGAGCCGCTGCTGGATCACCAAGGACTCAGCTCTGGAGCGGGAGGCCGAGGACTCTTTCAGCTGCAGGGACCCCGGGGGGGACCAAGTGGGGGCCTGGAGAGAGCCAGCTCTCCCTGCGCCCAGGTGAAAGGGCCTTCCCGGCCTCCAGCTCAGAGGTTCCCCAACAGCCTTCAATCCCATGCCCAGCTGGCTGTGATGGTGTGTCTCTGGAAGTCTAACCTCACTCTCTCTTGCTGCAGCTAAAGTTCTCTCCAGGAGCCGAGATCACCAGGAGGGCCCTCAGTCCCGTGTCTCAAACCCAGTGTGCACATGGCTCATGGTCTAAACGCACATGGGGCGTGCCCACGGGGGCCGGTCCCCTAGCACACTCTGACCAGCAGGGACATGCGGAGACGGTGCTCATGGTGAGGGGGTGGGGGCCCGAGGGGGGAGGAGCATACCCAAGGCACCGGCCTCTGGTCCAGACATGCTGCAAACATTAGCCTCCTTTGGTCTACACTCAGCCTTCCAGGGTTCCCGTCCTGCCCTCGGTTTGGTCAGGCGCTGAGCTGAGGAGAGAGAAGACGCAGGAGCTCGGAGAGCCC
Source organism: Balaenoptera physalus (assembly GCF_965194825.1). Classification (NCBI taxonomy): domain Eukaryota; kingdom Metazoa; phylum Chordata; class Mammalia; order Artiodactyla; family Balaenopteridae; genus Balaenoptera; species Balaenoptera physalus. The sequence goes on from NC_138886.1 coordinate 3,556,974, forward strand.
AGGGGGTACAGATTTGTGATGATCCCCATCCTGGGGACAAGCGGGGCAGGCCCAGGGTCAGGGTCAGGGTCAAGGTCAAGGACGCCTCTGCCAAGCGAGGCAGAAGGTGGACCACAGGAAGAAAACACTGACTCCCAGCCATGCTGCGCCCTTTCCACAGAGGAGAGACTGAGGCCCCCAGGCTGAGGTGGTGTGCGGGCTGCCACGAGGGCGGGAAGGAGGGCTCGGCCTCAGGAAGATTAAAGTCGTGCCTGTGCAGCCTCGGGCCTCCTCCCCCGCGCCCTGCCCCAGGTCGACCCCCCTGCAGATGCCGGAGATGTAGCACCTGCTACAAAACCCTGGAGGAGCCAAAGGCTTGGCCGCCCCTTAAGTGTCAGGCCCTGGAGCTCCACTGGGCTTCCTCCTTGGAGCTGCCAGGACGACAGGAGCCCCCTTAGTGGGCTTGCAAAGCGCTTTTCCATATGCGAACCCGCTCAGCCTGCAGCACCACCCCACAAGGATGCAGAGTCTGAGCCCCGAATTAAATTAGAGAGAAACTGCAGGAATTTAGGAGACTCAGTGAAGTCGCCTGAGGAAGCAGGGGTCAACCCAGCGGCCTGGAACCCAGGCTGGGCTTCCCCCCCAGGGCTCCCAGCTGCCACAGCCAGGATACCGTTCTGTGCACGAGGAGGTGTCAGGAGCCGCCTACCATTTCTATCCCCATCCGCTCCCAGTATGTGGGCAGATGTTCCTCCAGCTGCGGAGGTCAGCTACCTTGAACCATGATGCATTCGGAGCCGTGCCTTCTACACAGTACGTCAGCCCAAAGAGGTGTGTGAAACCGTGAGAGTTCTAGTTAAATCTACCACCCTCATAAGCGATGGCATGACTTTATAAAGGAATTAATGCAGGCCAGGTTGGAGCTGAGTCTGGGCTGGGATCAGGGCTCAGCCTGGAGAAGGAAGAGGGCTCAGTCTGGAACTAGGGTATGAAGCAGTGAGGCCTGAGCCTGAAGCCTGGATCAGGGCTGAGTCTGGGGGAAGGACTGTGCTCAGCAAGGGCTCCCAGGCTGAGAGGCGGAACTTCTTCCCCAAACAGCCAAAGCCCACGCCACCCACGTGATCCTCTTCTCGTGCTGCGAGCGGCAAGATATTTTCACCAGCTGCCCGACGCATCCCCCATAAAGCCGTAAAGCAGGAACTGACTTTGAAATGGCCCTTTCTCTGCCTGTATCCTCGGGCATAAATTTAAATAAAATGGCAATTTAAATGCCTGCGACTCTGAGAAGTCCTCGTGGGGCTGTCTCTCCGGGCTGCGTGGGGAGACCAAATGCCACCCTAAACCCATCCTCCTGTGCCACGCGGGTGAACGTCGGTGGCGGGGGGGGGGGTGCAGCAGGGAGGGTGGGCAGCCCTTGGCAGATGGAGCGGGCACGTGGGACCGGTGCCTCTCCTGTCCCCCTCTGCTGATGCCGGCTCCCAGGGGGACAGGAGAGACGCTGGGTCACCCGAGGGAGGGGCTGCACCTCCGTCCACCTGGGAAAAGGGGGAAATACACAGCATCTATTTTGCACGCTCTTTGTAAGACTTTAACAGGCACTGAGCAGACTGCCTACCCACAGTAAGTGCTCGTAAACATCCCGCGTGTCTCCGCTGTGCTGAGAACCCACAGGGAGCGCCGACGGGGGAGCCAGCTGATCCGACTTGAGCGGAGCGCCCTTCTCGCACCCAAGTGTGTGGAGGAGGCCCCAGGGTGCGGGCTCCACCCCAGGGCTCTGAGCCAGCAGGCCTGGGAGGGGCCTGAGAATGTGCATTTCTAACAGGTTTCCAGCTGGTGCTGCTGGCACGGGGACCACACCTGGAGAGCTGCTGTGCTAGACAAAGCTCGCCCGGGCTGCGGTGGGGTCGTGAGAAGCAGGCGGGTATGGGAGCGGGAAGACGGGGCGGAGGGTCTCGCTGTGGCCCAGGCCGGAGGGGACCAGAGGGCCCCGCCTGCGTGGGAGCAGGGAGAACGGAGGGGCCGCCATGCCCTGGTCCGACCCGGCCCCCCAGCCCTGCCCATGCAGAGCCCCCTCGGGCAGGGTACCCTGTGCGCACAGCACGGGGCAGGGCACCCAAATCAACGGCCGCCTGGCCTCAGGCTCCTGCCCACGTGCTCCTCCCTCACGGCAGCAGCCTAGACACACAGCTCCACGTACAGGTGGACAGACCAAAGCTCAGGAAGCTGAGGACCCACTATGTCCTCCTGGCCAGGGAGTGGCGGCTGCTCGCCAAATCCACATCCTGGGCTCCCTTCCCAACCCCCTCGCCAAACTTTCTCCCTGCAAACTCGGAGACTGAGCTTCCAGCCGGGTCCCAAGTACAAGCCCTGGTGTTTGAGGGTACATGCCAAACCCATGGCGCCCTTAATCTGGTCCCGACAAGACTGGACCCTCCCCTCAGCCTCCATCCTCTGGACGGCCAGGCCACACTGTTCCTGTCTCCTAGTGCAGCCCCAGAGGAGGAAAGCCATCAGGACATCATGCTGTCGGGAGCAACTTGGCTTTTATGGATGGCCTTTGCCAAGAGCTGCAGCCTGGCACAAACAGGCAGATGCAACTCACCAACAGTGAGGAAGGAAATTGTTTACAGGGATGAGCTCCCGGGACCTGTAGGGGGAGGGAATGGGGGGTGATCTGCTGATATGGGTGGGAGGTGAGGGCAGGAGCCCGCTGTCAGGAGGGGCTATGAGCTGGCGTAAGGACAGGTGTGATCGGGGTACCTAAGACGCCGGCAAGGAGTAAGACGGCACAGAGCTTCCCATGGAGCAGTGGGCAGACGTGAGCTCAGTGGTGTGTGCACTCAGCTATGTGCCCTCAGGTGTGTGCTCACGGCCATATGAGGAAAGGGCTCAGGGGCTTGTGGAAGGTTTTGCAAATAAGAGGGACTTACTGTTCCACAAGCAAAATCAAGGGTCAGAGTGTAGCTATGGGCAGGGCTCAGGGGCTCTATCTGGATCGGGGAGCAGTGATGAGTTGAGTGTCTTGTTGGTCTGGGCTCAGAGTCAAGGTCATCCCCCCGCCTGGGTGCAGAGTTCTGCATAGCTGGAGTCCAAGGTTGAGCATAGGTCAGGGCAGAGCCTATGCTGTGGACGGCTGGACACTAAGGAGCCAGGAGAACTTAGCAGGGAGTGCCCGTGCAGAGCGTAGATGCAGGGCCCAAGCAGCTGGGCGTAGAATAGACAGTGTTCACAGGCAGTGGGGTGCGGGGGGACGCTCCTGCTTTTCCTCAGCCACGCCACGTGTCTACAGTCTGGATACGGTCACTCAGACCCCACCCAGCCCGAGGTCAATCCAGTGCACTCTCCGAGGGTCTCGCCAGTGGGCCAGGCTTCTCTGACTCCATTTCCTGCTTCCACCAGACCCACTGGCCTCCACCGGCCTCCACCGGCCCCCACCGGCCATCCGTTAGCCAAGATGAGTCCCCATCTAGATCCATTCTACGTCACCACCGGCCCTGACCTGCTTCCTTCTCTCTGCCCTCTGCCAAACCAAATGAGGGACACACCCCCCAACCCTGCAACACACCACCCCCGAGACTGAGACAGAAGGTGGGGACTTTCGCTGGTGACGCAGGGTAATGACAAGGGCAGAAGAGGGGGCTCTGGAAACTGCACAGCAGAAGATGCAAAGTTGACATCTGACTTCCTTTTCTAGAATCCTCTTGGTCTCCCTGGTGAAGAGCCTGATTCCAGGGTAGAGCAGGGCAAGCGCCTGGAGCATCCTGTGATGTCAGGAAGTGAAGGGGGCGGGGCATGAGGACAGGGCAGGGAGCCAAACGAAGGAGCTCCCCACTGCTGGAGCAGTCTGGGCAAGAAGATAAACACCGGGAGGTTACATTCACCCATAACAAAGCGAATGTCTGCGAGTCCATACCAGCATTAACAAATAACTGGATAAATAATTAAGTGGAAGAGAAGGGACACATCTTCCCTAGAGAAGAATTCTAATTAACACATGTAGAAAGAATGAGGGAAATTGAATATCCCGTGAGCACATCGCTGCCAGCAAGACCCACCAATGGCAGCTCAAAATCATGAACAAAAGTTTAAGGAAAAGGAATGAATTGTAAAGTCTCCAATTACTTCCCTCAAAGATATTTATTAGTTACGAAGAGAAAAATAGTAACTTTCCAGTAACTTTTAGAAATAGTAACTTTGCAATAGAGAAACCCAACAAACACCAGTTTGATGGAGGGATCGAGGTTAACACCACCTAAGACCTACAGACAGAGGACTACAGACAGGCCCTCCCCACGTGACAGCTGCGGAGGGCACCTCCCTTCTCTCATATTTCCACCCAAAATGCAGAGCCTCCATCTAATTGTGAAAAAAAAATAGTTGACAAACCCAAATTGGGGCACATTCTATAAAATAACCGACCAGCACTGTCCCAAAGGCAGAGACATGAACAGAATGAGGGAACAGCTCAGGCAGAGGGTTCAGGAGAGCAGACAACAAAATGCAAGGGGGCGTCTGGGGTGGGATCCACATCGGATCCTGAAACAGGGAAAGGGCTTCAGTGGAAAACTGGGGAGCCCGCAGCGAGGTCTGTGGTTTAGGGAAGAGTCTCACACGCAAGGTAATATCTTCCCTTTGCTGATTGTATTACAATCAGGTAGGGATGTTAGGGAGGCTGGGCGGGGTAATATACAGAAAATCTCTGTCCTAGTGTGCAACTTTTCTTTTTATTTTGAAATGATTTCAAGTGAAGAAAGCATCTCCTTGGCCACGTTTGTGTGCTTGGACCCCAGCCTGGCCCGGAGCAGCTCAGTCTTCCGTCAGCTTCTCCCCTCCCTTCCCCAACCCCCCACGCCCCCCAGCCATCCCTGAGCAGAGCTCTCCCTCCACAAGCAGCTCATTCAGGTGTGTTTCCCAGTGAAAACTGTTTCCTCCCCGACAGGAGAGCTGGCACTAGCCAGCAAAGAAAACTTTCTTACCTGAGAATTACCAAGCAACCCTGAGGGGGAGCCCCACACCCACTGCCCCCAGTGGGACCAGTTCCTGGCTCCGTATGCCATGCCCTAGAAAGATGACACCTGCAGTGGGCAGGCCAGTCCTGGTAGGCATCGCTGTAGCACTGGGCCAACTCCTAGCCACTGGCAAGTCTATTGGTGGCTGCCTTGGGGTCAGGCATCCATCCTGGTCCAGGATGACAGGTCACATGACACAGGCTATAGCAGCCTTACATAAAATTCCTTTTTGAAAAAAAAATGCCCACCCAAACTATTCTACCGCCTCCCATCTCTCCTTCTACCTAAACCCATCTCAAATTGTCCATTTAGAAATTTCTTCTAAAGGATTTCCCAATGCTCCCCAGTGCCCCTTTGGGGAATCACAGGATGGCCCCAACAGCCAGAGCCAGAAAAGAGAAGACCCAGCCACCACTCGTGGCCTCATGTCCCCATAGTCCACCCAGAAGGGCCCCCTTAGCCTCCGGGAACACAGAGAAACACCCCAGAACTGTAAGCCCACTCCCCACCCCAGTCCTCCAAGAACTGCAGCGCCCAAGTCATTTCCATCCAATCAAGGCGGCAGCAGGAGGTATCTGTGAAACACGCCGTATGACTTCACAGTGGGAAATAGATTAATAAACCATTATGATAAGCAAGCTGATTATTAGCATGAGAAGGAGGTTCTGGAGCTAATTGAAGCCATCCAGCAAAATGTCAGCGCCTTCTTGGGGTATGAAATATTCATCGCACCCAAGCCCCAACCGGAGAGCAGAGGTCTGTATGTACCTTTCCTTGTATGGCCAATGTCAGACGGGGCTCCTTCCCCTGTGGCAGGGTCAGGGCCATGGCTCAGAGCCACCTACTTACTGGGGCAGTGGACTTCTCCAGAGGGGCATGGGGTTTGGTTACAGATGTGGTCATTTTCTTGATCCCCTTTAAGAAAAGAGAGAAATTCTTGTGAGCGTAGAAAGCTTATGGGATCACACCTGGGGGAGGCCATTTGTCCCTGGGAGGTGGGGTTCAGGGATGCCCCTTCGGTTGTATTTCAGCTGTGTTCCCTGAGGGGAACAGCTGTTCCACAGCCTGCAGCAGTGCCATTCTTGACCCTGGAGTAGCCCTCAGCCACTTCCCGCCCCTGACCCTTTCCTCCCTGTTGCTCCGCCAGCAGCCAAGAGCCCTCCCCTCCAGCCAGCTCCAGTCACAGTGGGCGTGCAGGATAGGATGGCGCCACAAGGACAGGCGGGGCCCTGTGTGATGCCTTGTCTCCACTAAAGCCGAGAGCTCATTGGAGGCGAGGTGCCTGTCTTTCTCAGGGCAAGGATGGCTCCAGGCGGGATGGCTTCAGGCGGGATGACTCCAGGTGGGATGGCTCCAGGTGGGATGGCTCTAGATGACTCCAGGTGAGATCAGAGTTCTGGGGCAGGAATACACTTTGCCATGTCCTTCCTCGGGGCCTTGCTTCCTGCTCATGCTAGGGAGGATGTGGGACTCGTGTAGCAGCTGATAGAGAGCCAACAATCAATGCTGAGGGTTTTATTATTACGAGTTTCTCCAGCAGAGCCCACATGGAATGCCGAGGCCAGGAGCTGCAAACCCCCAGGCAGAGCAAAGGTGGCCAGAGGCGGGGCTGGTTGAGGCAGACCAGAGCTTCCATCGCCAGAGGAAGGCTGCTTAATGGCAACGCTTGACCCAAGGAATGGGACCCAGGCGTCAGTCTAGGCAGCGGTGGGCGGGGCTATCACTATGGGCCTAGGGGAGGCAGTCCCTGCTCCCCCAAAACCTGCTGGGCAAGGACCAACCCAAAGGAGAGGGGGCAGTTTCTCAGTCCCCCACAATGTGGAAAATATTAATGGCCTCTTCCCTACTGTCATAGCAACCACACTTTTTACAAAGTAGGGCTTCCCTGGTGGCATGGTGGTTAAGAATCCACCTGCCAATACAGGGGACACGGGTTCGAGCCCTGGTCTGGGATGATCCCACATGCCGCGGAGCAACTAAGCCCGTGCACCACAACTACTGAGCCTGTGCTCTAGAGCCTACGAGCCACAACTACTGAGCCTGCGAGCCACAACTACTGAAGCCCGCGTGCCTAGAGCCCGTGCTCCGCAACAAGAGAAGCCACCGCGATGAGTAGCCCGCGCACCACAGCGAAGAGTAGCCCCCACTCGCCACAACTAGAGAAAGCCCGCGGGCAGCAACAAAGACCCAACGCAGCCAAAAATAAATAAATAAATAAACAAATAAATGTTTTTAAATAAATAAAAAATAAAAGGTATCCAGCCTTTTATTGTGTGTTGGATGTGAGATTGACATCAATTTTTCTAACACCAAAAAAAAGAAAAAAATAAAAAGCTGCTCTATGCCATTTTTTAATTAAGGTAAATTAAAATTCCTCTGGTTTGAAGACATTTTAAAGACTGTTGTGACAGCCTGAAGATCGTTACTGCCTCCCCGGGGCTCCGGCTGACCCCAGCTGTGACAGCATCTGCGATCTGCCCTCCGGCCAAGACCCCAGGGCAGACGCCCCCAACCAGGCATGGGGACAAGGACAGAGTCCCAGAATCCTCCCTGAGACCTGGACACTCCCAACTCCTGCTGGGGGTCGGAACGGATGCTGCCTTTGGGGAGCGCCATGCCCGGTGCTTATGAAAAGCCAGATAACATACATGCCGCCTCCAGTGGGTATTACCAAGCAACACCAAAGAGTGAAGTTCCGATCCGTCTTACAGTGTGGGTGACCTCAAGAACAGGGTGCTGGTGGAGGGAGCCAGGCACTCTCCCCCACGTATTGTGATTCCACTTGTAGAAGAGGCAACTCCATCAAGACAGAAAGCAGATTAGTGGCAGCCGGGGGCTGGGGCAGGCAATGGAAGGGAGTGCTGGTGGGGACGGGGGCTCCTTAGGGGCAACGAAATGTTCTCCAATTGATCGTGGTGCTTGCACAACTCTGTGAATACACTAAAAATCACTGAATTGTATGGCACATGAATTATATCTCAATAAACCTGTTTTTTTTTTAAATCACTATACAGTAATAACGTATTTATTCTGAAAAAAGAAATGTATATACACATATACCCTCTTACCTAGCAATTCCACTTCTAGAAATTTTTTCCTAAGGAAATAATTAAGGACGTGCACATAAATGTTTTCATACTTTAAAAAAGACATTTAAGTGTCAAGTGAGAGGGCTTTGAATAAATTACGGTGCATGCATTCACTAGAACACTGCACAAATAGCAACTTAACACAATGTGGTAGAAACGCATCTATTGACATAGATGTGTGTTCACGATAAACTGTTGAGTGAAATTAACAGGTAACAAACAGCAAATGTGGATACTGTAAAATGATATGCCTCACGTTCGTGGGAGAGCGGTCGCTGAATTATACACAGGGGCTACTTCCAGATAAGGGGTTTGGGAGGATTTTTTCCCCTCCTTCTTTCGATTCTCAGGATCGTCTAGCTTTTCCATTTTGACCTGCGCTACTGGTGCAATAAACTGGTACAGGATCTTTTTTGGAGATGGCCAGAGGGAGGGCAAGGCAAGGCAAGTAAAGAGAAGGATGGTCTGGTCTGAGCAAATGGAGAGTCTTTTGGGGAAGCAGAGCAGAGCGGCCTCCCCAGCAGAGAGGGCTCTTGGAGCTGAGGACCTGGGCACCTGGGCGAGACCTGCCTTTCTGGGCCTCCGTCGTGTATAAGATATACGATAAATCCCACCTGGAATCCTGGCTCCCATGCTGAGCCCCAGAGGCCCCGAGGAAGCCCCTGAAGGAAGACAGCTGTGGGTGCAGGAAGCCAGCTCCGCGTCCTCGCGTCCCAGGGACCAGGCCTGGATGACGAGCTCGGGCGCCGGGCCAGCAGGTCGGCACTTTGCCTGCTCCCTTTGCCTGTGCATCATTTCCTGTTCATCAGCATCACTCGGCCCGGGAGATGCCAGCCTGGGGCCGCGCCAGCTGCTGGGAGGAACTGCTCCCTGATCTGCGCACGCTCGGCTGGGTTTGGGTAGCCTGGGCCTGAGCGGGGTTGACAACGCTGTCTGCTCCGTCCCGAGGAGAGGAGTGCTGAGAGCAGACACAGCAACACCCAGCACGCCCGCCTGACGTGGGGCAGGGCCCCCAGGCGCAGCCCAGGGCCCACCGTCCCTCCACGGCCCTGCCCAGGTGCAGAAGGCTGTGAGACAGGACCACCCCGGACACCAGCCTCGGGTGATGAGGCTAGAGGTTCCATTGGGACAGTGGCAGGGCTGTTGCAGAGGGACAGCACCATCCGATCCGGCCCATGGCGTTAAGTGAGCACGTACTAACTGCTCTAATGGGCTGTTTCCCTTACCCCTCACACCAGCCGGGTACCCACCCTTACAGATGAGGGACCAAGGCTCAGGAAGGTCGTTGCCCAACTAGATTACGAGTTGGGCCCAGACTTAAGTCTCCCTGAGTGGGGAAGCTGTGCCCCAGGCTCGCTGCAGAGGGTCTGGGTTGCCAGGGTCGGGCGGCCCACCAAGCACCCGCAGGCCTCCAGACTGGGCCGGGGACCTGGCAGCTCCATCCCCATGGGGAGGCAGGGGAGAGGCTCCATCTGGAAGACCGACAGAGCAGGCGGGCAGGGTCCCGGTGGTCATGGCCTAGGGCAGCCTGGGGTCTCCAGAAGCTCCTGCATGACAGGCAGGGCCAGGAACCCGGGCTGGGCCTGTGCCCTTGGGGAGGAGAGGAAAAGTGGAGCCTGTCCACCCGGGGAGGGCCTGTCCCAGCTGTGCTTCCCAGGAAACAGGCTGCAGGAGCGTGGGCCCTGGAGGCCCCCCTGTAAGGAGCTGAGGACAACAGGTGGGCAGAGAACAAGGCGGGCCTGCAGTGAAGGTGCAGCAGCCGAGACTCCGCAGGTCACACGGGGTGGGGCTGGGGTGGGGGGGGTGGTCTCGGGGGCTAGGCCACCACCTCAGAGCTGCCTGAACTGAGGTGAGGGGGACAGGCCTCCACACCCCCTGCATCAGGTCATCACTGACACAGGCCCCCCAGGGGGCAGCAACCTTGGACCAGGAGGGTCCAGGTGGCCAAGGGCGGAAGGTGGCGGCTGTGAGCACGTACTGACGGCAGCTGGGACCGGAAGAGGGAAGCTGGGGGGATGCAGAGCACAGTCGGGGCAGAGGCAGCCCCCATCCTGCCCAGAGAGGGCTGGGGTCAAGGCGAGGCGCCCAGGGCCCCTGTCTGCCACGGGGCCAGAGACGAGCCCTCCTGGTTCCCTGAGCCTGGGTCCTCCCTGCTGGCCGCCCTCCTGGCTTGTGGCTGCCATGCCCACAGTTCCTAGTGGGCTTTAGTGACTCACTTCTCTGGCTTCCTTTCCAATCGCGGATGTCAAACCTCAGGGCACTGCCTGGGTCCCTTTCCAGAGGGAGCTGATGCGGGGCAGCGGGTGATGGGGCAGGGCCTGGATTCCCTTCCTTCCCCTGTCCTCCGGCAGGACCCTCCGTGCATCCAGCCCCCTACCGCCTCCCCCTAATCACAGCCCAGCCAGGCACCCACGGCTGTGCTCACCTGGTTGAAGGTGGCACGGCCCTCGACACAGCCCCTCAAGGGGCAAGAACGCTGCGTTCATAAAAGCAGTGTTTTTTCTCTCTATGAAGATATCGGAACTCACTGGGGGAGAATCCAAACCACGCAGCTGAGCAGAAACGAAAAGTCTCCCCAGACCCCTACCCAGCTCGAACCTTCTGCAGCTTCGGTGCCACTCCCTCCCTGGGCCCCCTTGCAGGTTTGCAGACGTTGAGGCATAGACCCGCGTCCGTGCTCCCACTCTCTGGGTGTTTCATTCGACAGTGTGATGTCCATCAGGTCCAGACACAGATGTGCATTCAGCCTTTCCAGTTACACGTGTCAAACCTCAGGGCGCTGCCTGGGTGCCGAGGCCTCTGGGCGTGGGGCGGTGTCTCCCGTCCCCCGACAGTTCAGGAGGATCGGAGAGGTGGGCGCCGGGATAGAACCTACAGGACCCCCAAGCAAGTGCAGAGAGCCCACCAGGCCTTGGTGTCCTGGCCTGGGAAGCAGGGTCTGTTGACCGCACAGCTGTGACCACATCTGGTAAGTGGGAAAGCTCTCAGGAATGTTCAGATGGCAGCAGGGAAATTGGAGCCGAGGAAGCAGAGACAGCCCGGCGGTAGTAACTTCTTGCTCAGTCAATAGCTCTTTCCCTGCTCCAAATTACTTTCTTTTCCCCCTGAAACCATCAGCGGCAGCGACTGCCCATCAGCTATGACACGTGAAAGAAATGCTATTGGAATTTCCAGGCCTGAGAGTGTTCTCCTGGCCCAGTGTTTGCTCAGCCATCCCTGGCAATGCCACGGAGAGGACAAGACGTAAAAAGAGCTAATGGACGGGGCTGAGCGGCTCGGCTCCGGCCACGGGGCAGGACCAGGACCTGCGCGAGGCTCAGGGTCCCCAGAGCGGCCTGCTGGGGCCTCCACACAACGGCGGAGTGGGCGCCAGACTTTGGCATCGACCCAGTCCCTCCCTTCCGGGGCCCGACTTTTTTTGTTTGTTTTGTTTTTGTTTTCGTTTTCTGTTTTGTTTTGCTAATTGCTTTATAACCACAACGAACTAGTACAGAGAATGCCCTGTACAAAACAACACAATAAAGATCGAGGTGTTCCCTTAGGCAAGGCTGAAGATTTCAGTCTCTGGTGTTTGGAATGTAGGCTGCAGTCCTTGTTTTTGGATGGATCACTGGGTGTGTGGCACCGTCCGTGCTTTTAACCAGATTTGAACAGGAGAATGGCCACTTGGCTCAGGTAGAAGTAGATGAAATGTTTGGTTTCATGTGTCACGTAACTACCAAAGTTCCTCCCCACGGTGCAGTGCCAGGTAGGGTTGTACTTCTTGTCAAACTCCTTCTTGATATGGGCAGCAACGTCCTTCTCTGTAGCATATTTCTCCAGTTCCTGAGTACTCCACACTCCCCCGAGTCCTGTTGCATCTCCTCTGACATATTGGCATTTTTCATCACGGCCTTTCGGTCACACGTGGTTACCAAGGAGCACGGGCTGGCCGACTGCAGCGGTCTCCTGGGGGAGGGTCTGGCGAGGCTCAGACCCGTCGACAGGAGCGGTCCCTACCGAAGCCGTGGCGCATCGATGGAGCCCCACGCCAGCCGCCGCCGCCTAGCCATGGGCCCGACTGTTAATTGCCCCGACTGCATGCCAGGCCGAGCATGGGGTACGAGCCCACAGAAATGACAGAGACGAGTGTCCTGCCCTCTGGAAGCAGGCAGGATGGGAGGCCACGCAGGAGCAACTCTTGGAGGGGCTAAAATAACCAAGTTGGGGCCGTGTGCTCACAGCAAGAGGGCGTCCATCTCCCCAGCAGGGCCCCGGGGACCCTAAGCCTCCCAGCATGGATAAGAGAGCCTCCGGCAGGCTTTTCCTGGGATAGGGAACACGTCTCACCTGTTCCCAAATGTAGTGGATTGAATGGGGGTTCTCAAAAGGTATGTCCATGTCCTTACCCCCAGAACCTGTGACTGTGACCTTGTTTGGGGAAAAGGTCTTTGCAGATGTAATTAAGTTAACGATCTTGAGATGAGAAGATCATCCTAGATTAACCGGGTAGGTCTTAAATCCGATGGCAAGTGACCTTATAAGAGACACAGAGACAGAGGAGAAGCCACATGAAGTTGGAACAGAGACTGGAGGGATGTGACCGCAAGCCAGGGACACCTGGGCCACCACGAGCTGGAAGAGGCAGGAAGGACCCTCCCCCAAAGCCTCTGGAGGGAGCGCAGCCCTGCCGACACCTTGATTTTGGACTCTGTCCTCCAGAACCGGGAAACGATAAACTCCTGTTGCTTTCAGCCCCCCAGTTTTGGGTCCTTTGTTTGGGCAGCCCCAGGACACGCATAAGCACGGAAAACACTGAGCCCAGCAGCAGAGCATGTGGTTCAGGTGGGAGTCCTGGCTACTAGCTGTGTCCTTGGGCAGGTTACTTAACCTCTCTGAGCCTCAGTCTCTATATCTTAAAATGGGAATAGCACTAGAACCTTCCAGAAGGTTGGGAGTGATTACATGAAATGACGTCTGGCACATGAAGAGCCATGTGAAGGGGTCACCATTCCTAGGTGCCCTCCCTGAGGTCCCATCCTTGCCCTATCATGTCACCTCTACCTAACTTCACCAAGGCCCCCAGGGACTCACATAGGTGAGTTTGGGAGATCTTAGGAGCAAGCATGCTTCCTACCCTACCCATATCAGAAGGAAACGAGAGCCCCTCCTGTTCCTCGACCTCACATCTCCAAGCCATCCTTCACAGTGCCCGTAGCAAAAATGGCAGTGATGATAATAGTTGCAGTAGTAGAAAAGCACTTAGACATTCTTCCGAGAACATCATGCTCACAAAGGCACCAGCACCTCATAATAGACATATAAGGTCAGCACTATAGTTATTTTGCGTTTACAGGTGAGGAAACCGAAGCACAGAGAAGCTTGTAACTTGCTCCAAGTCCCAGGAGCCGGGACACCCACCAGGCCATCTGAGCCTTTATCCTGTTGAAACTTGCCAAAGTGAATATTACAGCTGTATTTATATGATGGCCCAAGAGACGCCTCTCACCCACTAGATTCTAAGCAGGGCCCGGTCTGGTTGTGCTGGCTGCCTTGTCTCTTGGCACAAAATAACTGCTTGATTAGTGCTTGAGGAATGGATAAGTAGATGGATGGATGATGGATGGATGGATAGATGGATGGATGGACGAATAGGTGGATGGATGGATGGATAGATGGATGGATATTAGATGGACGGATGGATGGACGAATAGGTGGATGGATAATGGATGGATGGATGGATGGGTGGGTGGATGATGGATGGATGGATGGATGGACGAATAGGTGGATGGATGGATGGATAGATGGATGGATATTAGATGGACGGATGGATGGACGAATAGGTAGATGGATAATGGATGGATGGATGGATGGGTGGGTGGATGATGGATGGATGGAGGGAGGGAGGCCTCCCAGCAGAGGTGCTGGCTCCTCAGGGCACACTAACGCCAGAGGAGTGGAGAGAGTCAAGTTTGGAGTTTGAAGCCCTGGTGTTAGTCTAGCCCTGCCCATCCTGTTGGATTGAATTTCCGGGGCCCTACATCATCTCTTGTGGTCCCTCTGGGCTCCAAGATCAGACCTGTGAATCAGAGCTGTGAGTCCTGGATTGCTTCCTCATACACGCCAGCACTTGCAGAGCAGTTTCTATAGCATGTTTATGTGTGCTCTCTCACGTACACCCCCAAGATCAGATTCTGGCATGTATCCTATTAGGGGTCATAGCACGGCCCTCAGAGGAGGGTGCTTCTTTGTCCAAGGTCTCAAAGCCAGCAAATGGCGGGCATGGGAATTAAACAGGACTCTCCGCTCCCAAGGACAGGGCTCTTCCACTGACTGTGCAGTGCATCAAGAGAAGAACACAGGCTTCAGGGCCACACAAACGTGGACTTGACTCTGGTGCTCATCAACCACAAGCTGGGTGACCTTGGGCATCAACAACAATGCCAGCTTTTGGAAAGACAAGTGTCAGTGCACAGGAAGCATCCAGCACATGCTGGGTTCTGAACAGGGATCCATGTGATTACAGGATCCTGTGAGCCTGGTTCATGCATCAAGGTGTCCACAGCAACCCATGGCTTGTTCCAATGAGCTTCGCCCCTTGGGTTCCTGCAGCTCGGGGCTCAGATCCCAGTCTGCAAACAGGACCTGGAAAGACAGGTCAGCCACCAAGAGGTGCCCAACCAGGGCACCCACAGGCACAACCATGAGGTTCATACCTCAAGTAGCCCTGAAGTACCCGGATGTGTGCCCACCCCGGGTGGGGCAGCTAGGCACAAGGCAGCAAAGATGGTGCAATGCCCCCAGGTTCGAGGCCGTGGACCTCTCTCTTTTTCTTCTACATGGATGCACTTCCCCAGGGGCAGAGGGTCACTCCCTGGCTCTTTCGCGGCTGCGGCCGTCACCCAAATGTAATTAAGAGAGGGAACTCCACAATGACCTTCTAATCACCAGGGGCTCTTGTGGGCAGCGCCTGCCCGTTCCTGCTAATTGGAGGGAACGGCTGCCAGACACATGGAGTCAGCCTGCTTCCCTCTGGCCCCCGTGGCAGCCCCGACCATCCCTTGCCTCCTGCTGCCTCCAGCGGGACTTTGGAGGGGACGAGACAATTTCCCCCAAATGCCCCCTAAAAGGGCAAAATGGGGTGCTGGAGGTTCTGGGGTGAAAGAGGTGCCCCAGTTGTCCTAGTTCAGACTCGGATGAAGCATGAGCTCTTTTCAGGATGCAGCGAGGCGTGGAAAGACAGCCCTGAGCGCTGAGCCCTCAACCCCAGCCTCAGTGTTCTCATCTGTAAAATGGAGCAAATGTCCCCTGCCCTCGTGGGGATGGCGAGAATGAGACTCTGGGTGTCAAAACAGTGCCTAGTGCCAAAGACATGTGATTTCATTCTGTTCCAACCACTTCTGTTTTTTATACGAAGGGAAAGAAAGGGGTGGGGGGATGGGGGGAGGGAGGATGTGAGTCTGGGCCCCGGGTACATGGGGGGATGGGGCTGGAGCAGGGGGAGTTAAAGTTGGAAAACACCCTGGGCCCCCAGCATGGCCACGCTCAGGACAGGCCCGGGCCTAGCCATCCTCCGCCCTTGAATTTCTAGAACAGGAGATCCCAGCTGGGCTAGGAACCACACTAGTTGGACCAATTAACTATGGTCTACACTAGACAGTGTTTTCAACCTCGAAAAATACACTTAAAATGAAATAAATAAAAAGATGTAGGAATTAAGTGTGAAGGAGCCACACAGAGGCTTGGCCGGGGCCTCAGGAAGGGTAGCGACCTGTCCAGCTCACCACTGCACCGCCAGGCCCTGAGCTTGGGCAGGCGCCACGAGCTGAGTGGCCGAGGTGGAGGGCAGGGCCCGGGCAGCTGGATGGAAACAGGCTCTGAGAGTGTGTTTCTCTTCCTTCCAACTCCCAGAACCCAAACAGCTGAGTGGTCTGGGCTCCTGGGTTTCAGGAGGTCCCAGGCCTGGATCTCCGCCCCAGAGGGAAGTGGGTTTCTGATGCCCTCCGAGATCTCCCAGCTCTGATCAGCCGGAAACCCCCAGGGACCCTCACTGCCCCGAGCTCCTCAGCTCGGCACCCCAGGCCCTCCAGCCTTTCTTTCCATTATCTGCCTTGTGATCAAAAACCCCCAGCCACTTCCTGATAGCCCCCAAGCCAGAGCAGACCTCCCTTCCTTGAATCCCCCTGAAAATCACCCACCACAGGCCCGAGTCCATTCTAAGACCTGTCGTGGAGACACCTGTGGTCCCCAAGGTGTGCACTCTCCAGGCCGGCAGCAACGAGCCCACCTGGTTCAAGCACAGTGTGTCCCTGGTGGCCTCTGCTGAAGTCATCACAGCACCGTATCACGTCACAC
Source organism: Balaenoptera physalus (assembly GCF_965194825.1). NCBI lineage: Eukaryota > Metazoa > Chordata > Mammalia > Artiodactyla > Balaenopteridae > Balaenoptera > Balaenoptera physalus. The sequence continues at coordinate 3,573,385 of NC_138886.1, forward strand.
CAGCTCTGGCTGGTCCCTGTTGCCCTGAAAACGCCCCTTGTCCCCCTTTCCCCTCACTGATACCTGCGGTGAATTCTTACCTGTCCTGTAAATCTCCGCTTGGATGATACCTCCTCCAGGATGCCTTTCCAGCTCTCCAGACTGGCTTTGCTGTGCACGTCTGTGCCCCTGCCCACTTGAGTCCCTCTCACGGTCCTGGCAGGCTGCGCCATGGCTGCCTCTTTCCCCACCAGACCTTCCCTGCAGGCGGGGGCTGGGCCCTGACCGCCTTGGTCTCTGCAAGGACCCAGGGTCCGGCCCCACCAAGAGAAGTACAGGAAGTTCAGGCGCAGCCTGGTCTCGACCCCGTCAGCAACATTATCAGCACACGGGTCTGTGCAGGGCCTTGGGCCACCTGCCCCGACAGTAATGAGAACAAGGAAGAGTGGCCTGAAAGCACTTGCCTTTCTCGTGTCCCCCGCCCCAATGACTCTGAGTGGGTGAGAAACTGGGGGGACGGCTGGTGATGGGGGCCGACATTCCTCATCAGTCCTCTGGGAGCCAGTGGCCTCCTGAGGGGCAGAGACCAGGGCACGGGTGCCCCCTCACCAGTGGTGCCCAGCACAGGGCAGTCTGATCTTCTCTGCAGGACTCACGGGCACCAGGCTGGCCTGGGAGTAAAACGCCCCAAGCACAGGCGTCACAAGCAAGCACATGAGCTACTCTCGCCAGGACAGGCTGGGTTTTTAAAGAGGAGCCCTGGACATTCACACGCCGAAAAAAAAAGAATGTAGACACAGACTTCACATCCTTCATAGCATTAACTCAAAATGGATCATAGAGCCAAATGTAAAATGTGAAGCTATAAAACTCCCAGAATATAACATAGGAGAAAACCCAGAGGACCCTGAGTATGGCAGTGACTTCTCAGGTGCAACACCGAAGGCACAGTCCCCGAGATGAGTGCCAGGGGCTGGGCGAGGAGGGGTGAGCAGGTGGGGCACAGGGGTGGGATGCTTAGGGCAGTGACCTACTCTGTGTGATACTGTGATGGTGCATATGTCATCACACAATTGCCAAACCCACAGAACGTGCAAAGATTCAATCCTCCCCTCAACTCCACTCAATTTTTCTGTAAACCCAAAACTGCTTAACAACAAAGCCTATTAATGTAAATTTTAAAAAAGGAACCCAAAAGAAAGAACGAAGCCAGAGGGTGACATTTCAGCCAGCAGGCAGGCCTTCTTCATGGTCCTGTGCTCAAGACGTGTGCCACCAAGCTGAGGCCTGGGATGTTCTCAGTCAACTGACCTCCAGCCAGGGCTGCGGGAAGGTTGAGGGTCCTGGAGGTGAGAGGGTCCTGAGGGCCACCATGCGGGTTTCTGAGGACCTCCGAGCACCTCCCAAGTCAGCACCCATGCCTTCTGTCATTCACTCACTCATTCCTTCAGAATGTTGATGGCGTGGTGTCCGCCGAGTGGCCCGCGCGTCAGGCCTCCATTGTTCATTATTCACAGACTTAGTCATTCACGCGTTTAGTCATTTTCTTTGTCTAAAGAAGAAAGCAAATTCCACCTTCCGCCAGCCCCAGCAGAATGTCTGGGGACCCCAGTCACGGTTGTTGGGATTAATGAGGTTTCTCAGGTCCTCATGACCATTTCAGAAACGCTCTCCAAGGTACAGTGGGCAGGGGCACCTCATGCCAGGAAGGTGTTCCTTTACAAGATGAGCAGTGAGAAGGTCAATTAAGACAGGGGGCCCCTGAAGGGAAGGCTCCCAGACCTCCCCAGGTACACAGAACTCGCCCCCAGAAATGGGTGTACCAGCTGGAAATGGGGGGCGGGGGAAGGTGGCAGCCGTGAGGGTCACTGCCCTGGACCACCAGCCCGAGTCCAGGCCTTTAGGGAGTGTTTGCTGGTGGCCACTATTACAAAAGCCACACGGACAGCTGGGTCTCACCTGTGCGTGTCAATGAACTAATTCACAGTCATACACGCATTCATTCAGCCACGCGTGCATTTTCAACTGTTTCATGAGCATCTAGTGTGTCCTTCCTAAGGAGCCCACACATTTATTTACGAACTCACATGTCCACAGTGCAGGCAGGCACACATGCACTCAGTCCTGTAGGCTGTGTGGGGTTTGCAGGGGCAGACAGCCGGGTGGGTCGGGGGCCACTGGGAGAGCAGGCAATGCTTCCTGGGGAGGGGGCATCAGGGTGCTGTGTGGGGAAGGCATGGAGTTGCTCTAAGTTGGCGTAGATGGCAGCCACAGCAGCACGGAAACCCCAGGCACCAACAAGAGTGAACCTTCCAGGTGGCAGAGGTCATGCCGCCATCCAGGGAGTCGGCTGGCTCACTGGGAGAGGGCGTCTTGGTTTTGGGGTCCAAACCGTGCAGGCTGTGGGCACCCCCATACCCACAGCACATCAGAACCCACCTGGCCGGCCCTACAATGCCCAGCAAGGGGCACGCTGTGGCCAGTGCAGCAATTTACAATGAAACACTCATCACTGCTGGCAGAGCCCTGAAATGCAGCACGGAGAAAGCAAAAAGAGTCATCTGGCATTTAGTAGTTGTGTCAACAAAGCTCTGTTTGGAAGTGAATTCAATCTGATGGCATCTCAGCCAGTGAGCGTTAGGACCCTGCCAACCTGTCCTGCAGCGGCAAGATGATGGCTCATTCCCGGGACATCCAGGAGAGAGCTCGCCAACGGGAGACACAGCTGGGCAAGGCGCAGACTTGGCTTGAGGTCATAGCCAACGGTACTCCACTTAAGGGGAGCCCATGAAATTTTAACGACATTCTGAGGTTTGCCAAAAAGCATCCTTTTAAGAGGAGAGCAAGAAATGCCGCTGTGTGGAGCCTGGGCAGGAGGGGCTGAGAGGAACTCATTCCTTCCCATCTCCCCATCACTGAGCTCCAAGGCGGGCACACCCACAGGGCCACCCAGACTCCGGCTTCCCAGACAACCGCAGCTCAGGCCCTGCCTCTGGCTTCATTCCCTTGTAAGCCCCTCCCCAGGGCAAAGGCACCCCTCGTCCCAAGGACCGGTGTCCCTCTGGAAAGGGCTGCCTCTGGCCCACATGCCCCTCTTGAGTTGCTTTTCAGAAGTAATTTCCATGTAATGAGAACACAGGGAAAACTCATTATTCCAGACACTGCTAATTAGGGGTGTGGGACCAGCAGAAAGTGACATTTGCTTCCTCCACAGGCAGTGCGAATTAACAACCAGACAAGATCGCAGGGACCTTTAAAGAGCCAGAAGCAGCTCCTGGCCAGCGGCTGTCAGCCGTCAGGAGCAGGGTCCACGTGAGAGGTGTTAATTACAAGTCTTTCTCTCCTAGTCAGTGAGGAAGGCCCCAAAGGGCGGCCCGGGGCATCACTGCCTCCAACCCCGAGTGTGAGATGCCCCAGAGCAGCCCTGGGAGGGCGACACCAGCATTATTCCCATTTCACAGAGGAGGAGACTGAGACTCACCCTGGGTCTCACAGGGAGGACCCCACAGAGAACAGAGACCAGAGACCACCAGGCCCCACTGCCTGGTGTCCGGCTCACTCCCCCCATGGCAGTCAGTGGAGAGGACACAGGCTCCGTACTCCATCCTCTGGCTTTGCCAAATTCCACCCAATCTGGGAGACTGGAAGCATGGAGGCTAAGGGACCCTTCTCCTTTGGAAACTGTGAGATCCTGGGGGGTCAACAGAGAGGGGCAGCCGTACTGGAAGTATCATGTGAGCAAAGGCGTGGAGAGCTGTGTTGCTGGAATGAAGCGTCTCTGAGGGGCACACAGGAGGGCTGAGCAGTGGGAGCCATGGAAGGTCACAGAGCAGGAGCCGCCATGGGCATCCCGGAGCCCGGCCACGCCATTCCTAAACGGCCCAGCCTCCCCGGCTAGATGAGGAGGGGGAGGAAGCCCCAGCCCCAGGAGAGAAGGGAAGGAGGCCAAACTGAGGAAGGGGTGGGAACGGGGACACATTTCCTGAAGATTCCAGCTCCTCCCTGGTGTTCTCCCCATGCAGAGGTCACCCCCTCATCCTGGAAAGTTGGGGCCCCCAGCCCACACTCACACTGTCAGGTTCTTACCAACCGTCTGCGCCGCGTCGCTGAGAGATGTGGCCCCACTTAATCCCACACCCACTCCTGGGGTGTGACACCCATGGGTGTGCGTGGATCTGTCCCGTCCCCGCTGGGTCCACAGCTAAGGAGCCATGCTTAGGGGGATGGGGGTTAGGGACAGGAGACCTGGGAAAAGTCACATCTGCCTAAGAGGGTCCCGTGCAGGGGAGGGAGTCAGGGGTGAGGGCTGCAGCGGTCCTGCGGCAGAATCTCCATCCCATCCTCCCCCCACCCCTGCAGGTGCGGAGGCAGCTCCGCGGACACCAGTGGGGTCAGCAGGATGGCAGCCACGGAAGGGCAGACCGTCCACCCCACAGACTCTCCTGCACGCACAGAGGCAAGCTCTTCTCCACCTTCAGCTCACACGGGATGCAAACCCCAGCCACATGGGGTCTCCATCCTGTGTCCGTGGCCTTGAGCCCACTCCTGCGGAGAGCGGCCCAGAGGAGGCTTCTGACCCCTTGATTGGTCAGTAGCTGGTAGTCGGTTGAGCTGGGAGGAGGCCCACGGTCACCTTGCCCAGAGGCCCTCCTGGCTGTGAGGGGCGGAGCAGGTGGGAGGGGCTAGGGGCGGGGCTCTGGTGATGGTGGGCAGGGTGGGGCGGGACCGGGAGGGGCAGGGCCGAGCAGGTGACCTGGCGCACAGGGTCAAAGGGCTTCAGGGGTCATCAGCTTACTCCTCATCGGATACTTGCTGGACACACGATGCAGCCCAGGCCCTGACCATCCCGGACACCCAGTCAGCACAGCGGTGAGGTTTTCTCTGGACACACCTGCAGGGTGGGAGCAGCAGGGGCCAGGTGGAGAAGGGGGTTTAACCAGGGCTGGGGTTTTGCCAGGAGGGAGAGAAGGGAGGGAGTGGGGCGATATGAAGGGCATGGTGAGGGCGGCCAGGACAGAGGGCAGCTGCCAGGGGGCCTGGGGAGGAGCGGGGCAGAGATGGGGGTGGGCGGTGAGTGAGCGGGAAGCTGGGGTGGAGAAACAGGTTGGGGAGGGCCCCAGGTGCAGGCCTAGAGCAAAGTGGAAACGCAGGGCCCTGTTCAAAACAGCAGGCAAGGTGGGTCATTAAAGGCATTGAGATCCAGAGCTTTGTCCTTTCTTTCCTCCGCGTGGTGTTTTTTATTTGCTGCTATTTAATGTCATTCTAAGCAAAGAAAAATTTTAAATGTAAATTCTTAGCATGAATTTTACCATTTATCCTGGTTTCTTCTCTGATTATTATATCAGAGCATCTAAGTCGTATATGGAATCACTGCAATTATTCAATTTGTACTTCATGCTCTTTCCTGAGGAATGTCTGCATGGAGCTGAGGAGACAAGCCAAGCCAGACTCAGGAGGGACGAAGAGGACGCCCCCCAGGCAGGAGCTGCTCCAAGGAGCGCCCCCTAGAACCCTCGGGCAGAGCACAGACCTGCCACCTTCCGGGCACACCTGCTCGGACCCGGCTGCTGGGTCTCCCCTCCTGCCAGCCGCCAAGGGATACACACACTTGAGCGCACGCCCCCAGCCCACTCCATCAGTCGACCCCAGGGGCCTTGCAGCCTGCGCACCAGGACTCAGTAGGTAGTGGATGGGGGGGGCGAGAGGCTCACCCCCACTAAGTCGCCGCCCAACTTGCCAGGGCCGACGCCATAGCTACCACCTGCCCCAGCTCCAGAGACCAGCCCGATCCCTAGTGCCCAGGACCCTGCCAGGACAGAGGGCAGTCATGGTCTCTGGGCAGGGATGGGTAGGGGAAAGTCGGGCTGGAGTCTAGGTGCTGACGGGTGACCCAGGTGGGATGTGGAGAGAGAAGCTTAGTCCTGTTGGTCTCTGTACAGGGGACTGGGGGAGGGGGGAGAGAGGGAAGGGGATGGGACCCGGGGGGAGGGGGGGGGCATCTTTTGGGACCAAGCTTGCTCAGGGCCCTCCCTGCCCTCCTGCCAGAGCCACTCAAGGCCCGGAGGCTGGGGGAGCAGGGCCGTCGGTGGCTGGTTCTGCTCTGGCCTGGGCCCCAGCTCCGGGCTCCCGGCCAGTGTCTTCCCCTCCCCCACCCCCGAGTCCCTGTCCCCTTTGGAGGCAGGAAAATCAAGGCAGCCAGCGTGGATGCGGTCAGGACCACAGGCCACACTGCCTCCAGGAATGGCCCAGAGAACAGGTTGCTGCTGCCCGTCCTGGCCCCCCCACAACCCTGGGAAGGCTGTTTCTCGAGGATTCAGGATACGTGCAGACCCGGGCCCACGCTGACCCCGGGCACCTGGGCTCTGGCCCCAGCGCTGCCCCTCCCCTGCCATTGCACCTGGCTCTGGACCTGTCTGTGGGCCTGGACACTCACTCAGACCCTCCCCAGGATGTCCTGCCCTGGACCTCCCCAGGCTCGCTCCTCGAAGGAATTTTCCATGAGTCTGCAGGTCACCTCGGTTGAGTCCCAGGTGACACCCAGACCTGGTGTCTGGCAATCAGTGAGCATGTGAGTCTGCATGTGTGTGCACACGTACACCATGCGTTCACACACACACACACACACACACACACACACACACACACCATGGGGTCTGGTCTCCACACCATCCCGCCTTTCACAAGTAGAAACCCCATCTTTCCGGGGTCTCTGTCTCTCCGTCTCTCTCTGTCTCTGTCTCTCCCTCTCCCTCTGTGTCTCTCTGTCTCTTTCTGTCTCTGTCTCTCCACCTCCTCCCATTGTCCTTCTCTAAACCAGGACATTTCCATCTGGGCTCCAGCCCACCAGCGCACAGGATGGGGGACCCGGGGCGTCGCCCTCCCGTAAAGGGTGATCGCGGTGATTTATTCGACTTTCTGGCAACAGCTTAATCGAGTCTGGATGGGCACCTGGTTCTGGGCTCATCCTCGTTGCCAGGAAACCCTCAGCCTGTAGACCCCATCCCATCCCAAGTAGCAGAGACGGTAGGCAGAACCTCTTGTGCCCCTTGTGCCCGAGGCTAGGGCTGGGATGGCTGGGACAGCTGGGGACCACGGTGGCCTGTTCACCTACTGACTCCCTGGGGAAAGGGCCTGGTTGACGACGCTCCCACGGGTGCAGAGGCCCTGCTTGCCCCGGCCCTCCCCGGCCCCCTGACTCAGGGCCCTGCACACCCACCCCTCCAGCCTCTCCCCGAGACTACTGCTTCCATAGACCCGGCTTTGTCTACCTCTCCAAACCGTACGGTGCCGTGGGGCACATCTCTTTGTGTGTCTCTCTGCCTGTAAACCATAAATGCCTGTGAGCAGGACAGGTCTTTCTCATCATCATCTCCCCAACATCCTACAGAGATTTGATTTGGCACTTCAGACACTTACATGCTGGGGGGGAGGAGAGGAAACGGAAGAAGGGAAAGAAGGAGGGATGGAGGGGAGGAAGGAGAGGGGAGAGGTGCTGGTGGGAGTGAGCTGGGCAGTCCTGGAGAAACTCGGGGCAGTGCAGCATCAGGACCAGACAGGGTTGGGCAGCTGACCTCACCAGGTCATTCAGACGTGGATGCCAGATGCCAGGACCACTGCATTTCCGCCTGGCGTGGCAGAGCTGGGAGGAGCCCTGGGCCCCTCTGCCCTCAGCATCCTAGGACCAAAGACCCCCTTCCCTGGGAATCGCCAGTCCTCGGCTGTTCCTATCTTTCTCGTTTCAATAATTCTTGCAGCCAATGTTGTGTAAATAAAATTATTCTTCCCCAAAAAATCATTAGCAGGGCCCGACATTAAATCCCCTGCAATCTGTGTAATTAACTGCATGTAACACAGGGCATTAGAGGATCCATTTACTAATCACCACTCCTCTGCTCCAGGCACCTAATTAAATCCCTTCCTGTTTATCCATTTACAGGATCCAGGGCAAAGATACAGGCCACCGGGAAAGCTGCTGTCATAAATCCGCTTTTTGTAATTGTCAGAGGGTGCAGATCCACCTTGTGTATTTGCATTTCACTCCCACCACTCAGTCCCCTCCCTCCCAGACTCGTGACTCTCCACCCAGGCCCCTGCAGGGAAGGAGGACGCTGCACCTGGGAGGTGGGCGCAGGAACAAGCACCCACGAGGTCCAGGTGAGCGCCTTGCCCGCGACACACCTACCCCCGGGTCACACCTTTGCCGCTGCGGCCCCTTCACGTGAAAACTTTGTGCCACCCTCGCCTACGTCTGTTAGATGGGGCTCTGGGACCACCTTTCCATCCTGGGCCTCCTGCTTGTCCCCTTAACAGCAGCAGCTGGGGCAACTGGGGGTGATTTTGTCCCTTCACTGAGGTCCCCAGACAGCTGTCTCCTCGGAAACGGGGCCTCAGGAACACAGCTGTGGCATCTGACATGAGTTTTGAATCCTGGCACCTCCTAGCCCTTGTGACTTTGGGGAGGCACATGACCTCCCAAGCTCCCGTTTCCTAGATTATCAAAGGGGACAATTCTGTTGGCCAGGACGGTCGTGGAGGTGTGAGTAAGCAGTCAAGGGAAGTAACAAGGCTCCCCAGGACAATCCCCCGCCGATGGGCATTGAGCACTTGCTATCTGCCAGCACCGCACATAACCCTGAAGGACGGCCTGTCACCCAGCCCTGTGAACGGGCACGTTCAGGGTCCTGGAGGTCAGGCCACTTGCCCAGCACCCAGTGGCTACTGGCAGAGACTTGTACAAACAAACCCAGGTCTGAGGAAGCAGATAAACAGGGCCAGGCAGGGTGTGGAGCGACAGTTGGTGGGGACCAGGTTTCTTTTGGGGTGAGAGTCGCACAGCTCTGTGAATATACTAGAAGCCCTGAATTGCACATTTTAAACAGGTGACTTTCACAGTATGTGAATTACATCACAGCGAAACATCACCCACGCAGCCCAGGCCGTGACAAAGCCCACCCACGGACCTCTGGGGCCCCCAGCAGCTGGAGGAGACAAGGAAAAGTCCCTCCCCTGGAGCCTCCAAAAGGAGCGTGGCCTTGAGCCCTGGATTTTGGACTCTGGCCTCCAGAACTGTTGTTTCCAGGCACCCGGTTTGCGGCGATCTGTTACAGCAGCGCAGCGAACTCATACTTCTTCTGAATCAGCATCTGAATTTTATAAGATCCCCAGGTAATTCAGTGCAAGTTACAGCTTGAAAAACACTGGCCTCCAGGTGCCTGGAGCCCAGGCTGTCTCTGGGCTGAGCAAGACTTGGGTCTGAACTCAATGCTAATAACAATACCTCCACTCAGAGTGGGAAACCGAGGCAGGAAGTGAAATAGCTATGCCAAGGGCGCACGACACAGGGCCAAGCGCCCTGCCCCAGGGCCCTTGTCCACACGGCTGCGAGAGTGAGGAGGGCCCTGGTCCCAGCATCGTCATGGTCCATCCAGAGCGCAGGAGGCGGGCGGGGAAGCTGAAATCAGGTGGCCAGACTGAGTTTGTTGGAAGAGATTCGAATTCAACCTGAAAGCACCGGCTGCCTGCAATGAGCCTCCACTGCCCGGATGCTGGCCCCCCGCAGATGCCCAGGATGGCTTGATTCCCCTCGTGGGATGGTTCTCTGCACCCTGTCCCTGAGACGGAGATGGGGATGCAGGAGGTTCTCTGGGAGCCCTCTCTGGTGAGGGCCTGTCCGGTGAAGGAAGCAGGATCAGGCAGCGGGAGAAACTGAGCTGCGAGGCGGGCTTGACAAAGGCCTCAGTGCGTCCCGCAGGTGCTCGGGGCCATCCCAGATCAGGGCGAGAGGCCAAGGCTTTCGGCCCCACACGGGCCAGTCTGGGATACTAGCCGCCCTCAGAAGAAGGCATGGGCTGGGGCCAGGCTGCTCTCTTCGGCCAAGGGCGAGCCTGCAGAGGGCTCGCTGAGAGCGCAGGGGGTGCAGGGAATCTGGGCAGCGTGAACCAGCTCCCATCACCCTCAGCCTGGTGCCAGCCCCACGCGGTCCCCGCCATCCAGCTCTCCGTCTGAGTCCCCTCCCCCCACAGCTGCCTGCCTCCCACCAACGTGGAGGCCCCTCTTCCTGGTCAGCACAGAGGGCCTCAAGACCGGGGTCCAGTGCAGAGCTCGGGGGGCAGAGCCATTACCCACCTTGATCGGGGGGTCTGTGGTATTAATCATCCTTCACGTGCACAGTTAAATCAGGCAGCCTGCCAAGCCCGTCTCCAGCAATTTCCTCATGTTAATAATGCTTCCATTTGCCCCATGCAGCAAATCTGTCGCAACTAGCCCCCTTCTGGCCCATATTTTTAACTTTTAATTATGATCAGATGTGGGATATTGAGTAGTGTGAGGCCTTTCAGACGTCTACCGAGATTTCTTTCTAATAATGTAATTGTAAGGCTCTCGTGGCTCATAACTTGGGTCATTACTGAAGTACGTATACAGCGGTGTCTCCAAAGTTGGACCCTCCTCCCCTAAGAGGGGAGTTTCAGGGGGAGAATCGGAGGTTGGAGATGACCCGATGAGGAATAACAGAGGCAAAGACCTTCTCAGGTCCCGGCCGTGAGCCTCTGCTCCCAGGGGTGCCTCAGGTGCACCCTCCCCGACACCTGCTCCTGAGTCTCTGATCACCTGAGAACAGCTCTCCTGTGTCACAGAAGAGCCCTCACCAGGAGGGAGACGCGGGCCACCTCCCCTGGAGCAGGACGGTTAAGGGTTAGGGGGGCTTTGGGTCAGGAACCCCAGCTCTCTGAGTCTTCCATGCTCCCCCCCAAAAAGCAGCATCAGGAGGGTCGGTGAGGGGGTTCAGTGCCATAAGCCCCGTCACCTGCTTACACAGGACCTTGCTGATGGCAAGGTCACCCCACCAGCTGCAGTCGTGGGCATTGTTGTTCCTGGGCAGCGGTGCCTTGTCCAAAACAGGAGCTCAGCACCGAGCACATCCCTGCAAAGAGTGGTAGACACCCACACAGCCCACAGCCCGGTTCACACGTCTACCAGTGCAAGTTAGACGCTGACAGCTCTAAACTACAACCCTGATTGCTGGTTCTTTCCTTGCAAAACACCTGCTGGGTTCCCCAAAGACCCCTATCTTCCCTTCTACAGACCCACTCATCACCCCTGCTACTACGCCCAGGACGGGGCGGACGCCATGCCTTCTTCCCAAAGCAGGGCTGGTGGCAGGAGCCATCAGGGGCCACATCGTAGCCGTGGCTCTCAGACACACCCTGCCTTCCGACAGCTCCTAAACATCAGTCAAAGGACACCCAAGGCGGAGCCACAGGTAGTGTCCTCGTGGCCAGTGCCCCCAGTTGATCCGCTGGCCCTTGAGGTATCTTCAGCTGCTTGGCTGGACCTTTGCTGCCCCTGAGATAGTCACCACGGTTTGCCTTCCCTCCTGGTGACACCCTCCGGCCCCCGGAGTGCTGCCTTCTCTTTATGAGGCTCTCCCCAAGGCAAGAGAGTGTCTGTGGCCCACTTCCCGACTGGATGTGACTTCTTTGAGGCTGGCGGCTCCAATGTGCGCCTGAAGATGAGAACCACCGCCTGAGGGTCCATCTGCGACCCCGTGATCTGCACGTGCTAGCTCCAGACCACCTGTACAGGGACCACCAGGAGGCTGGGAGACAGCCCTGCCAACAGCCGCCCCTCCCACACCTCCCAACCCTGGAAGGGGACATGAAGAGTCCACCAAAGGTTGGAGAAGCAAGATGGGCACTTCCCCAAAGAAAACGTGGCCACGTGCCATGTTCTGCCCCCCACCCCATGGCAGGAAGGTAGGGGATCCTCCTGTCACTGCAGGTGAAGCCAGGGAACCCGGGGCTGGGCACCTGACTGTCCCAGGTGAGGGGCTATGCCTGGAGCATTCCTTGTGACAGAGCGGGGAGTCGGGCTATGTATGCCATGGCCATGGTGCCACGTTTGGGGGCAAAGACTCCAGGGGGGTTCTCTCCAGGAGGGCTGCTGGGTTCTGGTCATCTTGGAAGAGACCCCTCCCACAAAGACCACTTGGAGTGGCCAGGTGACCCCAGGAGAGGGGACAGTGGTGGCCAGCCAGCCAGCAGCCTCCCCACCCCAGGAGCCACAGGCGAGAGAGCCTCAGAGATGGGGTCTCCCAGGCCCACACAAGGACCCCGAGGAATCTGTCACACCCGGCAGGCACCAGCAGCAGTTTACAAGGCACCGTCCAGGGTGCCCTTCTGGCCCCTCTCGACTCTGCTGGTGCCAGGTGGGTGGGGGAGGGAGACCAGGTGGGGCTCAGGGAATCAGCCCACAGGCGTCTCACCCCCGAAGGCAAGGGCTTGACCTCGGATGAATGTCTTGAGATGAGTGACTGTTGGAAACACCATTTATTACTATGTATCGCTTATCAGGGATGAGAAGCAGGGCAGGGAAAGAACACCCAAGGGAGCAAGTCCAACAGGGAGGGTGAGAAAGAAGAGAATGCCGTCTGCTCCCGCCTCCCTGGTCCAGCGCCTCCAATAGACCAGTGACCAACTTGAGTCCAGTGGTGGATGAATACAGAAACCGGACGTGGTCCGTCCATACCATGGAATACTATGCAGCCTTAAAGAAGAATGAAATTCTGACCCAGGCTACAACACGGATGAACCTTGTAGACATCATGTTCAGTGAAATGAGCCAGTCACAGAAAGACCAGTCCTGTAGGACCCACCCCTGTGAGGTCGCTGGAGGAGTCAAACCCACAGAGACAGGAAGTAGGTGGTGGGGCCGGGGCTGGGGGAGGGGAGGGGAGTGAGTGTTTAATGGGGACAGGGCATCAGTCTGGGAAGATGAAAGAGCCCTGGAGACAGACGTGGTGATGGTTGCACAATAATGTGAATGAGCTCGATGCCCCTGAGCCGTGCACTTAAAAGTGCTTTAAGATGGTATCATTTATGTTATGTTTATTTTACCGCAATTTTAAAAATTTTAATAAGCCCATTACACATGTATTTATTTTTATCAAAACTCTGGAAGCGCGGACACCCAGCCCGTCTCTGGCCAAGGTGCTGATGACTACCTGCTCTCACTTCATCTCCATCGCTTGTTCCTAACTTTTCTACGCAAACACTCATCATCTTTGTTGGAAACAGGTGGAGTCATGTGGGCCCACCTGCTCAGAACGGCTAGGGGTACAGACAGCCAGACCAGCTGGTGGGACTCAGGAATGGAAGCTGGGGGACTGACCGCCCACAGGTCGGGGTTGAGTCTGCCCTGAGGGACCCAGGGTGTGACTCAGCACTTAGAGAAGAAGCAGAAAAGGTCATCTCTGGTGTCAGAGAGCATGGTGAGAGGCAAACGGCCCGGTCCGTTCCCCACCCTGAGCCAAAGCAAGAATGCCTGGGGCAGAGCCCGCCATTCAGGGGAGCCAAGCAGAGGGAACCGGACCAGCGAATCACTGCCAGCCATTTGAGCAAGTGGGTTCTCAGGCCATCAATAAATGATGAGTGGTTGCCACAGCAACAGCCCCACCATATTTCATCTCCTGGAGACTCAGGAAAGCTCCAGCAGTGCTGCAAAGAGCCGGGGTGAAAATGAAGGGGTTTCAGCCTCCCGTCTTTGTGTTGGCCAGACCCCAGGGTTCTGAGCACAGGGTGGACACTGCTTGGATGAGATGGGGTTTGGAGGGAACAGAAAGGATGGGTTTGAGGCAAGAAGGGTGGTGAGCGGCACAGCCCAGGAAGCAACAGGGAGACAAATTCAACCCCAGCTGACTGTTGCCCTTTGTTGTATTGTCCAGGTCATGTGACCTCTCTGAGCCTCAGTTTCCTCATCTGCAAAACGGAGATAGGCAAAATGGAATACGATACAATATGTGGAGTGCTGGGTGCATATCAGCATTCAGTAAATGGTATCTAACATCATTATTGTAGGTAAATAGATGTAAACTGTGTTTACCCACATAGTTACCATATTGGGGTGTTTTTATTCCTCTGTGTAAATCCATAATTCTATTTGGCATCACTTCTTCCTGAAAGACAGCCTTCAATATTCCTTGTGATGCAGGTGGTTGGTGGTTCATCCTTTCAGCTTGGTGTATCCAAAAAGCCTTTATTTCACCTTCATTTTTGAAAAAGTGTTTTCGCGGGGTATAGAACTCTAGATTGACAATTCTTTTTTCTCTCAGCACTTTAAAGATCTTTCCCTACTATCCTCTCACTGGTTTCCTATGAGAAATCCACTGTTTCCCTCATCGTTTTTTCTCCGAGTATAATGTGTCTTTTTTTTGGCTACTTTTCAGTCTTTGTTGCTGCACGCGGGCTTTCTCTAGTCGCAGATAGCAGGGGCTGCTCTTCGTTGTGGTGCGTAGGCTTCTCATTGTGGTGGCTTCTCTTGTTGCAGAGCACGGACTGTAGGCATGCGGGCCTCAGTAGTTGTGGCACACAGGCTCAGTAGTTGTGGCTCACGGGCTTAGTAGTTGTGGCACACGGGCTTAGTTGCTCCACAGCATGTGGGATCTTCCCGGCCCAGGGATCGAACCTGTGTCCCCTGTATTGGCAGGCGGATTCTTAACCACTGCGCCACCAGGGAAGTGCATAACGTGTCTTTTTCCTTTGGCTGCTTCATCACTGGTGTTGAGCGATTTGATTATAACATGCCTGGCTGCTGTTTTCTTCATGTAACTTGTGCTCAGGTTTCGATGAGCATCCTGAATCTGTGGGTTTACAGTTTTTATTAAATTTGGACATTTATGAGCCATCGTTTCTTCCAATAACTTTTTGTTCTCCTCTTTTCTCTCCTTCAGGGCTCCAATTGCTCATGTATTAGGCCACTGAAAGTCGTCCCGTGGCCCTCTGTGCACTGTTCATACTTGTGAGGTTTTTTCCTCTGTGTGTTCCATTTTGGATAACTTCTAATGCTATATCTTCAAGTTCATGTATCTTTTTTTCTGCAGTGTTTAATCCCATTCAGGTGTATTACTCATCTAAGACACTGCAGTCGGTTGTTCTCACTTCTAGAAGTTTGATTTGAGTCTCTTTTATACCTTTCACGCCTCTACTTAATACATCCAATTTTCCTGTGTGTGTTTCATTCTGGATACCTTCTAATGCTATATCTTCAAGTTCACATATCTTTTTTTCTGCAATGTTTAATCCCATCAGGTGTATTTCTCGCTTCAGACACTGCAGTTAGAAGTTTGATTTGAGTCTCTTTTATAGCTTTCACACCTCTACTTAATACGTTCAATTTCTCTCTGTGTGTTTCATTTTGGATACCTTCTAATGCTATATCTTCATGTTCACGTATCTTTTCTTCTGCAATGTTTAATCCCATCAGGTGTATTTCTCATCTCAGACACTGCAGTTGGTTGTTCTCACCTCTAGAAGTCTGATTTGAGTCTCTTTTGTAGCTTTCATGCCTCTGCTTAATACGTTCAATTTTCTTCTGGCTTTTTTTTTTTTTTAAACTAATAGCGGATTTTTTTTTTTTTTTTTTTTTGGGCTGTGTTGGGTCTTCGTTTCTGTGCATGGGCTTTCTCTAGTTGCGGCAAGCGGGGGCCACTCTTCTTCGCGGTGTGCGGGGCTCTCACTGTCGTGGTCTCTCTTGTTGCAGAGCACAGGATCCAGACGTGCAGGCTCAGTAATTGTGGCTCATGGACCTAGTTGCTCCACGGCATGTGGGATCTTCCCAGACCAGGGCTCGAACCCGTGTCCCCTGCATTGGCAGGCAGATTCTCAACCACTGCGCCACCAGGGAAACCCTCTTCCGGCTTTTTGAACATAGTTACAGCAACTGTTTTAATATCCTCGTCTGCCAATTCTAACATCTGGGCTAGTTCTGGGATGGTTTCGACGGATTGATTTTTCTCCTCCTTGAGGGTCATGTTTTCCTGCTTTTTGTGTGCCTGGTAATTTTTTACCAAATGCCCAACCTTATGAAGTTCACTTTGTTAGGTGCTGAATCTTTTTTGTTCAGGTAAGTAGTCTTGAGCTTTGTTTGGGGGTGCATTTATTTTGAAACAGTTTGAACCTTTCCGGTCTTGCTTTTAAGCTTCATTATGCAGGATCAGACAGGGGTTAACCTGGGTTTAGTTACTCCTCATGACTGAGGCCAGACCCTGCTGAGTGCTCCCTGCAGGGACCCATGAGTCACGAGGTTTCCCATCTGGCTGGTGGAAAGGAACCCTACTCCCAGCTCTGTCAGCCCAGGGGCTGTTTCCTCTCATCCTTTGGGTGGTTGGTCCTCTGCTAGACCTCAGGAACCCTCCTCACATGCATGCAGCAACCAGCACTCACATGAATATCGGCGGGGGCGGGGGGGGGCCTCCAAATCTCCCCTGTGCAGCTCTCTCCTCCGGGGCCCTGCCCTGTGACTCTAGATGCCTTGGTCTCCCTGGGCCCTCGGGTCCTTCTCCTCCACTCAGGGCTTCCATCAGGATCCTCCTGGGGTCCCCTCCCTGTGCCACAGCTGGAAACCCCCTCCTGGCCATGAGCTGGGGGCAATCTTAGGGCTCACCTCACTCCTTTCAACAATCACTTGCCCGGTGTCCAGTGTCCTGAAAACTGTGGTTTCATAGATTATGTCTGGATTTGGAGAGCAGCAGAGGGGAACACCGAGGCTTTGAGCAGACTCCCACCGGGACCTCGAGTTGGCCCCAAGTCCAAGTCCAGGGGCATCGAGCCAGGCCCACGTCTGGGCGGCAGTGCCAGCAGCATCACTGTCATTGTCATTTATATTTTAAGGGGAGACAAGAAAAGGGGAGGGTCTCACACCCACCGGGCCTCGTCTTTCAGCCTCAGTCTCTACTGGTCAGTAGGAAAGGCCTGTCTTTACCACTTGGTGCAAAGGCTGCTTGCAGACTGGAGGCCCACCCATGTTTCCCTGAGACCGGTCAGGGCCAGGCCAGCAGGCCCAGAGCACGGGAGTGTACAAGCCCATCTGGAGGACAGAGCCCCATGGGGCAGCTGGGCATCTACCCTACGCCCAGAGGGTTTCCCACCTCTGGGCCAGATCAGGGGCTGGGGGAGGGTCTGGAAGCCCCGAGAGAAGGGAGAGGGCTCTGCCAGGCTCTCAGGAATCTTATTTTCATCATCGCCATCATCTTCACCTGCATACGCAGGCCGCTATCACAGAAGGCCCCAGCCTGACCTTCCCTCCAACTCCCCACCGGGCCTCCACCCCTGCCCGGTCCACAGTGCCGGGGCCCCGCAGGGGCTCTCTCTAGACAGAGGGCCGGGCTCATCCCCTGGCTCTCCTTGGCTTCCCTGAGTCCCAGGAGAGACAAAGCCGGCAAAGCCACTGACCTCCAGCCAATGGGCCTCTCGCATAAAAATTTACCACCAGACCGTGAAATGTTTAAACACCATATTTCACTACTAAAAAGTGAGGCAGAAGCCAGCACCTTCTGAGCCAGGATTTTCCTGGGTACAGACGGGCATTTTATAGACCAAAGCGATAGAATAAAATAAATATGACCGGCGAGCTGCGGGGAGCGGGGAGCTCTGCCCAAGGAAGAACCTGGGGGGTCAGCCCCTCCCAGTGGGCAGCCTCGCTGCATTGTCTTGGGGCCACAGCGTGTCCTGGCTCAGAGCACTCGGCAGACAGGATGGTTCAAGTCTCCAGTTTCCAGAGGAAGAGCCTGAGGTCCTAAGAGCTCGCATGACTTGTGTAAGACCCCCCGGCCCTGTGATGGAGACAGGCTTGAGCCCGTGTGAATGCAAACCCTACTTGCCTGTTCTTGAGCCCCCATGCAGCCCACACCCAGGCCAGGAGGGCTTTGGCCTCCTCTTTGCACCCACAAGGGAGGGCGGGACACGGGGTAGTGGTGGAGAAACACAGCAACCCCTGGAGGGACACAGAGGGATGGGCGTGGAGGTGGAGGGAGGGCCCCCCTCTCTGCTCTGGGAGGCTGGAAATCCGGAAACCGGACCCAGGCGGCAGCTTCCACACAAGCAGGGTCCTCCCACCCTCCCCCACCTAGGGGACCCCCAAGGTCCTCTCCAGCCCCTGCCCTGGATGCCCTTGACCTCAGGGTGGGATGGGAGACTGGCCCCCCAGCCCAGACGGCCCCAGGCCTGCTCAGAGGCCACTTGCCCGGCTCAGCGGGGGGCAGGGGAGGTGAGGGGGATTAACAACCAGACGCCCCCCACCCTGGGCATCCCGGGGCTGAGAGCAGCAGGAGGGGCCGGTCGTCCACCCCTCGCGCCCCTCGTGCCCTCGTGCCCCTCGCGTGTACAGCCGGCACGTCCTGTGCCTACCGTGCCCCTGGCACGTGCGGGACACAGGGCACGTGGGAAGGGGGCATCTCCCGGCAGTGGACCCTACCACGCCCTAACATACAGACAGGTGAGGGGCGCCGGGGGGCCCGCATGCCCAGGGTCCCCTGCGGACCATCTCAGCCTGTGCTGCAGCGGGTGCGTTTGGGGTCGGGGGGAGCCCTGAGGGGATGAGGCGGAAGGCTGGGGACCCAGATCGGCAGCCTGAGCGGTGGGGAGCTTTCCTGAGCTCGGGGGCCACCATCAGAAGCTTTAGGCCGGAGGGGGCGAGAACAGGGGCAGCCTGTGCGCTCCCGGGGGCGGTGGTGAGAAGGGCGGGGGCACGTGGAGGGCAAGCCGTGCGGTCGGGCTGCAGGTGGAGGGAGGGGTGGCAGGGGGACGAGGCTGCCTGCCGGCCGTGTGGCCTTAGACAGGTGACCCCTCTGAGCCCGGAGGGCTTGGGGGTTAGGAATTAGGAATTAGAGGTCTTGGCCCAGAGCAGGGGTGGCTCCCCGCCTCCTCAAAGGGCCACATCGAATTGGCTCACACATGCTGCTGGTGTTGTCCTCAGCCATGGCCCCCCAGGGACCCCAGTCCCTCCCCTGCCATCCAGGAGACACCCACTCCCACCGAAGCCTCGCCTGCAGACTTCTGTGCCCGCGTGTTCCGCTCCAAGCAGCTCCCCGGAGTCGCTTCCCGAAACTGGCGGTCCCTCCCGAGAGGCGCTGAGCCCGCCCAAGACAACCGTGTTTGCCCTCTGCCGTGTGTTCTTTATGAAACCCGAGAGCACTCCAGGGTCCCAGAGAGCCCGTCCCGGCCAGGGTCACGTTCGAAGACTAACGGTCCAACAGCCAGAGTGAGTTCGTAAAAGAAATCCTGGCCTTTATTTATGCTTCTTAGAAAAACTGGAACTGATCCAAATCAGAGCTCAGAGACTCTTCGTCAAGCCCTTTACTTTCTTCTTTTTCTCCCACAACCCACAGATGCTCCAGAACCTCCAAGAATGTCCATCCCAGAGTCCCCACCACCCTCCGCTCCTGGGTCCTTAAACTCCGACCGCCGCCCAGATGCTTCAGAGCCCGGGACATCCGGGAGATGCAGCCCAGCCAACACCCTGCCCTCACCTCCCTTCTTCCCGCTCTCCCCTCCCCCTGCCCTCCCCCGCCCGCTGGCCCAAGATCCAGGCCACAAAGGCCCAGACTGCCCTCCCAGAGCAAAGCCCACATGCTCTCTTAGGAGGGAAGACTGGATGCAGAATTCGCAGAGCTGGTCCCCAACACCTCAGAGAACAGTGATTTCCCATTTGCCCCCAAAGCCCGCTGGCCCTGCCCTGTCCCCACTGGGACAGCCCTGAAAGATGAGATAATTCCAAACGGGGACATCAGGGCCACCAGGAACAAGAGGAGCCTGGCCCAGGGCCTGGGAGGGTTCCAAGACCTGCAGCCCCACCTCCATCCGGCCCCTCCTTTGGCGGCGGGAGCCTCCCATCCACACCCGTCCACCAGGAAGGGGGCCGCCACCTCCCTCTGCCCCTCCACACTCCCCAAGAGAGGAGGGAAGCATCAGGGTGCCCTTGAGGTCTGGCTGACCCCAGCCCCAGCGAGACCAGCCTGCCCTGCTGCCCTCCCACTGGGCAGTATCCGGCGCGGGAGGACCAGTTCCTCACCCAGGTCTGCCATCTCAGCGGGGCAGTGAGGCAGCAACTAATTACGCTCCCCAGGGAAGGCCTTTCTGCTTTCTGTCCTTTTTAATGAGGCTCTGGGTCTGAGCCTCTAATCACCACCGTCAATTATCTGTGGGCGGGTCAGGCTGCCCACCTTCATGAGCCCCCTATGCCCAGGTCTCATCCTGCAAGGCGTGGGGCAGGCACGTCAGAGAGCAGAGAGCTGGCCAAAGAGGGCACAGCCGGCAGAGGAAAAGGAGGCCTGGGGGACCCCAGCAGATCCCCAGTCCTCTGGATTTGAGACATGCTGGGACCTGGGACCCTTTGCTGCAGTGCTTGCACCTGGACACACCTCTCCTCGAGCATCAAAATACAAAGAAACTATAAGGGACTAAAAATAACTGCGTGCATGCACAGTTGGGGCAAATTCTGGACAAAAGATACAAAGAGATCAAAAAGCCCAACTGCCACTTCTGAAGAGCCGGGAGCAAAAGCAGGGTCCTGCGCATGCCCCCTGCACGCACCGCCACCAAGGGGGTGGGCAAACCTCCTAAGCCACCCCTCCGGCCCGACCCCGGGACACACCCCTACCCTCACCCCATAGAAGGAACCAGCTCGCCCCCCACCCTCAGGGAGGGAGCAAGGGAACCTGTTGCTTGTTCCCGCTTCCCCGCTGCTGCAGCAGGGGCCCCAGTACAGCCTCGCCTGAATTTCTTGTCTGGCCGCTAGTCAATTTGTATTGATTGGGGAAGGTCAAGAACCCTGGTTGGTATCAGACTGAGTGTCCCTGCCATAGGCAGGAGACCCACACCTGACCCCCAGCCCTCCTCTGGCGCCCCCGCCAGCTCAGCAAAGGCTCAGTTCTCCTCCCAGATCCACACCTTCCTTCCCAACCCAGCCCCTCATCAGCCAGACCACGGGCCACGCTACAAAGGGGCCTCCTCTCTGCCCTCCTGCCACCCCTCTGCCGCCCAACCCAACCACTTTCTTCTCTGTCCCCCCCCAAAGACTGTCAGCACCATAAAGGCAGCAGGGGCTCTGCTGCATCCACTGCTGTAGACCCGTGGACCCCAGTGGGGACCATTCTGCCCCCCAGGGGACACTCAGCATGTCTGGAGACACTTTGGTTGTCACACTGCCAGGGGACGCTCCTGGTATCCAGCGGGCAGGGGCCTGGGACGCTGCTCAACACCCTGCGATGCCCGGGATGGCCCCATGACAAAGATCAGTCCAGCTCCAAATGGCCACAGTG
This sequence comes from Balaenoptera physalus, assembly GCF_965194825.1. NCBI lineage: Eukaryota > Metazoa > Chordata > Mammalia > Artiodactyla > Balaenopteridae > Balaenoptera > Balaenoptera physalus. Next base: position 3,594,455 of record NC_138886.1, read on the forward strand.
CCCGGGGAACGGATCTGCGAGAGACTCGCCACCTGGCACAGGGCCAGGCACACGGTAAGAGCTCTGTGATGTGTGCCCACGAAAGGCCAAAACATGAACTCGCCGGTAACAAATGAATGATGGGTGACTGCTTCCGAAGCTGCAGGGAGGGGCTGATGTGTATTTTGAGACGTGCTCACATATGTACGAAGGTTCTCTGCAACAGTAGAGTTCATCAGAGCACAGGGACATCGCCCTGCCCCGGAGTACACACCCTCCACATGCCCCCTGCACCCCTGCCCTTCCCCAAGTCCCGCCCACGAGCTGAAGCCACACCCACCACCCTCTCTCCACCCTCCTGGGCTTCGTGGACCACACCCCACAGAGGAGAAGCCTCAGTCCTGCCCTTTGGGGCTCTGTGCCCAGGGACAGATCATCATCTCCCTTGATCCTCAGTTTCCAGCAATGGCCGCTGCCTGGCCACGACCCAGGACCGTCATGACAAAGGAACGAAACACTGGACTTGGAAGCACCTTGTAAATTGTTGGGTGCCACACCACCAGGAAGAGCATCCCTCCCGTGCTGTTGGGCCCTCCAGGCCCAGCCCCTTCTTCACCAGGGCACCTGGGCATTTCATGGGGCTGGAGTCCAGGGCCCACGTGTGCAGCTGCCTGCAGCCAGGCAGCCCACAGGCCCCAGCACGCTCGCTCAGAGAAGGAAGGAACCAGGCAGATGGCTCATGGGCAGGCTGGTGGCACCACCCCGTGTGGGCAGTCAACGCAGGCTTCTTTGTGCTGCCTCCTCCGCACTGTATCAGGAGACACATGGGGAGAACGAGTTTGGCCCCAGAGATAGGCCTCCAGGATCTCAGCTAAGTTGTCTGTCTTCCAGGAAGCCTTCCTTGATCGCCCCCCGCCCCCATCAGGCACGGCTCTGCTGGCTGCCTCTGCACCTGTGCTGCCCTCACCCCACCCACTCCACACCCATGGATGCAACTGGTTTGCTCATCTGTCACCCCACCAGACTTTGGTTCCATGAGGGCAGAAACTATCTGGTTTTTCGCCTTTGGATCTCTCCCTCCCTGCCCACTCCCAGACCTAAACTGACTGTGTGACTTGCTCAAGAAAAATATTTATAGAATGAGGGGATGGATGGACGGACGGATGGATAGGTGGATGGATGGATGGGTGGATGGATGGATGGATGGATGGATGGATGGGTGGGTGGATGGATGGATGGATGGATGGATGGATGGATGGATGGATGGATGGATGGATGGGTGGGTGGATGGATGGATGGATGGATGGATGGATGGGTGGATGGATGGATGGATGGATGGATGGATGGATGGATGGATGGGTGGGTGGATATATGGCTGGCTGGCTGGATGGATACATGGCTGGATGGACGGATGGATGGATGGATGGACAGACAGATGGATGGACGGATGGACAGACGGACAGATGGATGGATGGACAGACAGACAGATGGATGGATGAATGGGTGGGTGGGTGGATGGATGGATGGATACATGGCTGGATGGATGTATAGATGGAAAGATAGTGGGTGGACAAACCGACAGACAGACAAATGGAGAGGATGGATGGATAAATGGATGGATGGTAGATGATTGGTTAGATGAGTGGATGGGTGGATGGATGGATGGAAAGGCAGATGGTTGGTTGGATGAGTGGATAGATTCCCGGACAATTAACACACTCAGCACATAAGTAGAGGCCTAACATGAGGTGCAGAAAAGCAAGAGGTGGACAGAGGCAGGGCCCAGGCCTGGAGCCAAGTCAGGAGGCCCTAGGACAGCAAGCCCAGGGAAGCAGGACCATTTGCGGGGCAGAGCCAGGAGTTGGGAGTGATTAAGCCTGCATGCTCGTCCCTGGAGTCCCAGCAGCCCTGCGTTCATTAAGGTGTTGATTAGGAGAATATCATGGGAAATAGACATTGAGGTCTGAGGTGCTCCCAACCCTGGCACCACCAACCTCCTGATCAAGTGTCTTTCAGGGTCTCCCCATGGCCCCAGGGCCACACTGCCTGCAGAGAGTCTCCAGGAGTGAAGGAATCCTTGAGCCCGCAGGGTCCCTGCCCAGGACGATTCAAATGACCTTCTGAGGCCCCCACTTGTCCCCTCCCTCCACCAAAGAAAATTCAAAGATCCAAATACCAAGGACTTTAAAAACCGCCCAGGGACTTCCCTGGTGGTCCAGTGGTTAAGAATCCACCTTCCAATGCAGGGGACATGGGTTCGATCCTGGTCGGGGAACTAAGATCCCACATGCCATCGGGCAACTAAGCACGAGCACCGCCCGCACGCTCTAGAGCCTGCATGCCCCAACAAGAGAGCCCGCGTGCCACAACTACTGAGCCTGCGTGCTCTGGAGCGGGCGCACCACAACTAGAGAGAAACCCGCGTGTCACAACAAAGAGCCCGCATGCCGCAACGAAAGATCCTGCATGCAGCAACGAAGATCCCGAGGGCCGCAACTAAGACCCAACGCAGCCAAATAAATAAATAAATCATAAAAAAAAAAAAACGCCCAGCTCAGGCTGCCTGTAAGCACCCTGGGTGGACTTCCCTGGTGGTCCAATGGCTAAGACTCCACGCTTCCAATGCAGGGGGCACAGGTTCATTCCCTGGTTGGGGAACTAAGATCCTGCATGCCCTGCGGCAGGGCCAAAAAAAAAAAAAAAGATAAAAGAAGAACCCTGGGGGGCTCAGCCCTTCACCCACGGCCCTGGTCCCCACCCCGTCTTTCCTTTCTCACGTCCTCATGTCTGAACAGGGCGCCCTTTACGTATCCTGCTCATTTGAGACATGCACAAGGCTGTCTGTTAGGTCTCTGCCTCTCAATTTCCAGATGCAAAACTGAGGCTCCATGAGGCGGGGTAACTTGCCTTGGCCAAGAGGACACAGGCCAGAGCTGACCCCACGTGTGCTGTGGGCTGTTGGGCAACGTCCCCTTGGCCAACTGCACAGCAGTTGTGGAGGTTTGCCCATCACCTGCTGATGAACCTGGACGGTCCTGGCACCCAGGAGGCGGGAGGGAGGCTCGGGGACCTGCCGGAGCCAAGAGCCCAGCCCCAGAAGCCAGTGGGTGCCTGGGACTCACGGTTTCCCTAACACTTGCACACCTGAGATAGGTGTGGTCACCCTGGGACACTCCCATCCCATTCACAGGGGAAGGAGCAAAGCCCAGAAAGGTCTCACCACCAAGCAGAGGAAGCAGGGGCTTCGGTGTCTGGCTCAGCCCTAGTGCACCGTGTGACCCCGGCAAGCCCCTTCCCCCTCTGCACCCCACCCTCATCTCCCACAGGGTGCAGGGGTGCAGAAGACCCCCCTTGTAGGGTGGAGAGTTCTGTTCCTGGGCTGCCCTGCAGCTCCCCAAGGCCCGTCCATCTCTGGACCTCTCTGATCCCCACGGGGACCTTCGGTGTGATAAACAGACAAGGACCCTCGTACGGGACAGGACAGCAGGTTTGAGGCAGCTCAGCATGTCTTTGCTGATGACGCCGTTTCTCAAGGTGGGGATGGGGGATTTCACGTCAAGTTGGGACAAATTAAAACACATCTGTCATCCGTTCGGAAGGCGTCCAGCCCCCGGGGAGGCCAGGCACCGTCTTACTGCAGCTCGCCCGGTGCCAAGTCAACTGCGGGAGCAGCGGGCTTCTGGCTGAGGACACGCAGGGCAGGGCTGTGGTTGATCCCGGGCCCATCGCTCAGCCCGGACGGAGCCCTGGCTTCAGCTTCACTGGAACCTCGTCCACACTCTGCCCTTGGCCATGATGACCGCACTTTGGGAGGACCCTCCCTGCTTCCTCGAGGTGCCTCCTGCTGAGCGGGTGACAGCCCGGGGAGTCCTGGCACAGGCTCAGCCCCGGAACTGGGGGGTGTGGTCCCAGACGGCGCTGGTGGTGGGAGTGGCGGTGAGGACCGCTGTGTGGGCCCCACAGCGAGCCTTCTTCACCTGGATTAACTTGTTCAGCCCTCAGAGCAAACACCGTTCCCATCAGCATCTACGGAGGGGGCCCTGCACGTCTGCAGGGCTCCCCTCACCTGGAGCAGTAATTACATCTCCCTCGGGACCACAGGGAGAAACACGGGCACTGGCAGAGCAGGTGGGCCAGGGTCTAAGCCCACCGTGGGCCAGGGTACGGCCCTGAGGGTGCGACTGCTAAGACCGGCCCCCAAGGCTGGAGAGGCCGGAGGGTCGGAAAGGGCAGGGGCCACTGAGACTGCAGTAGGTGGACCCTGGGCAGGACTGACGGCCAGGAGGGGTCTCAGAGTGGACCCAGGGTCCTCGCAGCTGCTGCACAGGCAGCCGGTGGGGGAAGGGCTTCACGGTCCTCAGAGGGACACCCTTGGCCGGCTGAGGTGGCTGCCTGACCACAGAGGAGGACAGATGTGCTTGGGGTGCACCCTGGGGACGGGCGGGCTGGCCTTGCACACCTCACCTGGGGAAGACGGGCCCTGCACACCTCACCTGGGGAAGACGGCAGCCCCTCCGGAGCTACTCGGCTTAACCGTGTGCTGAGAACTCAACCCACAGCCCACTGGCCCCTGCGTCACGTCCCAGCTGGGCGCTGTCATCGACTGCTTTGCGCAGGAGAGCCTTGAACCGCCCCGGGGGGCTGACCCCAGGCCCATCCCATGGATACGCCCCCATCCTGTGCCAGCTCCCAGCCGTCTCTGCCCAGCCTCCATCACCTCCTTCCCGGGAGGATCCCACTGTCCGTCTCGCCCCTCACAGCCCAGCATTGCCCCCTCCGCCGACCCTGGCCCCCTCTCTCCTCTGACTCCTCACACCCCAGGTTTTCCTTGCCTCCTGGAGGACTTTATCTCGGCTCCAGAAAGATGCCCAGGGGTCCTCCTTACCTCCTCCGCCCCACCCACTACCGGCCACCCCCCAGCCCATCTCCCTGGCCTGGACCACCTCCAGGGGCTGCTCTCTGCTCCTGTCCCCCCACCCCCATCACCTTGGCTGCCCTGGCCCACCACCGTCCAGGTGCACCCTCCTTCCCGCCCCCTCCCCAGGCCACCCAACCGCCCGCAGGCTCCCAGCGCCCCCTGGTGCACAGTCGCAGGCTGGCCCTCGCCCTCCCTCCCGGGCAGCGCAGTGCAGGGACCCCTCCCCGCTCCCACACAGGTGATGCCGACGCCGACAGCAGGAGGGCGGACGGAGGTCTGAAAGGGGACCCCACGCCTGCGGAGGCGAGCGCAGCCCTGCGGTGACCTGCTCCAGTGGGGGTGGAAGAGCCTCACGGGGGTGAAAGGTCGGGGGCCCACATTCAGAGATGACACCAAAGGTCCCCATCTACGAGCAGCCATGGTTCTGACGTATTAGGGCCCGGGGGCCCCAGGGCCACGGTTCACTTACTTATTCAACCCTCATTTTACCGAGTGCCGACCGCGTGCGGAGGGACCCAGCTCGGCGGCCCGGCTCACAGAGCGCCCCATCTGGGGGGACAGAGGCGTGAGTGAGCCACGCGGTCACCCAGCAGAGGGATGCACATGGGGTCTCACAGAGCCCCGAGAAGGGGCCCATCCCACCAGGGCTGCGGGGCGGGAGACGCACCAGGCTGGGCTGCTCACAGGAGCTCAGGGGTCTGAGCAGAGGATGGACGTGGTCAGATTGCTGAGTTAGGGGGAGGACTTCGGCCGCCCAGGGAGGACGCTGCCCGTGGAGGGGGCCATCTCAGGGTCCAGGGCAGGGCCGAGGGGGTGACAATGTGGGGTGATGGGGTGGGAAGAGGAGACAGCCACGTGGAGGCCAAGCTGGCAGGCCTGGTGACTGGGTGGACTTGGGGTGAGGGGGCAACAGGGGGGACCCCAGGCCAGGGCGGGGCCCCCAGGAGGAGAGATTTCTAGAGGAAGACGGAGATGTGAGTGGGGGTCAGGGGCCGTTTAGGGGACTCTGCAGTGTCCGTGGGGAGTGGCACTGGCAGCACAGTGGGTGCTGGGGGGAGGCACACGGGACACGGCCGGCAGAGCCCCAGGGCGACCACGGGGCCTCACAGCCATCTCCTGCCTTCACGCCTGTTCACTGCCAACATGTACGAAGACCCCAGGGCCGGGAGGCCGGGGTCCCAGCACCGGTTCCCAGGCCATTTGTTGAAGAAAAGAGTGAGGTGTGAGAACGCGTGGGAAAGTGGAGGGATACTTTTTCCCACAAAAACAATGTTACAGCTTCTGGCTGGCGTGAGCAGGGCAGTGGGTGTCTTTGTCGAGCAGATGTTGGGGAGAGAGCAGGACTCCACGGGCGGCACTCAGGCAGCAGCAGCAGAGACAGCTCGGCTGCCTTCACGCTCTGGATGCGGTTCTGGTTTTTATAAACTGACACATAGATGGCACTTTTTCCTGTGCCAGGCACTGTGCTGAGCAGGTCTCAAACTCCAGTCCGCTTAATCCCAGTGACCACCCTATGGTTCAACGCCTGACTGTATGTATTTTGCCTTTTGTGGAAACGTCCGAGACAGGAGCAAGGACACTCCTGGGCCCCGAAGCCAGCGTGCTCCCCGGAAGGAGAGCAGTGCTGGGGAAGGAGCAGCCTCAGGGGAGGGAGCGGCCTCCGGAAGGGGGCAGCTGGGAATCAGGCCCACCCTCCGCCACCCTCACTCAGGCCCCCATCCTGGCCTCTACCAGACGAGCCCCCAGAGGGCCCAGGACCAGGGTTGGGGCATTTGCTCCTGGATCTGTGCTCGCTCTTTCAGGCTAAGTACTGGTTGCTTTTGGCCACGCTGTCTCCTTTGTTCCCCCCAGGCCCCTTGGGTTTTAAGGGAAACGGCCCTGACATCCAGGTCTGCTCAGCTCCAGGCCTGGAGGACTTGGTCTCGTTGCTGGGACAGCCCTAGTCTTTCAGCCACCGGCCAGCTGTGGGCAGGGACCCCCGAGCTGCCCCTGACGGGAGCCGAGGAACTGAGCCCAGAAGCACGACAGTCTCACCACAAGCAGGGTCAGCCAGACCCAGGCCCCCAAGGAGACAGCCTGCACCTGCACGAGAGCCACACACAAGCCCTCCCAGGGGTACTAGAGACCCGGATGCAGGGCCCACCCTGGGGGGAAAGGAGCTTGACCCCATCTGGGTGGAGTGACCCCATCTGGGCGGAGTGACCCCAGCTGCCTTCCAGCCCTTCCCAAGCCACTGCCCCAGAGGCTGCCAGGCGGTTTGCTCCCTCAGAGGCAGCTGGATGGGCTCTGCCAGGACCTTGCAGGTGGCAGGGCTGCCCTGAGCCCAGGACCAGCCAAGGCCAGGGCTCCAGCTCCTGTGCCCAGAGCAGTCTCTTCAACGGGTCTCGGCCCTGTGGCTCCCCAGGCCCACAGCCGTGTGCCCACACACAGGGAAGCCAGTGACCCAAACAGGGTCAGCAGGACCCTGGCACCCCTCCCCCAACTCTGGGGATCGGACTTGGGTCAAGTCAGGCCGTCACCGGACAGCTTCCTGGGGGCAGTAGTGGAGAGAACTTGGAGTGGACAGAACCCATCCACTTCCACAGGTCACTCACCATGTGACCTTGGACAGACTTTGTCCGGGCCCAGCCCCAGCCTGGGCCTGTGTGTCCCCCTCTGAAAATCAGGACTGTATGTCACCCATCACAGGGGTTGAGACTGGAGCTCTGTCCTGGTAAAAGAGCTCAAAACCTGGTAGAAGAAGGGGGCGGCCGAGGGGCAGTGCATGGGGGGCGGGGGGTACCAGGACACTCTGAGAACACCTGCCGCTACTAAGTGGGCCACCCACCCTGGTCCCCTAGGCCACTCCAGCAGCTCTGCCCGTCCCCTTCCTCTGCGCAAGGCCAGCTCATCAACCAGGCGGGGAGTGGGGTCCCATCACGACGGACAAGCATCCTCTAGAGACCGAGGGTGGGCAGGGGTCACCGCGGGCAGCATTTCCAGCTGGTTTCTTCAGGCGTCTCCCAGGAGACATCCCTTGGGTCACATAAATTTGAGAAATTCCGCACTCGGCTGCTACAGCAACTCACAAAGTGCAGGGATGTATTGACCACCTGGGAAGCATGGTGGACTTCATCAAAAACGATGTTTCCCAAACTTATTTGCCTGAATTCTTTTTTTTCTAGCCACACCTGTTAACATCCCCTGGAGCCCGTGTCCTGAGAAGCCCAGCTGGGAAATTCGGCCAAAATGTGTCTCAGAACAAGTTAAAGGGTGTGACCTCTGGGTGTGACCTGCCCTGTTCCATGACACCCTTGTCCCCTCCCTGCCTCCACCGCACACTCAGTATGAGAAAGAGCCCGAGTTCCAACACCCCGTCCTCAGACTCTCTTTTCTCCATTCAGGGACAGGAAATCATTCAACTAACGAAGCGGCTTACACCCGTGTCCAGGAGTGGGTAGGAACCAGACGTTCACAAAATGGATTTTCCAGAAAAACAGAAATTGGCAGTCTTCCCTCAAGCTAGTATCAGGAGGGAAAAAACCATGAACAATTTAAGTAATGACAGAAGAGAAAACTCACGAAATTCCCTGAATTCCCCTCTTAGGCTGATGGGAGGCCTGAGAAGTCCCAGGAAAACAATTTTAACTCTTCACCCAGCGCTTCTGCACCCATGAAGTCCTTTCCATCTTGTAAACTGGTGCTCGGAAGGAGCCTGGAGGGACCAGGCAAGCATTCCCCACCATGTGGCCTCGGGCCAGCCCTTCCTCTGCACCCACGTCCTCAGCCGTGGGCACTGAGCTGGACTCCGGGGAAACCAGGGGAAGAAACGCAGAACAAGGTGATCACGTGATGAGGCAGCCAGTGTGTCCTGAATTACATTGCTCTGAATTTTAACCCTAAGTAGGTATTAGGTTTGCAGGGCAGGGTTGGCGCTCGTGTCCGTTTGCCACCTGGATGCAGGGGCTCAGGGCAGATGAAGCGTTCTCCTTCAGTGACGACACACACTCACTCACACATCCACACATGGCTGCCTCTATTGTACTTACGGATTTGTTCGTGCATGTACTCCCCCAAGTATTGATAATGCAATGAGCACCGTTAGCCCCCAGACCTTATGGGCTCCCTCCATCCCCCCTCCCCACCTTCCTCACCATCCCAGAGATAATTGCCAGCCTGTGCTGATGTTTATTTGCTTCCTTTGCTGTTCATGAACAGTTTTATCGATCCAGAAGTATGCCGAAATCATCCGATGTTCAGTTTGTCTCTCTGCTGATGAGATCCACCAGTCACTGGCACGGCTCGTCTCCTGCCGGGGGACCCTCTGCTCTTGCAGCACCACGACTGGCCCATCTTTACCCCGGGGTGCTCTGCGGCACAAGTTGTGCACCTGTGCACACAGTCTCAGGGCGTGTGAACGTTCAACTTTGTAATATGAGCCCAAATTCTTCCGAAGTGTTTGTTCAAATCTATCCTCCCACCAGAAAGAGAAGGTCCTACAGACCCAACCGAGTTCACCACTTGGCAGGCTCTAGACTGCACTTAAGACGGAGTCACGGGTGGTCCTCATTTGTGCCTCATGTGGTGTCAGCCGTCTGTCTTCCCTCGTCTGAGAGATGCCTGTCCATGGCTTTTGCCCATTTTGCTATTGAGTTGTATGTCCTTTTCTTATTGGTGCATCAGAACTCTTTACATATGCTGGATCCTAATTTTTTGTCCATTATTTGCCTTGAGAATATCTTCACCCAGTCCATAGCTTGCTTTTTGCTCTCTTTAATCGCTCTCTTAATAGACAGGATTCTTAATTTTAATATCTTCAAATTGATCTAGTTTCCATTTACGGCCAGTGATTATGGTGTCTTGCTTACGAAATCCTTCCCCGCTCCCCCCCCCACCCGCAGGTTGGAGGAGGCTGGGCACTGAGAGGGAAGAGCAAGAATCCTATGGATGAGGATGTCCAGCGGGGAGGAGGCTGGGGGAGACCCTGAGACACCCCAGAGTGGTGTGAGGTCTCTGAGCACAGGGGGAGCTTGGGCTGGGAGGAGGAAGAGGAGGCAGAGTGACCCCCGTGGATCTGCACGCCCAGGGTGCTGGGACCCTCCGCCTTCTCAGGGAGAACCAGGCTGTGCCAGAGGGGGCAGCAGACAAGTTACATTCTGGCAGAGGGCCTCAGAGAACAAGGACTGACTGTCCCCACTGCCAAGGCCTGGGCAACCCCACATCTCCAGAATGCCCGCCCCCAAGGGAAGCTGAAGGGCGAGGGGGAAGAATTGGCCTTGACATCTCCCATCTCCCAAGAGGGGCCAGGAAAAGTCACCAGGAACGGGTGAGATTAAGTTTTGCACCCCAGATGCGCATGGGGGCTTCAGAGCCCAGTTCGTTCCCAGAGAAATACTGAGTTTCTACCTTCCCCGGCTGAAATGCCCGTCTGCCCCTGCATCGGGGCCTCGGCACCTGGAAAGGCCCCTGATGGGTTTGGAGGCAGACGTGCTGGGCCTGCCCAGAGTCTGGTTTTTGGTCCTGACTCTGGGCGCCTGGGTGGGACACATTCCGTCCTGGGCCCACCGTCCCCTCTGCGGCAGGAAGGGACCAGCCTGAGTGATGCCGTCCACGCCTCCCATGTGCAGACGGGACCAGGGTGGGGTTGGTGTCGCCGCCAGGCCAGGAGGCCCAAGGTCTCCATCAAACACACCGACCCATGGCCACGTAGCTCTGCCCCAGCTGCGCAGGCACAAGACTCCTGTCCCTCCCAGACTGACAAAGTGCCACACGGCAAGGCGCCGCTCCGAGGAACAGCACAGAGCCACGTTTGAAAAGGCAAAAAGAAACAGGTGACGTGAATTCCGCTCATATATTTTATTTAGGCCAAACATATCAATTGTCAATTTCAACGTGTAACCGATATAAAAATTATTGATGAGCTATTTGCATGTTTTTCTACTAAGTCGTTGTCAACATCGGGGGTGTATCGGTCACAGCCGCTGTCAGTCAGATGGCCACATCCGCTCGGGGGCTGGGGGCTGCCACATCCGATGTGCAGAGCAGAAAGGACACCGGGGTGGTGGATGAGAACGAGAAAAACTGCAGGTGCACTTTTTAGAAAAGAGAAGCCAATGGTCAGTGCAGGGAAGGACCAGAAAAGGGGCTGTTTCCATGCTCAGTTTCCACCGAGCCTGGCGTGACCATGTCTCCCGTGGGTGGGCTGAGGGCCTCAGGACTGATTTTTCTAGCATTTCAGTGACAGCCACATGGTTCGCGCCAATCCAAGGACATGACTGCCCCCTGCTGGACTCGCTGCTCCCTGCAGCCGTCCTCTTAGGTGGGGAAATCCTGGCACCCAGTGGGCACAGCTGGCATTTCTGCAAGAGGGGAGCTCCCATGGCCGGGCTGGGGCTCAGAAGTATAGGGGCCATCGGTGAAGGGGGTCAGAAGGTACAAACTTCCGGTTATAAAACAAATAAGTCCTGGGGACGTAATGTACAGCATGGTGACCATAGTTAATAACACTATATTGCACATTTGGAAATTGCTAAGAGAATAGATCTTAAAAGTTCTCATCACAAGAAAATTAAAATGTTGTAACTATGTATGGTGATGGGTGATAACTCGACTTATTGCGGCCATGATTCTGCAATATATACAAACACTGAATCATTACACTGTACACCTGAAACTAATATAAATGTCACATGTCAATTATACCTCGATTTAAAAAAAAAGAAAAAAGAAAAAAGAACGGGGCCACCTGGACCCAGTTTACCAAAAACATCAGAAATGGGGCTGGGAATAGGTTGAGGCCAGTGAGGCAATAGAATAACTTAATGGGGATGCCAGAAAACTCAGTAATCAAGATTTTAAATATATATATATATACATACATATATATTTTTTTAATGTAATTTTAAAAATCAAAATTAACACTAAACTATCCATGATGAACAAAATATCAAATGTTAAATAAATACAGGATCTGACCCTCGCCCAGTCCTGGAGGTGGTGGGGTCCTGCTTGGCTTTGGAGAGACCCACCTAAGCCGGCCCGGGACTCTCCCAGCTGCCAGAGGTTCTTTCTGGAAGAAGGTGGGTGTGTTAATCTGCTCAGGAGGCCATAACAAAATACCGTAGAACTGGGGGGGCTTAAACAACAGGAGTTTATCTTCTCACAGTTCTGGAGGCCAGAGTCCCAGATCCAGGGGCCAGCCAGATGGTATCTGGTGAAGCCTCAGTTCCCGGCGTGCAGATGCCTACTCTCTCCGCGTCCACACGTGGCCTTTCCTCGGTGCAGAGAGAGACCTCTGGTGTCTCGTCCCCTTCTTTTTTTCTTTATAACTTTTTATTTTATATTAGAGTATAGTTGATTAACAATGTTGTGCTAGTTTCAGGTATACAGCAAAGTGATTCAGTTGTACATATACATGTATCTATTCTTTTTCAAATTCTTTTCCCATTTAGGTTGTCACATTCTCTTCCCCTTCTGATCACGACTTCAGCCCTGTAGGATCAGGGCCCCACCCCCCATGACCTTATTTAACCATAATTGCCCCCCGAAAGGCCCCATCTCCAAATGCAGTCACATTAGGGGTTAGGGCTTCAACGTGTGAGTGTTGGGGCACAGTTCCATCCACAGCAGAGAGATACAGATACGGGAAGCAAACAAAGGCTCCTGCTACCTTCCCGCTTCTCTCTGACCCTCTGAGGCTGCCTGGGGGAGACTCTGTAGTCAGGCAGCTGGGCCCTAGAACCTGCCCAGCACCCTCCAACCTTTGGCAAAGACATGGGATAAGCATGGGCTCGATAACCCGCAAGCTCCACCCGCCTGCACAATCCTGGTGTCCTCACGGCTCAGACCAGGCTTCCCTGACCCTCCTGAGCAGCCAGGCCACGGGGCCAGCAGTGCAGCCACTGCCCAGCCCACAGGGTCTCCTGGATTCAGAGCTGACAGCGGGGGGAGCAGGAGCCCCCCCCCCCACAAGGGCTCTTTCAGCTCCCATGAGGATCCCGACGGCGGCCTCTGAGCTGTTGGATCCTTCATTTCCGTGACTCCCCATAGAGGGGCCCACGGTCACCCAGTAGGAAACCCGGGACAGCCCAGATCACGCAGACTGGCAGCCTCTGTCCATGGCTGTCCAGGGCCTGCCCCGCGGGGCCAGCGCACTGCGGGGATGGAAGATGGACCTTGGTTTCTCTGGGCGCCTCCAGCCAAACGGAACTGATTTCTTGGGAGATTTTGCAAGAGGTTCTAGACTCCTTCTCCCACAGAAGTGTCCTGGAGGTGGGAGGACGGTCGGGTTTACAACTTGCCCTCGAGAGGCACAGCCAGGAATGGACTGGGGGAGCTGCCCAGAAACGTAACAACCCCCCTTCACGGTCATTCCCTGCACTGACCATCGGCTTCTCTCTGTCTTTTTTTTAGTGCTTTCCCAAAAGAATTGAACACACATTCACCTATGTGTTAAAACGTGCTTAAAAATGGTTCATTTTGTGAATTTCACCTCACTTTGTTTTCAAGTGCTTGAATCCCTGCAGGACACTCTGCGCCCAGCTGTGGAGCCTGGGGTGGTTTAGAGCCTGGGGAGCTCCAGACTTTCAGGGGGTACTTCAGGTGATGCCATTCATCCGTCGTGCCCCCAGACACAAAGGACAGAAGTGCACACCTTCACCACAAATGTGTGCTGTATTCCAGCCTCAAAGACGTCTTAGAGACTCGGGGTGGCAGCTGTAAAACATGTCCCCAAAGCCACTGACCCTCTGCCTACTGAGAGCTGGGGTCTCTGTCACCGCCTTAAAGCTGGTAGATGGCTCCTCCAACGGAGGATGGAAGAGGGGAGATCTCTCTTTGCTCAGAGGCCAGTCAGCGCGCTGCTGGAATCCGGCTCCCTGGGCTTTCACCGTGGGAGACTCCCTCTCTGAACCTGGCCACCGCCTGGAGAAGCCCAATCCACATGGACAGGCCACAGGCAGGCGCCACCTTGGAGTCCGGCCTTCGGCACCACCGGGATGGGCCAGCCTCAGGCTCCAGCACTGGCACCTCCCAGCCGGGCCCAGACAACCTGGAACAGGGGCAAAGCCACCCCACTGCAGCCGGCTCGAACTCCTGACCTCCAGGCCCCTCCGCGAGCGTGATAAAACTGTGACTGCTTTATCTCACACAATTAAGGTTGAGGTGGTGTGTTTCACAGAAATAGAAAACCGGATCATCAAGAGAGTTCTTTATTTGAGTAACGGCTGCCCCATCACTTCCAATTTGAACGACCTCAAACTGATATCTTTTCCATCTAAAACCTCATGCTTTGCAGACATCTGAGCTCGCCCGTGTAAAGGCTTGGTGAATGGCAGTATTCTCAGGAAGTACGGAACCCACTGGAAAGCTCTACTGCTCAGAACCTTCCATTGCAAGGGACAGAAACACGAGCCAAACCAGCTTAGCCCAGAAAGGCAGGTGCCAGCGGGGCCAGGGCAGCCTCGGGCTGGATCCAGGGACCAAGGAGATGTCGTGGGCGTTTCCAACCCCTCTCTTAATCTCTCTCCCTCTGATGGCCTCTTTCCCTCCTTCTGGACCGTCTCCGCATGGCCAGGGGAAGGGTGGACGTGTCCACAGTGTCCCCGGTTCACACCGTCCCATGTCAGCAACCCGGATGGAAGCCCCCCCTTCGGTGCGTGTCACCCGTGCAGATTCACACCCCTATACGCACACACCCACACGTGCCCACATGGGAAGGACTCTCTCTACATAGCAAGACTTTGGGTCATAATTTCTATTTCCTTAGAAGCTGCATACACACTCATGTACATGTACACAGATGCACGGGGCCCATGTACATACACACAAGCACACACACACACACACGCCCACGTGTGCGCACACACACTGGGTCTTCTGATCCCCACACTCACTTTGGGGCCACCTGCCCTGGTGTCGCTCTGCCGTGCCCACAGGAGGTTTTCCAAGACCAGGCAGACGGCAGAACAATCGCTTTCTAACAACCCTTCCCGTGAAGGAGGCAGACAGACCTTCTTAATAAAAGACATCTAACAGAGGGAAATATTTGCACTGAAATGTAAAAACTGCTACTCCAAAGGGCATTTTTAATTATCTCTTTGAAGCTGGAAAGTGTCTTGCGTGGGTGCGGAGCCCGGAGGCTTGTTTTTCACTTTTCACTGCGTCATTGTCCTTGGGGGGGGGGGACCCGGAGGGATGGCAGCCCCGTCCTGGGCCCTAATGCTGATCCCCACGTTTTCTCGAGGCGCCCTGGCTGAGGACCATGCAAACCCTCCCACCTCGAGGCCTCGCTCCTGAGATGAAGACAGAGATGCCGCTCCCTGGCTGTGAGCTTGGTCCTGATGCCCCCTCCCTCCGCCTCTTGCCCCAGCCAGGCTCCCACTCCTTTGTTTATTCTACAGATACTGACAGAGTATCTTCTCCGTGCATGCATCAACTGAGACCTGCTTTCAGCTTGGAACATTTAAACGAATTAAGTCTCCCGTTGCCTTGAGTCAACCATGATAGAGCTGCAACCGTGAACTTCTGAGTTGCAGGATGCTCTGGGGACGGCAGTTCAGTGTGCAGGGGGCTCTGCCCTTTACAAGAGACAGATTTTTACACAAAACCATAAAGGCTCGCATGTTATTTTCTGCCAGAGTTCAGACTCCCACTTCCCTTTTCCTGAGAAATTCATCAGAAGCGGGGTTCCCAGGCCCAGCGCGACTGACACTGGCGCTGAATCACTTCCCGTCGCGGGGCCGCTGGGGCGCCTGCTGTGGGATGGGGAACATCATCCCGGCCTCTACCTGCTACATGCCACCCCTGCCCACTGTGACAACCGGTGGCATCTCCAGACTCCGTCCCGTGGCCCCTGGAAGGCAGTGCCCCCTTCTGTCCGGCACCACTGATTCAGAGGAAATACTTCTAGATTGGAGTCTTTCTGAGCCCGTTAGAGAAACTAACGGCTTCCTTTACATGTGAGGAAGGTCTCATCATTTGGCCAAGAACACCTTCCTGAGAGAGCAGGCCCAGCGAGCAGGACGTTTTTACAGGGAAATCTCCGACGGCAGGTTTGGCCGCCGCCTTCCCCATCGTGCCCTCTACTTCCCCATAATGATCAGACGGTCCGTCCAGGTTTCTACCTTTGACTGAGCCTTATCATTCCTGATACATCTTGACAGGCTCCCCCACTGCACACGGTTTGAGTGAATTTCCTGTGAGGAGCCTTTCATCTCGAATATAAACAGCCAAGGAGCCTCCCTACCAGAGACACAGTTGCTGAAACGCATGGAGCGTAATTGCTGCAAAGGAGGCGGCTTGGAGCCGGGGTGGGAGCCGGGGGTTCGCTTCTGAGGACGCAGCCCCTGTTTGAGCTCTTGCTTCTGTGATTCTTTCTGCAATTTGGATCCTCTTTGTGAGTTCATGTCCCTGAGGAGGTGGTGCCCCTCGGTCCCCGGCCTCCCTTCCCCGTCTGGGAGGGGGGGGTGGATTTTTCCACATCCAACTTCACGAGCTTTTGGGAGCATCTAGAACCTTCTGGGAGCATCCAGAATCTTCCAGAACCAGGCCCAGATTCTTCTGCCAGGGAGAAGAATCACTTCTGCACTTTTTACTCCGTGAAGTATCAGAAAGGAAAAATCATTATTTCCCCTCAAGGCTTTTATACAAATAAGCAAAATTCTAAGCAACAGGAAAAGAGAAAGGGAAGTGCCCAGTTTTTGGTTTTGTTTTTTTTTTTAATCCAGTGAAAGTTGTCCTCTTCGTTTGTTCTACCAGAAGGGTTTGTTTAAATTATTGGAACATAATAAACCATAATATGTGTTTTTATTAAGCTAAAGTTCTGTAAAAGATATTCCTAAAACCAAGATGACTTCAAAAATTTCTTTCAGGAAAAATGATTGCTGTCTTTAGCTATAAAAATAAGCCAGAAGAGAGTCTCCCAAAGGAGGTCATTGTGTTTTTTAAGAGAACCTTAGATATTTACTTGAAAAGCATGAGTTTGAGCCCTCTGCTGTGAGCATAGCTGAAGCTATGTCTTTATCTACCTAGATATCACGTTAAAACAACAAGAAGAGTTTTTTTTAAACCCCATGTTCAGAAAAACTAGGAGATAAGTATAAAGTACAGACTCTGAAAACACACATAAGGGAGAGGAGCTAAAACTGGGCAGAAGGAGGACGGGCATCTCAGAGGGTGGTGGGCAGATCCCAGGCAGCGGATCTCAGAAAGAACCAGCAGAGCGCATCCCTTGTAGATGAAAGGGGCTCGCTTGGAAGTGAAAACACTTGATGGTAACCAATGTGGGGATTGCAGGGAGAGGAGGGAGTCACACTGTCAGCAAAAATCCACCTGCACCAGGTTGGCTCAAAGAGCCCGAGAAGGTAGCGGACACACGTGGTTACTTGGGCCAGCAGTGTTTGCAGGAAGAGGTCCACTCAGGGCAGCGGAGGAACAAGCTTTGGAGTTGTGAGGCTGGGAGGTACGCTGAGCCCTCATCCAGAGCATCCACACGAGCAACGGGACAAAAATCAACAAGTGGGGTGATGTCAAACTAAAACGCTTCGGCCCAGCAAGGGAAAGAATCCACAAATGAAAAGGCAACTTGCACACTGGGAAAGAATATTTGCAAACCGTATGTCTGAGAAGGGGTTAATATCCAAAATAGATAAGGAACTCACACACCTCAACAGCAAAAACTATCCAATTTTTAAATGGGCAGAGGATGTGAATAGACATTTTTCTGAAGAGGACAGGCAGATGGCCAAGAGGTACATGAAAATGTGCTCCATGTCACTAATCATCAGGGAAATGCAAATCAAAACCACAATGAGATGTCAACTCACACCTGTCAGAATGGCTATCGTCAAAAAGAGAAGAGATGACAAGTGTTGGTGAAGATGTGGAGAAAAGGGAACCCTCGTGCACTGCTGGTGGGAATGTAAGTTGGTGAAGCCACCAATTGGAAAACAGTACAGAGGGTCCTCAAAAAATTAAAAATAGGGCTACCATATGACCCAGCAATTCCACTCCTGGGTGTATGTTAAAAGGTAATGAAAACAGGATCTAGAAGAGATGCATGCACCCCTCCCCCATGTTTATTTCAGCTTCATTCACAATAGCCAAGATATGGAAACAATCTAAGTGTCCATGAACAGATGAATGGATAAAGAAGATGTGGTGTATATACAATGGGATACCATTCATCCATGAGAAAGAAGTACATCCTGCCATTTGTGACAACATGGATGGACCTTGAGGGCATTATGCTGAGTGAAATAAAATGCTCAGACAGAGAAAGACAAACACTTTAAGATATCACTTATATGTGGAATCTAAAAAAGCCAAACAACTAAGAGAAAAGAAAATGTGAAAGAATTTAGAAAAATATTTATGTCATATCATTAAATATAAATGGGTTTAACTTATTATTCAAAGAAACAGACTTTCAGGTTGTACCTAAAAGCAAACCCAGTTCTGTGCTGCTCACAGAAATACATCTAAAATTACTAGAAATTTCTAAAATAAAAGGTTGTCAGTGGTATGTCAGGAAATGGAAAAAAGCAACTACGATTATGTGTTAGAGGATTATATGTTAAATACTGTCTACAGAAAATGAGGAATAAAGTTTAATATATACAGTTAAAATAGTAAAGGCAACACTATCACAAAAGTCAAAATCTTTCTAAGTATCATGACCTCAAATGGAGGAGAAAGGAATGAAGAATAATGAAAATGGTAAATATGCAAGTAAATGTAAATGAATATTAAATGTATAAAACAAAAAGATAGGAAATACAGAAGAGGGTGAGAGACATAGTAGATGGAGAGAAAAATCTAACACACATTTCACTAGGGTCCCAGAATAGGATGAGGCACAGAATGAGAAGCAATATATAAAGAGGTAATGGTTAAGAACTTTGCAAAACTGATGAAAGACATCAGTCTACATATTCAAGAAGCCTTGTGAAACCCCAAGGAGGATAAATAAGAATAAATCTATAACTAGACATTCATAGTATAAACCTGTTTAAAAATCTGCAATAAAGAGAAAATCTTAAGCAGCCAAAGAAATAAAGAAGGTTGTTGAATTGTCACACACACACAAAAACAATGAAATAATATCTTTGAAGTGCTAAAAATAATAATAATAGTAATAGCAATAGTTCTACTTAGAATTATCAGATAGAAGAGGTGGGGTGTTGGGAAACAATATACTCTTTACAGGAAATACACCTAAAACACAAATATACTTAAAAATTGAAAGTAAAAGAATAGGAAAAGATAGCATAAAATACCAGCCAAAGGAAAGCTGGTGTAGCTATCTATATCAATATCAGAAAAATAAACTTTAGAGCAAAAAGCATTACTAGACATAAAAAGAAAGACTTAATATTGATAAAATAATCAATTTATCAGGAATAATGACAATTCTAAATTTTTATGTACCTCATAAACAAAGAAAAATAGACAATTACACATCATGGGAGATTTTAATACAATCTCAGTAATTAAATAGAACAATCATTTGAAAATCAATATGGATATAGAATATTTGATCAACATGGCCAAGAAAACTGAGATTTGTTACTTCTTACAACTCCACACATTCTTCCCAAATGCACTCAGAGCATTTACAAAAATTAACCACGCACTGAGCCAGAAAGGATATCTCAAAAGTGTGAAAGGGCTGATATCATGAAGGGTACATTCTCTGACTTCAGGGAGTGTAGCAGATTGTAGTTTCAATAAAAATAGCTACAACAGTATTTCTGTTTCAAGGTCTTCCAGAACCGTGAAGAGATGGAGTCTAATTCCCCTCGCTTGGAACCTGGCAGGTCTTTCCCTTCAAGGACCAGAATCTAGTGGGATTGATGCTGAGAGACATCTAGGGCTGGGTTACAAAGCTGATGCCACCCAGCTAGCTCTCTCTCTCAGACAGGTCTCACCCTTAGAACGCAGCCATAATGCCGTGAGGAAGCTGAGGACACATGGAGAGCTCCTGTGAAGGTTTTCTGACCCAGCTAAGGTCCCAGCTGATGCATTAATTACTAGATGCATAAATGGATGAAACGTCATATAATTCCAGCCCCCCGCCTTTGAGTCATCCCCACTGAGCCCTACCCAAACTTCAGTTCCTGAGCAAAATAAATACCACTGTTGTTGTCATTTTAAACTGCTATGTTTTGGGGTGGTTTGTCACAAAGCAATATGTAACTGAGACACATCAAGCTAGAAATCAATACCCAGGGCTTCCCTGGTGGTGCAGTGGTTAAGAATCTGCCTGCCAATGCAGGGGACACAGGTTCGAACCCTGGTCCAGGAAGATCCCACATGCTGCAGAGCAACTAAGTCCATGCACCACAACTACTGAAGCCTGTGCTCTAGAGCCCATGCTCCGCAATAAGCGAAGCCACGGCAATGAGAAGCCCGCGCACTGCAATGAAAAGTAGCCCCCACTCGCTGCAACTAGAGAAAGCCCGCGCACAGCAACAAAGACCCAACACAGCCAATAAATAAATAAATAAATAAAAATTAGAAATCAATAACCAAAAAAAATCAGGAAATTTCCATACTTGGAAATTACCATTACATTATTATGAGAATATTTTAAACTAAATAATAATCAAATTGTAATATATCAAAACTTGTGAGATGCAGCTTAAGTCATGGCTTAGAAATGTATAGCCTTAAAAAGTATGTGAAATGAATAAGAAATGCTAAAAATTAATAGATGAGCGTCCATCTTTAAAAAAACTAGAGAAAGAATAGTAAAGCAAACCCAAAGAAAATGGATGGAGTAATACATATAATAGAAATTAATGAAATAGAACAGCATTTAATACAAAGTTTTCAACAAAGTGTAAATTTGGTTCTTGGAAAGAACTAATACAATTGATAGATCCATGGTGAAGAGGTTAATGAAAGAGAGAGGGAGAGAGAGAGAGAGAGAGAGAGAGAGAGGAGGCATAACTAACCAGTATCAAAAATGGAAAAGAGGACATCTCTACAGATCTTGTGCATATATACACAAAAGATATTAAAGTGATATTATGTACAACTCTATGCCAGTAAGTTTGAAAATTAGATTAAATGGACAAATTCTAAGAAAAATACAACTTACCAAAACTAGTATAAGTATAGATTCTAAATATTCCTAAGATCGTTAAATAAAAAACCCAGTAATAGATACAAAGAATAACATAAGACACTCAAATGTGTTCCAGAAACTCCTAGTTACTGATATTTAAAAATCTATCATTGTCCCTCACAACAGTGACAAAATAAAAATGAAAAATCATTTGAACATCTTACTAGTGAAGAAAAAGCATTCTATATATTCAACATCTATTCATGATAAATAGCTTGTAACAAACTAGGAATCAAATGGAGCTAGGAAAATATCAAAGATATCTACCAAAAAATAATACAACACACAACCCACTTGAATTCTTGTTCCAAGAAACTGGAATGCTTATTAATTTCAGGTAGGAATGCAAAATGGTACAGCTACTTTTGAAAACAATTTGGCAATTTCGTATAAACCTACCATGTGACCCAGTGGTTTCACTCTTGGTATTTACCCAAGAGAAAAGAAAATATCTGTTCATACTAAGACTTGTACACTATTTATGATAGCTTTGTCTATAATAGCCCCAAACTGAAAACAACACAAATGTCCATCAGTTGGTGAATGGATAAACAAATTGTGGTACATCCAACATTTAAAAGTAACAAACTATTGATAGATGCAGAGTCATGGATGAATCTCTAACTATTATGCTAGGTGAAAGAAGCCATATTCAAGTGGCTACATAATTGCCCTGAATCAGAATGTCCTTCAACTTCTGAATGGACAATGAAGACAGTAATTAAGTAACTAAGACAGGGAGGTTTGGCAATACAATGTGGAACCCAGATAGAAATGTGTGCATAAATGGATACTTGATTTATCACAAAAGTGGCACTGCAGAGAATTCAGGAATTATGTCTCCACTTAATGGTTCTGGGCAATTAAATATTCATATTTTTCTTTTTTTTTTTTAAAGGAATTCCTTTATTTTTATTTTATTTATTTATTTATTTATTTTTGGCTGTGTTGGGTCCTCGCCTCTGTGCAAGGGCCCCCCCCCAATTGTGGCAAGCAGGGGCCACTCTTCATCGCGGTGCACGGGCCTCTCACCATTGCGGCATCTCCTGTTGCGGAGCACAGGCTCCAGACGCGCAGGCTCAGTAATTGTGGCTCACGGGCCCAGCCGCTCCGCGGCATGTGGGATCCTCCCAGACCAGGTCTCGAACCCGTGTCCCCTGCATTGGCAGGCAGATTCTCAACCACTGCGCCACCAGGGAAGCCCAATATTCATATTTTTTAAATATGGAATCAATACTTCACATTACATACAGCAATCAATCCCATATGGACTGTAGAGCTAAATCTGGAAGGAAAAACAATAACTGTTTAAAGATAATATTAAAAAACAACTTTTTGACCTCAAAGTGAGCAAAGGGAAAAAAAGTTACCCATAAAGGAAATTATTGAAAAATTTAACTACAATAAAACTAAGCTTCTCTTCATCAAAAGATGCCCTCAAGAGAATGAAAAGACAAGCTGAAGGGTAGGATAAAATAGTTGCAATATATATAACCAAAAAAATAGTCATTTCCAGGTTACTTAATGACATTTTATAAATCAGTGAGAAAAATATTGTAAACGCAATGGAAAAATGGACTGAACAGGCACCTCTCCAAAGAATGTATCCAATGACCACTAACCACATGAAAAAAAAAAAGAAAGGTCAATTTCTTTGGTAATCACAGAAGTGAAAATTAAAACCATAATGAAATAACACCTCACATCCATCAGAACGATTGAAAATAAAATGACTCACAGTACATAGGTCAGCTCAGACTCCCGTGCACTACTGGTCAGAGTGTGTATGGTATAACCACTCTGGAAAACCAGTTGTGTCTACTAACAGAAATACCCACTCTATTACCCAGTAATGCTGCTCCTATGTATACATCCCCCAAAACTGTGTGGACATGTTTACTGGGGGACATGTAGAAAAATGCTCACAGTAGATTTACTCATAATGGTCCATCTGGAGAAGAATGGATAAAGCATCATGTTTATAAAATGGAACTTGATAGAATTCAACAACTAATCTATTTTAAAAAATGATAAAAAAATAGTTGGATACTTCATATCCACCTTCCAGCAACATACTTTTTTTTATGGACAGGAGACTCATTGTAAGTTTAGGGTAGTGGTAGGAGCTGACACTACAAGACAGATAACAATTAAAAGTTGAATATTAGGGACTTCCCTGGTGGTGCAGTGGTTAAGAATCCACCTGCTAATGCAGGGGACATGGGTTCGAGCCCTGGTCCGGGAAGATCCCACATGCCGTGGAGCAACTAAGCTGGTGCACAACAACTACTGAGCCTGCACTCTAGAGCCGCGAGCCACAACTACTGAGCCCATGTGCCACAACTACTGAAGCCCACGGACCTAGAGCCCGTGCTCCGCAACGAAGAGTAGCCCCCAACTGCCGCAACTAGAGAAAGACCATGCAAAGCAACGAAGACCCAATGCAGCCAAAAATTAATTAATTGATTAATTTTTTCTTTAAGTTTAATGTTAGACATCTCCACCCTAAAGCGCTAGTGCTATTTCCTACCCCGACTTTCTCACTGGCCACGACCCTCTGCTGGCCCCTGAAATCTACCTTTTTCCTGAGGCTCCTCATACTCCTTACACTTGTCTCTTCTCGCCAGGTCTTGGGTGGCTCAACCCTTCCTTCCAGAGTTAGCAGGCATCACACTTAGTGGGAAAACACTAGAGCAATTTCCACTACAGTCAAGGACGAAATAAGAGTGCCTGAACTAAGCCCGTGCGCCACAGCTACTGAGCCTGCGCTCTAGAGCCCGCGACCCACAACTGCTGAAGCCCGTGTGCCTAGAGTCTGTGCTCTGCAACAAGAGAAGCCACCGCAGTGAGAAGCCCACGCACCGCAACGAAGAGTAGCCCCTGCTCTCTGCAACTAGAGAAAGCCTGCGTGCAGCAATGAAGACCCAACGCAGCCAAAAATAAATAAATAAAATAAATTTAAAAATAAGGGTGCCTGGCAACAGAGGTCTGGTTTTTCCAAAATCAGACCCTGAGACAAGGACTTGGAAGAGGGAAATTTACTTGAGAGTTATCTCAGGAAGCACGAGTGAGGGAACGGGGAAGGGAATAGTCAGGTAAGTGTGCTTTACAAATAGAAGCGACTGCAGCCCTTTGTTCTCCAGGGCTCTACCCTTGGAGAGACTTTGCATTTCCATGAGAAGTTGTCCCTCTCGGTCGGTAGCTGATTGGCTTTCTCACCTTGGTTCCTACAAATTGAGTCCCCAAAAGTCTTTGTGCCATCTTGGTTCACACTGCAGTGTTTCCACCAATGGAACTCTCTTTAAAACTCTGTGCATTTCCTACAAATGACTTTAGCCCTCTCCATTCAACAGAGGTCACACCCACAATTCTTCTCTAGACAGACCTGTCTCCAGTTTCAGCAGGACGTGGAAGGTCTTTGGGGAAACACCCCTAAGATTCTTAGAAGCTCTTTAGTCTAGCGGGGAGGGTCTACTAGCCACTGCCTGGAATCTTTCCGAAGACTTAATAAAGGGCTTAAGCTATAACACGTGTTTGATTTAATCTTTACCCTGTGGCCATTTCTTACTTTTATCACCTTTTGCCAGGTGGAGAGATTTGAGATGGGAAACAGTTTTATTTTCCAACCCAGCAATCCAGGCTTCTCTCTACTTCCTCAAAATTCTGCTTGCAGATTGAGTGGTTCTCATTTTAGCTCATGTCTGCCTTCCCGGTTCTCACATAGCGGAAAGAAGCTACCTGACAATTTCAACATGTCACCTAGAAATCTCTCAACCAGATCCACAGGTACATTTTCTATCTTCTAAAAGTTACAGACAACAGGCAACATTTTGTCAATTGTTGAGCTACTGTGTTACACCATTTTTCCATCAGCTGCAGCATTTCTTCTTTAAATGCCTTTGCAGACTCCACTACCATTGTGCCATTTTTTCAACCTTTGCTGGTAAGTTCTTTGACACTTTTCCATCTTCTGTCCACTGCCTGGTCCCAAAACTAATGCCACATGGGTTGGGTGTGTGTACTGCAGTGTCCCCCCTCCCTCTTTCTGGATTCCAATTTCTGCTCCAGTCAGCTTTTGCTAACTAGCAACCGCAAAACTACTGGCTAGAAAAAACCCACCATTTTATTTGCTCATCATTGTGTAGTTCAGCAATTTGGTCTGGGCTCAGCTGGCCTGTTCTTCTACCAGTCTTGCTGCTCTCATGCATATGTGGTCAGCTGGTGGGTTGGCTGGTGGCTGGATGACTAAGATGAGGCCCTCAGCTGGAATAGCTCCTTCTTGCCCCAGGGGTCGGTCATTCTCCATTCTGCCAGCCTGGGCTTCTTCACATGGTGGTCTCAGGACCGCAAACATCAGCGAGACCAGCAAGCCCCAGTGGGCAAAGCCATTCAAGCCCCTGCTTACACTGTGTGTGCTGATGTCCCGTTGGCTGAGGCAAGTCACACAGCCTAGCCCAGAGTCAAGGGGTGGAAAGGCAAAGTCCTGATGGGAGGAGCAGTCACACCTCTGAAGACCACAGGCCTGGAGGAAGAGGAGGTGAGGATGTGGCTGGAGACGGAAGAGGAGGCCCAGCTTAGGGGCCAGAGTTGGCTCAAGAAACAGCTCAGGGAAGGCCAGCACCTCAGGCCTGGGGATGTGAGTTGTGCCCCTTCTCAAGTCATGTGTCCTCGAGCAGTCACGTGACTTATCTGGACCTCAGTTTTCCCATCTGTGAAATGGGGGTGATGACAGTAGCTGCCCTTCAGGACTGTTGAGAGAGCTAAAAGAACTGCCTGGAGAGGGTTCTGAATACCTGCCTGGGAGGGAAGCAGTGCTCCCTCAGAGTGAGAGAAATTCTGACTGGGGAAGAGGGCAGGCATTGGAGCGTGAGGGCTTGGGAAGATGCCAGAGGGAGCGATGAGGCACTGGAAGTGGTTCACGCTCACAGAGACAGGGAGGAGCAGACAGGGAAGAGGTGGCTGTATCAGGTGGGTGGGCTGCATGGCCCCCCAGCGGGGCTTTTGTTACCAAACTCAGGTTTGACTGCTCGTCACTCAAGAATCCAATACTGAGGGAATTCCCTTGTGGCCCAGCAATTAGGACTCTGCGTTCTCACTGCTGAGGGCACGGGTTCAATCCCAGGTCGAGGAACTAAGATCCCTCAAGCCACGTGGCATGGCCAAAAAAAGAATCCAATACTGAGAGACAAGTATTGGATAGAAGGAAATGTTGCTTTATTGAGGAAGCCAGCAATTCTGGGGAGAAGCTGGACTCGTGTCCCAAAGAACCAACTCTCCACCGCCAATCAGGGGGCAGAGTTTTAAAGGCAGAGTTTCAGGGGGTACACAGGCTGGGGCAGGGGGCTATGTGCAGAAACAACACAGTCAGCTCCAACACTCATCTTGAAATTGGTCATGGTGGTCTGATCAGTGTCATCTTGATTGTTTTAAGTACAGTTAATCTTCAGGTGCAGGGTTGGTTTGTGCCCATTTCCCTGAGGCCAGTTCTCGGAATTATGCAAGATGGAGCAGCTTATGTCATGGCTACAGTCTGGTCATCATGTAGTTAACTTCTTCCACTTGGTAGAATTTTAGTACCTGCAAAACAGCTCAAAGGAGATGGCTCAGAATATTATCTATAGCCCTTGAGCAGGAACTAAATGTCCTTGACTTTGTTTAATGGCTAAACTATTATCATTTTGCCCTGTTTGACTACTTTTCTTTGCTTCTTCATTTTTTTCATTTCTCTGATTAAGTTTATTCTTTGGCTAAAGTTTTTCTACAGACAAGAGGCAGGCGAAAGACATGGCAGAGGCCAGCCCGTGAAGGCCCCATAAGGTCCTGCTCCATTACACTTTCACCTGCATGGGCCACTCAGCCACAGACCACAGTGTGCAGAGGAGGCTTTAGAGAAGCAGGGCTGGAGTTTCAGGCCGGGGGACGTCTCTGCAGATGGTGTTCCTGGGAGAAACGCTTTCTCTCTCAACGTGGATGGAGACAGTGCCGGGCCTGATGCCTGTGACTGCCATTTGGAGCAGTGCACGTGCGCATGCGTGCTCTGGTGGGTCAGGCCTGTGACCTGAAGGCCTGTGACCTGACCAGAAGGCCTGGCAGGAGGAGAGGCTGATCGATTACCCTGGGGTTTAGCACTCAACCTGGGAAAGCAAGGAATCCACGGTGAGCCAGTGCCTGTTGGAAAGGGAAGTCCCCTCAGAGTGTGGACATCCGGCTGTCCACCCTCTGGGAAGGGCTGGGCCCTGGAGCTGCAGAGAGCTAGCAAGGCAGGCCTTGGGCTGTGGTGAAGGGGCTCTTGAAAACACTCTGGGTTGGGGGGATCTGGCCTCTAAGGGACCCCTGAGTGTGGGCTGAGCCAATAGGCCCCAGAGCAGGGCACAGGCTGCCTGGGTGTACTTCTGGCCCTCTCCATCCCTTGGGGAAGCTTCATGTTTGATAAAGGTAGAGGGGACCTCTGGGCATCACCCCAATCACCGGAGTGACTCATTCTCAGATAACATTCTGCCCTCTGTTCTGATGCCACTTTCCCAAAGATGCCTTCCCAGAGAAAGAACGCTATCCCTCCTGCCCTGACCCCTTGACCTTGCCCTGTTGGTCTTCACAGGACTTTCCCCTCAGCACACAGCACATGATCTCTCCCTCCGATTGTGGTTATTTATTCCTTGTTAGCGCCCTCCCTTCCCTCATGGGCCACCAGTGTGTGCTCCCTTTCTCCTCCACTTGCCCTCTGGGAACCTCCCCCCCACCACCACCGTTGTCTGATTAGGGGCCATCCTCTCCACAAGCCTGTGCCTCCCATTCCCTCTTCCCAACAGGGACACCATTTACCCATAAGGACCTTGGTGTGAAATAGCCATCCTTGTGCAGTGAGCAACCTACACACCTGGACATGGCCACCCTGCCCCATTCAGCAGCCCAGGATGGACAGAACCACTGAACAGGGACTGAAGGTGACACCAAGCGCCAACCCAGGGGGCTTTACTCACTCATTGTTTGGGAGTTTTTCCAACAGCTTTATTGCGATATAATCCAAACACCGTATAAGTCTCCTAAAGTGTACAGTTCAAATCTCCACCATCACAGAAAGTTCTATTGGACAGACCTGTCCTAGCCCCTCTCCAGCCAGGGACAAACTACTCGCCAAATGAACAGCATCCTTCAAAGTGATCACCTGAGGAAGATGTAAGTTTATTTGAATAATGCTGCTTCGGTCCAAATATTTATAACTCCTCTTTCAGAAATAACTGCAGAGCCATTTTATAAGTTGCACTTTATTGGTGACCCAACATGGAAGTGACCACCTCAGTCCCTTGATGCCCTTCGCTGGACTTGGCTTTAAAACACTACTAGCTATTTCCAAAATTTGAATCCAAAATTCTCAAAAATATAAGGATGTGCAACTACTGAACATGGCAAAAATATATCCAAGGCACAGAGGGCAATTCCAAGAGTTTCAAACATTGTTCATGGTTGTATCACTGTAATAAATGAACAACACTCCCCAGATGGGGAAAAAAAAAAAAAAAAAAGGAGTATACAATTCAGTGACTTTTAGTAAAGTCACCACATGGGCGGCCATCACCACAGTCGATTTTAGAACATGTTCACCACAAGTTGAAACCCCAAGCCCTTTCAACTGTCACCTTCCCAGTCCCCCAGCTCCCCACCACAGCCCCTGGCTGCCCATGATCTACTCTCGGTCGCTGTAGATTTCCCTATAGGTGACTGGCTGCCTGGCTATTTTTATTTGCCCTCTGAATGAGTGCTGTGGCTCCGCCAGGATCCCCCTGGGTCTCCCGGGTGGAGGCGGAGGACATGCCCTCTGAGCCTGGATGCCCCCTTCCCCGTGGCCTTGCTCACACCAGTAGGTTTTCCTTCCAGATTCTAGTTGGTGGCAAAGGGAAAGCTGACTCCTGCTGAGTGTGTCCTTCAGAGAGTCCCAACTGTTGATCACCTTGCGATGTCACCTTGGGGGAGAGTGTCGGTAAAGAAACGGATGGTTTAGGGGAGGAGTCAAGATGGCGGTGTGGAAAGACGCAGAGTCAGTCGCTCCCCACAACTAGGGCTCCTGCCGGCCGCTGGTGGGGGACTCCGACCCCCCAGGAGACGGGAGCAACCCCAGAGTGAACCGGTAGGACGCAGGGGGACCGAGTGGGGAGGAGAAGTGGAGGCCAGACAAGATCAGCGCCCCTGAGGCCGGGGGAGATCAGGAGAGGCAGGCGGGAGGGACTCTCCGGGAAGAGCAGGAAAGCAGCAGAGGGCGATCCCCTCGTCCACTCAGGCCGGAGAGCCTGCTGAGCTCCCAAGCCGCTTGCCCCCAACCAAAGCCCCACCCAGGCCACGTGGGTCCTGGGGGCATAGGAGGGAGGCCGGGGAGAGATCAGGAGAGGCAGGTGGGAGGGGCCATCAGGAGGAGTTGGAGAGGAGCGGATGGCGATTGCCCCGCCCACTGTGGCACGGGGAGCCTGCTGAGCTCCCAGGCTGGTCCCCTGCCCTCCAAGGTCCCCCCTTCTCCTGCCCTCCCCCCCACCAGCCGCAATGGTCCTGGGGGCATAGGAGGGAGGCCGGGGAGATCAGGAGAGGCAGGCAAGAGGGGCCCTGGGGGAGGAGCAGAGGACGATCACCTGGCCTGCTCCAGCCCAGGAAGCCTGCTGGGCTCCCAGGTGAGGTCCCCCGCCTTCTGAGACCAGGGGTGGGGGCCACGCCTGGGCCCCGTTCCTTGAGCCTAAGCCCCACCCCCCACAGCCCCCAGGGCCTTTTCCAGCCCTGTGGGTCCTGAGCATTGGCCCCGCCCACCACCCAAACCTCGCCCTTGCTTAGGCCACGATCTCCACAGCCAAGGCCTTTCCCACCCACCCACCCCTTTTTTTTTTTCTTTCCCTCCTCCTCTTTTTTACTATTGTGGTACTGATGTACCTTCCGATTGTTGATTCATCTATATTTTTATTTTTACATTCTTTCTAACATATCTGTTAGCTTCCTAGTCTAATTTTATTTTTTACTTTGCTATTGTTCTCTTTTTTTTTTTTTTTGCCACCCCATGAGGCTTGCGGGATCTTGATTCGGGAGCCTGGGGTCGGGGGAAAGCTCCTGCGGTGGGAGCTCCGAGTCCAAACCACTGGACTAACAGAGAACCTCAGACCCCAGGGACTATTCATCAGAGTGAGGTCTCACAGAGTTCCTCATCTCAGCACCAAGACCCAGCTCTACCCAGTAGCCTACAAACTCCAGCGCTGGAAGCCTCAGGCCAAACAACTAGGAAAACAGGAATACAATCCCACTCATTAAAAAAAAAAAAAAAAAAGTGAGATAGTAAAAAAATATGTCACAGATGAAGGAGCAAGGTAAAAACCTACAAGACCAAATAAATGAAGAGGAAATAGGCGATCTACCTGAAAAAGAATTCAGAGTAATGATAATAAAGATGATCCAGAATCTTGGATATAGAATGGAAGCACGGATTGAGAAAGTACAAGAAATGTTTAACAAAGATCTAGAAGAACTAAAGAACAAACAAACAGAGATGAACAACACAATAACTGAAATGAAAAATACACTAGAAGGAATCAATAACAGAATAACGGAGGCAGAAGAACAAATAAGTGAGCTGGAAGACAAAATGGTGGAAATAACTGCCAAGGAGCAGAATAAAGAAAAAAGAATGAAAAGAATTGAAGACAATCTCAGAGACCTCTGGGACAACACTAAACGCACCAACATTCGAATTATAGGGGTCCCAGAAGAAGAAGAGAAAAAGAAAGGGTCTGAGAAAATATTTGAAGGGATTATAGTGGAAAACTTCCCTAACATGGGAAAGGAAACAGTCACCCAAGTCCAGGAAGCACAGAGAGTCCCATACAGGATAAAACCTAGGAAAATCACACCAAGACACATATTAATCAAACTAACAAAAATTAAATTCAAAGAAAAAATATTAAAAGCAGCAAGGGAAAAACATACAAAAGAATCCCCACAAGGTTAGCAGCTGATTTTTCAGTGGAAACTCTGCAGGCCAGAAGGGAGTGGCAGGATATACTTAAAATCTACAACCAAGATTACTCTACCCAGCAAGGATCTCATTCAGATTCAATGGAGAAATCAAAAGCTTTTCAGACCAACAAAAGCTAAGAGAATTCAGCACCACCAAACCAGCTTTACAACAAACGCTAAAGAAACTTCTCTAAGCAGGAAACACAAGAGAAGAAAAAGACCCACAAAAACAAACCTGAAACAATTAAGAAAATGGTAATAGGAACATACATAGGGATAAGACGTGGCACATATATACAATGGAATATTACTCAGCCATAAAAAGAAACGAAATTGAGTTATTTGTAGTGAGGTGGATGGACCTAGAGTCTGTCATACAGAGTGAAGTAAGTCAGAAAGAGAAAAACAAATACCGTATGGTAATGCATATATATGGAATCTGAAAAAAAAAATTGGTACTGATGAACTTAGTTGCAAGACAGGAATAAAGAGGGAGACATAGAGAATGAACTTGATGACATGGAGTGGGAGGGCGAAGCTGGGGCGAAGTGAGAGTAGCATCGACATCTATACACTACCAAATGTAAAACAGATAGCTAGTGGGAAGCAGCCGCACAGCACAGGGAGATCAGCTCGGCGCTTTGTGACCACCTAGAGGGGTGGGATAGGGAGGGTGGGAGGGAGGCTCAAGAGGGAGGGGATATGGGGACGTGTGTATGCCTATGGCTGATTTGCTTTGTTGTGCAACAGAAACTAACACGGTATTGCGAAGCAATTATACTCCGATAAAGATCTATTAAAAAAAGAAAAAGAAAAGAAAAGGGTGGTTTCAGCTACTCCAGCCTGGCCCCAGAGGACAGACTGGTCACGACTTAAGAATTTGTAGCCAGACTGTCACCTGATCAGATAAAGGTCAACTGACCAAGTTGCAGCTGCTGCCTGGGGGAGCCGGGGAGTCTTAGGCTGGGGCCAGGCTGGAGGGAATCAGCAGAGAACTCCTGTCTGCTGGTAACCCAAGTCCCTGGCATCAGGGTGTTCGGGCCCAGCACAAAAGAACGTTCCCAGTAAGGGAATCTCGGCCCTTTAGATGTCACATCTCCTTGACTTTTTCTTCTCTACTTTGACAGCTTTAAAGGAAACCCAATTATTCCCCAACTTAGTAAACTTGCATTTGTGAAATATAAGTCACCATTTTGTGGGTGGCGACCACGACTCTGAATGTCAAGGGCGTTGCGGGTATGTGCACGCGCTTGAGGTAGGACCCCTGTTTAGTCCAATTTGGTGGCTAAGACCCTCCCCTGTAAAAGGATGGGGCTTCCCCAGATGGTCTGTGAAGCCCTTCCCAGCATTTCAGACTCCCCTTAAATACATCAGCAAGCCCCAGACTTCAACCAAGCCAGCAAGGGGACTTCCCTGGTGGTCCAGTGGTTAAGACTTCACACTTCCACTGCAGAGGGCATGGGTTCGATCCCTGTTTGGGGAATTAAGATCCCACATGCTGTGCGGCCAAAAACAACAAAAAACAAAAGAACAGCCAGCAAGGAAGAGTAAACAAGCCAAAGTAAGGAGGAAAGTGGACATGGTAAATAGAGGGAAAATAGAAAACATTAATGCAGAAGATGCGTAATGAGTTGCAGAGGGGATACTTCTGCTGGGGGGTCCACATACTCAAGGGCTCTCCCTCCAGGACCCCCCCAGGTGCTCTTGGGGAAGAGCTGATTAGACCCCTAGTGTCCGTAGCAGGGGAGGGGGAGTAACACGCCGGAGCCTGCCCCATTCCTGCCTTTTCCACACCGTTGATCTGGGAAGACTGATCGTCCTGCCAGGTTCTCCGCACTCTGGGGGCTGCTGGCCACCTCCTCCCTGCAAGGTGGCAGCTGGGGCTCCGTCACTCAGTCCCGTCCCCTCGGCCAGCCCTTGGGGCTGCCGTGTTCTTCATCAGGGGCACAGAACGTCTGATCATCCCCTTTTAAGGGCCACCGGCTGCCATTCCCATTAATTCCGCCAGGGAGTTGCAAAATGGTGATATTCGAATTCTACGTTCCTCACTCGGTTATTAGTCAGAATGCTTTAATTTAAAAAACAAAACAGGGCTTCCCTGGTGGCGCAGTGGTTGAGAATCTGCCTACCAATGCAGGGGACACGGGTTCGTGCCCTGGTCTGGGAAGATCCCACATGCCGCGGAGCAACTGGGCCCGTGAGCCACAATTACTGAGCCAGCACGTCTGGAGCCTGTGCTCCGCAACAAGAGAGGCCGCGATGATGAGAGGCCCGCGCACCGCGATGAAAAGCGGCCCCCGCTTGCCGCAACTAGAGAAAGCCCTCGCACAGAAACGAAGACCCAACACAGCCATAAATAAAATAAAAATAAATTTTTAAAAAAATTATTAAAAAACAAAACAAAACAAAACCCACTCCCTATGTACTGTTTGGCGCCCCAGTGGCCCAGCTCACTCGGGAAAGGCAGGGAAAATGTGGGATTTCTCCTCGTCACGTCCTCAAGATAAGGAGATGATTCCTGTTCCCCTCCCCGGCCCCCCACCAAAGGTAACGATTTGGGTTATTTAGAAATGTTACAGTGAACTCATGGACTTAGGCTTACTTTCAAATTTTACCCTATTTTGTCCTGAGTGGCCAGCAGGAGGGCACCTGCAGCCTGTCCCGCCAGTGAAGGAGGATGGTCAGTCCACCTCCCTCAAGGCAGGGGACGAAGGAGGTGGCTTCCGGGTCCGGGCAGGGAGGCCGGAGGGTGAGCCCCTGAGCACTGGCTCCCGGGGCGGGGGAAAGCCGGCTTCCGCACCAGAGCAGGCTCTCCCTTTGAACTTGTCCCCCCAGAATCAAGGTCTCAGGTTCAAAGGTCAATGTTGTTCTGTCCATTTGATGTCTCCAACTAAGTCTTGACACCAGTGGTAAGAAAAGCGAGAGGGTACTCTCAGGGCTGAGGCTGTAACATGTTTACTAAAATTTTAGCATTCTTATCAAGATGGATAAGAGTCCTGGGTTTGGGGCAGGATATCTTGAATGAAGCTCTCTCTGCCGCTGGCCTGTCCTTAAAGCCTAGAGTCTCTGGGCCCCCTCGGCTGGGCAGCCCTGGAAGAAGCCTTGTCTTCTCATCAGGACCTTCAGCCAAGGGACGCGGTCTGTGCTTGGACATTTCTCCAGAAGTGGCCTTCTTCTCCACCAAGTTTCTCAGTCGGCTCTGGATTCTTCAGGAGAATGTCCACCAGGCAGCTCTCTCCTTTTCCAATCACAAACGTTCTGTCCTCAGTTCCCTGGTCCTAGAGGCCCAAGAAGGGGGGATCCCCAGACCACACAGTGGGACGCTCTCTCCAGCCTCGTCCGACGTCAAGAGCAGCTTTGGGCATGTTGGGAAGATCCAGCCGCACAGCAGAGACACCCTTTTCTCTCCAGGTCTCAGTGCAAAACAAAGCTCTGCTCTTTTCCCCAAGTTCAGCCAAAGGCACCAGGGAAGATTCGCAGAGCAGAAACCAGTTGTCAAACGTACTTTCTCTCTTGGGCACCACCTTTAAATGCCTGGGTTTCTCCTTTGAGGTTTTAGGTGGAGTTCCTTCTCCAGTCGGCCAGGGGTCCAGGGCAGCTGTCAGAGCAGGGGCTGTCACCGTGGCTCCCCCAGCAGCCCCTCCAGCACTGGAAACCTCAGACTGTGCCTGTATGTTCTGTTCCAGGCTCCCAGAGCCGGGGTGGCTTCTTAGCCAGAGGGTTTGCATGGCACCCCTGGCCCTTTCTATCCTTGGCAACAGAGGCTGCAGAGAATAACAGTGGCTGGGGATCCAGTGGGGCCTGCTTGCCCCCCACCCAGACAATCCACTTCTGAGCCTGTCTTCTGTGGTCCAGCTCTTTTCCCTGACGCCTTAAATGATGCTGAGATAAACTGAGCACATACAAGTCTCCACTGTGTTTATGTGCATCAAGGATGAAACTAACGCACTGCATCCTTAGACTATAGGCGAGAGGACTTTGCAGGGCGACATGAAAGGTCACCTCTGCCTCAGTCGTAAATGTAACCAACCAGCCTGTCCCCCAGCGAGTCTCTCGTATAAAACCTCAGTGGTGCTGGGCGGCCCAGGTAAAAGCTTCCTTCTCTCTGGCTTCTACTCTAGGAATTATGGCTACGTTTTAAGTCTGTCTTACTGGTCAACCTCCTCCTGCCTCCCAGCAGAGCAAACACCCTTCCGTTGTAACCGGAGACCATGGTGTCTGAGTGTAGGGTAAAGTGCCACAGCTGCTTTTTATAAAGGGGTTCGTCCTGCTGTGTAAACAGAGCAGAAAGTGCCAGCTGGGCAGTGGGTCCACTTCTGAGCGCTCACCCTGGCACCCCGCCGGCTCTCCCTGCACACACTATCTCCGCAGGGGCTTGGGGGCAGCTCACCTGTCCTGCCCTGCAGCCTGGGCGCTGGGTGGGTCGGACGTGTGGGCGACCACACTGTGCCACCCAAGTCGGAAAAACAGCCACACTCACCGGGCACACTCAGGGCAGTGAAACACTGTCACTTGAAAACTAAGAAAGTAAAACCCAGGCTCCCAGGGAAACGCTGTGTCTGATGCTCTCGTTTCGGGGAGGGGAAAACCCTATACGGCCCCTGGCTCCGTGCCCGCCCCGTTCACTCCTCACTCCCAGCCTCCGACGCCTCTGTGCTCAGCCTGAGAGCCAGCCTACTGGAGCCCCCCTGGGATGGAGCTGGGTGTCCGCCCAAAGGCAGTCACCCCACCCACGCCCCCTCCCAGTCGGTCTCCATCCACCAGCGCAGGCCTCACGTCCCTTCCCGGGTCTGCAAGTTCCTGACGTTTTTCCAATTATGTGCCAGAGCGAGATACTCCCAAGATGGAATACAGAAAGTGTCGTGGAGGGGAATGTTTCTGAAACCGGCTTTAGTGTGAAAGTAGACAGTGCCTTCTGGAATGGAGAGAGGGGATGGGACACAGGGGAAGGCCCAGCTCTCCACGCAGCCCGACTTTCCTCTAATGGCACCAAACTAACTGGTACACGGAGAAACCAGGACCCTTTATCAATCTGAGGAGACCCTTCCCCAACCCACGTCCTAGGAAGGGAATACATGATTCAGGGTAGAAGGAGCTTTGTATTCAAAAAAGGTTGAATTTTCCATATTGCCTTTCCTAAACTCAGAGAACGTGCAGTAGATTCCTCTTCTTTCTGCCAAAAGAAAACTGAAATAGAATCATTTTTACAGATTTGGGGACATTTTTGAGACTGAAGTGTGAACTCTCGTTTTTACTCTGTGCCAATTCATTCCCCAGGAGCACGGAAGTGCCCTCGTAACAAGTTCCGCCAGAACTGGTTTCCTTCACCACATTTGCCATCATTTTCATCCTGATTGTTAACATTCTGATGCAGATTTTCATATCTGTCTTATAATCTTATCATTTCTGGACAAATTTTCAGCAGCCTCTTCCACTGAATGTAGTTGGGATAAAACTCCTATAGATTTAACAAGCTAACTAACTCTGCCTGAAATATGGATAGAAAGAGCGGCATTTCTCAAGTACAGGATTCGAGTAGTTGTTTCCAAAGGAATGAAGTCCTGGAGGTTTGCAGTGGACACAGGGCAGCTGCCCAGACCCCTTCAGGGTGGAGGCGCCAGGAGTGGGGTCTGCACTGGCCACACTCCTGACTGAGGTCCTCTCCTTCCCGGAGGCCGCCCACGTCCAGTGGCCTCTGTGCAGGGGGTGTAATGGCCCAGCCACTTCCTTCAATGGGACAATCTGAGGGGGTCATCTCAGCCTCGGCTTCCACTGCACCCACCTTACGGCCACCTCCCCTCGCCCAGTCCTGTGTCCAAGGCTGCTCCAGCCTGAGCCCTGCACACGCTTCTCCTTCGCATGTCTGCGTGGACTGACCTGAGGGGCGCTCCTGTCCCAGAGCGTCTGGGCCCAAGACATCCGATTTCTGCCGGCCTTTTGTCGCTTTGCCTTTGCTCAGTACGTTTTCCTGCCTTTAAAGGGTTCCCCAAACCTGGGGGCCTCAGCCCCCAGTCTGGCCACCTCCCAGTGCCACCCCAGTTACCCACAGGCCCTCCAAGGAGAGGACGGGCGCAAACTTCCCAAAATTGCCTGATAAGAATGAGGGCCTTCATCCAATTTATTTTCTGCCAAGAATCAGAGAGAGAAAATCATTTTTCTCTCAAATCTTGAGCTGGAAGATATCCTGCCCTTGCATGAGTAAATCGGAGGTAACTTCATTCTCCGTTTATGACGGACTCTGGGCCCTCCTGAAAAATTTCGTCTCAAGGGGATTATCTTCTGCCTTAGTTTAGCTGCCTTATAAACAGACGATCTTAAAGTCTCAAGTTGGCCCCTGAAATGGTAAATAATAAACTGGGTGAAATTCATGTCAGGAAAATTCTAAGAACATGACACTCAAGAAATAAACTGAATAAAGGTCATTTCTGAGGTGAGAGTTTTTTTTATTAATTTTTATTGGAGTATAGTTGCTTTACAATGTTGTGTTAGTTTCTGCTGTACAGCAAAGTGAATCAGCTATATGTGTACATATATCCCCTCTTTTTTGGATTTCCTTCCCATTTAGGTCACCACAGAGCACTGAGTAGAGTTCCCTGTGCTATACAGTAGGTTCTCATTAGTAATCTATTTTATACATAGTAGTGTGTATATGTCAATCCCAATCTCATCAGGCGAGAGATTTTAAAAAATGGTTTTGCAGAAACAGAATTTCCAAAGACTGAATCGAGTGGGCGGAGATACTTGGACTTGGGGTGTGTGTGTGTGTGTGTGTGTGTGTGTGTCTACACTTACACACATGAACGTTCATACATTTCCATTCCATACTTTACATGAGTTGATTTTTGTATATATGAAAACAATGCTCATGATTTTAAAGTTGGAACAGTATAAAGAAGCCAGCAGAACAATGCAGCATCTCCCGGGCAGCCCTCACGCGGGGCCACTCCGCAGAGGAAGTCTCACTGCTAACGGTGGCTGGCAAGTCCCGGGGGGAAATGCCACTCTGCCGTCTGCTCTGCCAGGCAGGCCACCCCACGGCCACCGGTGAGATCAGCCCAGCCAAGGCTTTATGTGGACCCACCTCAATCTCTCCAGCAGAGGCTCCGGGCGCAGATGGTCAGTGTCGCCGCCCCTCCGAACAGCCGTGTAGGTGGGGTTTGCTTTGCTAAGTGAAGAATCGTCTTTGTGGAGATCCGCCTGCGTGAACCGTGTGACCATAACCTCGGGACAGAGTCCACGAAGCGGGGTCGGCGGGCTTCACACTTCACAGACGCTGGTGGGGATGCAGTCCTTCATCCTCCCATCATCTGGTTCGGGGGTGCCTGCATCCCCCACTTCCCCCCTAGGGACCATCAGTGGCGGGGGGCTGGGGGGAGGAGGTGGCACCTCCTTTCATTGGAGTTTCTTTCATTATGAGAAGCACCCCTAACTCTTTTAGGGAAAACAGGCACAAATAAAGGGGCCTCTGGCTTCTGTCACTCGCACTGACTCTGGCCCTGTGGTCCTGGCTGTCTTCCTGGGGGTCCCCTGCTCCGTGTGGAGAGTAACTGAGAAAGTCCCTAAGGGTTCCCTGCTCCCTTGACAGAAGGGCAAAGGGAGGGCCAGAGGGGAGCAGAGACCGCACAGGGCCCCAGAGCCTGACTGAAAGCCCACCCACCGCCCTGGTCCCTGCTGCCAGCGCTCACCCATCCGGGAGACGGCAAAGCTACTGAATGTCGTTCTAGAAGAGTCAGGCCTGGGCTGAGCAGAGATGCCAGGGTGACCCCTGCCTTGGAAAAGGGAGCCCACTTCATGGTGGTAAGAACAGGGGGAAGGCGGCCTGTGGGCGGATCCTAGGAGACCCGGAACTTGCACAGTGAGGAGGCTGATTGGGGGAAAACTAAACGCCAAAGTCAGCACCTCTTACAACAGGAAAGTTTTGATAAAAATAGATGTCCTTCTTGTTCCTCCGATGAAGATCTTACAACATGCAGGAGATACAGCTTCCCCAAAGTTACAGAATAAATGTGTGTGTACGTGCATGTGTGTGCACACATGCGTGCCTGTGTGCACATGCAGGGGTGTGTGTGTGCACGAGCGTGTGTATATACATAGGTATCTGAAGGCCAGTGGATTCAACAAGGAGAGAAGAAAGCACTTCCCTTTCCAGAATCTGCTTATTACCCATCAAACCCTTGGATTTCTGATTTCCACAGGAATCTGTAATTCATGCCCCTCCATGTCTTCAATTGTTCTTATTTGGAAATTTAGCCATTAAATTGATGAACGCTTACAAAATCTCAGCGTGGTAAAAGCTGCCCTGGGCCTTACCCCCAAGCCAGAAACCATAAAGGAAATTTCACAGATTTGGTTACACAAATTGAAAACTCGTGCATGGCCAACAAAACAAACCAAAAGCTAAATCCAAAGTTAAAAGAAAAATGACAAACTGAAAAATAAAAGAGTATACACTGGAGATGGGCTAAATCCTTAATGCAAAAAACTGTGGAACAAGAAAAAGACACACAGCCCAATAGAAAAATTTTAAATGCTCACAGAACACGTACAGGCAATTTTCCAAATGGCCAATAGTAAAATAAAACGATGTTCTACACCACCACCAGGCAAAGAAATTAAAATCAAAGTGGAAAAGGCTTGTTTTACCTGTGAGGTTGCCAGATGCGAATGCAAGGAAACAGTCCAGCCCTGCTCCCCACTCAGTGGGTGGACGGTAGGTCAGCTGGGCGTTTCTGGAGGGCATTTTGGCCAAAATGCATCCCAGCCCTCAGCCCAGGCGAGGTCTCTTCTAGGAATTTACCCTGAGGAAAACTCAGCTGGCTTCCAAGGACATGTCAGCAAAGATGTTCATCACGGCACTATTTAAAAACTGTGGAAAGGAACTTCCCTGGTGGCACGGTGGTTAAGCAGCCGGCTGCCAATGCAGAGGACACGGGTTCAAGCCCTGGTCTGGGAAGATCCCACATGCCACGGAGCAACTAAGCCCATGCACCGCAACTACTGAGCCCACTGAGCCCACGTGCCTAGAGCCCATGCTCTGCAACAAGAGAAGCCACCCCAATGAGAAGCCCGTGCACCGCAATGAAGAGTAGCCCCCGCTCGCCGCAACTAGAGAAAGCCCGCACCCACAATGAAGAGTAGCCCCCACTCGCCGCAACTAGAGAAAGCCCGCACCCAACGCAGCCAAAACTAGATAAATAAATAAATAAAATTTAAAAAAATAAGAACTGTAAAAAAAAAACCATGCCAAAATATTTAGAGTCCCTATTTCTGGCTCATTAGGTTATTAATTAGATATCTTTTCCCAAACTTTTGGTAATGAAAGAGTATGACTCATAGTGAGAAGACAGTGTTTATTAAACAATTCTCTGAAGCATGAATGCTATGTTTTCATGGCTTTCTTGACACTTGGCCCCAAAATTCCCTAGGCGGATAAGGCTAGAAATAGCCCCCTTCTCATTCCTGCAGGAAAAAGCCTCTGATTTTTTTCTCCTGTCCAACTTCTGGCACTTTTTAGACAGGAAACGAAACCCCAGTTCACCCCGAGATAGGTCTGGGTCAGGGGCACGGAGGCCGGTAGGGATGGAAAGACAGACAGTCTTTGTGTCTTGCTTTCAACCTGCCCCTCCCGCTGGCCGGGCTCCATCCCCACCAGCCCTAGCACCCTGAGTAGCAGTGGGACACCACAGGCCTCCGGCGAAGATCTCTGAACTGTTAGAAAAATCAAACAAAACCAGAAAGAACTTCAAGGCCACACAGTCAGCGAAGAGACCAGAAAACAGAACTTGTGTTATTGTGCAGGGTTGGGGGGGGGGGTGTTCCTGGAAGACAGTGCTCCCTGCCCATTCCCAGACAGGCCAAACGCCCAGGACAGATGTGTCTTTAACATCTGTTGCCTCCTGTTGGAACCCGGCTGCAGGTACGCCTATGGAGCCAGTCACAGGGTGCCCCAGCCTCCACCCCAGCCTCCACAGACCCCCAAGTCCAGGCCAAGGGCCTACACACGCTCAGGTGCTCAGTGACCATTTCCTGAACGACTGAGGGATGCTCTGCTCTCCCAGGTCCCCTGCGGCTCTGAAGTCCTGGGCTTCCACTACACATGAGGCTGCCTATCGAGCTTCCCTGCTGCAGGACCCCGGCCCCTGGGCGGGTTGTTTAGCCATTCTTAGCCTCAGGTTCCTTATCCCGAAGTTTGGGGTGAAGCAGGAAGCGCAGACACAGAGAAGCATTTGGCAAAGGCAGCGGGAGGCCTGGGCAGCTTTCCTGGAAAGAAGGCTGCCCTGCAGCACTGGAGCTTGGGGTACTGGGGGGGCAGGGGGGCACAGAGCGACCCGCTGCTTCCAGGGAGCCAGACTTGAGCTCTGCGCAGACTTAAGGCAAGGAACCACCTCCGCCAGCCCGGAGGAGGAGGAAGGAGGAGGCACGGTGCTAGGCACACAGCGGACACTGGCCGTGTAGGAGCTTCTAGTAACAGGACTGCTGATGAACATAGTAACATCATCCACGATAAAGTAGCCCATCTGTGCCTGAACTTCCCACCGGGGACCGCGGAGGCAGGGCGGCGTCTGCCAACACGGCCACTGACTCAGCGCGCGCCCCCGCTCCCGGGGCAGTTCGGGGCCAGGGGAGAGGGCGCCCAAACAGCACCGGAGGGCCCCAGCCTCTGGCCGGAGTGGGCTGGGGGTCAGACATCACTCCGACTACTCACTCCGATCGCACCGGGCGCATTTCGGGGGGCCGGCCCGAGGCTGGGGAGGGGCAGGGCGTCTCCGGAGGCTCGGGCCGCCTCCGGGCTGGGCGGGCGCGGGCCGCGGGCGCGGGCGCGGGGGCGGGCGCGGGGGCGGGCGCGGGGCGGGCACGGGGGCGGCGCGCGGCGCCCGCGGCTCCTCCGCAGCGCGGCCGGCAGGTGGGCGCGCGCTCGCCGGGCGGGGGTCCGGCCGGGCCGCGCGCCTCCCCCGGAACTCGGCCGTGCCATTCCCATGATGCCCAGCCACCGGGCACGGCTTCCGGAGCGCGGCCGCCACAGCCCCGCCGCCGCCGGTAGGTCCGGGGAGGGAGCTCCGGGGGCCGCCCCGCCCCGCGCGCGCGCGCCCCGCCCTCCCGCGCGCGCCCCCGGCGCCGGCGGCCCGGCCCCTCCGCGCCGGGACCCCGCCGCCTCCCCGGGACGCGGCGCGCGGGGCGGGGGCCGGCGCGGGGCCGAGTCGGAGGAGGGGGCCTGGCCGGAGGGCGGGCATGCAGGCCGCACCGCGGCGCCGGGCTGCCGGGGTAGGGGCCGCGGCGGGCGGGGCGGGCTCGGCCCGGCGCCGGGTAGTTAGCTGGCGCGGCGGGCGGGGATCGCGGCCTCGGAGGCGGCTCCTGGCCGGGCCCCCCGCCTGCGCGCGCCCGCGTTCCTCGAAGCCGGCCGGTCGCGGGGCCCAGGTGAGGCGCAGGTGAGGGCCCGCGGCGGGACAGCTTCCGGCGCGGCCGAGGGCCCGGGGCCCGGCCCTCCCGCTGAGATCGTGCCCAGCGCCCCGCCCCGTGCAGCTTCCCGGAGGGTCACCGGGCCCCTCGCCCCCAAGCCTACCGAGCCCAGAATATAGCCCGGGCGCAGCCCTGCGTGGAGGCCCGACCCCTTCCTGCCAGAGAACCGGGTCGCCTCTCCGGGCGCCGGGATCTCTCCCGGCAGAGGCTGCGCTGGGGGTGAGCGCCGCCAGGCCGGGAGCAGAGGACAGGGCAGGGTCAGCCGGGAGGATCTCATCTGGCTTTCGGCCCCCCAGGCACTGGCAATGGCCCTGCAGCTTTGCTGGGGAGCCGTCCTTGCTGTATTGTAGTAAAGTCTCCTCTTCCGCAGGCCAGGGCCAGAAATCCAGCGCACGCCCGCTTCAGGCTGGCCCTCCAGCGAGGGCCCTCCTTCTGGGCCTTGCATCCTGACCCTCACCTCCCTAACCCTGGGGAAAGTCCAGCCTGGGAGGGAAGAGCCGGAGCTGCACAGCGTTATGGCGAAGCCACATCGCGTGCGGGGAGCCAGACTTGGCCAGGGGATGAGCGTTAGCGAGGCTCTGTCCTCCTGGAGGTTGGTGTCTAGACTGAGAAGAGACCCAGGTGCCCTCCTCCACTGTTCAAATTCTGGCACCACATGGCTTTGGGGTGCAGGGCTGGGTGTCCTCACAGCCACCCTCCAGACCTGGTCCCGGGGTTCTCGAGGAGCAGGGTGGCAGTTTGACAAAGCGGAAGCCCCCAGGCTTCAGCCCACAGTCTCTCCAAGTACAGTTTCGGGGAGTTTTCCAGAATGATTCATCTCATGTAGGTGATTGTTTTAAAGCCACAAGCTGTCGCTGGAGACGCCCTCTGAATTTTTAACCTCATTCTTGCGCTAGGTAATTTGACAGTTCAGAAGACCGCTCACTAGGAGTCCGAGCTCTGGACAGTCATTTAAGAGCTATGAACATGGTCAAGGTGATGAGGAGAGAGCAGCGTTTTTCCTGCCGCCCACTCTGCTACCTGGAGTGGAAACCACTGCAGCTTGGGTTCATCCTTGGGCCCACTTTTTCAGATAGCAGTGCTGTTTAAGAAGTTAATATTCCTTATGTAGACTCTTCACAGTTCAAGGCCTATGAAGAAGTCTCGTAATCTCTGTCATTTTGCCAAGGCATTTTGCCAAGCACAGCAAGGTGGGCACAGCCCAGTGAAAGAGCCCTCCCCCTCCCCATTGTTGCTCCCCACTGCTCTTGGGAGGGAATCTCCCTGGAGGGCGGTGCTGTGGGAGAGATCATGGACTGTATAATGGGTGCTCAAATCTGAGGACTGATAAATAGCCTCACAGGAGAGTTGGGAATTAGTTGTGGTTAACAGTGTTTGGCCTCAGGGTAAGTTCTTCCAAAATTGAATTTTGAGCCCTTAAATTAATGTGATTTCTTTCCCCCAAAATATTTACCAGCTGTAGTTTCCGCCTCTGAATTAGGTCTCTGATTCTCTTTAATCTTGGCAGTCAAAAGTCTGTTTAAAAAGTGGGCACAAGATGCTACAGCGTCGAGGTGGGGGTACGAAGACCCAATCCCCGAACCGTTCTGCAAACGTCACACCGAACCTGGACTTGAAGGGAATCGCAGGTAATTGCCGCAAATTCTTTTACATTGTAGTCTCACTTTTTTGAGCATA
Source organism: Balaenoptera physalus (assembly GCF_965194825.1). Taxonomy (NCBI): domain Eukaryota; kingdom Metazoa; phylum Chordata; class Mammalia; order Artiodactyla; family Balaenopteridae; genus Balaenoptera; species Balaenoptera physalus. Next base: position 3,638,578 of record NC_138886.1, read on the forward strand.
AATAGTAATAGCAAAGGTCTTCCTTCTGAATTGGTCGTGCCCTCTGGTTTATTGCTGGTCCCACCTGTTTGGGCACGTCTGTGCCTAGGTGGCTGGGCTAGGCTTTCCTGGAAAGGACTGTGGTGTGTAAACACAGGATTCTTTGCTCGTCAGGAAGGAAGCTCCTGAGGGAGAAGGATCTGCATGGGAAGCAAAGCAAACACACAGGCCACTTCCGGCCACCCCCCAAGGCTCCAGGGTGGTGACCGCCTTGCCTGGCACTGTTTTGGGTTGGAACTCAATTTCCCTGTTTCCACAAGCACTGCCAAGCTCTCCTCTTGCATCTCGGCTACTTTGCATTCCAGTTTGCAGGGGATCGGGAGAGGTCAGAGAAACATGTTAAGAACTGACAGTTGTATGATGTATTTTGCGTCTTTCTAATCGGCTGCGTACAGCCTGCGTTATGTTTCCCTTCCAGACCGGTAGTGTAAAGGCTGTTGGGAGCAGGTCTTCAAAGTGTTCCCAAGACTATGCCAGTGGTTCTGCCGACCCAGCCACATTTGGTCTGAGATACGAAAGCTGTGGAGAAACCACACAGCATGAAAAGGGGCGCCTGGCTGTGTTTGGGGCAACTTCTATATTAATTACCTAAAAATAATCATACAGTCCCGTGAGACCATCTGGCAAATATACATTCGACGTTTTAAAATAAAGAGGCTTTGGTATAAGTGACTCTTTAACGTTGTTTGGGGAGATAATGTTTAAATGCTCCCATCAAGTAACTTCTCATTTCAGGAGCTCCTGATTCGCGCCAGGGTTGGACCTACCCACGACGTCTCACTGAACCTGGATTCATACTGGTTGTTGTTTTCCAACTGCAGAGAAGCACTGAGTCTTTATCTCATTGGCACTTCCTGACAACTTTTGGAGGTAAATAAGACCTCTGTTCCTGTACCGGAGAAGATGGACAGAGGGACGGGGAAAGGACACTCATGTGAGCTTCCGCGAGCTCACTGCAGGTGGCTCGGAAGCATTTTCTCATGTAGCTTCGTGGCCGTCCTCCGTCTAGAGCCAAGGGAAATGAGGCCCGGGAGGCGTGAGTGACTTGCCCTGGGACCCGCGGCCGGTTGGACCCTCACCAGGCCCACCGCTTCTCCGTGACCTGACCTAGGGTGCCATCCCGGCCTGCCCTCTCCTCCAGGATGTGAAGCAGGCAGAGAAGCAAAGTGCCGCCTCTCTGCACGTCCCGTCGGCTAGGATGTTTCTCATGAATGCCCCTCCTGTGCTCGCTCTGCCGTCCAAATGGGAGGCCTTTGGCCCACCCGGGAGCTGTAGGTTTCCCGGATGCTTCTCAGAGCCGAAAGAGGGCGTCTCGAGAGCGGCGGTGAGCGCCAAGGTGCAGATGGTCATCAGCACGCTTCAGGGGGACGGGGGGGCCGCCCTGGGCATGAGCGGCGAGCATGCCCGGCAGAGAAGCCAGAGGGCAGAGAGGGGCCGCGGCACCAGGCTGGCTACCAGCCCCGCCTTTGCTGCCTGTGGTCTTGCTGCTGGTTTTGACCCCAGGGGGGAGGAGGAGGCCGCGGACCTTGGCCCCCTGGTGCCGGATTCGGACAGTGATGATTCCGTGGACCGCGCCATTGAGGAAGCCATCCAGGAGTACCTGAAGGCCAAGAGCGGAGCCGCCCGGCCGCCCGCAGCCAGTCAATGCGAACCCGAGCCGCCTCCCAGCGGCACCCCGACCGCCCTGTGTCCCCCAGACCTCGCAGCGGGCCACACTGCTGTCCCCGGCAGCCACAGGGGAGTCGGCGAGGACCGGGGCTCTGCCTCGCCGCTCAGCGTGAGCAGTGAGGACTCCTTCGAACAGAGCATCCGGGCGGAGATCGAACAGTTCCTCAGTGAGAAGAGGCAGCACGAAACCCAGAGATGTGACGTTCCTGCAGACAGAGAACCAGAGCCCAGTGCCAGCTCGGCCAGACCGGCGTCTAGATCCAGCAGAGAGCCGCCGGGCAAGGCGCAGCAGCAGGAGCTGGCGGGCGCCTGTAAGGAGTTCATCTTCCGGAAACCTCCCAGGTCCGCAAAGGCTGGCGCGCTGCCCAGAGGCCCCAGGTCCAAGGTCACCGTTGAGCCCGCCACGGCTGCGGGCCGCCCTGCAGAAGCAGCCCCTGGTAAAGTCGGGGTCAGGAGGGGCACCGGCTCAGCGAAGAGGGGAAGGCGAGCCCGGAGCGCGGCCCTGGTGCCTGAGGCGGCCGACTCAAGCAGCGATGATGGCATCGAGGAGGCCATCCAGCTGTACCAGCTGGAGAAGAGGAAGGAGGCGGGTGGCGAGCCGCCGCAGAGGGCCCTGCCCGCGGAGGAGAAGGGCCCCGGGGCCCCTGCACACGGCACGGGCCTCTGCACCAAGAGCACCTGGCCCGAAGCCCACGGGAAGACCCCGGGCAAGAAGAAGCCGGTGGCCGCCAAGGCCGCGGACCTCAGCCCGGGTGGCCTGGACCCCGACCACCCCTCCAGGCCTCCCAGGGAGACCGTGGCTCCCGCACCTCTGGGAAGTACGGCTGCCGAAAGCAAGTTTGTGGACGGGTCCCCGTGCCGCGCAGACACATCCGCGGAGCTGATGTGCGCCGAAGCGATCCTGGACATTTCCAAAACGATCCTGCCGGGCCCCCTGGAGGGCGGCACCAGACCCCCGCCCGCCAGCCCACTCCTGTATCCCCCCGACGTGCCTTCCTGCTCCGACGGTGACAGCAGCTCTGTGGACAGCGACGACAGCATCGAACAGGAAATCCGGACATTCTTGGCTCTGAAGGCGCAGTCAGGGGGGCTGCTGCCCAGGACGGAGACGTGCCCGCGGCCGGCACACAGCCCGCTGCTGCCGCCCGGCCTCAGCGCCTCGGCCTCCAAAACGCCGGACCTGTCGCTGAGCTGCAAGAGGAAACGCGGAGCAGGCAGCACCGCCGTGCGGCCGTGCGCACCCAAGAGGACCAGAGAGACGGCCGAGGCGCAGGAGAGCGCCCGGGACGCCGACCGCAGCCTGGGGAGAGCGCAGCCCAGCCAGGGGAAAGCCGGCGAGGCCCCGGGAAGGGAGGGTGAGACCTGGGGCCAGCCTCTCCCCTGCAGGACGGGCGTGCCGGGTGATGAGCACGGGGCCCCGGTCACGCAGGGTACCGTGTTGCCGGGCCCCGGGAAGGCGTTCGAGGCGAGGCGCGTGGACGAGAAGGAGAGCTCCGAGGACAAGAGCAGCTCGCTGGACAGCGACGAGGACCTGGACACGGCCATCAAGGACCTGCTGCGGTCCAAGCGGAGGCTCCGGAAGAGGTGCAAAGACCCCAGAGCCGGCTGCAAGAAGAGGGTCAGGTTCAGCACCACGGAGACGCAGTTCCTGGATAAAGTAGGGGGCTTCCCCAAAGACTGGAAAGACCGAAGCCCACATCTGCTGAAAAGCTGCCTCTCAAAGTCCAAAAAAGAGAGCCCGGGGAGACCCTCGCACGTCCTCTGCCGAGAAGCAGCGAGAGCAAAGCCAGACGGCCTGGCAGCCGAGGACGCGCCCCCGGCTGCCCGGTCCAGGGGCCAAGCCGCAGGAGGGAGCCTGTTCTCTGGTGAATCGGAAGCCCGTGAACTTCATGGTCCGGCCCCAAGCCCCAGTTCCCTGTCTGATGACAGTAGTTCTGTAGACAGTGATGACAGCATTGAACTGGAGATCAGGAAGTTTTTGGCCGAAAAGGCCAAGGAGTCCGTGAGCGGATCAGAAATTCAAGGAGGGGGCCCCACCGCTCTCGGGACGGGGAGCGGGGGCAGGCCGGAGCTGCCGTGCCGGAAAGTGCCACCTCCCGGCCCGGCCCTTCAGCCCGGCATGTGCACTCGGAGCCAGAGGTGCAGGGGGCCCTTGCAGCCGGCCGAGGGACCAAGGGGCCCGGGCAGAGCCTTCGCTCCGGCCGGGAGGAGTAGCCCCCGTGCCGAGCAGGCCTGCAGCCCTGCAGCCCTGGCCAGATGCGAACTGGTGCCGCCCAGGGGCACCAGCGGGACCGCATCTGCCAAAGGGTCACCAGCCAGTAGGAGAACCGCCTATGCTCCCAGAGATAAGAGCCCGAGGGGGGCCGAGGCTGCCGCGGGGGAAAGCGCATTGGGTCAGCTCCCGAGCTGCATGGAGGCTGGCACTCGGGCAGAGAGCCGGAGCCCACTGGCACGGACCCCGGGCGCCGAGCGGGAGGGGAGGCCCCGGGCCGGCCTCGCCCTGCCCTGGGCTGACTTCGCCCCCCAGAGCCGGTTGCAGAGCACCTGGGCGCTGAGCACGAAAGGCAGGGACATGGCGGCGTGGAAAGGGGGCTTCAGGGGCCAGAGAGAGAAGGGGCTGGAGGGCCAGGCCCGGGGCTCGCCCAGCCTCGCCATGGACCCCAAGAGAGGCCTGCCCTTTGCCGGCTTCTCGCCGCTGCTCTCCACACAGCTGTTTCACTTCGGGAAGAGTGTCTCCTGGGGGGGGAAGCAGGCCAGCCTCTTCAGTACCCCGCTGAGTCTGCCTCTACAGGGCCCATCCTTCTCGGCCTTCCGAGAGACCCAGGCTGGCCACGGCCCAGTGTTCGGAAGCTCACACTTGCTGGTGAAGCAGGAGGGTGGCCGCTGGCCACCCAGGAAGTCCCAGGCAGGGCTCAGTCTGCCGGACAGGAGGAACTCGGGGCCGGAGGAGAGCATCTTAGACCTGCGGTACAGGCGGAGTCCGGTGGATGGAGACGACGAAGACCAAGAGGCCCTGGGCAGTGACGTCAGCGAGTTCAGTGATGCGTCTGTGGAGGAGGGCGGCAGCCCCTTGGCCAAGGGCCCCGTCCTCCAGCTGTGAGCACGCTCCTGGCCGCGGCAAGTGTGGGCGAAGCGTGTGTGTGCCTGTCCCCACATGTCACATGCTCCTGATGAAAGGGCGGAGCCCTGGAGGCCCCTGTACAGCCTGTATATATGTACACTAACGCGAAAGGATGTTTTTATTTAACAGATGTGTCCTGGTAAATATGATTTTTTGTAGGCTTTTTGTAAATTATTTAAAGTGCTGTAAAAAATATTTTTGGCGAATACCATTGTTGGATTTTGTAGGGCGTTCCTCGGGGCAGTTTTCCGTGGTCTCCGCACTAGTCTTAGCTCAGCAAACGCTTGGTTACGACTGCCCCTGCACTTGGGGTTGATCGCTGGTGGCCATGGCCAGTCGTGGCCACAATTCGGGCCTGAGGAAGGCAGCAGCTGGTGCCCGCCTGAGACGCGCCAGAACGCCCCGGCCATCTTGGTTGGGACGCTCCTGGGCAGCACTTCTTACGTAAAAGAGGCCGCAGGCCCCCAAGAGGCCCGAGATGTCTTCGATTGGAAAAGCGTTTCAAAGCACAATGGCCAGCGAGCAAACCGGCCATGCCAGTTGCACGTAGAAATCCTGAGTGAGGTCTCAGGGCCGGTCACCAGTTCACACCTGAAGCCTGTGTTGTTTAATGTCCAGTCCTGTTCAATTATGACATGATTCTACCAGCTCAATAAACCTCTTTTTTATACGGGAGTTGCCGTCCTTCGTTTTTAATCACAGCTCTAAAAAGGTACCAGGCAGCCCGTGTGTTTTAAATGCCCTTGTCCTGATCTGTGCAAAGCAAAGAGGCAGCGGCTGCTTCACGGGTTCTGGTGCCCGGAGTCCTGAGGACCGAGGACAAAGCCCAGCGCCCTCCGGGAACTGGGCTCGCTGGGGCTGTGCTCCACCAGCAGGGGCGTGCCCGTGCTCTCGGTGTGTTTGCGCGGCAGTGCCACGCACACAGGGAAGAGCGTGGCGTCCTGTGCCTGTGCTCTGAGCCTGCTGCGGTGCCCACAGCTACAGAAGAAGCAGGTGGGAACCTGCACACGTGAGGCTGAGCACTGACGTTTACCCGCGATCGTCCAGCAAACTTCGATCGGCTGCCCCGAGTGTGACAACTCAGCAGTTTAGCTGCAGTGGGCCTGGAGCAAGGTTTAATTTGCAGCTGAAGTTGTTATTCTAATGTGCAAGTGAATTTTCTACATGTTGTGCCCCCCTAGGTCTTAGCGGGAATTCACTTCTGTACCCAAATGGGGACGTGTGCCAGCACCCACAGGCAGTGTCCACTGGGTCAGATGCTGTGACAAGCAGGCCCTGTGGACTCCGCGACCGTCCGGTGCCTACAGGCTGTGCATTCGATATTTCCGTTGTCGAATATTCATTCACTTAAGTGCTTCCCGGAAAAACAATTCATTAATCCATGCTTTAAATTTCATTTAATTTTGAAAGAGTGCTTTTAACACTTGAAAACAAAAATCAGCTTGTTTTGTATATAAGAACTGGTTTTTTTGGTTTTGGTTTTTTTTGTAATGCTAATAAATCAAGCACTGCTCACAAATCAGTTGATGTAGTCTGTCCTGTGCAGAGTGGCCTTTGCAGGATGTTGACGTGAGAACCCAATGTCTAGGACCTGCCACTGTGCCATCGTGCATTTAGTCCTGAGCACCTCTGCTCCAGCGGCCCATCCCAGTCTCCCCCAGACCCTTTGCACCTTCCTCTCCCCCTGCCTCCCCAGCCCCGGTCTGTGTGCTTACTTGGCAGTGCAGGCCATGCCTGGTTTTCACAAACTGGACATAAACGAGATTGTGCGGGCCCATCCCTGGATTGCCAACAAGCCACGCTGCGTGAAAGCTTTTGCTTTCCCTCTCCCCAACATCCTAGGTCAACTCTGTCACACACTGGGGCCAAGGTCCGAGGTCCCCCTGCACCCTGTCTGCAAAGGGGGCTGCAGTGGGGGGCAGACGGGAGCACTGTCACAGAGTGATGGCCGTCTAGACGTTTGCAGCCCTGGTACAGCTCCTCTGATAATCCGGGCCCAACCCCGCATCCGTGCATCACAGCATCCCCGGAGCTGCTGCGTGAGATGGCACACGTGCCCGCACTTGTAGGAAGAGTCTCGGGGAGGATGTGTTACCAAATCAAGCTGTAATTAATAAGACCTACAGATAAGTCCGAACCAAAGAGCCCCTCTTGCTTCCCAATGGGGAGGGGGTGGGCATCTATGTACCTGGGGCCACAGGTTCATTTCACCTAATGCAAAGAAGGGGGAGAGACCCGGTTTTTGAGGTGTCTAATGCTCTGGGTTAGGTCATGCTGGGGTCACTGTGTCGCTGCAGGAACTGCCCCCTTTTCTGGAAAGAATGGGCCCATTTCAGAAGTCCCAGCAGAATAGGATGGGAGTGGGAAGAGGGGGAAGTCCTGGAGGTTAGTGTTTGATGTTCACCACCCACGTCTCCGCATCAAGGAGAGGGTCTTCCTAAAGAGAAGAGTCATGGACTTCCCTGGTGGCGCAGTGGTTAAGAATCCGCCTGCCAATGCAGGCGACATGAGTTCGAGCCCTGGTCCGGGAAGATCCCACATGCTGCGGAGCAGCTAGGCCCATGTGCCACAACTACTGAGCCCATGCGCTCCAGGGCCCCTGCTCCTCAACAAGAGAAGCCACTGCGATGAGAAGCACGTGCACCGCAACGAAGAGTAGCCCCCACTCACCACAACTAGAGAAAGCCTGCGCGCAGCAACAAAGACCCAATGCAGCCAAAAATAAATAAAACTTTAAAAAATAAACAAAGAGAAGAGTTGCTCTGAACTTTCTCTTTTGCTCAGAATCTGAGTTATCAACAGGTTTTCCCAAAAGCTGAGACACACTCGCAGTGGGAAACCAGGCCCTCAATTTAAATACTAGCACTTTATCTGCTCATATAAAAAGTATTGCCACCTTGATCCTCCTCTCTCCTTGAAATTAATTTAAAGGCCTGTGTAAAGGGGGCGGGGAGGGGGAAATATTATATTATTTGCAGAATCTTTGAGATTTCTGGTGTTTTGTGTGCTGAACAGAGGGATTTTTTTTTCCCAGTGTCAACATATTTTACTATGTATTTGAAACCATTTATTCTAATTGACTGTAAATAGAAGATTAAATATCACTGAAGAAAAATAGACAAACAAATGAAAATATACTTTTAGAGTAAGGAGTTACTGGTTTTAAGCCAACTCAGCCGCTAAATTAAGCGATTAGTAAAGTCTTGTGAAGCTTTGTCAATGTTTCATTTCAGAGTGGAATAGAGGCCAGATAAAGTAAAGACCTACTCCTGGATGGGGAAAGAGTTTCTCTGGAATTGCTGTGCAGTTTATTTAATAACCTGTGGAAACTGGTTTTTGTTACCCTGTTTGGATCGCCTTTCCCGTAATTGTTCTGATTGGATTTCAGATTTCAAAAGAACTCAGTACAAAGGTCAGAAGAATGATGGGTGTCATTTTCTTCCCATTCTGTATGCTATAATGCCTAACAGAAGGCGTGTTCTTGTAACTTAGGATTAGACCTGTCAATCTAAACTCTTTTATTTTCCCTCACACATAAAGATTCCAGTTTGAAAATATGTTAAAAAGATAAATTTCATGATAATCACTGGAGTTCCTATATGACTCGTGCAAACATGTAGGAAGTTAGGGTGTGTCTATGGGGTCAGATGCTGATGACCTGGCCCCTCCCAGAACCCCCCAAGGCAAGTTCAAGCCCAGGACCTGCTGCAGGGCACCCCCTCTGGACCCTAATTTTCCCATCCATAGATGGAGGTACAGCAAGGCCTGCCCCAGGCGTGAGCATCAGTTGAAGTGACACTGTCAAAGCTCTTCGAAAACCGTGAAACAGCAAAGTGGAGGGGAGCACGGCACCTCACGGGGGCCCAGGCGCCAGGAGCACGTGGGAATTGGGAGCCTGAGCCGGAGATGGTGGGTGAGTTTTCAGGAAGACGGGCATGTACGTTATACCAGAGGTACTTCAGTTGTCCATCTTTCCAGACATTTATTCTATGTACAGAGTCTAACATTCCATTAACTCATTAGCAACTGATACAGAAATATTGGTTATTGGCTATGACAATTAAAGCACTTCAATGCCCGATTTTGATGCCAGAAGTAACTTCGTAAAGCTCACTGGCGTGCTTGGCATGTTTTGTTTGTGGATGTCAGCTCGACTGACCGTCCCAGCCCGGGCCCTGACCTACACACGCTGTCCTGTTCCGGGAGCGCAGGTGCTCACCGGGTCTAGCTCGGAGGGGAAACCCCTGACGGCTGCATCCTCCCCTGAATCCCCTGCGCTTCCCAGCCAGCCGCAGAGGAAGGTATTTGTCCTTTTCAATGAGTTTAGAAATTGGATTGGTGAGCTCTTGTTTTTCTTTTTTTATTTCAACAGAGGAGAAATACAGAAACATTCTGAGGATTTTGGTATTTTTAACGAAAAGTTGTTTTTAAAAAAAGGCATTTTCAGTGTGATGCCTGAAGTCTGTGCTACTTTTCCAGCTAAGGAGAAGGATATGACATAGACCCTGGCTCCAGACTCAGCTTGGTACCTTCTCTATTCAATAGATTGATTTTCTCTGGAAACCATTTCCACCCCAAACTGAACGTTAAGAATGTTGCTGAAATGTTTACTTTTGTGTAATAATAAGTTTTTAATGAAGAAATAACCGGTCACGGTATTTCATTTCTTCCCAAATTCATATGTGAGTAAAATCTCTTTGGGTAAAAACCTTTGTAAACAAGGTAGCGACGATGGTCTGTAACAATGATTTCTTCTGTCTGGTTCCAACACCTTCCAGACTTCCTGTGATGACCTGTCATAAAGGAAGGTGGGAGGAATCTATGTCTGGAAGATATATATTGTCGTAGAAAATGTTTTCTTATTGAGGACCCTCTACATCATAGTAAACATTGATTGAGAACTAACTACATGGAGAGAGAGATCCACTTTATGTAGCTATTACCCCCACCTGAGAAAAACATGGTCTTCCCCGCCTGATTTTTTTTAAACTTTTTATTGAAAAGGGGCAATGAACAGCGAGCGGGGAACCCCAACGTACACCTCACCCCTCAGCAACAAGCAGCACTCACCAACCTTGTTTATTCCGCCTCTGCCCCGGCCCTGTTCGTGGCCAGGGGGTGCTCAATATCGCTCCAAGCTTGGCCCGGGTCAGGGCCAGTAAGGGCCCTCCTGCCTGGTCCCGCCTGGAGCTTTCCTCCTGAGGTCCCCTCTGCCTCCTTGCCCAGCCCTCGTCCACACCCAGGCTGAGCATCCTACCCTCCCTCCGTGGCTCGGCAGGATGCTCGAGAACAGAAACCACGCGTAGTTTGTCATGAGTATAAAAATGGCTCCCAAATAAAGATGCAGGTGGGGCTCTCTGGGCGTTCCCAGCATTCAGACTGAGACCGGGGTCCCAGGATGCCCACCACCCTACTCATTGATTATACCTGAGTCAGGGATTGGGGACACGGAAAGGTTTTTAATGGAAAGTCAAGCCATTAGCTCTTTTTCATCTAGATGTAAAACAGAGAAAGTAGGGCATCATAGCCCCGTTTGCAAATTTTTTCTAACCTAGAGAGGAAAGATATTTTCAGGGAAAGCAGTGAAGTGTGTCCCTTTACAATTGGGCAAATTATCAAAGATTAGGGCCGCCAATTGTCCAGACTATCTCCGCCAGAGCCGGGAGGCCCCTCAGTCACAGATGGACGGCTTGCTGACCCTGTAGCTGGGGTGGAAGTTGAGCCGGTCGTAGAAGGTGATGTAGTTGTCCGGACCCGTCACAATGCTCTTCTCCATGTAGACGTTGAAAGTATTGTTCTGGAACATTCCACCAGCTGCAACTTGTCTCGAAAATTTATACGAATTTGGATAAAATACCTTCTGGAAGTGAAAAGGGGACACTAGGGTTAGTGATACATGTTAACACTCTTGAGCAATCAGTCATTAGGTATTTTTGGCAGAAAAATAAAAATTTGTAAGAAAATGTTTTTAAATTCTTATTTTGTAAGAAAATGTCCTCTCCAATCCTAGGAAGCAGAGAAGCCAGGGTGGGCAGGATGGCTGGCCTAGTTTGCCCCAATCATCACAATTTATGCCTAATGTCAGGGAATAATGATTAATGGTGCCTCCTTTCACTATTACATGGATAGAAGAATCAATTATGGGGCCACCTGAGCGAGGCATTGCCACACCTGAATATGGTTACAATGGGTCAGGCCCAAAGCTGTTCCCAGTTCAGCTTTTGCCAACTGTACAACTAGGGCAAGTTACTGGACCTCTCTGAACTTGCGTTTTCTCTTCGGTGGAAAAAAGATATAACATCAGTAGGTTTCCACCTTGATGGTGTATTAGAATCCCTTGTAGAACTTTAAAACAATTCTGATGGCCACACTGCCCCCACCAGCCGAGGGGTCTGGGGAGGGGATGTCCTAGCGAGGTGGAGGTGCAGTGAGAACACAGATGAGGCCGCTGGTGTGTGCGGGCACCCAGGGGTAGGAGTCATTTCAGCAATACAGCATCCCCAGGTGACCTCGAGGTTTCTGACAGAAGTGGCCTGGACCACTGTCAGATAGTACACTTGGGACAGGTGGCCTGTTCTAGGCTCCCCTCGTGTCAAGTAGATCACTTGATGTTTTGTCTCCTTGGCAGGAAGCAAGTACCAAGAGAAATGGCCTTCAGTGCGTTTTTTTGTTTGTTTTTTGTGGTGGTTGTTTTTGTTTTGTGCTTTGTTTTGCTTTGTTTCATTTTTGGCTGCATCCTGCAGCTTGTGGGATCTTAGTTCCCTGACCAGGGATCAAACCCGTGCCCCCTGAAGTGGAAGTGCGGAGCACTAACCACTGGGAAGCCAGGGAATTCCCAGTGCATTTTTAAATAGACTTTATTTTTTAGAGCAGCTTGGGATCTACAGAGAAGCTGAGCAGAGTGAAGAGTTCCCACATCGCCTCTCCGGCAGCACACGCAGCTGCCCTGCTGTTCAAATCTCCCATCAGTGTGGTGCATTTAGAACAACTGAGCCAATGGCGACGGGTCATCATTAACTAAAGTCCACAGCGTACGTAGGGTCCACTTTTTGCATTGTACATTCTGGGTTTTGACAAATGAATAATGAATGACGTATATCCACCACTACAGTGTCATTAAGACTAGTTTCCTTCGGTATTTTCTAAAACCCAAAGAATGCATTTTTATTTTCTGTTCCCACGCGGGAAGGAAACACTGAGTGCTGCTGGTTGAGTCCCGTGGCCACACTCAGGTCAGGAAACTGGAAACCAGGTTCCAGATAAAGCAGGTCGATAAGCAGCAGGAAAAACTTCTAAACTTGCCTCCGGAGAACCTCGGTGCTTCACGTCCCACTGCCTCATAAGACCAGCAAATGGCCTTTTTTATAAAAGCAAAACATCTGGACCTATGTTTGTAAGTGTGTCGGTCTTTTTCATGGAAATACCTGATCCCTTGATCCTGGGACAGTGAGCTTTAAATGCTCTAGAAACTTTCTAGATAAATAATCTTCTCATAAAAGCTCTATCCCCCATGAAAAACAAGTAAATAAGCAATTATCATGATCTTTTAACATGAATAATTTGGAAGAGAAACAACAACACTGCCAGCCCCAAAAAGGGAGGCCCTCCTGTCTTGGGTACCCACGGGATGCTTACACTGGTCCATCTGCCCTTCACCTGGACCCAGCAGGGGCATCAGGGGGTTCTAGGAGGCTCCCTGCCATGTGAGGTTGATCAGGGGGGTCAGGTTCCCCAAAGGTGCATAGATCCCGGGGTCCTTTTGTAACCTGTGCTTTCATCAGCCAGTGCTGCCTCTTAAGGTCACAAGTTAAATATTTCATAAAATACGGTATTCCTCCAAAAAGAAGCCAGTTCTTCATTTATTTGCCTCAAAACCTGCTGCTTTAAGTTACGAGAGTTGGCTGGTTGTACGAGTGAATGGGGCCAGCCCTTCGGGATGTTGTAAGGAAGCCTACATGCCCTTTTTTCACCCTTTAAATCATTTCATTGCTAAATTCATTCGTTCGTTTATTTCTACGCTTGCCTGTCCCAAAAGGAATTGAGGTGCGCCCTCCCCCTTCATGATGTTGGAACTGCGGGCCTCTCTGCACCTCCCCCTCCTGATGTGCTGCTCTTTTGAGAAATCCAGAGTCTCAGCCTCCTCCTAGAGATGCCCCACCTGCGCACCTTTCCTTGCTTCCTCCTTACCGGCATCTCGTGCACGGTGGGTGCTCTGCTCCCATAAGCTTGGTTACTGGTCCTGTACACTGAGGGGGGCTCCTTGGTCCTAGCAGATGAGAAAAATACTCTTTTCCACTCATTTGTTTTAATTCTGCCCAAGCCACAGCTTTAACACATTTGGTTGATGGAGCTTTGTTGGAAATGCCCCAGATGGGCGATGCAGCCGTGAACCCGGGCTCCTGTGGAGTGCAGGGCTGGCCTTCCTGGCAGGCTCAGCCTCCCTGACTCCCTCTGCTGGCCTCTGCCAAAGCCCTAAAGAACTCCCAGGTGGCAAGTGCTGGCCCTCAGCCTCAGCGGGACCTGGGCCCATGCTGTCATTTCCTGGGTGGGTGGGTAGGCTGGGAGCTGTGACTCCGCCTCCAGGCCTGCCACTCGCGGGGGCGGCGGGGGGGGGGGTCCCTCCACTTCTGAGCCTCCAGGAGAAAATGTTCTTGCAATCTCTATGCTATTGGTACAGCAGTTTAACTAGTGGCTGTGGGCTCAGATACCCCAGCTCTGCCTCATACTAACTCTGGGATCTGTCTTTCTACAACCCAGATATCCCTCCGGGGAAATGAAGATGCTAACAGAGCCAACTCTGTGGGATCGTGGAGGGACTAAGGGGGGGAGGGGGGGAGCAGGGAAGGCGCGCACAGCCTGCCCAGCTGTGTCTTAAGAGGCTGCAGCGCGCTGGAACAGCTGGCAGGCCACGCCCCTCGGCAGCCTGGTGATGGAGGTGTTGCCATGCACCTCAGGCGGACAGGTCCTCTCCGCCTAGGAAGGAGAGGAGACTGGCCCCGCCCTAGAGGGTGCGGCTGGGATCAGCCCGAGTTGTGTGATTTCCCCTGGGCAAACCCCGTCCCACCTCGCTGGCGGGAGGCCCACTCACTCCACCCGCGAGTCGCAAGCCGCAGGCAGCACCTCCGCGCTCATTTGGCGGTTAACAGCTGACCCCGCTTTTGACTTGGGGGCCAGGAGGGGGCCTGCGGGTTCTTGCACAAAGGGCCATCTGAGCAGAGCGCAGGACCAGCTGGGCACCTGGCTGGCGGCTGGACCAGGAGCCCTTTCTTTCCTCTTCGTATGCCAGGTGGACCCTGACCGGACTCCCTGGTCCTCACCTGTAGCCCCGAAACCATGCCGGGTTGTTGAACCTGGCCGGCAGGTCCTCGCTCACGCGGTAGTAGTCGCTGGTTTTCTCCGGGGAAGCCTTGGCCTTGGGCTCCTCCTGCTCCGCGCACCCCTGGGGGTCCTCCTCGGACATCTCGCCTCGGTCCACCCGAGTTTCGGGGGGAAGAAAGAGCAGGCAGGAAACAGCTTCTCAGCCCTGGGCCGCGAGGATCCGCGCGGCGTCCTGTTGCTAAGCGACGGCCCGGTCACCTGACTGGGTGGGCGGGATCCTTAAAGGCGCCGCGCATCCTGGGCCTGAGGCCGCCCAGCGCCGGCGTGTGGGGCAGAAGTCCGAGGTTCTAGAACCTTCCGTGGCGAGCCACGAGGCCCTGGGCTGGCTGGGATAATAAGGCATTACTTCCTGGGGCCGCAGTGCCGGGTACCCTATGATCAGTAGCCTTCGGCGCCAACATTTTCCCAAATGCGGTGGGGGGCAGATTTCCAGGCAGATGAAACCCCGGGCCTGGGGCTTCATCGGCAAATTGCGGAGTTCAGGTTCTCTAAGGCCGCTCCGCTGTAACGATCCGACGCTCACCGCGTGGGCCAGGGCTGCTCCTTGACCCCCACCCCCGACTTCAGGCCCCCCAGTACGCTGCATCTAAAATTAAGACTCCAGATTTGCCTAACTTTATGGAATCTTTCTAAGCCAAATGTTTAAAAATTAAAACACTTTTGGACAGCGGGAGGTTGTGCTGGACTGGCCGCAGGTGAAGACGGTCCCCATCTCCCGGCGAGTTCCCGCGAGACGGCTGGGAACCTCCTCGGCAGCCGGGCACTGTGCAGGGAGGGGGCGAGGGGAGGAGTATCCAGACCCCGCGCTCGACAGGACCCCAGCCCCGGCCCCGGCCCCACGCTCCTTGCGGGTCCACGGTGCCCGGGCAGACCTGGGGCGCAAGGCCCCGCCCTCCCCAAGGACTGCGTGCTCCGACCCGGGGGGCAGGCGGGGGCCAAGGGGCGGGGACGCGTCCAGAGCTGGGGTGCCCGAGAGAGGCGGCGGGCGCTCAGTGGCACCCCCGGGCCTGCAGGTGGCGCTGCGGCGAAGGCGCGGGCCGCGGCCGGAAGGAGGAGCCGCTCGTGGGGCCGCGCCTGCCCGTCTTCCGCGTCCGTCCATCCGTCCGCCTCCCGGAGTCCACGCCATGGTACCCGGCTTGGTCCTACCGCGGCTCCTCGGCGCGGGTGAGGCGCCCGGGACCCGGGAGTGGAGAGCGCGGCGGGGACCCTCTTCCGGGCCGGGCGGCGGGAGGGAGGGAAGGAGGGAGGCGGGCGGCGGGCGCGCGCCACGAGTTTGCTGTCGCCGCAGGTGTCCGGCGCCGGCCGCTCCAGCTGCACCTCGTCCAGACGGCGACCCCGGGCCCGGCGGGGCCGAGCGGCAGGACGCTGGGGAGCGCCGCGGCCTCCGCGGCCCGGGAGCCCGAGCGCAGCAGCGGTAATGCCAGCCCTGCGGTCCTGGGGGTTTGAAATTGCCCCGCTGCTGGGAGTCCCGGGCGCCCTGGGTCTCCATGGGGCCCCTGGAGGATGCGGGACCGGGGAGGGCGAAGGGCGGCCTTCCGCCCCTGGCAGCCCACGTGCTGGGCCGCACGAGCTTGCAGCCCTCCGAGCAGCCCCACCGCCGAGTAGGGCCGAGGCCCGCCCCGCACCCCGAACCGCGGCCGGGGAGCTCCCGCGGGCGGCTGGCGGGACCACGGGGACCTCAGACACCACCCGGCTCCCCTCCTCTCCGAGTGAAGACTCGGCCACGTTTATCCAGGAGTGAAGCCGGGGTCAGATCCCGGTCTCCGCCCCGAGCCTCCAGAAAAGGCCCCTGGGGACCCTCAGCATCTGCCCTCCCGCAGCCCCCAGGCTTGGGAGCCGGGGTCCAGACCCTGCATCCTCTCCCCCTCCCCGCCCCAGATCTCAACGAGAGGATCCTGAGCGAGCCCCTCAAGCACTTCGACTTCTTCAATGTCAAGGAATTGTTTTCTGTAAGAAGTCTCTTCGATGCCCGGGTGCACCTGGGACACAAAGCTGGCTGTCGGCACAGGTAGGTGACGCCCCTGGCGAGTGTAGGGGTGCCCAGGGGGCTCGGGACCCTTGCTTTGGGGTCCAGGGCCGCTCTTTCAGTTTGTTTTAAGAGGGTCTAGCTCCCTTTTCTTCCAGATGGGATCACTGAGCCCCAAGGAGGGGCAGATGTTTATTCTCAGGCCCCGTTTGCTACCCCCGACCCCCAGGCCCCGTGGACCTTGCTGTGGGGCTTATGGTCCTCGGTGGGGTCAGGCCCGCTGCTGCTGGTTCCCAGACAGGCAGGCCAGCCTGGAGGGCGGTGCTGGCAAGGCCGTCGGCATCTCGAGGGGGGGTCTCCAAGGGCACGCAGAGGAGTGGTGACTGGCCCAGTCTTTTCACCTGGCGACTTTGATGGCTGGGTTGGGTGTGGATTGGAGGAGCCGTTAGGAGGCCGGGGAGGGAGGCAGTTGTAGATGTTCAGGGGGAAGGTGAGGGGCCCAGCGGCGCCAACAGAGCCGGAGCAGTGGTTGGATGTGGGGTGATGGGGGCAGAGCCGGAGGTCCGGTTGAGCAGAGCCCAGAACAGGTGTCGACGTCCTTCACATGAGGAACTTGGTTGTCGACATTCTTCACATCAGGAACTTGGGTCCGGTGAGGGTGACCCTTCGGCCACCCCAGTGGGGATGTCACGCAGGCACTAGGGAGAAGCAGCCTGGGCCGGGGTCCACCGCGTCAGGACCTTTTGAGAACATGTGGAGTGGAGGATGGAGGAGAGAGGAAGTCCTAGGCGGGAGCCCTGGGCAACCAGCGTCTGAGAGTCTGGGAAGAAGGGGAGGGGCCGGGGCATGGGAGGAGGGTGCGCCACTGTAGGTGCTGCGGGAAGTCACCCGAGGTGAGGGCACGTGGGGCCTTGGGAAAGCTCTTTGGAGAGGAAGAGACACAATCCAGGCGGGAGTGAGCGGAAGAGTGAACGGGGTGAGGGGGTGCAGGAGGGCGGTCTTGCACCCCCGTCCCTCGGCCCGGGCCAGTGGGTCTGTGCCCTCAGGGTTCCCCTCCGAGGCCTGGCTGGCTCCTGCTCCAGCCCACCACACTTGCAGCCCGGGGCACCCCACTGCCTTTCTGGTCCCCCAGCCCACCCCGGGGGCGGGGGGATCCTCAGTTGTAAAGTCTCAAAGATGATGATAATGACAAGGGTGGGAGCCAGACGAGCAGCGCCGGGTGGGACGCTGTCCGGACGTTACGTTTGAGTGTCCAGACGTCCGTGAGGGCCCGGTCTGTTAGGCACCCCACGCGGCGAGGTGTGGAGGTTCAGAGGGTTAAGCCACTTGCCCGAGACGTGGAGTGGCCTGCAGCCCAGCCTGCCCTGCTCGCCCACCCTCACCCTCCCACTGCCCGCGGCTGTCACTCCTGGGACAGCGTCCCCGCTGCCGTTGTCATGGTGAGGGCTGCGGACTGTACCAGCCCTGGGCTTGCCGTGCCCCCCGTGCAGGGGCCCGGGGCTGGGGGGGCCGCGTGAGAAAGGGCGGGTGGAGGTGGCCACGTGGGGCTGGTTCACACTGGCCTTGGTGGGTGTCCGGCAGGTTCATGGAGCCATACATCTTCGGGAGCCGCTTGGACCAGGACATCATCGACCTGGAACAGACGGCGACGCACCTGCAGCTGGCCTTGAATTTCACGGCCCACGTGGCCTATCGCGGGGGCATCATCCTGTTTGTGAGCCGCAAGCGGCAGTTCTCACACCTGATCGAGAACGTGGCCCGGGACTGCGGGGAATACGCCCATACCCGCTACTTCAAGGGCGGCCTGCTGACCAACGCGCCCCTCCTCCTGGGCCCCATGGTCCGCCTGCCCGACCTCATCATCTTTCTGCACACGCTCAACAACGTCTTTGAGCCGCACATAGCCGTGAGGGACGCGGCCAAGATGAACATCCCCACCGTGGGCATCGTGGACACCAACTGCAACCCGTCGCTCATCACGTACCCCGTCCCGGGCAACGACGACTCGCCCGCGGCCGTGCAGCTCTTCTGCAGGCTCTTCCGGACCTCCATCCGCCGGGCCAAAGAGAAGCGCAAGCAGGTCGAGGCCCTGTACCGACTGCAGGGCCAGGAGGGCGCCAAGGGCCGCGGCCCAGCTGACCCTCCTTCCCCGGGGGTGCAGGCCGAGCTGGACTTGGGTCATTCCCCTTGACCTGCCTGCTCTTCTCCCGAGTGAAACAGCAGCCGAGTCTGTTCCGAAGCTGGGAACCAACCCCCGTACCCACCCCCACCCCCGGCATGGTCCTCAACACCTTCCCAGTTGTTCCAGGCTTTGGGTCCCTGCCGCTAGGAACGCTTCTCAGCAGCTGCCCGCCCGGGGCTCCACTTCAGACCCGAGGGCCCAGCAGGCTCACTGGGCAAGTGGCCCACCTGCAAAGGACCCGTTGGAAAACATCCCGTCCCTGGAGTCTGAAGTCCTTGCTTCTACCTCGAGATGAGTCCCTTGTATGTTAGGAAGGTTCTCACCAGGTTGACTTTTCTCAACCAAAATACCCCTAGGTTGGGCTGCTTCCCTGCTGCCTGGTTTCAGGGGCTATTTTATAACGTGAGGCTGCAGGATGAGCCACTAAGAAGATCCCATCCGGGTTGGGACAGGCTGGGCAAAGCAGACAGCATGATTTCAACAGGAATAAAACTTAGATTTGGGCGGAACGGGGACCTGGACCGTTGGTTCTGCAGTGTGGTCTGTGTGGTTGGTTTTCATCGGCACCCACGGGGCCCCTGGAGCACACGAGACACGTTCCTGCCCCCTGGATCCTTGAGCTTCAGGGAGACAGGCAGGCATGTGCATGTGGCTTTGGATGGGACAGCACCGGCTGCCCCTCGACACCGTCTTCGGTGTTGAGGCTCAAGGCCCTCGTGTCCTGCCCGTGCCCTGAACAGGCATCCTCTCCAGGTGGTCGGGTAAGATGGGACCCTGTTCACAGGAACTTTTTGATGCCCCCTCATTTGTGGGACCTTCCTTGGCAACACTTGTGTTGCTGGGATGAGGTGTGGGTCCCCGCTTCCCAGGACCCCACCCCGTGGCTCCCGGGGTACCTGACCACCCAGGACCCTGTCTGCTGCCAAGGGTCCAGGCAGCAGGGTCTGGTGGGGTCAGGACAGGATGGCCTCACGTGGACGGATGCGTGCCACTCCACGTCCTACAGTAGCACACGGGGGCAGGAAGACTGGTTTCACGGGCCCGCTCAGCATCATTCGGGGGGGCATGCAAGGTGGAGGTCGCTGATGTTTTCTGGAAGGGTTCACAGTTCGGAAGGTGCAAGGAGCTGAACCCCAGTTTGAAACCACCAACTGACAGGCATTGCTTTAATTTGTGAACATGAAGTATGGGCATGCAAATTCACAGGCAGGTAAATTGAGGGGTCCCCCCCAAGACTTTCCCCCCACAAGATACCTCCCTCGGTGTGTGTGGGTGAGATTTCCCGAACTCCTCTGGAGAGAGCTGGCCGGGCCTGTCGCTCGGCGCTCCAGGGAGGCCGGAGTGGGCAGCCAAGACCCTCGAGATCAGCGCAGTGTGAGAAGGCTCACTGGCCGTGGACGGGAGCCCTGGAACGTGAACTGGGCCTCCTCAAGGCAGAGGGTCCACACCGCCCTTCAAAAGCAGGCCGTCTGGGGAGGGCAGCACTGGGCAGGACAACGAGGGACACGCAAGGGGGCCCTGTTCTCTCACCCTTGACTCGGGCTGGGTGGAGGGGAGCAGCCCTGGAGGGCGGGCTCCCCGGAGCGCCCCTACCCCACCGCATTCCCCATGGTGGCCTGCCTGGCCCTGGCCATCCTCTGTTCCCTGAGGATCCCCCTGGAACCTGCACCCGACACAGGCCGGTGAAGACCAGCAGGGACAATGAGAGTGTGTATCGGTCACTGGCTGTGCTGCCGGTCCTGGGGACGCTGGGAGCAGGGCGGACGGGTGGCCACACTGCGCAGGTGACTCGGCGGACGATCAGACACAGATGAGCTGGGCGGTTTCAGGTACACGAGGACCTGGAGGGAGGCATGGGCTGACGGGGCCCGGAGCCTGGATGGGGGCAGCTCCAGCAAGAGCGGCCAGGGCCGACCGGGGGGGGGTGGGCACTTCCAGAGGGGCTCAGGTAAAAGGAGGGGGGAGGCAGAGCATGGGCTTCCACCCTAGTCGGGGGGGGTCAGCCAGCCCCGATAGACATCACAGCAGGCACAGTAGATGTGACAGCCTCGGGGTCTCCTCTAGATACAGATGCATCCTCCCTGCAGGAGGGGACCTCCAAGTTTGCCAACCTGGAGATAAACACCAAGAGAGGCCAGAAGCCCCAAAGGCCTGGAGAGCAAGGGCCTGAGCCCTCCCCTCCTGCTGCCACGGTGACAGCTTGCCCATTAGACCTGACCTTTCTTGGGGTCTGGCAGGGTCGTGCCCTGAGTGGTTGGTGTCCCAGGGGCCTGGAAGAGCCAGGTTCAGGGGGGGATTTGGGGCCAGGGTGGGTGAGGGCAGGTGCACCACGCCACCCACTCGGGCCAGAACAGGCTCGCGGTGCGTGTGGGCGTGGAGGGGTCTCTAGAATCAGGCCTGCAGATGGCTGGGGCCAGACGCCACCTGGGGCCACTCCCCAGGGTCCAGCCCAGGACTTTGCCTCCAGTGGCCAGTCCCAACCCAAGGAGCTGGGTTCCTCCCTTCACCACCACTGCTCTCCAGGCCTGGCCCTGGCCACGTGCAAAGCCAATTCTTTATAAACTGTTGCATCTCAACATACGAGCCTGAGTATTCTCACACTGTTTTTTGAACTGGCTGTCCTTTGTCTGAAAATTAGCCCGTGTATGAAAATGAGTCGGCCCTGAACCTGTATGAGACCTGCAAGGTGCGGACCGTGAAGGCAGGCACGCTGGAGAAGCTGGTGGAGCACCTGGTGCCCGCCTTCCAGGGCAGCGACCTCTCCTATGTCACCATCTTCCTGTGCACCTACCGAGCCTTCACCACCACCCAGCGGGTCCTGGACCTGCTGTTCCAAAGGTGAGCGCCCCGCCCCTCCCCGGCACAGCGGCTCCCCGCGCACCCACTGGCTGTGTGTCTTGGGAATGTCGCTTTACCTCTCTGAGCCTCAGTTTGCTCACGTGAAGGCCGGGCTGCCCAGAGGCCCGACCTCCCAGGGCTGTCAGGACTGTCGGATAAGCGTGGACAGTGCGGCCCCGCACCGGCCCTGTGGAAAGGGCTGCTGAGGGATGGGGTGGTTTTAATTAAGGTTTTCCTCTGCCCCGTGGAGAAGCTCTCTGCTTCCAGCCCCTGGGCAGAACAGTTTTCCCATTTGTAAAGGAGGTTCCAGATTCTGTCTGAGGGGTCCTTCCTGGGAGTAGCCAGAGCAGGGCTGGCTGGGGGCTGGCTGAGGGCCCAGGCCCACTCAGGCATCTGTAAGGTGCTGGTTGGGCTCATTCATTCAGCAGTACATACGAAGCACCTACTGTGTGCAGGCACTTTTCTAGGCATTTGGCTTAATTCAGTGAACGGTGCAGACAAAAATCCCTGCCCTCCCGGGCTTCCATCCTAGTCGGGGGGTCAGCCAGTAACACTAGACGTCATAGCAGGTACGGTAGATGTGACGCCCTCACGGCCTCCTCTAGATACGGGTGCATCCTCCCTTATTCCAGCGTGGACGGCGGACCTCAGGACCAACTGAAAAAGTGAGTAGACTTCGCGTCCGATGGGAGGGGCTGGGCGGAATCTTGGCTGCCACATATCTTGCGATTCCCGCTAGAGGGCTGAGGTCTGGGGGCTCTTCCTGCAGGAGGAAAGGAGTCAGAGAGCTGTGGCTGGGGTCCCATGTCCCCAGGGAGCAGAGGGGAGGCTGGGGGCTGAGAGCCGGCCCCTGAGAGCATCCATCCCCGCTCAGATCCGGGGCCCAGGACAGGAGGTGTGGGGGGCCAAGCTGCTGACACTTCAGCCTCGCAGCCCAATGTGAGTGCTCAGCTGGGGCTCACGGGAGCTCAGTCAGGGCCGGGGGGCCGGCTACGTCCCCACCACCAAGTAGAGCGTCCCTGGGAGGACGAGCCCTGCACTCCGGCGCAGAGACCAAGGCAGCCGCCGGTGCGCGAGCCTCCAGTTCAGGTGCGCGAGGCCCGTGAAGGCCGGGCAGGGGGCACGCTCTGCTTGTCCCCTCCTCCCTCCCCTGTTTATGCAGCGCCTACTGTGTGCGGCCAGCCCAGCGCAATGAACAGAGCAGGTGTGGCCCTCCCTGCCCTCCTGCAGTTTCCTTTCCAGGGGGGAGGGCCCGGGGGGCTGGGGGCAGACAGGAGAGAGTCAGGCTCCCCCGAGGAAGGGAGAGGTGGTCACCAGGGATGGAGGGCCCCTTCCTACCAAGACTGCCCCTGCCTGGCAGCCCGGTGCGGGTGGGGCAGGGGCGGGCCCAGAAGCCCGGCCCCCATGGGGGAGCCAGGGGAGGGCCGCGTGGAAGGAGAGGCCAGGCCCCTGACTCTGCTGCCCGCCCGCCTGCCCCCAGTGCCGTCTCCTCCATCCTGGGCACCTGGCTGGACCAGTACTCCGAGGACTTCTGTCAGCCCCCGGACTTCCCCTGCCTCAAGCAGCTGGTGGCCTATGTGCAGCTCAACATGCCCGGCTCCGACCTGGAGCGCCGGGCCCGCCTCCTCCTGGCCCAGCTGGAGCACACGGAGCTCACCAAGGCAGAGCCGGAGGGTGAGGAGATCGGGGTGGGTGCGTGTGAGCGTGAGGGGAGGGGTCGGTGCTGGACACGGAGGCGCCCCCGAGGCTGCCTCAGGCCGCCCACGTGGGGACTGCTGTCGGGGAGGACGTCCTGTCGCAGATTCCTGGACCGGAACTTCTGTAAAAGGCAGCGGGTTGTTTCCTTTCTTTGGAAAGGCACGTTTGGAAGGCAGGCACGTTGACCTCCTCCTGCACCTTCACTGCCATCTCAGGATCTAGAACTGGCTCCAGCACCAGCCCCTGTACAATCTGAAGACCTAGATCCAGCTGCAGAAGCAGCAACAGAACTAAAGCCAGATCCAGAGCTGGAGGCGTTTCCATCAGTGGCTGGAGGGACACCTCGAGCGGCGGCACCAGAGCAGGAGCCAACATCACAATCAGTTGCATCAGCACCTCTGCATCCAGGGCCCGTGGCTGCACCTCCGGAGGAGACCCAGAGCCGGCTCAGGACCCACTACCCCTGCGGGGAGAACCAGCTCGGGCACCACGCTCAGTGTCAGCTCCTGACCCACTTCTACCCGCTCCCCCCAACCCCCGAACTCTCCTTCCCCTCCCCTGTTACTGTTTCTGATTTGGTTTTTAATTTTATTTTTTCATTTCACATTATTTATGGTGTCTTTTACGTCTTCATAGAACCAAGTTTAATTTTTTTAATTTTAAATTGTGCGTTTCAGGAGCATCGAGTATATTCACAGTTCTGTGCAACCTTCCCCAGGGTCTCTGGCCGACTGTTTCACTCCCCAGAAGGAACCCCTGAGCTAAAGCGTTCAATCCCCATTCCTCTCTCCCCCAGCCCCTGACAACCTGTAATCTGCTTTCTGTCTCTGTGTCTTTACCTGTTCTAGATGTTTCCTATAAATGGAATTATACAAGGTGGCTTTCTGTGTAGGCCACATATTTTAAGAGGGGAGTAGTTAATTTTTGTTTTCTTTTTGTACTTGAAATAGCATTTTTGTTATATGAAAGGGAAATGCCAGATGGATTAAAGATGAGAGGTACAACTTGAAGTCTTTTTTGTAAATATGTGTGCGATCTCAGGGTAGAGACCCCTGTTCTGAGTACGGCCCCAGAGCCAGAAGACAGAAGGGAAACGCCTGGCTCCTCCCATGGCCAAACAGAAACAAGAAACACGTAGAAAGCTGGGAAGACAGACCACAAACTGGAACAGCATTCCTCACATCCCAGGGCCAGAGAAAGGTTTGACACCCCTGTGGTGCCCCAAATCTTCAAAGTCAATGTTTTAAAAAGGGACAAAGAACAAACACGTGCAGTTCCAATAAGAGGCCACACACGTGGTCGGTACAGGTCAGAGATGCTTGACCTCCCGATGAGGACACGCAGATGTAAACACCGTGGAGACAGCGTTGTCAACACCACACTGACAGGTTTCTAGTCTGGTGGCGACCAGCCCTGGGGACAATGTGAGGAAGCAGGGGCCCAGCAGATCCTCTAGAGGGAAGCGTGGAAGGACACTCCTCTCTGGGAGAACAGTGCCCAGGACCCCAGAGCTCCACAGGTGCAACCCTTTACCTGCAGGGCTAATCCCAGGAGTTTACCCACAGGAATTCTCGCGTGGTGTGTGTGTGCCCGTGTGCACATGGGTGCGTGTGCAGTTGTGGGTGTCGGGTGGGGAGGATTCTGGGGACGTGTGCCCTTCTGGAACCTGGTTCCCCCGGGGGGAAGCTGATCAGTCCACTGTCTTCCTCCTTCGCATTTTCTGGGGCCCCGAATCAGAATTTCCAAAGACCCCCTGCTATAGGACATGGGCCATTTGCCATTTTTCACTCTCAGAATCATGCTGAAGGGAACATCTGCGTCCATAAATCTCTATTTAGGGCAGAATCCATGAGGTGGATTTTCTGGGTCAAAACATATACAGTTTTTAAGGTATTGGCCACAGTTTCCAACATAGCAGTCTCTGCCCACTTTGAGCCTTGCTTGGGAAAGCGGGGCCTCAGACGCCCCGAAGGCCGAGACCTCAGGGAGGCAGGAGGAGGAGGAGCTGGGAGTGGAGGTGAAGGGACCTGGGAGTGACCTACCCAGAAGGGACTGTCCCGCCCCTCAGCCCCACACCCAGCCCCGCCCAGTTCTAGAGCTGGTGCTGAAGCTGGTACAGAGCTGGGTCTAGTTCAAAGGTGGCTCTGCTCCTAGAACTGGCACTGGAGCTTATGCAAGAGCTGATGCTGGACTTGGTTCTAGCTCTGGGGAAGGCGCTGGAGCCGGATCTACCTCCAGAGACGGTCTAGACCTGGTTCTGCAGTTGGACAGCGCTCTTGAGCTGTCTCTCACACTGGCACTGGAGCTGGTGCTACAGCTATTGCGGTCGTTGGCTCTGGCTCTGGCTCTGGAGCGGCCACTGAAGCTGACTCCTGGGTGGGTACTGGTTTGGCTCGAGCTGTGGATCTGGTCCTGGAGCCGGCTGTACCTCCGGAGCTAATGTTACAGCAGGTGCCAGAAGCAGCTGTGGATTTCGCTGTGGATAGGGCGCAGGAGCTGTCCCTGGTGCTGGAGCTCTCGCTGACTTTGCGGCTGACTCCAGCTCTGCTCTAGTGCTGGATCTGCTTCTTGTGCCTCTAGCTGTACAGCCAGTCCTGGCTCTAGCTCTGTAGCTGGTGCTAAAACTGGTGGTGGAGCTGGTTGTAGCTCTGGCACTGGTTCCACCTCTGGAATTGGTGTCAGGGCAGATTCTGGCACTATAGCAGGCACAGAATCTGGCCTAGGAGTTGGTGATAGAGCTGCCTCTATCTCTGAAATGGCATCATGCTGGTGCCAGAGCACGATCTAGCTCTGACGTTGGTGCTAAAGCTGTTGCTGGAGCTGGCTCTTTCTCCTGAGCTGGCACTGGCTCTAAGTCTGCTACTGGTACCCAAGCCAGCTCTTGCTCTGGAGCTGCTGCAGGAGCTGGCTCTCATGGGCGCGCTGGCTCTGGAGGTGGTCCTAGAACTGTGGCTGGAGCAGGCTCGAGCTCTGAACTTGGTGCTGACTCTCGCTCTGGAGCTGGTGCCAGGAATGGCTGTAACTCTGGAGCTGATGCTAGAGCTGGCGCTGGGGCGACCTCCTCCTTGGCACTTAGCACTGGGTCTAAATTGGCTTTGAGCTGGTTCTCACTCTAAAGTGGGCACTAGAACTATCACTGGGGCTGGCACAGGAGTCAGTGATAGAGCTGTCTCTATCTTCCAGAGATAGAGCTGACATGACAGCTGGTGTTCAAGCCAGCTCCAGCTCGTGGGATAACACCAGCCCTGCCAGGGACCAGCATGGGAGCTGAAGCTGAAGCTGGCTCTATCTCAGGAGTTGATGCCAGTGTTGGAGCCTGAGTTGACTGTAGCCATGGAGCTGGCTCGAACTCTGGTGCTGGAGCTGACGCTGGCTATGGAGCCAGCTCTGGCTCTAGTTCTGGAGAGCCAGAACTATTAGTGGTCATAGAACTGGCTCTAGCAATGGATCAGTGCTGAAGCTGGTGCTGGAACTGACACTGAGTCTGGAGCTTTGGCTGGAGCTGGCTCCAGATAGTTATCACTTGCGCTCTTGAGCTGGTGCTTGGAGCTGGCTCTAGACCTTGTGCTGGAGTTGGCTCTAGCCCTGGAACTGGCAGTGGAGCTCTCTCTAGTTCAGGAGCTAATGCTTGAGCTAGTTCTGGTGCTGACACTAGCTCTAGAGAGAGCTCTACCTCTAGAGCTGCCTGTAGCTCTAGCTGTGTTGCCAGACGTGGTGCTGGAGCAGACTCGAGTTCAGTTCCTGTTGTTATCTGTTACTATGGAATTTGTGTTGGGTCTGATCCAAACTCTAGAGCTGGTGCTGGAGCTGGCAAATAGGTTGATGATAGAGCTGCTTCCAACTCTGCAGTTGGTGAGACAGCTGGTGCCAAAGCTGGTTCCAGCCCTGGAGCTGGTGCTAGAGCCAGTTGTGCAGCTCACTGGAGTTTGAGGGCTTTTCCATGAGCTGATGTTGGAACTAGTTCTCTCACTGGACTTGACTCTAGATCTAGTGATAGAGCTGGCTCTCATTCTGCACCTGGCACTGGCTCTAAATCTGGAGGTGGCCCTGGAGCCAGCTCCAGCTCTGGAACGCTGCAAGAGCTGGTGCTGGAGTTGGCTCTAGCTCTGGAGCTGGTGCTACCTCTAGCTGTCAGGCTTGTACCAGAAATGCCTTTAATGCCAGATCTGGCACTAGCACTGGTACAAGATCTGGCACTGACAGTGATGCCAGCTTGGGAGCTGGTAGTCGAGCTGGCACTGGTGCTGCAAGAGGACAAAAAGTTCACCAACCTCATGACTGTAGACTGTGCGTGCACACACTTGTGCACGCATCAAATACATTTCTTTTCTTCCCTTCCTTTATCTTCTTACCATATAGCATAACATAGACCATAAGATGCACCAATAACTGTTACCCTCACATCACAGGGTTTAAGTTACAGGTCGTCAAGGAGAAAAGTAAGCATCACCCCAGCACTCTGCATGCCCTGGGGAGGGTGTCCGCGTGTCTCATTAGGAGGGAGAACGACTCTCTTACTGTCTTCACTTAGAGACTCAACATGGCTACAGCAGAGCTGTGGGTACCAAGTCAAAAGAAGGTGGGCCGTGACAGTTGGTCTCTCATGTCAACCTGCCCAGGCCATAGTGTGCAGTCATTCGATCAAACTGGTGATTTAGGCAGTGTGAACACATGTGTGGACTAAAGGTGTGGCTGACTTGCCTTTAAGTAAAAGAGATTACTTAAATGGTGGGCCTCATCAGGTGAAGGCCTTACAAGCCATCAAAAAACCGAGGTTTCCTGAAAAAGAAAGTCTGCCGCAAGACACAGCATCTAAGGATAGCTTCAAGATGGCGGAAGAGTAAGACGCAGAGATCACCTTCCTCCCCACAAATACATCAAAACTACATCTACATGTGGAACAGCTTCTACAGAACACCTACTGAATGCTGGCAGAAGACCTCAGACTTCCCAAAAGGCAAGAAACTCCCCACATACCTGGGTAGGGCAAAAGAAAAAAGAAAAAACAGAGACAAAAGAATAGGGATGGGACCTACCCCAGTGGGAGGGAGCTGTGAAGGAGGAAAGGTTTCCACACACTGGGAAGCCCCTTCACTGGCGGAGATGGGGGTGGCGGAGGGGGACGCTTCAGAGCCACAGAGGAGAGCACAGCCACAGGGGTGTGGAGGGCAAAGCGGAGAGATTCCCGCACAGAGGGTCAGTGCCGACCAGCACTCACCAGCCCGAGAGGCTTGTCTGCTCACCCGCTGGGGCGGGCGGGGGTTGGGAGCTGAGCCTCGGGCTTTGGTCGGATCCCAGGGAGAGGACTGGGGTTGGCAGTGTGAACACAGCCTGAAGGGGCTAGTGCGCCACAGCTAGCCGGGAGGGAGTCCAGGGAAAAGTCTGGACCTGATGAAGAGGCAAGAGACCACTGTTTCGGGGTGTGCGAGGAGAGGGGATTCAGAGCACCTCCTAAACAAGATCCAGAGATGGGCGCGAGCTGCGGCTATCAGCACAGACCCCAGAGATGGGCGTGAAATGCTAAGGCTGCTACTGCAGCCACCAAGAAGCCTGTGAGCAAGCACAGGTCACTATCCACACCTCCCCTCCTAGGAGCCTGTGCAGCCCGCCACTGCCAGGGTCCTGTGATCCAGGGACAACTTCCCCGGGGGAACACACAGCGCGCCTCAGGCTGCTGCAACGTCACGCCGGCCTCTGCTGCCGCAGGCTCGCCCCGCATCTGTGCCCCTCCCTCCCCCCGGCCTGAGTGAGCCAGAGCCCCCAAATCAGCTGCTACTTTAACCTCGTCCGGTCTGAGCGAAGAACAGATGCCCTCAGGCGACCTAAACACAGAGGCGGGGCCATATCCAAAGCTGAACCCCGGGAGCTGAGCGAACAAAGAAGAGAAAAGGAAATTTCTCCATGCAGCCTCAGGAGCAGCGGATTAAATCTCCACAGTCAAATTGATGTACCCTGTATCTGTGAAATACCTGAATAGACAATCAATCATCCCAAAATTGAGGCGGTGGACTTTGGGAGCAAATGTAGACTTGAGGTTTGCTTTCTGCATCTAATTTGTTCCTGGTTTTATGTTTATCTTAGTTCAGTATTTAGAGCTTATTATCATTGGTAGATTTGTTTATTGATTTGGTTGCTCTCTTCCTTTTTTTTAAATATATATATATTTTTGTTTCCTTTTTCTCCTTTTGTGAGTGTGTATGTGTATGCTACTTTGTGTGATTTTGTCTGTATAGCTTTGCTTTTACCATTTGTCCTAGGGTTCTGTCTGTCCATTTTTTGTTTGTTTGTTTGTTTGTTTGTTTAGTATAGTTTTTAGTGCTTGTTATCATTGGTGGATTTGTTTTTTGGTTTGGTTGCTCTCTCTTTTTTTTATTACTTTTTTATTTTTAACAATTTTTAAATTTTTTGTTTCAATAACTTTATTTTATTTATTTATTTTTCTTTCTTTCTTTCTTCTTTTTTCTCCCTTTTCTTCTGAGCTGGGTGGCTGACAGAGTCTTGGCGCTCCAGCCAGGTGTCAGGCCTGAGCCTCTGAGGTAGGAGAGCCGAGTTCAGAACATTGGTCCACCAGCGACCTCCCAGCTCCACGTAATATCAACTGGCAAAAGCTCTCCCAGAGATCTCCCTCTCAATGCTAAGACCCAGCTCCATTCAATGACCAGCAAGCTACAGCGCTGGACATCCTATGCCAAACAACTAGCAAGACAGGAACACAACCCCACACATTAGCAGAGAGGCTGCCTAAAATCATAAGTTCACAGACACCGCAAAACACACCAGTGGATGCAGTCCTGCCCACCAGAAAGACAAGATCCAGACTCATCCACCAGAACACAGGTACCAGTCCCCTCTACCAGGAAGCGTACACAACCCACTGAACCAACCTTACCTACTGGGGGCAGACACCAAAAACAACGGGAACTACGAACCTGCAGCCTGCAAAAAGGAGACCCCAAACACAGTAAGTTAAGCAAAATGAGAAGATAGACAAATACACAGCAAATGAAGGAGCAAGGTAAAAACCCAACAGACCAAAGAAATGAAGAGGAAATAGGCAGTCTACCTGAAAAAGAATTCAGAGTAATGATAGTAAAGATGATCCAAGATCTTGGAAATAGAACGGAGAAACTACAAGAAATGTTTAACAAGGACCTAGAAGAACTAAAGAGCAAACAAACAATGATGAACAACACAATAAATGAAATTAAAAATTCTCTAGAAGGAATTAATAGCAGAACTGAGGCAGAAGAATGGATAAGTGACCTGGAAGATAAAATAGTGGAAATAACTACTGAAGAGCAGAATAAAGAAAAAAGAATGAAAAGAATTGAGGACAGTCTCAGAGACCTCTGGGACAACATTAAACACACCAACATTCGAATTATAGGGGTCCCAGAAGAAGAAGAGAAAAGGAAAGCGACTGAGAAAATATTTGAAGAGATTATAGTTGAAAACTTCCCTAATATGGGAAAGGAAATAGTCAATCAAGTCCAGCAAGCACAGAGAGTCCCATACAGGATAAATTCAAGGAGAAACATGTCAAGACATATATTAATCAAACTATCAAAAATTAAATACAAAGAAAAAATATTAAAAGCAGCAAGGGAAAAGCAACAAAAAACATACAAGGGAATCCCCATAAGGTTAACAGCTGATCTTTCAGCAGAAACTCTGCAAGCCAGAAGGGAGTGGCAGGACATATTTAAAGTGATGAAAGAGAAAAACCTACAACCAAGATTACTCTACCCAGCAAGGATCTCATTCAGATTTGATGGAAAAATGAAAACCTTTACAGACAAGAAAAAGCTAAGAGAATTCAGCATGACCAAACGAGCTTTACAACAAATCCTAAAGGAACTTCTCTAGGCAGGAAACACAGGAGAAGGAAAAGACCTACAATAACAAACCCAAAACAATTAAGAAAATGGTAATAGGAATATACATATCAATAACTACCTTAAATGTAAATGGATTAAATGCTCCAACCAAAAGACATAGACTGGCTGAGTGGATACAAAAACAAGACCCATATATATGCTGTCTACAAGAGACCCACTTCAGACCTAGGGACACATACAGACTGAAAGTGAGGTGATGGAAAAAGATGTTCCATGCAAATGGAAATCAAAAGAAAGCTACAGTAGCAATTCTCATATCAGACAAAATAGACTTTAAATAAAGACTATTACAAGAGACAAAGAAGGACACTACATAACGATCAAGGGATCGATCCAAGAAGAAGATATAACAATTGTAAATATTTATGCACCCAACATAGGAGCACCTCAATACTTAAGGCAAATGTTAACAGCCATAAAAGGGGAAATCGACAGTAACACAATCATAGTAGGGGACTTTAACACCCCACTTTCACCAGTGGACAGATCATCCAAAATGAAAATAAATAAGGAAACACAAGCTTTAAATGATACATTAAACAAGATGGACTTAATTGATATTTATAGGACATTCCATCCAAAAACAACAAAATACACTTTCTTCTCAAGTGCTCATGGAACATTCTCCAGGATAGACCATATCTTGGGTCACAAATCAAGCCTTGGTAAATTTAAGAAAATTGAAATCATATCAAGTATCTTTTCCGACCACAATGCTATGAGACTAGATATCAATTACAGGAAAAAATCTGTAAAAAAATACAAACACATGGAAGCTAAACAATACACTACTAAATAACCAAGAGATCACTGAAGATATCAAAGAGGTAATCAAAAAATACCTAGAAACAAATGACAATGAAAACACGACGACCTAAAACCTATGGGATGCAGCAAAAGCAGTTCTAGGAGGGAAGTTTATAGCAATACAATCCTACCTCAAGAAACAAGAAACATCTCAAATAAACAACCTAACCTTACACCTAAAGCAGTTAGAGAAAGAAGAACTAAAAAACCCCCAAACTTAGCAGAAGGAAAGAAATCATAAAGATCAGATGAGAAATAAATGAAAAAGAAATGAAGGAAAAATAGCTAAGATCAATAAAACTAAAAGCTGGTTCTTTGAGAAGATAAACAAAATTGATAAACCACTAGCCAGATTCATCATGAAAAAAAGGGAGAAGACTCAAATCAATAGAAATGGAAATGAAAAAGGAGAAGTAACAACTGACACTGCAGAAATACAAAGGATCATGAGAGATTACTACAAGCAACTATATGCCAATAAAATGGACAACCTGGAAGAAATGGACAAATTCTTAGAAAAGCACAACCTCCCGAGACTGAACCAAAAAGAAATAGAAAATATAAACAGACCAATCACAAGCACTGAAATTGAAACTGTGATTAAAAATCTTCCAACAAACAAAAGTCCAGGACCAGATGGATTCACAGGTGAATTCTATCAAACATTTAGAGAAGAGCTAACACCTATACTTCTCAAACTCTTCCAAATATAGCAGAGAGAGGAACACTCTCAAACTCATTCTACGAGGTCACCATCACCCTGATACCAAAAGCAGACAAAGATGTCACAAAAAAAGAAAACTACAGACCAATATCACTGATGAACATAAATGCAAAAATCCTCAACAAAATACTAGCAAACAGAATCCAACAGCACATTAAAAGGGTCATATACCATGATCAAGTGGGGCTTATCCCAGGAATGCAAGGATTCCTCAATATACACAAATCAATCAATGTGATAAACCATATTAACAAATTGAAGGAGAAAAACCATATGATCATCTCAATAGATGCAGAAAAAGCTTTTGACAAAATTCAACACCCATTTATGATAAAAAACTCTCCAGAAAGTAGGCATATAGGGAACTTACCTCAATATAATAAAGGCCATATATGACAAAACCACAATCAACATTGTTCTCAATGGTGAAAAACTAAAACCATTTCAGGATCAGGAACTAAGACAGGAACAAGACAAGGTTGCCCACTCTCACCACTATTATTCAACATAGTTTTGAAAGTTTTAGCCAAAGCAATCAGAGAAGAAAAAGAAATAAAAGGAATACAAATTGGAAAAGAAGAAGTAAAACTGTCACTGTTTGCAGATGACATGATACTATACATAGAGATCCCAAAGATGCTACCAGAAAACTACTAGAGCTAATCAATGAATTTGCTAAAGTAGCAGGATATAAAATTAATGCACAGAAATCTCTTGCATTCCTATACACTAATGATGAAAAATCTGAAAGAGAAATTAAGGACACACTCCCATTTACCATTGCAATGAAAAGAATAAAATATCTAGGAATAAACCTACCTAAGGAGACAAAAAGACCTGTATGCAGAAAACTATAAGATACTGATGAAAGAAATTAAAGATGATACAAACAGATGGAGAGATATACCATGTTCTTGGACTGGAAGAATCTACACTGTGAAAATTACTATACTACCCAAAGCAACCTACAAATTCAATGCAATCCCTATCAAATTACCAATGGCATTTTTCACAGAACTAGAACAAAAAATTTCACAATTTGTATGGAAACACAAAAGACCCCGAATAGCCAAAGCAATCTTGAGAAAGAAAAACAGAGCTGGAGGAATCAGGCTCCTGGACTTCAGACTATACTACAAAGCTATAATAATCAAGACAGTATGGTACTGGCACAAAAACAGAAATACAGATCAATGGAACAGGATAGAAAGCCCAGAGATAAACCCACACATATATGGTCACCTTATCTTTGATAAAGGAGGCAAGAATAAACAATGGAGAAAAGACAGCCTCTTCAATAAATGGTACTGGGAAAACTGGACAGCTACATGTAAAAGAATGAAATTAGAACACTCCCTAACACTATACACAAAAATAGACTCAAAATGGATTAAAGACCTAAATGTAAGGCCAGACACTGTAAAACTCTTAGAGGAAAACATAGGCAGAATACTCTATGACATACATCACAGCAAGATCCTTTTTGACCCACCTCCTATAGTAATGGAAATAAAAACAAAAATAAACAAATGGGACCTAATGAAACTTAAAAGCTTTTGCACAGCAAAGGAAACCATAAACAAGATGAAAAGACAACCCTCAGAATGGGAGAAAATATTTGCAAATGAAGCAACAGACAAAGGATTAATCTCCAAAATATACAGGCAGCTCATGCAGCTGAATATCAAAAAAACAAACAACCCAATCCAAAAATGGGCAGAAGATCTAAACAGATATTTCTCCAAAGAAGATATACAGATTGCCAACAAACACATGAAAGGATGCTCAACATCACTAATCATTAGAGAAATGCAAATCAAAACTACAATGAGGTATCACCTCACACTGGTCAGAATGGCCATCATCAAAAAATCTACAAACAATAAATGCTGGAGAAGGTGTGGAGAAAAGGGAACCCTCTTGCACTGTTGGTGGGAATGTAAATTGATACAGCCGCTATGGAGAATAGTATGGAGGTTCCTTCAAAAAATAAAAATAGAACTACCATATGACCTAGCAATCCCACTACTGGGCATATACCCTGAGAAAACCATAATTCAAAAAGGGTCATGTACCACAATGTTCATTGCAGCTCTATTTACAATAGCCAGGACATGGAAGCAACCTAAGTGTCCATCGAGAGATGAATGGATAAAGAAGATATGGCACATATATACAATGGAATATTACTCAGCCATAAAAAGAAACGAAGTTGAACTATTTATAGTGAGGTGGATGGACCTAGAGACTGTCATACAGAGTGAAGTAAGTCAGAAAGAGAAAAACAAATACCGTATGGTAATGCATATATATGGAATCTGAAAAAAAAAATTGGTACTGATGAGCTTAGTTGCAAGACAGGAATAAAGAGGTAGACACAGAGAATGGACTTGATGACACGGAGTGGGAGGGCGAAGCTGGGGCGAAGTGAGAGTAGCATCGACATCTATACACTACCAAATGTAAAACAGATAGCTAGTGGGAAGCAGCCACATAGCACAGGGAGATCAGCTCAGTGCTTTGTGACCACTTAGAGGGGTGGGATAGGGAAGATGGGAGGGAGATGCAAGAGGGAGGAGATATGGGGATGTATGTATATGTATAGCTGATTCACTTTGTTATACAGCAGAAACTAACACACCATTGTAAAGCAATTATACTCCAATAAAGATGTTAAAAATAAATAAACAAACAAATAAATAAATTAAATTAAATACTCTACAGGGGGAAAAAAAAAAAAGAAGACACAGCATCTAGAAGCCCGCCGGAGTGTCCAGTCGTGCAGACTTTGGACTTGCCAGCCCACTTGCTCACATGAGCCCGCATGTTAAAATCAATTCTCTCTATATATACACACAACATATACACACGTGTGTGTGTGTCTACACGCACATGTGTATAGGTCGTGTGTGTGTGTACACGGGTGTATCCTGGTGGAGCCCTGACTTGCCTCTGTCCTTCCTGCTTCCCCTTTACAATCACTGTTATCTGAGGCCTTAGACTCAGTGCCCGGTGGTATGCAAGCCTGGTGTTGCCTTCTGGGCTCTGCCAGCACTGCCCGGGGTTCCGAGAAAAGCCTGGCTGACACTGTCCTGGCTAAAGACACACAGAAGACCCCCAGAGCCCTCTTACCTGTAACGATCCAGAATGTGGTCAGAGAGCTTACACTCATGAGGCTGGCCAACACACGGTCAGCATGCAGACTCCTGGAACAGAGAGGCGGACATATAAGGCCTCAGAAAAATAAACTAAAAACAGGATTTTCTGAATGCGGACTTCCACAACAGGAAGGTCTGCACAGAATATGTTATCATTCCTTTAATACATGTCTTGGGGAAATCAAGTCTTTTGCCCATTCATTGTTACCTTTTAGCGCACAACTTAATACATGCTATTTCGTGCACAATCCTCTCCTCTGATGCTAAATATTTTCACTCTACGGTCTGCAAAGAGAAGAGGCAATCGTGGCGTATGCAAGAAAGAGGGAGCCACCACCCCTGGAAATCATCATTAATATTTGAATTTCTAGCTGTCACTTGTTTGGTGTGTCCCAATAGGCTGGTCCACCCCCAGTTACACAGAAGCCAGGGCAAGGATAACAGGATCAAGAGGGCTACACTAATCATTTGACCATCTTGCAGTGAGTGTTTAATATTTGGATTCTGATTTGCTTCCAGGGAGGTTCTGTGTTTGGCGAGGGAGAAATGCAGAGGAAGAGGGGGAGGCAGATGATTTCATGGCTTAAAAGCTGCTGTAAAAGCTTTTCCCACTAAGTGCAGAAAAACATTGGACAAAACCCAACATCCTTTCATGAGAAAAACACTCAAGAAACTAGAAACAGAGGGGCACTTCCTGAGCCTGATATAGGGCATCTGGGAACAATCCACGGCTCACGTCACACTTAGTGGGGAAAGACTGAAGCCTCCCCTGAGATCAGGAACGAGATGAGCAGTGACCAGTCTTGCCAGCTCAGTGCCACATTTCACTGGAGGTCCATCAGGCAAGAAAACGAAATAAAAGGCATCTAGACTGGAGGGGATGAAGTAAAACTATCTCCATTTGCAAATTACATGACCACGTATATACGAAATCACAGAGACTACGGGGGGAAACTATTAGAACTAATAAACAAGTTCAGCAAGGTTGCAGGATACAAGATAAATACCAAAAAAATCAATTGTATGGGAATGTAAATTGGTGCAGCCACAATGGAAAACAGTACGGAAGTTCCTCAAAAAATTAAAAATAGAACTACTATGTGATCCTGCAATCTCACTTCTGGGTATTTACCCAAAGGAAATGAAACTCAAAAAGATACATGCACCCCAATGTTCATTGCAGCACTATTTACAGTAGCCAAGATAAGGAAGCAGCCTAAGCATCCACTGATGGATGCATGGATAGAGAAGATGTGGTATGTATATAATGGAATATTATTTAGCCATAAAAGAAGGAAATCCTGTCATTTGCAGTAATATGGATGGACCTTGAAGGTATTATGCTAAGTGAAACAAGTCAGACAGAGAAAGACAAATACCATATGATCTCATTTATACGTGGAATCTTAAAGAAAAAAAAATAAGGGCTCATAGATACAGAGAACAGATTGGTGGTTACCAGAGGTAGGGAGTAAATGGGGGCAAAATGGATGAATAGGGTCAAAACGTACAAACTCCCAGTTATAAAATAAAAAAGTCCTGGGGATGTAGTGTGCAGAATGGTGACTAGAGTTAACAATACTGTGTTGAATATTTGAAAGTTGCTAGGAGAGTGGTTCTTGAAAGTCCTCATCAGAAGGAAAAAAACTGTGTAACTATGTGAGATGGTGAATGTTAACTAGACTTACTGTGGTGACCATTGGGCAATATATATAAATATCAAATCATTATCTTATACACCTGAAATTAATATACTGTTATATGTCAATTTAAAAATCGATTGTATTTCTAAAACTAACGCTGAAAAATCTGACAATGAATGTAAGAAAACGAGTTAATTTACAATAGCATCCAAAAGAATAAAATACTCAGAAATAAATTTAGGATCAAAAGTATAAGACTTATACAATGAAAGCTACAAAACATTATTGAAAGCAATTAAAGAAGGCTGAAATAAATGGAAAGATATCCCACATTCATGGATCAAAAGACTTTATACTATTAAGATGGCAATACTTCCCAAATGGAACTACAGATTCAATGCAATCCACAGCAAAATCCCAGCTGCCATTTTTTTTTTTTTTTTTTGCAGAAATTGACAAGCCAATGCTGAAATTCATTTGGAAATGCAAGGGATCCAGAATAGCCAAAACAACACGGAAAAAGCAGAGCAAAAGTGGAGGACGCATACTTCCTGATTTCAAAACTTGTTACAAAGCTACAGTAATGAAGACAGTGTGGTCCTGGCATAAGGATAGACATAACAAATCAATGGAATAGAATTGAGAGTCCATAAACAAACCTTCGCATTTGTAGTCAATTGATTTTTGACGAGCAACCAGACAATTCAATGGGGAAAGAATAGTTTTTTTCGATAAATGGTACTGGGACAACTGGATATTCACATGCAAAGGAAGAAGTTGGACTCTTCCTCACAGCCCTCACAGTGGATGAGGGCTTGCCCAAGAGCTGCAAGGAGGCTGCTGGGGCCAGGCTGCTAGGTGACGCAAGAGCCTGCCGGGCTCAGAGCAGCTGGCTGGGTGAGGTCACTGCCTGGTGAGGCCCTGGGACGAAGGTTCAGCCATCCTCCAGCTGCATTAATGTGGGCCCAGAGCTTGAGGGCAGACCTCGTGCATCTGTACAAGAACCTCTGAGCTGGGGACTACAGTTCCCCCTCGTTCTAAGTGGGAAACTGAGATGCCAAGATCCCTCCTGGCCTGTGAGTAGCAGCCCTGGGGTTAAAGCCAGATCCCTCTGGTCCAAAGGCACAAGGCTTCCCCTCCCCTGCATCCCCTTTCCCTTGACTGGCTCCGCCTCCTCTTGGGAAATGGAGTCCTGAGCAGGGATGTCAGAGGCCCTCCCCGACACAGACAGGCTGTGGCCTGTTCCCTGGCCTATCCCCATCTGGAACACACTTCACCACTTCACATCTGAAACAGTGTATACACACACACACACACACACACACACACACACACACTCACACACTCACACACACACACACACTCATAGGCACACACACACACACTCACACACACACACACACACTCATAGGCACACACACACACACACTCACACACACACTCACACACACACACTCATAGGCACTCACACACACACTCACACACACACACACACTCATAGGCACACACACACACACTCACACACACACACACACTCATAGGCACACACACACACACTCACACACACACACACTCACACTCACACACACACACTCATAGGCACACACACACTCTCACACACACACACACACACTCATAGGCACACACACTCACACACACACTCACACACACACACACACTCATAGGCACACACACACACACTCATAGGCACACACACTCACACACACACACACACTCATAGGCACACACACACTCTCACACACCCACACACTCACACACACACACTCATAGGCACACACACTCACACACACACACACTCACACACACACACACACTCATAGGCACACACACACACACACACACACACACTCACACACACACACACACACTCATAGGCCATGAAAACACTGGCTCATCCTGGGAGGGCTACCCTCCGATGTTTTCTATTTTACTTAAAAGTCCCAGCTATCCCACTAACTCGGTCATAGCCCACTAAGCGGTGGTGAGGGCAGTGGGGACCGCTGTCTTGAGTGTTCCCACTGCCAGGACACCAGATTCCCCCTGCCAGCCCCTGGGGGGTGTCCCCTGCAGGGCTCTCAGAGACAGGCACAGATGACCATCGATGCATATAAGCAATTTATATATGTCTCTAGCTGTTTTCTCTGGTTTCTAGAAGTAGATAAACTCAGTTGAAGGGGAGGGTATCAGGGTCCTATTGCCGAGTCACCCCCCAAGAGGAGAGTCCAGGGACCTTTTATCTTCCCTCACCTTTTCACCCAGCTCCTCCCAGACCAGCCTTGAGGCTGTCCTTAGGCTGAATTTGTCCTCTCCTGGCGGGAGGGGTGACAGGAAAAACAGGGAATGCTGGTTTGGCCAGGGGATGGCTGTTGCCTGTTGACAGAATGCTGGTGTGTCTGCCAGGACCCCAGGGCTGGGTCTGCCCCTGCGCACAGCATGTGGGATCTTAGTTCCCAGACCAGGGATTGAACCCATGCCCCCTGCAGTGGAAGCGCAGAGTCTTAACCACTGGACCACCAGGGAAGTCCCTGGCTCACCCCTTTATTACCAGGGAGGGACCAGTGTCCGGAAGGTACACCAGAGAACTTTGTAAAAACACAAACTGAATGAGAAAAACCAATCAGTTGGTCCCAGACCAGGTCCCAGGGAACCAGGTGTTTGCAGCTAAAAATGGAAGCACGACCTTTCAGCCATAGGTCACAAGTTCCCTGGGCCTGTGCCTGGCCCCTGCAGACTCTGGGGAAAAAAACCCCTGCCTTACAGGAACCTGAGGTCCTCAAGGGAAATCCCAAGGACACAGGCAATGACACCCACAAAGGACCTGGGACGCTGTGCCCATGCACCAGGCAGATCTGTGTTTGCAACTTTAAGCTGCATCATTGTGACCTTGAACAAAGCTATAACCTCTCTGAGCCTTGATTATTGTTTTGTCTCCCATGCTGTTTCTCTGCACAGATATTCCTCGACTTACAGTGGGGTTACATCCTGATAAACCCATCCTAAGGTGAGAACATACTGAACATCACAGCTTAGCCTAACCTACCTTAAACTTGCTCAGAATACGTACCTTAGCTGGCAGTTTATATTATAATAGAGCTGAACATCTCATGTAATTTACTGAATACTATACTGAAAGTGAAAAACAGAATGGTTGTCAGGGTACAGAATGGTCATAAGTGTATCCTTGTTTAGCCTGGTGATGGAGTGGCTGACAGAGTTGCCACCACGCTGCCCAGCACCACGAGAGTATCCCACCGCATAATCCATAGACAGCCGGGGAAAGATCAAAATTCACAATTCGAATTGCGGTTTCTACTGAATGCCTATAGCTTTCACCTCATCCTAATTGTATCGGGTTTCTCCCGGGCCCTTGTTACTGCTCCCGTATTTACCATCAGGGGGCCTTCCTTTTTGTCCCTCTGAATGCCCCCTCCGTCGCCACGCCTCTGCCTCCACCCTCTGCGCTTGGCCTACACTTGGAGACTTATAAGACGGTCCCCCTGGGGCTCCTGGAGTCCCTGGGATGAACCAGGGTCAATATAACTCGGACAGGCCTTGGTAGGAAAGTATGGCCAACTCCCTTCACAGGGGAGGAAACAGAGGCTCCGAGGGATTCCGGGAGCCGCTCACGGTCTCCAGGCCGGCGTGCCAGCCTCAGGGGCCCTGAGCAAAAGAGTGATGATCCTAACCCGGAAAGTAAGTACGACATCCAACTGGTTTCCCATCCGGTGATTGCTTCGAGGCTCTTCTAGAAACAATAAAGTTTTTCCCTCAAATCGTTTCCCTGATTTCTCAAGCCCGCACCCCAGCCCGGAGTTCCCTGACCCGCGCTCCTCGCCTGGAAGGTGGGTCCCCTGCGTCGGAGGCCACGGCCCACGTAGCCAGCAGAGGTTAAAGGCCCTGGGACCCCGGCGCGCGTGTACCCCTGGCGACTGGGGGCTGCAGCTGGTGGGCGGGGCGGGGCGGGGCGGGGCGGGGCGGGAGGGTGGGTAGGAGGAGCAGCGGTAGGTGGGCGGGGCACGCAGGAGGGTAGGTGGGGCTGCGGCCGGTGGGCGGGGCGCACGGCTCCTTTCCCCTCCCCCGAGCCCCGCCCGGCCCCGACCCCGGCGGGCCCTGAGTCAGGCCCCACCCAGCGCGCTACTAAAGGCGCCCGACAGGGCCTGGGTTTCGCCGGACTGCAGGCGAACCGAGACCCTGTTTTCAGGGCCGGGCTGCGCCCCTCCGTCCGTTCTAACGCTGGTCCGGCCGCAAGGGGCTGAGCCGGCAGCCCGCAGGGACAGTCGCGCTCCCCCGCCGCTCCCTGTCCCCGCCCCGCGCCCGGCCGGAGGAGCAGCGCCGCGAGCCCGGAGCCTGCAGTGGCCGGCCGAAGTCGAGGTGCGCGTCTCGGCCCCAAGCTCCTGGGTGCAGATCCCCGGCTGGGGCGGCCGAAGCTCGGGCGTGGTTCTGCGTCGGCGGAGCGGCCCCGGCGGCCTGGGCCCCACCGGAGAAAGAAACCAGCGGAGCCGACGGTCGCCGCGGAGCTTTGGAGGACGCCGCGCCCCAAGCCCGGGTGGGGAAACGGAGGTCCGCAGAGGGAGGGAGGGGGAGAGGGAGCGGGCCTGCCAGAGGCCACCGGGCGAGCCGGGGCCAAGGCCCCAAAACTCCGGCCCGGGGATCTTTGTCTGACCTCGGGCGGACCCCAGCAGAGCTGTCAGGCGTCCCGCGCTCGCAGTGACCCGGGCCGGACCCAGCGCTTTAGAGCCCTTCCCGCACATCAGGGGCGGTGCGGATTGCGTCTTGCCACCGCACCAAGCCCCCTGTAGCTGAGGAGGACGCCGAGGCTGTGGTGGAGCGGACAGGAGAGCGCCTTGCCCAAGGTTACCGCCGAGCGGGTGAGAGCTGAAGCGCGTTCCCGCGGTCCCGGGAGAGCCCAGGCCCCCTCTCCCGGAGGAATGCGCTGCTACCACCCCTGCCCCCACCCCCATCCCGGGGGATCTATGCCGCCCCTCTCCGCGCACCACCCCCTCCCCAGGCCGAGTGTGTCCCCGCGGTGCGGGCTCTGGGCTTGATTTCCGGCGTCCTCGCAGCTTCCCCTGGAATCCTTCTCCAAGCCCCGCCTCCCCCCCCCAAGCGCTGTTGCCCTAGTCCCTAGGATGGCCGCCCTTAGCTCATCACAGGAGGTCAGCAGGGAGACCTGAGAGACAAGGCAGGGAGCCGGTCGCCTTTCGCAAGGCACAGCAGCAGGCTTTGGCTGAGTCCTGAGCCTCTGTCCCTCAGAACTGCCAGATCTGGGCCTGGGTCCAGCAGGACCAGGAGACAACTGGAATCCACATTCCCCTGGTGGGGCCGCCCAGGGGAGGGCAGGGCAGCAAAAATGGGGCCACTGTCCTGTGGCTAAGGAGCTTTCCTTTGCAGGTGTTTCCTGGACCCCGGAGACACAGGCTCCGAGCCTGACACCCCTGAGAGAGGTGGGCTGGCACACCCAGACTCCGCAGGTACCCAGGCTCAGATGCTACCCACCCAGCGATGCACTGCCCCAGAATAGCCCTGGGCCTGGGGTTCTGCCTGCTGGTGGGCATAGCCCTCTGCTCTCTGTGGTGAGCATGCCCCGTGGAGCCCTCCCTCCCTACCCCAGACCCCTGCCTCTCTCAGCATCTCAACCCCCAAACCTTGACCCCTTCACAGGATTCCCAGGTCTCACCCACCTCTCTCGGTGCACCTGTCCCTTCACCCCAGCCCCAGTAAGACTGAACTAGCCTGGCTTATGGATTTTGCTTTGCAGTGGCCTCCTGGCCTTTGCACTTGCTCTTTCCTCTGCCTGGACTATTCTTCTAGCCATGTTAATGAGGCACTCCTGTTTATGCTCCACAATTCACCCTATGTGTTCTTCCCACAAAGCTCTGGGGGCTGCCCCCCACCACCAGCACCTCGTGTGCAGGGCCTGGCGTCAAGAACATTCCTGTCCCGGGAATGAATGGCTGCATAGCTAATGACTCATTGCAGAACACCAGGAGGCTTTGTCCTCCGAGGTCAGCCAGACCCAAGGAATGATTGGGCGGGGGAGGGGGGGGGGAGGGGAGGTGTATCCCAGGTGCACCACTCGGGGCCTGCATTCCCGCTAACATGCAGCAAAGTGAGTTTTCAGCCTCAGGTGCAAAGTCAAGTCAACAGGTGTTATTTCCTTCCCAGGGTGTATGTCGAGAACCGGCTGTCGGTCTCCTATGTCCCCTATTATCTGCCCTGCCCAGAGATCTTGTAAGTATGGTCCAGGGAATATTGGGGGCCCCCGGAGTGGAGGA
Organism: Balaenoptera physalus; assembly: GCF_965194825.1. NCBI lineage: Eukaryota > Metazoa > Chordata > Mammalia > Artiodactyla > Balaenopteridae > Balaenoptera > Balaenoptera physalus. Next base: position 3,681,994 of record NC_138886.1, read on the forward strand.
GATGAGAGGGGTTTTAAGGTCACTTTGTAGGTTCTTAGGTCCTAAGCTCATGATTCTGAGCAGTGTGATAAGCATGTAGGTAATTTATGAGCTGCCACAAATGTGGAGTGAAATTCCCCCGTTTCAGTCCTTGGGTGTCCTTGCAGTGCCCCCTCCACAGTTCTGACCTTGAGCACGTTGCATAGCTCTGAGCCTCACTTTGCTGTATCTGTAAAATGGGATGATAGAGGTGCCCCTCCCGAGCCAGGCAGAGCATGGGGTACTGTGATGATGCCTGTAAATATCCTGGTGTCGCACCTGGCGCGTAGGAGACGCTCAGGAAAGAGTGCTTTTAGGACTTGACTTTTTTTTTAAAATAAATTTATTTATTTATTTTATTTTTTATTTTTATTTTTGGCTGCGTTGGGTCTTCTTAGCTGCACACGGGCTTTCTCTAGTTGTGGCGACCGGGGCCACTCTTCGTTGAGATGCGCGGGCTTCTCATTGCGGTGGCTTCTCTTGTTGCGGAGCACGGGCTCTAGGCGCGTGGGCCTCAGTAGTTGTGGCACGCGGGCTCAGTAGTTGTGGCTCACAGTCTTAGTTGCTCCGTGGCCTGTGGGATCTCCCTGGACCAGGGATCGAACCCGTGTCCCCTGCATTGGCAGGCAGATTCTTAACCATTGCGCCACCAGGGAAGTCCAGGACTTGACATTTTGCTCAATTTTGTGTTCTCTGTGGCTTCAAAGAACAAATGGACACATGATCAGTCTCCCCCACATAACAAATCTGACATTTTGTCAGTTAAGAGTGAAAAAGATTTGGTTATAGATGAATCTAGAACTTGAAATGATTCCTACTGATTGCGTCACTTTTTATATCCGATATCAAATGTATCTCAGACTTGCCAAGATGGGATCAAACAGTCTGCCGTTCAGATCGCCCCAGCGCTGTTGTCGTTCAGCTGTCATTAGCGAATAATTCTCTGCCCTGGGCAGGTTGTTCTGTGACAGCGACGGCCTGATCCCAGTGGCCTCCTCTCACCGTGGTTTGTTTCATGCCCCAAATAAGTGCTGGTTTATAAGAACCAGTGTGTTTCCCAGCCAAGTCCTCCATGTCATTAGACTAAAGCTAATAACAATAATTTTCCAAGTCCAAAAAAAAAAGAGTGAAAAAGGTGATTTGGGACAGTCTCAAGGGGACATTTGGCCACCCAGTCTTGTTTTTCATGACAGCAAAAGGAAAGTTTAAAATCTGGGTCATAGACTACTAACTAACAACAAAGTGTGTTTCACTATTATAAACATAGAATACAGTAAATTAGGAGGCTGGATAACAGAAAAGACAAAAGAAAAAAAAATACCCTCTTGTGTCTTGCTGGTCCAAGTCATACTCTGACTCCAAAGTTCATTGTCAGCTTGTTGGTTGCTACGCTTTCTATTTGAACAGATTGTTCTAAAAAGCAGAAAGGCTGCTTGATATTGAAAGTAGTTGTGGCCACAATGTTTTTGTGATTTTTATCCAGTTTCCCCAGAATTGGCTTTCTTTTTTGGCGTCTGGTCACCATCCTTTTATTCCACCCAGGGACTGGGCCCTAATTCTTGAATCCCTCTCCCTTTCCCACCAACAAGTTTGCGGCATTTAGGTTGTTTGCAGTTTCCCAGCATTCTAAATTAGTTTGTAATGAGCAACTTTGGATATGCAGCTTTTTCCATCTTAAAGATCCTTTCCTTTGGTAAGTTTCTGAGCCAAAGGGTATGGCTGAGGTGTCCATCCATCGCGTCAGGTTGCTCTCCAGGGGGACCATGGCACACACACACTCGAACTCACACAGATACACCACCACCCCACCACCCCACGGCAGCTGCATTGCACCGGGGCTGGTGCTGGACGTATTAGGTGCTCTGAAAAACAAAAAACAAACCACCTTGCTGACTCCAGACATGGGAAATGTGATGTGGTTTAAATTTCATTTCTTTGATTCCTACCAGGCTCTCACCTCCCCCACGCCTTCCCATTAACTGAATTTCCTCTTTGGTGACTCGCCTGCTCCAGCACCTTCTCTCCTTGGCCTGTTGGTGGGTCCTCTATCACCACCCTTGGCCGAAAGTACTTGCTACATTTTTTTTCTTTGCAGTTTGTCTATCTTTTGGTTCTACTGAGTTATTTTTTTTTTAATAGATTAAAGTTGGAGATTATTGTTTGTTTGAAATGGTCACATCTTCCCCTCTGTTCATTTGGATCTCTTCTTTACTTTTAGTTTCATGACCTTCAGAGGTTGGGAAATGTGAAGTTCCTTTTTTTGGCTCTGGCTCATCTGTGGCTTTGGAATTCTTATGTCTAACCCTTTAAAGTGGCCAGAGCGGAGCGCGTCCAGGCTGGTGGGGGGAAGGGAAATACCGATGGCCAGGGAAGTGTGGAACAAGGGCCCCTTTCCCCTTCTCACTTCTGACCACCTTCTCAGAGTCCCATCACTTTCTTTTCTTCTTTTTCTTTTTTCTTTTTGAAGATGTTGTCTTCTTTATTTATTTTTGGCTGTGCTATGCGGCACGCAGGATCTTAGTTCCCCTACCAGGAATCAAACCCACACCCCCTGCACTGGAAGCGTGGAGTCTTAACCACTGGATGGCCAGGGAAGTCCCCCTATCTCTTTCTGAGCAGGGACCTGAAATGTGCTTGTCTGTGTGAAACTAGAGCAGGGGGCCAACTGGATGGATCAACTTTTAAAAATTGTTGCTTCCAGAGTATAGACTGATCACAGAAGGAAAACTATAATAGGGTTTCACTTCTAAGAGATCTCTGGAAGAGTCATATTTATAGAGACAGAAGTAGGAATAATAGTTACCAGGGGCTGGGAGACGGAATGGGGAGTCAGTGTCTCAGGGGCACAGGGTCTCAGTTTGGGACGATGAAAAACTTCTGGACGTGGATGGTGGTGATGGTTGCCCAACAATGTGAATGTCCTTTAATGCCCCTGAACTGTATACTTTCAAATGGTTAAAATGGGAAATCTTTGTTATGTATATCTTACCACACACACAAAGCACAGACTGAAAAAACTAGGAAAGCTCCAGGAGGCTTAAGCCCTCCCATCGTAGGAGACAGAGACGTACTGAAGAGACCCAAGTGAATGGCAGGCACCCGCGTCCTCAGGTGGTCTGAGCCTTACAGGCGAGCTCAGGCCTCTGCCGGAACAGGTTCTGACCCGGTCCCTGGGTGGCCTTGGGCAAGCCTTTCCCTTCCCCAGGCCTCACTTCCACCCTGGGGAGTGACATTATTGTCCCCACTTTAAGGGTGAGGGAACTAAACCCCGAGGAGTGAGATGTCCGGCCCCTGGTCTCTCCAGCCAGCTGGTGGCAGAGCCAGAGGCATGTCACCGGCAGCCTCCTGTGTCTGACCCTGTCACCGGCCACCTCCTTCCTTAATCGGCCCTCCTTCCTAATCCCCCCAGGTTGGCCGCAGCTAGTGGAGGCCGGCCACACAGACAGCCTGCCAAGAAGGGGCCAGAGTGCTGCCCTTACCATTCGCTCCGTGCTGGGCCCTGGCTGACAGGCCCCGACTCACATACCTGTCTTACCTCTCACGACAGCTCTAAGGGTTAAGGGTGCTGCCTCATTTTACAGATGAGGGAAAATGGGTGTATCAGTCAGCGTTCCACTAAAGAAACAGGACCAGGAAGAGGGAGGGAGACCGACTGACTGACTGATTGATTGAAAGCAATCGGCTTAACACGACTGTGGGGTGGCTGAGCCAGTCTGAAATCCACGGAGCGGGCCGTCGGGAAGGGTGGGCTGGAACTCTTCGGCAGGAGCTGACACTGCTGTCCACCGGCAGAATTTCTTCTTCAGGGAAACCTCAGTTCTATGCTATAGCTTTTCAACTGACCGTATCAGGCCTACCAGACTATGGAGGATGATCTTTACACGAGGTCAACTGGTGTAGATGTTACTGACATCTACAGAATCCGTACCTTCACAGCGATGCCTTGATTGGTGGTTGCGTAACTGGGTCCTTCAAGTGACCATCACCATAGGTTCAGGTTAAGTAACTCGCCCACCCAGGCTAGAAAGTGGCAGAAGTGGGCTCACCGGGCCTTTGCAGCTCCACAAACCTCCCCAATGCCCAGGCTCTTCCAGAGCAATATGTTTGAAAGAGAGACAGAAAAAGACTTTGGAGACAAATGGTACCAGGCTGGAATCACTGCCCTGCCACACGGTGACCCTGGACAGACCGCCTCTATAGGAGTCCAGCCCCGACAGAGTGGACAGAGCAGTGGGGGAGGGTCAAGGGTGTCTGGGGGGTTGGGGGTGCCTGTCCCATGGGGTGCTTCACCTCGACCTCATCCTTCCCTGCTGAGTGTTTCTGCCCCTCACCGGCACTAATGGCTCTGTCTCACCTCTCCCACCAGCAACATGAAGCTGCAGTACAAAGGGGAGAAGCCATTCCAGCCCGTGACACCGTAAGCAGACTGTTACTACCCCCTTTGTGGCCCCAGGGTTGGGGGCTGCCTCCCCTTAACCACTCACCCTTCTTGGTTGCAGGTCACAGTACCCTCAGCCCAAGCTGCTGGAGCAAAAGTAGGTGTTGGTTAGGGCCTGGGCACAGAATGGAGAGACCTGGGGTGGAGGCGGGGACACAGGCCTCTGATCTGGAAGTTGGGGTACTGGAGGTATCCACTGGCCTCAGGGTCTGGGTAGTCTGGGACCTGGGCTCCAGTCCAGCTCTGTCACTAGCTGTGTGACCTTGGACAGGTTACCCAACCACTCTGGGCTTTTTCTGCACAGGTGGATAATAATAATACCCACCTGATAGGAGGTTGGAGGATGAGATGAGACGGTGTTTGCAAAATGCAGAGCAGGGAATTCCCTGGCAGTCCAAGTGGTTAGGACTCCGTGCTTTCATTGCTGAGGGCCTGGGTTCAATCCGTGGTCAGGGAACTAAGATCCCTCAAGCTGCGTGGCGAGGCCAAAAATAATGATAATAATAACGCAGAGCACTGTGCCTTCTGCATAGTCGTGCTCGATCCATCGTTGATGATGATGTTGATGACCCCCGTCTCCGAGGCACTTAGCGTGCACCGGAAATGCCAGGCTCCTCTAGACACTGGACATGCATTAACTCCTGGTCCTCTTGACCACGCTGGGAAGTAGCTATGACTATCCCCACTTTCCACATGAGGATACTGGGGCCCAGAGACAGGGATGAAGCTGCCCAGGGCCACACAGCTTTGGCAGGGCCAAGATGAGAGGGAGGCTTTCCCCAGGGGAGGGTCTCAGCCCCGACGGCCTCCTCTGCTGCCAGGCCCACAGAGCTCCTGACCCTCACACCCTGGTTAGCGCCCATTGTCTCCGAGGGAACCTTCGACCCCGAGCTTCTGCATCGTATCTACCAGCCGCTGAACCTGACCGTCGGGGTCACGGTGTTTGCCGTGGGGAAGTGAGTAGTGGGCTGGGCTGGGCTGGGGGGAGGGGGGGTTATAAATTCTGAACCCCAGGAATTTATAGTCTGGGGAGAGACAGGACCCCAACCCGGGCACCAGGGAGGCCCTGAACCAGGTGCTGTGCAGGTGGGAAGGTACAGAGTGGAGTATGCTGGTGGGAGGGGAGCTTCCTGGAGGAAGGGGGTCTGGCCCTGGCATGGAAGGGGGGGAGGGGGAGGCAGCCCAGGTGAGGAAGCACCGGGAGCCTTTGTCAGGAGGCACCCTTGTCCCTTCACCCCTTCTGCTTCCCCTGAAGCGTCCAGGCAGGTGTGAAGGAGTGGAAAGCCCCCCAGACCACCTCATAGAATTGGGGGTCCGTAGTCAGGCCACAGGCAGGTCAAGAGACCCAGGCAGAGCTGGCTCTGCCCTGGGGACCCTCTCTCCTCCAGCCTCCAGCCTGCGGGCTCTCTGGACACCTCCTGTTTTCCCCTCTCCTTCCTCACCCCGCCTGCCCTTTCCTTTAGGAGCCATCACCTGGCAGCTGCCCTCTGGGTCCCTTTCTGGGACTCCTGAGAGAGGGACCCTAATGGGTCCCCAGCAACTAAGCACTGGCCAGATGATGGATGGCCCAGCGGGGGTCAGGGGACCCCACCACCACCACCGGCCCAGTCAGCACCCAGCACCCAGCACCACTCACCTTCCCTTGACTCAGCCACTTCCCCGCTTCTTGGCTACTTTCCTCTCTCTGAGCCTCAGTGTCTGTGCCTAGGAAGTGGGGACTGTGGTCCCTGCCTTCTAGGGAGTTTATGAGGCTAGAAGGAGAGAAGAATCCCTTAGAACACTGCCTGGCACTTAGTAAGTGCTCAATAAAAGTTAGCTCAGTCTGTGAATATGAGTCATCAAGTATCATTATTCGGACGGTCTTAAGAGGTTGGTACTAAGATTGTGGGAATTTGACAGACAAGGACCCCGAGGGGCAGACCTGAGTGACTTCTTGAGATGGGAAGCTGGGAGGTGGACCCCAGCCTGGCCAACCCCAGCCCTGTCCGTGTGGTGCCAGCACATAGTGGGGACCCAGGCAGCGGCCCTGCTGAGGCCATGGCGCATGATGGGATTCTCTCCACCAGGTACACCCAGTTCGTCCAGCACTTCCTGGAGTCAGCCGAGCAGTTCTTCATGCAGGGGTTCCGGGTGCACTACTATGTCTTCACTAACGACCCCACGGCCATTCCTCGGGTCCGGCTGGGCTCCGGCCGCCTCGCCAGCATCATCCCCATCCAGGGGCACTCCCGCTGGGAGGAAATCTCCACGCGCCGGATGGAGACCATCAGCCAGCACATTGTGGAGAGGGCACACCGGGAGATCGACTACCTCTTCTGCCTCGATGTGGACATGGTGTTCCGGAACCCGTGGGGCCCCGAGACCTTGGGGGACCTGGTAGCTGCCATTCACCCCGGCTACTTCGCTGTCCCCCGCCAGCAGTTCCCCTACGAGCGCCGGCCTCTTTCCACCGCCTTTGTGGCGGGTGGTGAGGGGGACTTCTATTATGGCGGGGCGGTCTTTGGGGGGCGGGTGGCCAGGGTGTACGACTTTACCAGGGGCTGCCACATGGGCATCCTGGCAGACAAGGCCAACGGCATCATGGCAGCCTGGCAGGAGGAGAGTCACCTGAACCGCCGCTTCATCTCACATAAGCCCTCCAAAGTGCTGTCCCCCGAGTACCTCTGGGATGACAGGAAGCCCCAGCCCCCCAGCCTGAAGCTGATCCGCTTTTCTACCCTGGACAAGGACACCGACTGGCTGAGAAGCTGACGGCTGAGCCGGGGCTGCCGTGGATAGGGGGGACCCCAGTGAGCGCCCAGCTCACCGGAGCCTCACTTCTCAAGCCTTAAGTGAGACCAGCCCTGTGCTGTCTACCTCTCAATCTGCCGGCAGAATCCAATGGGAAAATGGGCCTGTGAAGGCCTTTGGAAACTGAAGGGCGGTGTGCATATGAGGAGAACGCCAAGATCACACAGCCTGCGGCCCAAGAACAGCAGGACAGGAGGAGGGGAGACCAGAGGGGGAAGAAGACAGGGCCCGGCAGGCCTCACCCAGCACACGTGCCTTGCAGCGGGCTCTGGAGTCTCAGCCCCGCCCAGTACCTCAAATTCCCCCTCTGTCCCCCTTCTGTTGCCTGTTGCCCTTAAAGTTGCACTTCTAACACTCGTGTGCAAGGCATCCCGGACCCCTTTTCTCTGGCTGCAGAGGTCCTGGGTGCTGTGATGTCCCCCAGCCACACGGAGCCAATTCCTCGCTCAGGACCCTGAGTGAGCCTTTGAAATCGACCAGGTCTAGGCTCTCTCTCGTTTCATGTCCCACCTCCCTTGAGGTGCACCACACTCCCTGGCACCAGCCGCCTCCTTTGTAAGAGGGTTTGGGCAGTTTTTAATAAAGGTGGCGTGTGCTCGGCCCTAACCGGGGTTTCTTCACCTGCACATCCAAGTATCTTGGCCACCAGCCCGCAGGGATGCAGACAGCCTGGATTGCAAATACACTCAGCTCGGGTAGGTGTGGTCGGGGTACAGTTTTCCAGAGAACCTGGGCTGATGCTGGCCGCTGCAACAGACAGGGTTTCACCCTGCTTCTCCTGGGAGATGGGTGAAGTGGAAATGTCGCCGGATATGCCGCTCTCCTGAGTCGGGGCGAGCAGAGCCTACCAGCTGGATACCCTGTGGGCTCTTGGTCCCTGAGCACACAGCGAATATGTCTGCCGGGGTTCCTGCATCTGCGGTCAGCCTCAGCCCTGGGATGCCCCTGGCGGGCGTGGGGCCCCAAGGCCGTGGTGCAGGCCCAGGATTAGAGGGGCTTCACAGCCCTGCGGTGGTTCCCTCTGCCTGGTGGGACAGAGATGCAGTGGGGGCGGCCCAGTGTCCACTCCCCTGGGGGAAGCAGCATCTTTGCCACGTAAGGCAGGGGCGGAGGGCGGGGGGCGGTGCAGTCTGTGGCCATGTCTGGAGGAGCAGGAACCCACCCTCCTGACCACTCCTGGCAAAACTGGGGCCAGCCCCAAGTCCACTCTTCCCGCAGCCTGTGTTTTGGGCGGCAAGCGAGGACAGACTACAAGAGTGTGGACAGACTGAGTGACCGCTGTGAGGAGACAGCCTGCGCTGGAGAGGATGGTCAGGGAGAGGCCCCGAGGGGCTCCCTGGGCAGAGGGACAAGGGCGGACCCATGGCCCATGTGTCCCTAGTGTGGAGCACCTTACCATGGTGCCTGGACCTGCCCCAGGGTGTGTGTGAGGCCAGCAGTGTTGAATGAGCAGGCCCTGCCTTCAAGGAGCTTCCATGTTGGAGCAGGGAGAGGGCCCTCGATGTGGAGACCAGAGAAGCCCTCAGGAGCAGGTGGCCCTGAGGCCCGGGCAGCGTCATCCTTGCAGCGGGGAAGTGAGCCCCTTCTCACTCCCAGCCCAGCTGATGGGCCCTTCTCAGCCATGGCCCAAACCCCAGGCACTATGGCTACCCTGGTCTCCATCCCAGGGTGCAGGCCTCAGACACAGTGGAGTGAGTTACAGTGCCCAACTCCTGGACCCAAACCAGGGTCCTGGCTACTTTCCAAAAAGGAGTTGAGGGCTTGGGGCCAGAGCTGCTCCGTGGGTGGGAAGAAGTAAGGGCTCTGGTAGGAGTGGGAGGGGTGGCAGGAGACAGGCCCGACCCAGCAGAGGGAGGGGGAGTGCCGGAAATAGAAATAGACGAAATTACAGATGCAAAATGTCTGCAGTGCCCCCTGCCATGGAGGCCCCTGAAACTTAAAACTTGCCATCCCCTCATGGCCACCTACCACCTCCCCACTCCCTACGGTCCAGCATCCCTGCTCTGCCACAGGGCCTGGCCCTGCACACGTCCACTCACACGGCCTGCTGGTCAGGCCTCCCTGTCCAATCACCAGGCCAATTCCTTGGGACAAACTCCTGACATCTCCTCCAGGAAGCCTGCCTTGATTTATTCCCCCCTCCAGGGTGGGTGCCTTTCAGTGTTCCCATAAATCCTCATCCCTGTGTCATCATTGACAGTGTTCTGCCCATCTCCACCCCTTTCCCCAGTTGGTAAACCCCAAGAGGGTACAGATGGCGGTCAGCCAGGTTTACCCTGGTACCCGAAACCCAGGAGGCATTCCATGAATGTTTGTTGAATGACTGCATGAATGTGAGGCAGCTGAGAAAACACGGGTTTGAGTCTGTCCTAGCACACAAGGGATGCTGGGCAGGTTACTCCATCTCTCTGAGGCCCTGGGGTGACAATCAAATGGGATTATGGCTGGGAGACGTCTGGGCACTGACTTCTGGGCAGGTACTTGGAGAAGTAGCTAGGTCTGGGACCTAACTAGGCAACATGCCCAACCCTGGGAGGGGGCAGATGACCACCATAGCCCCCACTGTGCACAGGAGGAAAGTGAGGCAGACCCCATCCCTGGCTGCATCTCAGGGATGCACGCTTGGGTGGGGTGAATATCGCACCCACTAAGCTCCTTCCAGTTGAGATGCTGTGGCTCTGATAAAACCACGTGGATCGTGTCCCCTGCTGCCCCCAGCCTGCAGTGACCCCCCGCTCCTTGCCCCACACTCAGACAGACCCCTGTGTGGTCTGGTCCAGACACCCTCCCCAGTGTGTGCACCCCTCACGCCTACCCCAGCCTCCCTACAGCCTTCCTCCCCCAAGGACCCCACCAAGCCCTCCCCCCTCAGAGCCCCTGCCTGCAGCAGCCCTCCCTGAAGCCCCCCATCCAAGAGGGACTCACCTCCAAGGCTGGGCTCAGAGGCCACCTCCCCAGACTCCTGTGGAAGCACAGCCTTTGGGGTCAGAATGATCTGGGTTGAAACCCACAGCGGGGCCACATCACAGCCCTGTGACAGGCAAGCTCGTGTGGTGACTCTCAGAGCCTCAGTTTCCTCCATTGAAGATAAGGCCAGTCACTCTGACCTTGGGAGGGAGTGTTGGGGATTAAAGCAGGGGGAAGGTGCCCAAAGTGCTCGGACTCAGGAGGTCGCCTGGCTGAGGGCGCCCAACACAGGACAAGGCCTCTGATGGTCAGCGCGGGCTCCGTGAAGGTGAAGAGCAATGATTTTGAGTCCCCCGTTCACTTAGAGCTGGTCACTTGGTCACTTAGAGCTGAGTGACCTTCAGTGCTGGGGCCACTGTTCACAAATAAAAAAGTCAAAATCACTGAGCACCCAGAGGGTGTTCTTACTAACACTAACTACCCCCCGACAGCCATTCACCCAGTGGGGGGCCCCTCCTCCCTGGGCTCCTCCAGCCCCCTTTCAACAGCCAGGGCTGCAGCCGGCGGCAGGCTGGACCTCGTGTCCGGAAGTCCTGCCAGGAAAACAAGGAAGGGAGTGTGGCGGGGGTAGGGGCGGCTTGACCTTCTTTTCTGTACCCCGTGTCCACTGCCACCTCCAGGACTGCCTGTCCCAGCCATGCACTGAGCTGGCCCCAGCAGGTGGCACACGGGGTAGGACAGAAGGATGGGGGTGCACAATCTCACATCTCCAGGTCTACACTACCACCCGGCCCAGCCCCCGCCCGGTTGGGTTTGGGGCGGCTGGAGGTCCTAGGGGCACAGGAGAAACAGAGCAGGTGGCGGAGGTGGGAGATGCGCTGTGACTCCCGGGTGCGCTGCGCGCGAGCGCGCGGCAAGGCGGGGCTCACGTGCACGCGCCGTCCACGGCCCGCGCAGGCCCCGTGTGCGCTCCCGGCCGTAGACTCTAGGCCCTGCTGCCCCGGCGGAGTCCACCCACGTCACCCAGCGAGAGGGAGACCGCTGCGCATCCCCGAGCTCGCGCTGCGGGGTCCGCCCCTCACACCTGCGGTGGGCAGGGCAGGGGCGGGGCGGGGCGGGGCTGCGGAGGTCCCCGCCCACCCGGCCGGAGCCCGGGAGCCCGGGCGGAACCCAACAGCGGGGCCCGAGCGGCCGCGCGCGGCGCAGACAATGGGAGCGGCGCTGGCGGCGGCGGTGGCGCTGGTGGAGCCCCGGGCCCGGCGGGGACGGGAGGCCGCGCCATGAGCCCCGCAGCCGGGCGCCCCCCTGCGCCGCGCGCGGGCCGAGGCGAGCGGCCTCTGCGAGCCCTGGGCCCCGCCCTGGGGCCGGCGATGTGCTGCCAGGGCTGAGGATGATGGTAGATTGCCAGGTGAGTGCCCCGCCCGGCCGCGACCGCCCTCCCCATCGCCAGGGGGTGGAGGAAGGACCGCGTGCCCGCCCCCGCCCACACCCCATCCAGCCGGGAAGGAGCACCGCGCCGAGTCCACGCTGAGCGCGCGCTTACGCAGCAGTTCCGCGTCCAACCCTTCCTGGTACAGTTGGGAAACTGAGGCCAGGAGAAAGACACGGACTGGCCCGGGGCCACGAGGTGGGCAGAGTCCAGAAGAGAAGGGAGGGTTCCAGCCTCCAATGCCAGGGCTCAGCCACTACCATGGGGTTTCCTTTGGGAATGAGAGCCCCTAAGATTCTGGGGGACCCCTGTCCACCCCCACCCATGAGGGGCCCTTTCCTCTTGGCATGCCGACGCGCCCACAGGTACATACACACACATTGACTTCACAGGTGGGGACCATGGCGTAGATTCAGAGGAGAGTGGACACAGAGGTGACAAGGGGGAAAGAAGAAATCGGTTGGAGGCAGCTCTACCACGGGGCAGGACCATCTAGTCTCCTGGCAACATGCTCAGGGCTCAAAGCGTGAGGGACAGAGGTGCCAGGCAGACGGGCTGGGCGTCTCCAAGGTTCCCACGGGTCGGTGTAGGCAGGGACAATCCCCAGGGCAGCCTGGACAGGACAGTTTCTGGGGTCCTGCATCCACCACTCTGGGCACCTGGAACTAGGATGAGATTTCCCCCCTCGTGTGGAGGGAATTACAGGAGAGAAGTCCTTGGTTTACTCCACTGTAATTTGGGGTGCATAGATGGAGTGATCCCAAGGGTCCTGCAGCTCGTAGAAGAGTCTTTTGGCCTTGGTTCTCCATCCCTGACCCACTGTGCTCCAAGTCTTCCGAGCAGAAAATGCTTTCTACTCCTTCGAGGTCCTTCTGAGCAGGGGGCAGCCTGGGGGCTTGGGGAACTGGGGACCCGGGTGGTACAGAATGAGGCAGAGCACTGGACCGCATCTTTGTTGGCACCTGAGGTTCCTCATTTGGAAGTGGGTGGAGTCACTGCCCTGGTGGGAGTGAGGAGGCCTCCGGAGTGAACTGGACACCAGGACAGTGGCGGGAAAGAGGGGAGCAAGAGAGGCTTCTGAGGTCCTGCACATCGTCCCTGGAGCCGGCAGGTCCTGCTCCTTTGCCCCTCTGGGGTAGGGAGAGTCGCTGCCTTGACTACACCCAAACAAAGGTGTGTGTTTTGTTTTCTGGTTTTCCTGCCTGGGGCTGCAGTGCTGGGGCTGACCACCAGGGGGCGGGCTGTGCTCACTCTGCTCAATGGAGCAACTGGAGCAGGGAAGGGACACCCGGGAGTCATTCTGGGCATCCCCCTGCCTCCGACCTAACAGGCACCTTTTATTACTAGCCTCCAGGTCCACAATATGAGCTGCTCAGAGGCAGGAGGGGGCTCCAAGATCCTCTGTTGATTCAGCTACTGTGCCCTGGGCACTCACCCGGGAGCTCACAGCTTAGAAGGGCAGATGGACAAAAGCAGGAAAGCAAATCCACGTGAGAGAGAAGAGCAAGTGCTCTAGGGAATGAGTCAGGGCCCTGGAAGGAGGGCCAGGAGCCCCTGGAGGGTCTAAAAGGTCTCCACGGTGACATTGATGCTGGGACCAGAAAGACAAGAGCAGCCAGCCCTGCATACTCTGTGAGCAGTGAGCCTGGGGGAAGGTCAAAGGTGCAGAGACTTGGAAACAGAAGATTTTGTAGCCAGGAGGAAGTGAGACAGGAGCCAGTGTGGCTGGGAGAGCTGAGGAGGAGAGCAGGGAGGAGGGCAGGGCAAGACCTGGAAGGACGTCCCGGTGTCTGTGCCATGTGACAGCATTCCCCTAACTTAGCGCGTGCAAGGACAAACACTGACCCTCTCACTGTCTGTGACCAGGATGCAGGCTCAGCTCAGCTGGGAGCCTCTGCCTCGAGGTCACCCAGGAGGCTGGGCTGTGGTCTCAACTGAGGCTCAATCAGGGTGGGGTCTGTCTCTGAGATCATTCTCGGGTTATTGGTGGGATTCATCTAGGCAATGGGTGGGTGCAGAGAGATATTCCGGAAGGAAATGTCCTGTGGTCAGGCTTGATTTGAGGAGGGGAAGTACGATGCTGAAGATGAGGATGGTGATTGGGTCTGGCATCTATTGAGTGCTCACCTGCACTCCATCCTCACTGCCCCGGGTCACCTGCGTGGTCATCAGGTTCCTGGGCTCTGCCTGGAACACTGGCTTGGCTGCACTTGGCCGGGGTAGCAGAGGTGGGACTTGGTCCACTGGAGGTGGGGTGGTGTATTAGTTTCCTTTAGCTGCTGTAACAAAGTACCATAAACTGTGTGACTCAAAACAACAGAAATTTATTCTCTCTCAGTTCTGGAGGCCAGAAGTCCAAAATCAGATGTTGGTAGCGCCATGCTCTCTGAAGACTCTAGGAGGGGATCCTTCCTTGCCTCTGCCAGCTTCTGGTGGTTGCCAGCAGTCCTTAATGTTCCTTGCCTTGTAGATGCATCCCTCCAAACTCTGCTTCCATACTCACGTGGCCTCCTCTGTGTGTATGTGTCCAGTTTTCCCTCTTCTTATAAGGACAGTGGTCATTTGATTAGGGCCCACCCTACTCCAGTATGACCTCGGCCTAACTTGATCATGTCTGCAAAGACCCTATTTCCAGAGAAGGACAGATATCATGTGATATCGCTTATATGTGGAATCTTAAAAAATGGCACAAATGAACTTATTTACAAAACAGAAATAGAGTCACAGATGTAGAAAACAAACGTATGCTTACCAAGGGGGAAAGCGGTGGGGGGGATAAATTGGGAGATGGGATTGACGTGTACACACTACTATGTATAAAACAGATAACTAATAAGAACCTACTGTATAGCACAGGGAACTCTACTCAATACTCTGTAATGGCCTATATGGGAAAAGAATCTAAAAAAGAGTCGATATATGTAGATGTATAACTGATTCACTTTGCCATACAGCAGAAAGTAACACGACATTGTAAATCAACTATACTCCAGTAAAAATTAATTTTAAAAAAAAGAGTGCTCCTAAAAAAAAAAAAAAAAAAAAGACTACTTCCAAATAAGGTCTTATTCACAGGTGCACAAGGTTAGGACTTCAACTTATCTTTTGTGGGGACACAGTTCAATCCACAACAAGGGCATTGGAGTGATTCTACCCCCGAAAGCCAGGTACCCAGGTGTCCTCAGGGATGGGGGCAGCAGTTGGGATCTGATCAGGTCTCCAGGGCTTGGCCCCCGGCTGGAGGTTTTGGGGTGTGAGTGGAGCCTGGGAGTGCCCTGTCAGGGACAGCCCGGCTCCCCAGCTCGGCGCGTCCTGGCGCAGCACCAGCAGGTGGCGCTGTGCCCTCCTTGCGGCCGCCCCGGCGCGGCTCTGAGCAGCCGCGGCGCGTAGACAAAGGTCTCACCTTCCAGTTGCGAGGAGATCACAGACACAAAATTGTAAACAGACCAGGAGAACAGTCAGTTCAGGAGTGACGCGCTGGGGAGGAAATCAAACAAGGCGGGGACCCGGGGTAGTGACTGAGTGGCGACCTGGATGGGCGGCCACAGAGCCCGGCCCGGTCAGACCCACAAGGGTTAGTTTTTCGTTTCCTGCTTCACCTGCAAGCTGAGCTGGCCCTTCTCAGCTGCTTGTGGGGGCCCTGCAGCTATGATTACACTGGCGGTTTCCAGACAGCTCTCCCATTACCGCCGGGCGGGTGACCGTGCGTCCCAGATGTTGGGGAGAGCACAGAAGACAGCCATGGGGATGGGTGGGCAGGCCGAGCAGGTCAAGGCTTGAGGGGTCCCTTCCCC
The DNA here is from genome assembly GCF_965194825.1 of Balaenoptera physalus. Taxonomy (NCBI): domain Eukaryota; kingdom Metazoa; phylum Chordata; class Mammalia; order Artiodactyla; family Balaenopteridae; genus Balaenoptera; species Balaenoptera physalus. The sequence continues at coordinate 3,697,370 of NC_138886.1, forward strand.
AGAGACCCTGCCCAAAGTGGGGGCGATGCTGTCTGAGCTCTCCCACGGCCCGCCTGGTGGGGTTCTGCCCGGTTGTACAAAGCGGGGAGTACCATCTGGAGCTGAGGAGCAGGGCCCCTGGGCTTCCCGAGGCATCAGTGAGATGGAGCAAAGTGCCCCGCGTGGCCGTGGCCCGGGAAGTGGAGGCCGTTTCTTACTGTGTCCTTTGGGCACTTCCGCATCTCACAAGGCCGGGGCCAGTAGCCTTGGCAGTGGGTCACTGAGGGATTTACGCAGCAGATGTTCATCGAGGGCCTCAGAGCTGAGCACTTGGCCCGTGCGGATCACCTCGGCTCCCATCTGAGGGGATCAGACCATAGACACAAGGGACAAGGGTATAGGACAAGCAATAGATCCAATGGGGAAGGCATTGGGCTGGGAGCCTGGGGACCTGGGTTTGGTGGCCGCTCGGCCAGCAGTGGCACACTGGCCATGGGGCCACGCTCTGTAGAGTTCTAGGCCACTCCCACACCTCCATCCCGGGCTGCGGAGATGCCTGTTGTAACGACAGCCAGCCCATGGCACCTTCCCTGCGCCCGACCTTGGGCTGCAGCGTCTTGTTGTATCTGCAAGATCAGCACTGCTGCCATCCGCCCTTTTCGGTGGGGAAACTGAGGCCCTGGAAGGCCAAGGGACTCCCACAGCTAGATAGTGGCAGGGCTGGTGAGGGCGCGTCCCTGCGTGCAGACAAGCCTGGGAGGGGCCTGGCATGGGCACTAGGGGCAAATTCCTTCCAATTACAGTGAGCTCCCAACGGTCAGGGCAGGGCAGGCCCCAAGGTGGTGGTTAACAGCGGGCGTGGAGACGTAAACAGAGCTAATGAACCCCTTTCATCCTCAACCCGCTCTAATGAAGGCCTTGGACTCTGTTCTCTGCATTTTCTTAGGGTTCTGGGTTTTTGAACCTCAAAGAGTCTTCTCTTAGGGTCACGGCTGAGTGGTCTCCCTGGGGGTGGGGGAATAAGGTTTTGGGGCGTCAATATCTCCTCCCAGGGCAGCCAAGCCAGGGTGAGGAGGTGGAGAGGAGAGGGCATCCCCCTAAAAATGATAAGTCCCAGGAGAAAGGAGAGTTCCCATGGCAACCTGGAGGAGTTGCTTGGCAACTACAGGTCCCCAAAATACTTGCCTGCAGGAAGGCTCAGGGCTGGGGCTTTCCCATGGCCTGTGTGTATGCCTTAGCCACTCTTTGTGGCTGATCCCCCACACCCTCCTCTTCCACCCAGCAGCCTCACCCTCTGAGTCTTCCTGAGGGAAACCCTAGCCTGCTCCCCCCTTCCCATTGCCCCACCCTGCCAGCCAGCCAGCGGGCATCAGGCCAGTCCCCTAGCAACGGCTATTTCCTGGACACCTGAGTGACAGCTGATGGTAGCAGAATGTCATAAAATGCAGGGTCAGAGGGCACAGCAGATGGAGCCCAGTACCAGCCAGAGTTGGGAGGAGCATGGTGTCTTGTGCTTTGCACCCCCTGCATCCTGAAGCCATGAGTAACCTGGGCCTGGAGCAGGATGGCAAGGCAGGGTGTTGCTGGAGGGGGGCGGCGGGTAGAGCGCTGAAATAGAGGATGTCTGTTCTGGGCCACCTTGGAGACTGGCTGTGTGACCCTGGCATGCCCCTTCTTACTAGCCTCAGTTTCCCCATCTGTAGTCACAGCTACCCTTGTACCCGTGTGTTCACCATTCAGTGCATAAATTATGCCACCTACGGGGCCTTGGGGTGGGAGGGTGAGGGACCAGGACCAGGCTAGCCACTGCTTCTTCATCTGCCCATCTGCATCCATCTCCATGGTCCAGGGGAGGCAGGCGGCCTCGTGGTTAAGGCCATTCACTGGCTTTGGAGATGGACACCTGAGTCTGTATCCCAGCTCAGTGCTTAGCACTCAGTGTCCTGAAACAGGCACTAAACCCGTGGAGGCTCACTGCTCCCCAGTGTGAGGAAACGGGGTGCCATGGGGATGGAAGGCAATCGGCCCTGTGGGCCTCTTAGGGGCTGCTTTAGTTTAGTTTAGTTCACAGGGATGAGGGCTGTGGGTAGCCAGGAAGGAGCCCCTTGACCACAGGACAGCGTGGCGTGTTGGAAGGGAGGAGAGGCTGGTAGGGGCCAGGCTGCCCAGTGGTTGGATTTTGGAGCTGGGCAGGGAGGGGTGGGACTGCTGGTGACACCCCCACCACCCCCCCCCCACACACACACACGCACAGGGGTTTCTGGGTGCCCTCAGGGAGCCAGGATTCTAGACTGACCGTGACCATTCACTCTCTGAGTGACCTCGGGCCATCGTCCCACCCCTCTGTGCCTCCCTGGCCGCATCTGTCAAACGGGGAGGGGGCGTGCCCACCTCCGGGGTTGGGGGAGGATCCGGCGGCACCCAGTAACCCGGTGCTGGGCACCTGTGTTGGGCGTGCTGGCAGCGCGGGGCTTCCGGACGATCCTGGCCTTGACTGCCCAGCTCCCGCACCCCCGTCCCCCGCCCTCGCTTCGAGCGCAACGGGAGGAGGGGGCGGGGCGAGGGCGGCGCAGACAATGGCCCGGGACCCGGGCGCGGGCAGTGCCCGGAGCGGGGCGTGGCGGCGCGCCCCTGCCGGCGTTCATGCTGGTGGCCCCGCCGCCGAGCGCGCGGGCGGACGCGGTGAGCCCCAGCCCCGCGGGAGGCCGGGGAGGAGGGGCAGGAGGCCACCGGCGCGGGAGGGAACCAATAAGCGGGGGGCACTGCCCCACCCACCCTGGGCTTTCTGCAGGGAGGGAGCTCAGTTCACCGAAGTGAGGCAGCTGGGCCCTTCCCCCACTACACACAACCCTGCAGGGTAAGAGGGGGCGGGTCTACCCCGGGGCCGGGGGGCACCCCAGATCGTCCCCGCTTTCTGGGTTGGAATCCAGAGCCGGTTCACTTGGGGAAGGCACAGGGCCTCTTCTCTGGCACCACCTGCGAGTCCAGGTGTGCCCACCTGACTCTTTGGAGCTGGGGTGGGGAGGGGGTGACCCTGGACGGTGGAGAGGAAAGTCCCCTTGGCCAGTGAGTGACCCTGAGCCCCAAAGCTTACCCACCTCCCGGCCCCTCCCCTCTTGGAACTCCACCCTGACCACAGGCCTTTGTCGCAGGATGCCCTTTCCCAGTAACTGTCCAGCTCAGAACTGGGAGGGTGAGAATGTGGGGGGGACGTGAGGACAGTGTTGAAGCCCTTGGGGCTGCCGCCATCTGAAATGAATCTGTTCCAGCGAGATTCTTGCTGCTACCCACCCCCATCCGTCTGGGCTGTGGCCCATCTCCATCACCATCTGTAAGGGAGGCCCTGGCCCCCGGGCATGTGGGAGGTGAGGCTGTCTAGAGGTCAAAGGGGAGAGAGAAGTCTGGGGCGGCCTGGGAGGCTGGCTAGGATTTACAGCATCCAGACAGGTAGATGCCTTCACTCCTCCCTGCCTTAGTTGCCTCACCTGTGGACTCCCTGGATGTCAAGGTGTGTGAAATGTCCCTGAAGCACCTGGCACGGGCACAGGCAAGCCCTCTGCAGGTGGCAAGAAATGTCTTTAACCCTTCAAGGAAGGCAGGTGGCCGTGTGGCCCACCAGCTGTGTGGAGAAGCAGTGTTGACCACCCTTGGAGAGCTGTGGGCAGGGCGCCAAGTTGAATCCCCACCTATTTCCAGCTGGGGAAACTGGGGCCCAGAGAAGATGAGAAAATTGTCCAGGCCGTACGGTGAGCTTTCCCTGCATAGCCTTCTTCCCTGAAGCCAGCGTTCCAGGCCCCTGACCACCCCCCCACCGCCGCCCCCATCGGGTGTAAGGCCTGGAAGGTTGCCCTTTGACCTTGCTCAGGGTTGAAGTTCAAGGGCGAGGCAGTCCACCTGGCCTGAGGCCCTGGGTGTCCAGGGAGGTGGCAGCTGCGGACTTTGGGGGCAGGGAGCTGGTAGGTGGGCAGTGCCAGGTCACTGCAGACGACTGCAACGACTGCCATTCTTCAGGATTTCAAGAGCAGTTTCTTTCACAGCCACTTGGGACCGGGACATCCCAGCACAGAGTACGGGCCTCCTTCCTCTCTCACCAGCCCTGCCAGGAGCAGGCATGGGGTGTCCCTGAGGAAGCGTGCTCACTGAGTCTGGGGACGTGGGGTGGCCATCACCTGGCAGTATGGGGTACAGGCGAGGCTCCTGGGGTTGGGTGTCCCATCCTGCACGTGGACATGCGAGTGTCTTGGGAGCATGCCCCTGCCTTTGGGTGAATATGTGCACGTCTGAGTGAATTTGTGACCACGTTTGTCATCATGTGCCAGTAGTGTGCACGGCAGCCCAGCAGTGGCTGAGCGAGCACACGTGTGAAAGGACATGTGCAGACTCACGACTGGTGCCTGGGGGAGGGAGCGCGTGCATCATGAGAGCACAGGCGTGTGTGCACATGCGCATGCACGCAGGCATCTTGCGTTTTCAGAGCACCAGGCCCGAGCCTTGACCATGAGGAGGCCGGACCCCTCCACCTCTCGTCTTTAAATGGGTTGAGAAGTGTGCCCAGCTCACAGGGCTCTAAAGTGCTTAGCACATGCCTGGCACGCGTGGGCGCGCTCTTGCCTGGCGGTCGCGTGGAGACCTATACAGCTCTTAGAGGATCCCCAGGCAGAGGAGGCCACCTGGTGCCTTGGCGCCCCTGTCCCTTGTCCCAGGTATGAGCAGGTGAAGGCCCTGGAGTCTTGCCTTCTGTGGGAGGAACCAAGGAAGGAGCAAAGTCCAGGGCTTGACAGAAGGACAGTGGGCGGCGGGAGGGTGGGACAAAGGCCGTGAAACCGTCGCTCAGCCCCAGGGCCCGGACACCCAGGGCATCCTCTCGCCTTCCCATCCCCCACTGGCCTGCTGGAGAAGAACTGTGGGAAAGAGGGCAGTGGGCACCAGCCCCACCATCTCCCGCAGCCAGCTGGAGCCCCAGGTCCTTTCCAGAGGCCAGGACAGCTCAGGAGGTCCCCCTCTGAAAGGGCAGCCCCGCTTCCCAGGCCCTGGGCCCCCGCAGGCGGGTGGGTGGCGGCGCCGGGTACGCAGTGTCCCTGGCACGGCAGGCAGCCTCCTCACCACAAGAGCCCGTTTGTCCTGACTCCCCTGGCCCTGAAGCCCTGAGTGACCAGGCCCCGCTGGGCACAGGGGCCTGACTGTGGGCTCAGCTCCCTCCCCCACCCCAGCCTCAGTAGGCCTGGCTGTGCTTTGGGAAGGGGCTTCTTAGACCAGGCCAAACCACGCCAGAGCAAGCTCTGCTTACCCAATGAGCAGAGACCCGTTCCCGAAGAATTGTTACTGAGCTGGGGATTCACGAAGGAGAAAAAAACCCCAGGTTGAACCAGAGCTGAATCGACTGCCCGCCTCCCCCCACCGACATCCCCAGGCAGGCTGGCTTCTGGGAGCCTCCAGGCTCCTGTTTTCCAGAAAACCTGGCTTCCCCATTGCTCCGGCCTGGGCATGCCCCCCCACCTCTGCTGCTAGCCTCACTCTCTGGAAAGCGTTCTAATGGCAGGTTGGCAGACAGGGCCTCGCCCTTCCTCTTTGCCATCCCTCAGGCTGCTCTCTAGCCTCACCACCTCCTCCAGGAAGCTTTCCTGGTCATCTTCCCAGATGGAGCTCATTGGCCCCGAACCCTGAATATTTTCGAGTCCAGAAACTTAGAAGCCGGAGGAACCACCTGGACCACGGAGTATTTGTTGAGAGCCCACGGTGTGCCAGGGACCGTTCCAGGGGTCGATACGTCAGGGAACAGAGTCTCTGCCCTCAAGGAGCTTAGACCCCTTCCAATTTTAAAGAGAGGGAAGAACTGAAAAAATGCTTAGAACACAGTGGCCTTTGCACTCCTGTGATGGTGTGTGTGTGCACGTGTGAGTGATACAGTCATCCATCTGCCCATCGGCAGTGTGAGAACGCACCACGGGCCGGTCATCAGTCCAGGTACTTGGGTATGAGGGGCGAACAGGGCAGATTGAGCTTACAGCCCAATTGAGTGGGGAGACACAAACCAATCCCGCAGTGGATGACTGTTTTATTACCATTTTATTAGTGTTACTTTCTCAGCTCATCCACCTTATTTAAAGTTGCAGCTCTCCAATCCCATTACTCTATTCTATTTTTTTCTTCTATAGCATGCTTGCCTTCAAACAAGTATTTTACTTATTATACTGCACGACCAGAAGCTGATCTTTATCTGTTTTATTCCCTGGCATATTCCCAGCACTTGAGCAGGGCCTGGCATCTAGTACCTGCTCAGTTAATCCGTTGTGGTCTGAGTGTGGTGCTGTAGTTGGGCCCCCGGGGCCACTCTGGTCTGCGGATGGTGCAGGCTGCAAACCCCGTTACCAGTCCCTCAGGGATGCAAGATACACTGAAATTTCTCAGGGATTTTTATGGCAATTGGATGTTGCCGCGACATTTCAATTGCACTTTACGACAGTGTCAGTCAGTCCCCGATTTGGGGATTAAAAAGGAAAACCACTGATTCTTCCCCACAGAGTGTCCTAGGCTACTTGAGGGTAAGGTTTTTTGAACATGTGGCCTATGCCAGGCCCCATCCTAAGTGCTTCCATCCGATACTGCATTTAACCCATGCGAGCTTTTGGAAGCAGAGGTCATCCCCATGTGTGGCTCAGGACCAGGCTCAGCGGGGGTGGGGGGGGGGGGGAAAGTCGCTTGCCAGCTCCCCCCAGCCAGTGAGTGGCAGGCTCTGGGTTTGAGCCCAGACTCCGTCTACCTGGAGCCCCAGCTCGTGGCTGCCACTCTAATCCATAGAGTTGGATGTTGGGCTCCTTGCCGAGCTGGACGCGGGGGCAGGCCCGAAGGAGCGGGGAACTGTCCTCGGCTGCCACGGGAGGGGGCCGCTGGCACCCTTGGCCCGGCTAGATCCTGCTGGGCGCAAAGCCAGGGGGAGTAGCTGGGGCAGGGCCCGGATTCTCGCATCCTCAGCTTCTTGACAACCTGTGTGACTCAGTGGGCTGGTAAAAGGGGCCGGCGGGCAGGCTGCCCGAGCAGGGGAGCCCTGTGGCCGGTGAATCAGCAGTCAGAGCAGCTGACCGCTGGTTTGCTGTCCTGCCTGGGGCGGGGCCAAGCCTCAGCTGCCAAAATAAGCACCGCCCCTCTCCCTCCCTCCCTCCCAGCTCCCCTGGCAGAGGCTCCCTATGTCTCTGCCGTTCCCAGGGGTCCCCACGTCTCCCCAGCCTGGAAGAGGGGACAGAGCCTCCCGGTTCTGGCGTGTGGCCTTCCACAAGTCACTCTGAGGCTCTGGCCCCCGATGACCTTCCTGTAAAGAGCAACCCCCTGCCCATGGAAGGGCACCTCGAGGATAGACTCTCCCTCGGCTCTTATAAAAAGCTGGGAGCAGCTTGGGAACAACAGCCTCAAAGCCAGACTGCTGTGTGGCTTTGGGTGAGTTCAGTGCCGTCTCTGAGCTTCTGTCCCCAAGCTCACCTGCAAAACTGCCTCACACATTGTGACAATTAAATGATATCCACGCTGGCACATCAGTGAACAGCAGAAATACTAGGGAGGTCACTGACTCCGGTTTAGGCATGGAGTTGGGGGTGGGGGAGGTGAACAGGGAAATGGATGTCAGAATCTCAAGCTGGGCCTCATACAGCGGACAGACCACCCACCCTTCTGACGGGGACCCAGCAGCCCCAAACCTGCCCGTGCTGCCGGGAACAAATCCACTTTAACCCAGTGCACAGTGGAGGAAAGCAAGCTGCCCTGGGGACCGGACAGGCCCAGGCATATACCTGGGGTTGGCACTGACCAGCTGTACAGCCGCGGGCAAGTTGTTTGCCCTCTCTGGGCCTCGGTTTTCTGTTTTACAGCAGAGGTAGTTACCGTGGCTTCATCTGTTTCACAAATGCTGGGTGGAAAGGTGTTTTGTCTCATCAGTAGCTGCTTCTGCCTGCAAGGCTTCTATTTGCCTTAGATGAACCCCCCCCCGGACCTAAGCCCCTCTCCCGGCTTGCGGGGCTGGGTCACTGGCGTGCACAGCTGCGGCATCACCCCTACCTAGCAGAGCCAGGCTGGTAGTGACTGTGTTGAGCGACCCGATGATGGGCCTCAGGTTCCCAGAAATGAGAAGGAGGAGAACCGGGCTGTCCCCACCCCCAGCAGGACCCCAAGTCAGGTCAGGAGGCTGCAGGAAACAGGAACGAAAGCCTGGCCCCAGGCCTCTCCTGCCTGCTTCCTGGACAGGATGTTGTGCTGAGTAAACAACTTGAATAGGAGTCACCGCTCTGGCTCTGAGACACAGCTCCTAGCGACAGCCACGCGGTGTTTATAAACAGTGTGCTTCCCACCCACCAGGGCCTGCCCCCACTCCCCGCCCCCGGAGTCTGAAGAGGGTGAGAGGACCCCAGATGCCGCAGGCAGCAGGCTCCCCTGGAATCCCTCCCCCGCCCAAAGGGCTTGATTCGGGGCACACGTCTGTGCGTACACGTGTGTCCACGAGTGGGGTTTTGCTATGTCTGGGCTCGTGTGTCGCTGACCAGGTGCCTTATCCCGGGGCTACCTGCATCGTGGGCAGAGCGCCGTTTGCAGGTCACGTGACCTTGGTGTCCTGGGACAAGCGTGGAAGCCGTGGTAGCATCTCAGGCCTGGTGTGACTGTTCCCCGAGGCCACGCCCACCCAGAGCTCCGTGCACAGTATAGGGGCACAGGAATGGAGGTGGAGAAGTGGCGGGGGGTGGTTTGCAGGTGGAGCGCCCCTAACGGGTCCCAGCCTCAGAGCCCTGGCTCTCCGTGGCCGGTCTCCGTTCCAGGCCGTGACAGTGATGGTGTGGGCCATGTGGTGACACAAGGCCGGCAAGGAACAAAGGCGCCTCTGCTCTCCCCTACACGGGTGGGAGGAGGGGAGGCTGGGCCCCGCCTCTCCCCCCCTCACCCCTCCTCCTCAGGGCTCCTGCCTTTCTTGCCTGCAGCTGGTCCCGTCCTCCCTCCTGGCTGTGACTCAGGCCCTCGGCCTTCCCAGAGCTCAGGGCCCAATGCTCGGGGCCAGCCCTGCCTGGGCCTGGCCTGGCTCACAAAGGAATGGCCCAAATGGCTCTGAGCCCAGGCTGACCTGTGCGGGGGCCTAGGGTCATTGGAGAAGAGCCCAGGCAGCCTTGTCTGGTGCTCAGGAGCTCTGGGAGGGAGATGTGCCACCCGGCACGGATCCTGGTACCCGGGAAGCACTCAGTAAATGCCTGTCCAATCAAAGGCATTAACACACAGACACACCTAACTGGGCAGCATGGCTCCCTATTGGCTCCTGTGACCCCACCCCCGCTTCTTCTAAAGCCCTCTTGAAGCTCTCCGCCACCCCCAGGTATGTCCACACAGTTGGAAAGGCTTTCCCATCCCCTCGCCCACCCGCTCATCCCTGCCACAGCGCTGGGCCCAGGGACCAGAAGACCATGGCTCAGGAAAGGCCCTCCCCCATTTCATCCAGTGCCCCCAAGGCTAGGGAGAGTTCGCTGGTCCACGTCCAGGGCAGCCAAACCGCATCGAGGGGTGCCCGAAGTCACATGGCCAGTCAGCTGTCAACACAGGGGAGAGTGGCCAAGGGTGCGGTCAGCCTAGGCCCCACAGGGCTGTCTCCCTCCTCGGAACTCTACTGCCCCCTTGCCTCACCCACGTCCTGCTGGAGCCTGCACAGGGCTTCTCCCCAACAAGGTTGAGCACCTGGGGGAGCCCTGCCATGCCAGCCTGTCCTCGAGAAAGTGGACCAGAGTGTGTCTGCCAGCCCTCTTGGCCTCCCCTCTGCTGGGACCAGGGTGACAACAAACATTTCCAAGTTATCCACTGGGATCCGGTTGCAGGGCTGCATGCCGAGCACCGAACAGACCTCGCACTGCCATCTGGAGCTCTTGGAGGTGGAGCCAGGCCACAGCACCCCTGGTGCAGGGGCAAGCTCCGCCAACATTCACTGAGTGTATATTACATGCCAGGCCCATGTCCATGGGACATGATCAGAGTGCAGGTCCCCCGAGTGCCAGCCACGAACCAGGCCTGTGCTGAGTTCTTGTTGAATCCTGCAGCGTCCTTGTGCCCATTTTACAGATGAGGAAACTGAGGCCACTAAGTCGCTGGCCCAGAGTCCCAGAGCTGCTACTAGAGAGCCCAGTCTCCCAAACCCACCCAGTTTCCCAGAGGTCCAGATTAAGAGCCACCATGCACGGAAGGGCTAAGGTGGCTGGGGAGAAGGAGCAGGGGGTGCCTGAGTGGAGGTGAGCACGGGGCGAGTCAGGGCCGAGTGAGTGGGAGGGGGCTGGGGGCAAGGAGGACTTTGGATTCTTTTGTGGGTTGGACAGAAGCCTGTGGAGGGATTTTAGTGCCAGGGAAACATGCTGCACTCTGGGTGTAGGCATGAGGTGGGCACCTGCAGGCAGGAAGGCGGCTGCCTCAGGGTCCACCTGGAACCCCCTGCCACTCAGTCCCCCCACCTCCAGATGCCCACCCACATCCCCTAGAGAAGCCCCACCCTAGGGGCTCCTGTGTCCGGGGAATCCTTTCTTCCATGAAAGAAATTCTCCTGCCCCAGAGGTGTGGGGCGGGGAATTGAATTTGAAAACCTCTGTACACCACCACCCCTTCCTATAACGGATCAGGAAACTGAGGCTCAGAGAGAAGAGGAACCTGCGAGTCCCAACGGGAGGCAGCACTAGGCGGGGGCAGGAACCAGGTCTCCGTTCCCCGGCTCTGAGCTGCCTGCTCTCGGGTCCCCTGCGCCCCACAAAGCCACCGGAAGAGGATGTGAAACGCTTGCTCAGAGAAGCAGAGCAAGTGCTGGCGGGGCTTGGCGTCAGGGCGGCATGCTGGGCCCCGGCCACCCCGCCAGGGCCCCGGGGCCTGATGTGCCTGCGGGCCGGCTCTGGACCCCCTGTCCACCCCCTTCTCCTCTCGGCCTCCGCGATCCTGCGTGCCCAGCCGGCTGCCCACCAGGGTCCGAGGAGGGTAAGGAAGCAGCCCTTGGCCTCTGGGTCATCCTGGCATCTCCGGGTCTGGGGATCTGGGCTCTGAATGCTGATGAAAGGAGGGTATGTGGGCTCTGCAGAGGTGCGCACAGACACAGGACCTGGATTCTTCCTGTGACATCTTGGGCAGGTCCCTGCTCCCTGGGGCCTCAGTTTTTCCATTTGTCAAATGTGTGGGTTGGACTCATCCCATGGCGTCCAATGTCTGGTTTGCAGCAAAATGAGAAAAATGGAGACAAGGTCGTGAGTTTTCCTTAAAGCCAAATGTATTCATTTAACAATTATCCATTTTTCTGATCGTATGCCCTCCTTGTTACTTTTGGTGGGGTCTTTTCTGAAACGATGGTAATGATAGTGGTGGCTTTTTTTTTTTTTTTACTGCCCTACTTGGCAAAATAAACAGTTGCCAACCCTAGGTTGGTCCCCGCAGTTTAAAATTAAATCCCATGTCTGGGTGCCAGGGGTGGAGGAGCTCCGAGGGCTGAGTGGCGGGGAAGGCTTCCGGAATGAGATGGTGGCCTAGAGAAAGCGGGGCCTCCTGCGCACCCTCCACAGGGCCTGGCAGGGCTCACACCTGCCTGGGGGCCCCACTGGCCAAGCTGCTTTGACCTCTGTGACATGTACTCGCCACCTTTTCTGACTCTGGGTGGTGATTTCCCCCCAGGCAGGGGGAATGGGGACAGGGCCTCAGGGTGTTGGGGGACACAGCTGGGCCCACCCTAAGATAGCAGGTCTGAGCTGCAGCTACTGGCCCGGCTCAGGACAGAGCCCCGTCCACCCACCCTTGGCTGGCCCTCAGCCTGGTAAGAGCGGGAATTCCTGGCCCTGCTCATCACGGGAGCTGGTATGACAGCCACGCGGGTGACACCAGGCCTAGGCACTCGGGCGCCCGACTCCACTGGGGCCGGCAGATGGGCAGACAGACTGGCAGAGGGCCTCCCTGGGAGCCCAGCCCCAGCCTGGCTCCCACCCCATGATGGCCCAGGAAGCCAGGCCTGCCGAGCCCAGAGGCAGGAAGGGTAGGGTGTTCCTCGCCTGTGTCTCTGGGGTGACCACCAGACGGAGGGCCGTCGCCCGCCGTGCTGCTCTCCAAAGCCCCACACCTCGGCCGAAGACACCTCTGCCGGCACCGGCCACCGAGGTGAGTTTCCAGGGCAATCGGTGCCTCTGCCGAGAGGCTGGCTAGGCCACGGCCAGGGCCCTTGACTTCTTCCCCTCCCATCAGAACTGGTTGAAGAAGTTTGGCTGGAAGCTGCCCAGGGAGGCCCATCTCCCATTCCGGGTGTGAAAGAGGAGGCGGGTGGGGGTAGGGGGGCGGTCACCCTGGTACCCGTGTCTGCCCACCTGGCCGGCCTGTCTACCTGCTCCCTGCCCAGGCGGGTTGGGGTGGCTGCGGCTTGTCCTAGCGGCTCCGCAAATTCATATGATGCTTCTCAGATTACAAAGCGCTCTTGTGCATTGTCTCATCATCTGCTTTCCTGAGAGCCAAGTGGTGGTGGTATTACTACTACTATTATCCCCCTCTTACTGATGGAGAAGCTGAGGCTCAGGGAGATGGAACTGAGGCTAGGGAGGTGCATAGCAGGGACTTGAACACAAACCTAGGCTCTACATTTTAAGAGAGAGTTTCCCAAACCTACAGGCCCGCTCCTCGGTCGTGTGTGCCCAACGCTCCACCGGCGTGGTCCCTGCGAGGGACGGGACCCCTCCCTTTCTGACCTTCCCCTCCGTTATTCTCGTGTTTCAGGCTCAGTTTCCACCTGTTTGTGTCCCCTTCTGGTTCTCTTCCTCTCTCCTCTCCTGCACTCCCACCTCGGGCTCGTCGCACGTTGGATTGGTGGCCTTTGGGGATGTCAGGGGCCCCTCAGGGTGCTGGGCCCTGAGCGCTCTGGGAGTGGAGGACAGTCGTCAGAGTGGCTCCTGGTCTCACTCTGTGACCCTGGGCCACACGTGTACTCCCCCGAGTGTCCCCTTTAGCATCCCAAGAGTTAGCGTCGGGGCGTCTCCAGGGGAGGACAGGGAGGCCGCCTGGCGAGCTCACAGCTGATCTGGAACGCCCGGCATCCTCGTCCTGAGCCACTTCCACGGCTCCGGGCATTGGTTCATCTTGTTCTGGTCACCCTGGGACAGCAACGCCCTGTGAGGTCAGAGATTTGGGGTGATGATGATGTCAAACCCCTCCACCCAGGATGGTCTCCTAGGTGTTTGGAAGCTTCATTTCCCGCCTCCTGACCATTTCTGAGCTTGGCCTCCAGCCTGTGAGGCCAAAGAGGAGGAGGCGGTCCCTGGAAGTTCCCAGGGACCAGTGGCAGAGGAGGTGGGGCTGAGCTGGGCCCACTCGCTGTGCCAACAGCTCCCACGCTCAGCCCAGGTGCATCACCTCCTGCCAAGGTGTGTGCTCCCCCGCCCACAGAGGGCTACCCCAGGACTCAGGCAGCCAGGAATGGTGACATCAGGTCAGGGAAATGACCGAGGAGCCTGGCCAGGCCACACCCCATCCATGACCTCCCCAGGCTCTAAATATAGACCAGAAAAGACAGACAGACCTGGTGACTTCCACCTGCCCAGTGAGAAGTGAAAGGTTTTCCACAAAGGCCTGATCCGAGTCTGGGTACCTGTTCCTCGTTGGGCCACCAGCTCCCTCCATCACCTTGGCCGAGCCCAGGCTGGAGGAGGCGATGGCCAAGGCCCTTGTCATCTGGACATGTCCTTGAATCAGTTCTCGCTCTGAGCCACCGTGTGCCTGGCGGGCTTCCCCAGAGTTGCACCCTGGGCCCAAAGCCCATTCCCTGGGACCCTGTGCTGGGCAAAGTGGTGGGTGGGAAGTGGGAAGCATGGCCCAGGCAGAGAGGGGCTGGCTCGAGGCTCTGAGGACCGCAGCTGTTCTGCGTGAGCCTCGCTGGGCGTGGTGAGAGAGGACCCCAGAGATGCAAGCTGGGGTTGCACCAAGCAGTTGGTCTTTTGTCTGAGGGCGAGAGGGGCTGGGGGGCTTTGAAGGGTCAAGACCCCTCTGGTTGCTGTGCATCAGGGGGACCAATGATCAGATGACAGCGGGTAGGAAAAGGGGCCCCAGAGGTTTGGCCTGAGCACACCTTTCCCTGAAACCGGAGGTGGCTACTCAGGGGCCTCTGAGCCAGGGAGTGATGGGGGGCCCAGGGGGGCCTGGGGCAAACCCACAAGCAGATGGCCCGGCTGGAGAGGACAGCTGCCTGTCAGCTCCCGCCCGGTCTCCTGTTGCGTGGGAACACAGACCAGGTGCGGCTGGGTTGTCCGAAGTTACAGGAGCAGCCAGAAATGTGGATTTTTATATGAAATCACCTGACCTTTTACTGTTGGCTCAAAAATTGAAAAACACTTTGCAAGCCAAGCAAAACACACGTGGGCTAGATTTGGCCCGGTTCTCTTCCCAGCTGTCAGCTAGAGACCTGTCTTTTGAGCTTCCCGTGCGAGGAGCATCCTGCCTACAGGAACGGTCTGTATGGCGATGTCGCCCAGGGCTCCTTGTGACCCCCAGGGAAGGACAGCTGCACTCTCCAGGGAAAGGTTGTACGGTGCTTTGTGCTTGCTCTCCCTCCCAGCAGACCCTCCATGGGCCCAGGTTAGCATAGACTCGATTTCAGGCTTGCCTGAGGTCCCTGGGTTTGCCTCCAGCCCCATCTGAGCTGCATGATTCAGTTTCCCAGCTGCCCACTGCCTCGGGCCCCTTGTGTTGTAAGGATGCTCTGGGTGCCCCTTGGGTGTGGAGCGAGGAACACGGGAAATGGTGAAGGTGGGGGGGGGGGGTCACTGCGCTGGCCCCGGGTCTGGAGGTTGTTCCCCTCCCTCCAGGGCTACTGGGTGCCTCAGCAGCATTAGGGGATAAGTCCCAAACTGTGTCCTTTTTCTTTTTTAACTTCTATTATGGAAAATTCCAAAAAGACACAAAAGTAGAGAAAATGGCATAAAGGCACGCAGCTTTCATGATCACCAAGTGCAGGGGCCACTCTTGCTGCTGCTTCTTCTCTTACTGGCCCCATGTCCTGCCCTCCTTCCCCACAGCAAACGATATTGACACAAATCCCAGGCACATCGTTCCCTCCATCAATATTTTAATACGTTACTCTAATAGTAACCAAAATCCTGTGAACACGCCCCCAAAATGATGTCAGCTATCATCAGATATCCAGTAGTGTTCAAATAATCCCAGTTGTTCCTCAGGGTTTTCTTTTTTTGCTTTCTTTTTTTTTTTTTTTAAAAAAACAGTTGCCCTGTTCAAATCACAATCCAGAATCCGCACGTTGCATTTGGTCGTATGTCCCACCTTTATTTTATTTTATTTTTTAAATATTTATTTATTTATTTATTTTGGCTGCGCCGGGTCTTAGTCGTGGCACGCGGGCTTCTTAGTTGCGGCATGCATGCAGAATCCAGTTGCTCGGCCAGGGATCGAACCCGCGCCCCCTGCATTGGGAGCTCGGAGTCTTACCCACTGGACCACCAGGGAAGTCCCTGTCCCACCTTTATTTTAAGTTACAGTTTCCCCTTTGTGTTTTCCCCTGAAATGTATTTGTTGAAACTGGGTGGTTTGTCCTGTGAAGATTCTCAGAGTCTGGAATTTGTGGGGTGCATCCTTATATGTGTTTAACATGTTCTTCTGTGCCCTGTCATTCCCCCAAAAGGTTGTTCCATGCAGAGGCCTGGTTGGATTCAGGTTAGGTTTTTGGCAAGGGCGCTTCGTGGGTGGCTCTGTGTTCATCCATCAGGTGGCACCTACTGTCCTGGCCCCCTCCCTTTTGCCCTTGGGAAGAGATCTACCCCACAGCTTTGGGGGAGGATCATGAGGGGACGTGCTTGAGGGCCGGGAAGAGGGCCTCAGTGAATTGCAGTCCCTGTTGAGGTGCTTTACCTGTGCTGTCTTCCCTTTGCTAAACAGGAGAAAACTGTGCCTTGGAGATCAGGTGACTCTCGGGGGGCCGAGGGCTGAGGGGGTGGGTGGCATTGGCAGGGAGGGAGGGTCACACAGTAAGAAAGGGGTGGAGCTGGGCTTTAAACCCAGGTATTTCAGTGCCAGCACCTGGCTTCTGTGCTACCCTGCCCCGCTGGGAACTAAGGGTGTGTGCGTGTGTGTGCGTGCACGTTCCCACAGCTGGAGCAGCGAACAAGCTTGCCAGGACCCAGGAGGGGAGCCCCAAAGCGGGGGGAACAAGGCAGGGAGGGGGACAGGCACCAACCAGAAAGGCACCAACCAGAGGGACCCCCCCACCGCCCCCTCCATGCAAACGATGTCCAGGTAGTCGGATGGGAGGCAGCCGGGCCGACTGTGTTGGTGTGTTGTGTCCTGATGGAACTCCGCAGTCCTCACCTCCCCAGCCTGCTTGGGCCCCCCTAACCCCGGCCCCCTTGACCTTCAAGGTCAGAGAGGTAGTGACCTTGGTGCACTCAGGAGTCACTTGGCCTCCATGGGCCCCTTTCCCCAGCTGTAAAATGGGCACGAGCTTGCTTCTCAGGCCCCTCCCTGGGAGAAAGAGATAAAGGGAGCAGAGAAAAGAGATAAAGTGAGTTCAGGCAGGTGCTGGGTTCTCCAGGCACTGAGAGCTTGGCCCCAGGAGAAGGAGTGGGAAGAGAAGCTTCTAGCCCAAGGCAGTGTCCAGTGTCCAGGTCACCCCTCTCTTGCTCTTTGAAGACTTCATTCCTCTAAATATGTCCCACCCACCTCACCCTCCCCCGGGGCTTCCTCAACAGCCTCCTAGGGGTCTCCACCCCCAGCCAAATCTACCCATCTTGCTTTAAAAATGAAAACAACAAACAAAACCCAGCGTTTATTATTATGTGTGTGTGATTACTAAAATATTTTAGAAAAATTAGCAAATTCTGAGAAGTAAAAAGAAAACAATGTATAGCACTGCCCAGAAATAACCACCATTCCTTTTGCAAAGCAGGTCCCTCTAGTCATATGCATGCGTGGAATGTCAGCTTCTAAAAGCATGCTCTGCATCGTGGTTTTCTGACTTTACAGTTAGAGCCGAGCATCTCCCTGTATCGTGGTCCTCCTATGGTAGGTAATGGCACACGGGGTCCCGACAGTAAGTCTGCATAGGGTGTTTGAGTTGATTCCTTTGGTAGAGTTGTAACTGAGGTTTCCATAAACATCGTTGTATAGAAATCCACGCCCACATCTCTGAATGCTTCCTTAGGGTTAATTCCCAAGAGTGGGATTATCGAATCAAAGCCATGAGTGTTTTTTTTTTTCCAAATTTATTTTACTGAAGCAGAGTTGATTTATGTTGTGTTAATTTCCGATGTACGGCAAAGTGATTCAGTTATGCATATACACATTCTTTTTCATGGCATGAGTGTTTTTAATGCCTTTAATAGAAATCACCAAGTTGTTTTCCGTGCGTCTTTGTCAAGGCCTCGCCTTGTGCCTGATGGAGAACCGTCTGGCAGGTGCTCAAGCTGCCCACATGGGCACACAAGTGGGTGGGAGCTACTGGGCCCCCACTGTCCATGGGTATCTGAGGCCTGGCACACAGTGGGTGCACAAGATATGCTTACGGAATGAGTAGTCTGGACCTGCCCTCTCATTTTGCAGATGGGAAACTGAGGCCCAGTGGTATGGAACCAGTTCTGGGCAGGTTGGTGGCATTGCCGGGGCTGCTGACAGCAATTGCAGGCCTCTGTGAGGGCTGAGGGCTGAGGCCGGGGCAGGCCTGGGCAGTGTGTTGGTGTGAGGGAGGGTCCCATTCATTCATCTGTCTACTTGCCTCCTCACTGGCTTCTAGAAAGAGCAGCTGAGGCTTCCTAGCCCTGGTTCCTCCCCAGCCCTCAGCAACCTCACATCCACCCTGAAGGCTGCCCTGAGACCTTGAGCACTCAAGCCACCAGTGAGTGGCCCCAGGTGACCAGACCAGTGGCAGGTGCCCAGCTGGCATGTGTCCCTCCTGATCCCTCCTCACTCTTGAGTGCAGGCCCCACCTGGTGAGGCCTGGTCTGGGTTCTCCCCCTTACCCCCAACTGCCCCACCTCTGCTGCCTTCCTTCTGCCTGTACCTCCTCAGGGTGGCTTTAGGGCTGAGCCAGTGCAGGCAGAGGCCCCTCCCCCCTGCACCAAATACACACCCCAACCCTCAGGACTTCCAAATGCACGCGTGCACTGAGGACCCGGTTCCAGGACGCGGGAGCACACAGCGAGGCACATGCATCGGCAGAGTGAGTGCTATATATGTCAGTTACCCACTGTGATCCTCTCGGGTGACGAAACTGAGGCTCAGACAGGTTAAGCAACTTGTCCGAGGCCACAGAGCTAGGCAGGGGCTTAACTGGAATTTATGGGAGGTGGAGACCCATTGCTTGGCCACACGTCGACACTTACACAAGTCACACAGCTACACAGCCCGTGCGCTGGGTCCGCGCACGCACCCACACAAAGGGCCTAACCGTGGTACCCGCAGCCCCACGACACACGCCCCACGAGCACTCCCTAACACGCAAGCCGCCATCACTCCAGCCGGGTTGCGCGCGCGCAGGCGTACACACTCTCCTCCGGCGTCTCTGGCCCGCCCTCTCCTGGCCCCGCCCCCCACGCCGCAGACCCCGCCTCCCGGGCCCCCGCCCCTGGCGAGCCGGCCCCGCCCCCGGCCTGACCTCAGCGGGGCCGGGCCGCGGGCGCAGAGCGCAGGCAGAGCCGAGCCGCGCGGGCTGCCGCCGCCGCCGCCGCCGCCGCGCGCCGGGCCGGCCCCGCGCCCGCGCCGCCCCGGGTCCCGCGGCCCGGCCGGCCGCCCGCGCCGCTGCGAGCCGCCCATGGTGCAGCGCATGTGGGCCGAGGCGGCCGGGCCTGCGGGCGGCGCCGAGCCGCTGTTTCCGGGCTCCCGGCGGAGCCGCAGCGTGTGGGACGCCGTGCGCCTGGAGGTGGGCGGCCCCGACAGCTGCCCGGTGGTGCTGCACAGTTTCACGCAGCTGGACCCCGACCTGCCGCGCCTGGAGGTGGGTGAGCCAGGCCGGCTCGGCCGAGCGAGGAGTGGGTGGGGGCCCAGCGTCCTTAGCGGGTCACCCACCTCCGGTGGTGGTGGTCACCACCCCCCAGTCCGGAGGTTGCGGGGGGAGGGTCCTTCCGCAGAAATCCCCCTCCTTGCGCCAACCCCAAGGCAGCCAGGTGGGCGTAGGGCCTGCCGCCAGCCGGTCCAACAGTTTCGGGGCCAGAACCGGGTCTTCGTGCCCCCCTCTATCCGTCCCAGTGCCTGACCTCACCGAGCCCAGGTGTGCCACTCCCGCACCCCTGCAGCCCAGGTAGACTTCTCCCGCGGGCAGTCGCTGCCTGTTTGCGTCTGTGCCTTTCCCTACAGCAGGGCTGGGCCGTACTTCGTCCCCGTGGCCAGGCTGGGGCCGGCTTAGGCAGTTTGGCTTGGAAATGCAGGTGGTGAACTAGTGATTAGGGCAGCAATCTTCTAGAATCCTCAGAGGCGGCTGGGAGCACAGTGGCCTTGCGGACAGTCCCCCTTGGGGGCAGAAGTGGACTCCGATGTTCCGGGCTGCTCAAAGCGGGGGAGTGGGGAGACGGGCCTCCAACCTGTGGGGCCCGGTGTCCAGGCGGGAGGTTGGGACAAGGGCCTCTCAGGTGGAGGGGTGACCCACTTCTGCTTGATTAGAAAATGCGCCGACACCCTGAATCTGTAAGGATTTGCGAGGATTCAGAACGGGGGTGTGCCTATCGTGCATGTGGTTGGGGGAACTAGGTGAGGGCTGGACTCCTGTTTCTAGTGTGCTCTGGGCAGCGGGGGGCGGGGGAGGAGTGCCCCCCTCCTCCTCCTACCTGACTGTGCACCAGACTCCAACTCCCTGCGGCCAGGGTGGCAGAATCCAGGGTTGGGGCCTGGACAGAGGCCATTCCTGGGTCAGAGGGCTCAGCAGGGTTCCTGAGCCCCCGTGCTGGCGAGGGCCCCTTGGTATCCCCGCTTCGTCACCTTACGCCCGGGTAAGCTGTAATTGCCAGCCTGGGTTTTGTGCCTCTGTGTGTCCCCAGTGCCTAGACGGGGCCGCGATGCATATTTACCCGAGGATAAAGCGCATCTCTCTGCCCAGAGTGGGGGGAAGGCAGGGGGTGGAGGGAGCTCTTGGTGGGAGAACCTCGGGCCCGGGAGACCCTTTATTGCTGAGCTTGGCTGGTGGCCCGGCCAGGCACACTCCCCGACCCTCATCCACCCACAGCTCTGGTCTTCATTGGCGGCTGGAGCGAGACCCCTGGGAGGGTGGGGGTGGGCGGCATGACACCAGCCCAGCACTCATCTGACTTTCATTATGTCTGGCAGCTCCTCGGGCTTTGTGTGCTGGAGGGTCCGGCCTGCGTGCTCGCAGGGGTGGGCCGCTCAGCTGCTTCTCTCCCTCCCTCCCTACCTCTCTCTGTCTGTCCGTCCGTCTGTATCCCTGAGGAACCGAGGGAGAGGCAGATCTGAGCCCTACCCCTGCCCAAGGGTCTGCCTTCTCTCCCTCTCTCTCTCTTTTTCCCCCTCTCCCCCTCTCCCTCCTCCTCTTCCTCACTGGCCCCAGCACTGAGATCCAGGCCATGGCTGCTATTTAGAAATCAAAGGGGAAGCTTCTGGCTGGGGCAGGAAAACCAGGGTCCTGGCAGGAGAGGAGGCCACTGCCGGAAACCAAACACAATGACCATTTACCATGAGCTGGGGGAGGGGGTGGGGAAGTCCCTGTCCCTCCTGCCAGCACCCCCGCCCCCCCCCCCATCCTGGGGCCGATTTCCTGGTCGCTGGGGCCTGCCAGAGCTGAAGCGGGTGCCTGTGGTCCCTGTCCTGTCTGGAAACCACTAGGCAGTTTCTGTTTCCTTCCCCAGTCCCCCTTTCCTTACCAAGTCTCCACCCCGTCCTTCCCTCTCTGGGCTGCCAGATGTCCTCACACATCTGGGCATCTGCTCATCATCGTACTTCTAAGTCAAGCCACTGCTGACCCAGCTCGGCCTGCACAGTTCTGTGCTTTCTGGAGGTCACCGGGCCCACGCCCCTGCCTCCGTGCAGGCCACTGCCTCAGCCAGGCAGGAGGAGCTCCGGAGTCCATAGCACCTACTGTCTGCAGACACCACCCCCTCGTTCCAGCTGGCTTTGACCAACCCTCCCGAGTAGGTGCCAACCCCACTTTATAGGAGACTGGAGCTCAGAGAAATAAAGTCCCTGAACTAAATGTACACGCAGCCAGCGAGGATGCAGCCAGGATTTGAAGCTGGGCGGTGTTCTGTGCTGGGCGCCTATTGTGTGCGAGAGCCCACAGGGATCAGAGAAGGATACCTCGCAGGGAGACAATTACACGTGCCCCGGGAGGATGGTGGAGCTGTTAGGGGAACGGAACCAGGCCCAGGCAGCCCAGAAGTCCCCATGCTTGGTGAAGGGTAGGGGTGCTTATAGGCCAGAGGAAGGTGAAAGTGCTTTGGGCCACAAGACACTGGGGAGAGCTTCAAGGAAGAAACAAGCCCACAGCTGGACCCTAAAGGTTTTAAATAATAGCTAATATGAGCCAGCACTTGGTGGGAGGCTGTGTGCTGAGTAGTTTGCATGCATTATGTCTTTTCGGGGTCAAGATCATCTGTCGTCCATTTAACAGATGGAACAACCGAGGTGCTAGATTGCACAAACTCACCGAGCCAGTAAGTGGCAGGGGCGGGATTCCCACCCAGGCAGGGGCCTGCAAGCCCTGAGCGCAGTGCATGTGGGTGGAATGAAATGAGGAAGCCTTCTCGGATCTTCGGGCAGAGACGTGCAGGGGAGATGCGTCTCCCTCCAGCCTCCCCGCCTCCTTCCCCGTTGTCTGGTCTCTTGATCTCACGGTGTGCAGGGCTCCAGTCTAACCCCCAGGGCTCATTAGCCTTAGGCCAAGAGGCATGACCTGAGAGGTAGGGGTGTGTGTGTGTGTGTGTGTGTGTGTAAGTCTGTGTACTGTCATCTTCCAGCCGGGCTTCCTGGCAGACTCCAAGGGGGCAGCCTCCAGCAGCTGCACAGCCTGTCAAGTTCAAGAGGGGCCTGACCGGCTGCCACCTGCTGGGCCCCCATGGACTCTCGGGTTCCCCTCTTGCTTTACTCCTCAGGGGCCAGGCTGGCTGGTACTGGGTCCTTGTTCCTTCTCTGGCGGGGAGGACTTCTCCGGACT
This sequence comes from Balaenoptera physalus, assembly GCF_965194825.1. Classification (NCBI taxonomy): domain Eukaryota; kingdom Metazoa; phylum Chordata; class Mammalia; order Artiodactyla; family Balaenopteridae; genus Balaenoptera; species Balaenoptera physalus. The sequence goes on from NC_138886.1 coordinate 3,719,463, forward strand.
GGGCACACTGAGCTGTTTCCCCAGAGGCTCCGGGATGGCCCTGGAGCAGGAGCGGGGCGGGGGCGGGGGGGTCAGTGCTGAGAGGTGTTAGACCGCTGGCAGGCAGGACTGGGGCCCCATCCTCAGCCTGGAGGTTAGCCGTTTCCAGGCCCTTCTTCACTGCTGGTGAGGAGGGTTTGGAGGAGACTTAGCACTGGCCACCTGCAGCCTCCGAGCAGGCCAGTGGGGGCGGTTTGGGGAGGTGGCACCCCAGGCAGTGGAGGACTGGCTGCCTGTAAGGCCCTCACAGCGTGGCACCATGCTGTGTCCGCCCTGCCTCAGGCTCGGCGTCTGGCCTCTCAGGCCCAGAAGTGCCACGTTCCTGGACACGTGGCTCCAGTGAAGCCACTGTCCCCAACCCAGGTCTGAGGAGGTGGGAGTTGAAACGTGCAGCCCAGTGCAGGAGAAGCAGAACTTTGAGCGGCCCCCAGTTTCCATCCCCTGACCAGCCTGTAGCGGGGGGCGGGGGAGGGGGTGAGCCGATGATCGCCAGAAGGGTGCTGGGTGAGCAGCGTGAGGGCACCCAGCACGGGGGCCTGCATTCTGGGAGCTCAGGGAGCGCGTGTTGCCCGGCGTTTTCCTTTCCTCCCCAGGGAGCCCCCGGATGCTGGCACAGCCAGCTCTGCGGGCTCGAGGGAGGCATGATGTTGTCCTTTTGACCCAAGGGGCAGCATCGCGCATGCTGGTCCAGAGCTTGGGCTCTGGAGGGAGGAGAGCTGGGCTGGAAGGCCAGCTCAGCCTCTCGCAGCCCTAGACGTGCTCTCGTTCCCTGAGCCTTGGTTTCTTTATCTGCACTTGATGCCAGTTGCCCACTTAGGCTTCTGGTGAGGACCGAAAGAGGCAGGCAGCCTGACAAGCGGTCCCCATGGTGCCTGGTATTGCGTCAGAGCCGGACAGGCCGTGGCTGCCACGATTGTGTCTTCTGACAAGGTGCCAGGGGAGTGCCCGTGCCCAGGGCTCCCGGAGGACGCTGGCCGGCCTGGTCAGCATGGTGCTTCCCAGGCCTGGTTCTCGTAGCTGACCCCAGGCCTATGGGTACCCTGGCCATCCTGTGGCAGGAGCCCCGACCAATCCCCTCTCAGTGGGGAGGTGCGGGTGCGAGGGAACTGCCACTCCCCGCCCCCCCGCCCCCGGCTGGCTGTGTGACCTGAGGAAGCCTGTTCTGTCTCTGGTCTCCCTCTAGCATGTGTGTGACCAGGGGCTGGACTGCACTTTGAGTCTGTGACCGTGGCAGCCACCGGTGGAGCGAGGCCTAGGTGTGTCTCCACGGCATGTGACTGTCACGGGCCAGGGTTCAAATCCCTGCCCTGGCTGCCTCTTCCTGGCTCCTGACGGGGATGAGCTCCCCGCCTGGCTTTCCTCACCCATCAGGTGAGGTGTCGGGAGGATTAAATGTGATGAGTGTGCGAAGGGCCTGACACCTGGGAAATGCCCTCAAGTGCTGGATGCTGTGGCCAGTGGTGTTGATGGCAGCTGGCCCTCCCTCCAACCCCTCGTGAGAGGCCACCCTCCTCCTCAGCTGTCACCAGCCATGCCCCCTTGCAGGCCTGGCCCCTAGAGGCCTGACGGTCGGGAGCTGGTCCTGGGGGGGGGGCAGGAGGACGAGGTGGGCAAGGCCAGCCTGAGGTCTGGTCTCTGCTCTCCACTGGCGGCACGTTTCTCTCCTAGATGCTGACGAGTGTCCGGGCTCGGGCTGGCCGGGAAGGTTCTTGGGGAGATGGTCAGCCTCTGTGGAGGCTCAGCACAGGCTGGTCCCCACACTGCAGTTTCTGGGGTCACTGAGCTGCCCAGTTGCCCTGCCACCCAGACACCTCGTGTGGTCCCCTACCAAGGCCACCTCTGGGCTGCGGTGCCTGGGGACCAGGAGCGTGGCCACCCCCATCCAGGGCTGACCTTGAGTCCTCCCGGGGGTCTGTTCATGTCCTCGGGCTCAGGGTGCAGGATACCCACCTGAGGTGGAGGCAGGCCCGAGGGTGGCGCCCCGTCGCCCAGCGGGAGAGCCACGCACATTTGGCGTTTTCTTCCTCCCTCCCTGGGCACACAATCTGAGAGATGAACCAGGACTTGGACACTTTCTACTTGACCATCTCCCCTGGGCCTTGGTCTCCACCTCTGTAAAATGGGTGCTTAACTTTGTATTCAAACTGTCCCGGCATCCTGGGATTCGGAGAGACTGAGCAGCCCTCTCTGATCCCTGATCCCTCTCCTGTGTTTTGGCTCCTGCATTCAGACAGAAGGCTAAAAGGTCGGAAAGCCGCAGGCCTGATTCCCTCCTCCCCACAGTTTTAGGATGACCCGCCCTCCCTTTCAGCTGGCCCTCCTCCAGGTCCCCGGGCATCTGGCAGGTCTCCCGGGAGGTTTTCCCCTGCCCGGTGTCCATCGTCAGCTCCCCAGTCACAGCGTCCTCAGGTCCTATTCCTGGGTGCTTTGTATGCCTGGCACCGAGCTGGTCCTGCCGCTCGTGTCCCCTCTCGTGACCCCTGCCGCCTTCGTCCCCTTGGAGAGCTGCTGCCCTTCGCCCATCTCCCAGACAGGCTCAATGAGGCCAAGGGCTGCAGGGCTCAGCTGAGCTGGGAGCCAGAGCCCTGCAGGAAAGACAGTACCTTTGGGTCCAGGGGGCCCTGGAGGAGGGGCCTCGTGTGCCCAGGGCTGCAGGGTGCTGGCGGGTGGCTGGGTCAGGGCCTCGGGTGACCTCTGTGACTCAGTGGACCTGAGCAGCAGCTCAGCGGGGTGCCATGAGGTGCCCAGGCGGTGATCTCATGCACATGGAGGCCACCACCAGCCCACTCCCCCACCCTCGCCTGAGTGAGACCAGGTTTCTCCACGTGCGGCCCCAGGGAGGAGACTACGGTGTGGCTTCAGGTCCTCCTCCTCCGTGAGCCCTTGGCCAGTGAGGAGGAGCCCGTCTGCAGCCAGAGGCGTCTGTGGGTCTGGGGCCCCGCGTGGTCTCTAGTTGTAGCTTCCACAGGAAATGTACAGCTGAGCGGGAGGAGAGAGGTCACCAGGATGGGAGAAGGCGCCACCCCCGTGTGTGCAGGCACGAGCCGCCTTCTGGGGGAGATGGCAGGGCTGGAAAAGGCCCAGTAGGTCCCCTCTGTTCTCTCCAGAAATAAGGGTGGGATCGGCCCCCGGCAATCTTGTTATTCTGTCTTGTGGGAATCGGGGCTCGGCCTGCAGTCAGTTTGGGGACACGGCATCCTGCTGGCCCATCACCCCAAGAAGGCTGATCAGGTGACACACTAACATGTCACCCAGGCTGTTTCCTTGTCCCTGGGGCTCCGGGCTGTGCTCCGAGGGACAGCGGGGTGTGGGGCACCCTGGTGCCCATTCTGCCAGCCTCTGCTCACGAGGAGCAGGAGGCATCTCACCACCTTCACTCCAGACCCAAGTGGTGGAAGGCCGGGCGCTGTGTGCAAGGCCCAGCTGCCAGCTGTGTCCCCGGGCCCTGGGGACATCTGTGGGTGCCTGCTTGGGGCGGGACAGGAGGATCTGTCCCCTGAGGACACAGCCACCCACCTGGCGTTCTTTTTCCCTAAGAGCTCACTGCTGCCCTGTGGACGCCTCCCCACCAGGGCATCTGCTGTTTGCTCGGCCATGCCCTCCCCCGGGAGCTCCCCAGCCCCTGCCAGAGCATCCCCGGGGCTTGGCGCTGCCCACACGGGCCGCCTGTTCCCGGGCCTGTGTGCTGTCTGCTAACAGGATGGGTCACCTGTGGGGACCAGGGCCCAGCCCTTCCTGCCCCAGAGGGTCCCGGGGCAGGCGCCAGGGCTGTCAGCCGCTGTCCTTCTCTGTCCCTGGAAGCGCGGTGGGAGTGAGGAGCAGACGCCCCACTCTGCCGTTTTGTGCCCAGGACGCGGGCAGCTCTCTTTGGGTCCCGCTCCGCCGTTGTCTCTTGGTCAACGGTTTAAATGGCGCCTGCTCTCTGCGCTGCTTGGACGATCTGGTTTTGTTCCCGCTGCTGGGCTGCGGTGAAGGGCCCGGAGAGGACAGGGTTAGCTCCGCGGGGCTGGAGCAGCTCCCCATCTGTGCCACAGGGCGGTGACTCCCCCTGGCCCAGCATGTGCGGCTCTCGGCGTCCTGCCCTGCCCCCCACCGGGCTGGCAGAAGGGGGCCCCTGGGGTGGGGGAAGGGCTCGGGATCACATGACGCCCGGGCAGGGCAGCCAGCTGCTCGGCTGCCAGCGAGCAGCGAGGCCCATGGCTCACTGCAGAGCCGCTGTTTAGACCCGCTCAGGGATGGCGAGGCCTCCCGTTGGTTGGCCTGGCCAGGAAGCGCTTCTGTCCAGCAGGCCTCGATGGGGGCCCCGCTGGGAGCCAGGTGCCGTGTGCGCTGCCACGGGGCTCGAGTCCCGTGCCCACAGGCAGGCAGGTCCGGCACGGGAGCGCTAAACTGCTCTCGGTGACTTGGGTGCTCAGGACACTGGCTCCAGGCTGGACCAGGAGTGGCTGGAATCCCCCAGGGAGGGACGGGCCTTTCCAGGGCGGGCAGCAGCCTCTGCGAGGGGCAGTCGAGGACCCCTGGGGAGAGGTGGGGGGGTGGACAGGGCCCTGGTCTCGCCGGTGGATGGCAGGCCCCTGGCATCACCCATCACCGCGGCCTCCTGTAGGCCGGGGAAGGATGTGTGACCCAGGGGACGAAAGTGCGCATCTGTTTCAGTTCTCCTGCCTCAGGGGGAGGAGTTTCCCCTCCTCGATGGAAGGGCTGGACCTCCCCAGGCGTGGGCTCTTGAGGTGAGGGCCCTCTACCTGCGGGTTCCCTGCTGACTTCCAAGAAACGCCTGGCTGTGTCTCCGGAGAAGGCGAAGGGTCAGGAGCCCCGGTGTGATTGCACTGGCTTTCCCGTTGGTACGATGCCCAGAGTGGGAGGGCGGCCTTGGGTCAGAGGAAGTAGATTTCCGGAGGATGGCTCCCAGGCCTCCCAGAGCCCTTGAGGCAGGAGGTAAGAGGCCCAGGCCCACCCCCGCTCCCTAGCCCCTGACCCCAGGGGTGCTGATGTCCGGGGGTACAGCCCACAGGACACTGGGCACCTGGTTCCTACCCAGGGGCCCAGCTTAGGCCGAGGGACTTAGGGAAGGGCTGTCGGTGGGGCCCAGGCTGAGTCAGCACTTCCACTGGGCCTTCTGTGAGCTCCACGCCCACCCTGAGCTGGGGCAGCGACCCGTGATCCTAGCTGCTGGCACTGACCATGTGACTGATGGCCCTTTGCCAGCTAGCACCTCCCCCCTCCTCCCTAAACTCTCAGAGGTCTGTCTCTTTACTCCTAGGCCCCCCTCCCCACTGCAAGCTCACCCCGTCCCCGGACAGGGGCAGTGGGAGAGGGGGTGGAGAAGCCCAGGGCAGCAACGACCGAGTGGCCTTGGCCAGGCCTTGATGCAGCCCCCGGGCCAGCCTGCCCAGCAGGAGGGATCACTGCCTTTTAAAACAAGGGTCTTTCTGCCCGGGGTCCAGGGAGCAGCCAGATGACAACCCGCCCCCCCCCCGCCCCCCGCAACTTCCTGGCCTGGCAAAGTCCTGTGGCTTTGAAGTTCCGTGGAAACCCAGGCATCAGCCCGGACGCCGGCACTGTCGTCATTCTCGTGCTGTCCCCACGCACGTGATGACGAACAGGGAACTGGGAACTCCTCTGTTGCCCAAGAAGGCACGAGAGCCTGAATGAGCAGAAAGGGAAGGAAGTGGCCTTGGCTGTGGCCGTCGAGGATGCCCGCACCTGCCCCAGACCCGGGAGACTGACTCCAGGGCTGGGGCAGCTGTTGGCGGGGGCCGGCTGGGCACATGAGGGTGAGGGGGCCAGGGGCCTCACGCCCTGGGGGAGGCATCTTCTCGGGGGGCCAGAGCCCCCTAGGTGCAGTGGGCTGAGTTAGGGCCTCGGGGTCCCGGCTCCGCTGTTCACCCACAGCGGCGTGGCTTTGGATGGGTTTCTCTTGCCTCGGCTTCTGTGTAGTCACCTGTGAAATGACCGGATAACAGTACTCGCCTTGGGGTGTGGGCGGGAGCGGGGAGACCCCCCTGGGCAGGGGCAGGCTGTCGTTGGAACCCCAGTGGGTGCGTCTTGTTCACACCCAGCCATGGCTGGTGGGGTGAGGAGGCAGGTGCTGCCGCCCCGATAGTAACCCCCGGCCCTCCAGCTGTCGTCCTCTTTCATTCTGGGCTGGAGGTCTCTGTGGCCACCGACCTTCGCCTCATGTAGGGAGCAGGAAGTGGCACGGGGCGTCCCCCTGCCACACAGCCAGACAGGCCCCGACACCCCCGCCCGGCGTCCGGGCGCTGTCTTTGCAGAGCTCCACGCAGGAGATTGGCGAAGAGCTGGTCAACGGGGTCATCTACTCCATCTCCCTGCGCAAGGTTCAGGTGCACCACGGCGCCAACAAGGGCCAGCGCTGGCTCGGGGTGAGTGTGGATGGGGGGTCTCCGTGCCCAGAACCCTGAGAAGGCCCGGGATCCAGGGGCCACCCTGGCCACTCCACTGGGCTCCTTCCCAGGGCTTTCCTGCCTGAGGGTCCCCCAGTCCTGCTCCCAAAGGAATCTGGGCCCTCACCCCTCCCCTACAGCCCAGCCCTGGGCTGGGCCAAGTGCATAGTTCACTGTTCACTTATTTGTATGAACATCAAAAAAGACACTTTTATACTATTTCCCCTTCATGTTAGGCGGAGTTTATTTATGCATTTTGCCCCAGTATTTCTTGTTTTAACGACTGTCCTTACACACCTTCTCCAAGGCTTTCATCACTTTACTTAGTAGGGCTTTTTTTTTTTTTTTTAACCCAAAAAGGGCTCAGGCTACTATATATGGTTCTCTGCAACTTGCCGTCACGGAACACAACTCCATGACCCCTCCAGGTCAGAGCGGGGGCCTGACAGATGCGTAACATTTCAGAAGGGAGGCTGGTTACGAACCATTACTCAGCCTTTCACTGCCGTGGACCTTGACGGGATTCCTTTCTGCAGCCATTTCCACAGTGCCGCCCTGAATAGCCTCTGGGTCCTAACATACCGTGCCCTTCCACCCCAGGCTGAGCCTCTGTTTTCTCATCTCTAGAACGGGGATGCTTTGCCAGGGATCACGGGGATTCTGCCCTTAATTTGGCGAGGCGCTATCATTACTCAGCTGACAAAACCACCTGAAGGTGCTGGTATTGCTAGTTTCATCATCCCCCACCTCCAGTTCAAAAGCTGAGACCCTTTTTCTGTCTGGGGCACTCACGTCCCATCTCCGTCCAGAAGTCACCGAGCGCTTGGGACTTCCTCTGAGTTCCAACCCCCGCCCTCCTAGTGGACCACGGTGCTGCCGCTGACCATCTGTCCCTCTTTGTCCCACCCCAGTATGAAAATGAGTCAGCCCTGAACCTGTATGAGACCTGCAAGGTGCGGACCGTGAAGGCAGGCACGCTGGAGAAGCTGGTGGAGCACCTGGTGCCCGCCTTCCAGGGCAGCGACCTCTCCTATGTCACCATCTTCCTGTGCACCTACCGAGCCTTCACCACCACCCAGCGGGTCCTGGACCTGCTGTTCCAAAGGTGAGCGCCCCGCCCCTCCCCGGCACAGCGGCTCCCCGCGCACCCACTGGCTGTGTGTCTTGGGAATGTCGCTTTACCTCTCTGAGCCTCAGTTTGCTCACGTGAAGGCCGGGCTGCCCAGAGGCCCGACCTCCCAGGGCTGTCAGGACTGTCGGATAAGCGTGGACAGTGCGGCCCCGCGCCGGCCCTGTGGAAAGGGCTGCTGAGGGATGGGGTGGTTTTAATTAAGGTTTTCCTCTGCCCCGTGGAGAAGCTCTCTGCTTCCAGCCCTTGGGCAGAACAGTTTTCCCATTTGTAAAGGAGGTTCCAGATTCTGTCTCAGGGGTCCTTCCTGGGAGTAGCCAGAGCAGGGCTGGCTGGGGGCTGGCTGAGGGCCCAGGCCCACTCAGGCATCTGTAAGGTGCTGGTTGGGCTCATTCATTCAGCAGTACATACGAAGCACCTACTGTGTGCAGGCACTTTTCTAGGCATTTGGCTTAATTCAGTGAACGGTGCAGACAAAAAGCCCTGCCCTCCCGGGCTTCCATCCTAGTCGGGGGGTCAGCCAGTAACACTAGACGTCATAGCAGGTACGGTAGATGTGACGCCCTCACGGCCTCCTCTAGATACGGGTGCATCCTCCCTTATTCCAGCGTGGACGGCGGACCTCAGGACCAACTGAAAAAGTGAGTAGACTTCGCGTCCGATGGGAGGGGCTGGGCGGAATCTTGGCTGCCACATATCTTGCGATTCCCGCTAGAGGGCTGAGGTCTGGGGGCTCCTCCTGCAGGAGAAAAGGAGTCAGAGAGCTGTGGCTGGGGTCCCATGTCCCCAGGGAGCAGAGGGGAGGCTGTGGGCTGAGAGCTGGCCCCTGAGAGCATCCATCCCCGCTCAGATCCGGGGCCCAGGACAGGAGGTGTGGGGGGCCAAGCTGCTGACACTTCAGCCTCGCAGCCCAATGTGAGTGCTCAGCTGGGGCTCACGGGAGCTCAGTCAGGGTCAGGGGGCCGGCTACGTCCCCACCACCAAGTAGAGCGTCCCTGGGAGGACGAGCCCTGCACTCCGGCGCAGAGACCAAGGCAGCCGCCGGTGCGCGAGCCTCCAGTTCAGGTGCGCGAGGCCCGTGAAGGCCGGGCAGGGGGCACGCTCTGCTTGTCCCCTCCTCCCTCCCCTGTTTATGCAGCACCTACTGTGTGCGGCCAGCCCAGCGCAATGAACAGAGCAGGTGTGGCCCTCCCTGCCCTCCTGCAGTTTCCTTTCCAGGGGGGAGGGCCCGGGGGGCTGGGGGCAGACAGGAGAGAGTCAGGCTCCCCCGAGGAAGGGAGAGGTGGTCACCAGGGATGGAGGGCCCCTTCCTACCAAGACTGCCCCTGCCTGGCAGCCCGGTGCGGGTGGGGCAGGGGCGGGCCCAGAAGCCCGGCCCCCATGGGGGAGCCAGGGGAGGGCCGCGTGGAAGGAGAGGCCAGGCCCCTGACTCTGCTGCCCGCCCGCCTGCCCCCAGTGCCGTCTCCTCCATCCTGGGCACCTGGCTGGACCAGTACTCCGAGGACTTCTGTCAGCCCCCGGACTTCCCCTGCCTCAAGCAGCTGGTGGCCTACGTGCAGCTCAACATGCCCGGCTCCGACCTGGAGCGCCGGGCCCGCCTCCTCCTGGCCCAGCTGGAGCACACGGAGCTCACCAAGGCAGAGCCGGAGGGTGAGGAGATCGGGGTGGGTACGTGTGAGCGTGAGGGGAGGGGTCGGTGCTGGACACGGAGGCGCCCCCGAGGCTGCCTCAGACGGCCCACGTGGGGACCGCTGTCGGGGAGGACGTCCTGGGCTGGTTCTTGAGCTGAGGCTTCTCTTAGAAGGCAGTGGTGTGTCTTGGAAAAAAAGGCAGGCGTGTTGCTGAACTTTTCTCCTCTTGCAGCTCCGTCTCCAGCTCTGAAACCAACTCCGGCCCTAGAGCCAGTGCCAGCACCAGCTCTAGCACCCAGGCCGGTGCCAGGTCCAGACCTCGAGCCGGTGCCAGGTCCAGACCTCGAGCCAGCTCTGGCACCAGCACCAGCACCAACTCCAGAGCTGGAGCCGGCTCTCTCGCAGACTCTAGAGCTCGGGCCAGCTCCAGCCCCAGAGCCTTCCTGGCCTTCGCCTGTGGCTGCAGAGAACGGGCTGGGTGAGGAGAAGCCTCACCTCCTGGCATTCCCGCCCGACCTGGTGGCAGAGCAGTTCACGCTGATGGACGCGGTAGGCAGCTCGTCTCAGCAGGGCGGGCAGGGGTGCACCTTCCTTCAGGCGTCTGCCCTGCCCTGTCCAGAGCTGATGTCCTGCCCCAAATCCCATTACAAACCGTGTTGCCTGGGCAGGTTTCCTCACCCGAAGGCCTCGACTCCCTTCCAGGCTGTGGACCCGGGCCCCATCCCTTGCACACGGTGTCTGGGTGGAATGAGGTGGAACGGTAGAAAGCTGGGCCGGGTCTGGCCCACCTGGTAGCGGACGGGAGCTCACTCCATGGGCCGCCCCCCCCTGCCCCCCGCGTCTGCTGAGGAGGCCTCACCAGCTTCAGCACTTAGCAGGCACCTGGTGCGTGCTACAAGCCGTGGCAGACGGCAGACGCAGCCTCTGATTGTAGTGCCCACGTGAATGGGCATCTGGACAGGGGACAGGCCTGAGGCGTGATCAAGGGCTCAAAGCACCGCCTGGTATGGGCAGGTGTGAGCCGCATCTGGTGCTGGGAGTTAGGGTGGCCTGGGGAAGATGGCCACCTCTCTTTCCTGCCAGAGTCACCCTGGGTCACCTCGTGCTGGGTGCCCACAGTGGGCAGGGAACAAAACGAAGAGACGCCACCTACCCGCACCTCCCCCGGCCGGGCTCGAGCCGCCTCCCCGGCTTCCAGAGCTCCAGCTCTGACCAGTGACCCTGCCTGGGCCTGGGGGGGGTACTCTGGGCGTTGAGCTGGGGTGCGGCAGAGCCGGGTGACCTTCCCCTTGCCCCCAGGAGCTGTTCAAGAAGGTGGTGCCCTACCACTGCCTGGGCTCCATCTGGTCCCAGCGGGACAAGAGGGGCAAGGAGCACCTGGCTCCCACCGTCCGTGCCACCGTCGCCCAGTTCAACAGCGTGGCCAACTGCGTCATCACCACCTGCCTCGGGGACCGGAGCGTGACAGCCCGCGCCAGGGCCAGGGTGGTAGAGCACTGGATCGAGGTGGCCAGGGTACGCGGCCGCCGAGGGCCCGGGGGAGCCCTTTCTGGCCCTGGGTTGATCTCATCCGACCCCAGGAGCGCCTCCCGGGGCATCTGTCCCATCCAGGAGGGGGGTTCCTCCCTAAGAGGGACTGAACCTGGAGCAGGCGGGAGCCCGGCCCCCTCTCACAGCCTGGCCCCTCCCTCCCAGGAGTGCCGGGTCCTCAAGAACTTTTCGTCCCTCTACGCCATCCTCTCTGCTCTGCAGAGCAACTCCATCCACCGACTGAAGAAGACGTGGGAAGAAGTTTCCAGGTGGGCAGGCTTCTCCCTGGAGGAGCTCCAGGGTGGACCCGGGGCCTCCCACGGGGCTGGGTGCTGCCTGGAACCTGCCCAGGGACAGTGCATCCTGGGGGGGCGGGGTCTTTCAGGCCCAGCAGTTCTGCCTCAGGACCTGGTCTCCTTGTCTGGCAGGTACTGGATTGAGCCACGTTGGGGATTTTCATGCGTCTGCTTCAACCACGCGATTCTGAAATCGCACTTAAAATCAGAACTAGCCAAAACAGAGACGCTCAGTCGCCTCTGAGACCCACCCCTCCAGGCCTACCGAGCCCTTAGGGTCCAGCGGAACTCTGTTTGGAAACCACCCATCCAGGCGGTTGGGATCTCTGGGTCCTCAGATGTTTTCGCCGCCACCCCCCGCCCCACCGTGCGCTCCTTTCTCCTTCCTTCCCCCAGGGACAGCGTCCGCATCTTTCAGAAGCTGTCGGAGATTTTCTCAGATGAGAACAACTACTCCCTAAGCAGAGAGCTGCTCATCAAGGTGGAGCCCGGGGGCTTGGGGTGGAGGGGCTTACGTTCCCACTGAAAGTTTCTTTGAAAACTTCTCATGAGGTCTCTTGGGTCTGTGGGCAGGTGGGGGGCAGTTTGGGAGACAGGAGGCCCTAGTACAGGGCTGGAGCAGGGCAGCTGGGCTGTTCCAGAGCTTTGGGTGGGGGAGGAGCAGGATTAGAGTCTCCTGGGTCCTCACTGGTCCCGCACCCGGGGGCGCTCGGGGTGGATGAGGTCAAGGGGGAGGGTCTCTTCCTTCCCCAGAGCAGCCCAACCTGTCCCCACAAAGCCCGGCCCTGCTGCTGCTCTGTCTGCACTCACCTCCGAGGGCCAGGCACCCCGCCTGCCCAGGGATGGTACTGCAGCGGCCGCCCAGCCGTCCCCCAAATGAGCAGACCCAGGAGGTAGATCTGGGGGCTGGGGGCTCTTCCCTCTGCCTCAGGGCAGACACTGCAAAGGAATCCAGGGAGTCTTCTCAGAGTCTCACCACAGGGCCTTTGTTGGCCGTGACAAATGCCCCACATGGCTTGTGGCAAGTGCAGGGGGGGTGCTAATGCATTCACGGGGGTCCTTCCGCAGAAACTTCCATGTAAAGAGGAAGCAAAGTGTCACCACCCAGTGCCCCCAGCAGCCCCAGCTCACCGTCTCAGAGGTGGCACCAAGGAGACCCCTCCTGAGTGGATGAAGGCAGAGCTCTGTGCAGGGGACATCCCGAGGGGCTCCGTGGGGATGTGAAGGCTTTGGCCCGGCAGACACCCTGCTCAGCCAGGCCCCCCCAGAGTCCCTGTCCCACTGTCAATGGCTCGCCCGGCTAGGGGCCGGCACACACCAGAGGCTCTGAGCCCGGGACCTGGTCCGTGGAGGGCGGGGGCGTGCGCAGCAGGGCCTCCTGCTCTCCTCTGAGTCCTTCTGAGGCCCATTCAGAGGCAAGGCGCTGCCTGTCTCTGGGCCTCAATTTCCTCATCTGGAAAGTGGGGGAATGCTGACCCTGGGGTGCCAACCTCACGGGAAGGCAGTGAGGTTCAAGGGGGAAGGGAAATCTGCGTGAGTTTTGTGCAGGACCTCTGCCCTCCTGCAGAGACGGGGGGTCGGGGGGAACAGCACAGCCACAGTGATGGAGGCGTGGCGCTGAGTCCTTGGAGACCCCAAGGGGCAGGTGTAGTCCTCATCTGTACTTTCCAAGGAGGCCAGGCTGCTGGCCCATGTTCCCACATCCCGTGAGCACCTGAGCAGGGGTGCAGATCTAGGAATAGAGTACGCTGGGGTGGCTGGAGCATTTGCACCAGTGACCAAGGCCAATGTCGGGTCTGCTGGTGGGTAATGGGGGGAGGGGCAGAAGGCCTCACCGACCCTGTCCTCGGCCCTGCAGGAGGGGACCTCCAAGTTTGCCACCCTGGAGATGAACCCCAAGAGAGCCCAGAGGCGGCCGAAGGAGGTGGTGAGTGCGCCCGAGGCTGGGAGAGGAGGGGCCGCCCCGAGCCTCCGCTCCTGTAGCTGCGCTGCCTGACATGACCCTTAGACCGACCTCCTCCGGGGCCTGGGGGCGCTGCGCCCTGACCAGCTGGTGTCGGGGGGACTCGTGGCCACCAGAGCAGGGGCCTGGAAGCGCTGGGCCCAGTGGGGATTTGGGAGGGGGCAGGGGCCAGGGACCATGTATCTTGGGGATTTGCCAAATGCCAGGCCTGGAAGGCGACTAGAGGGAGGTTGGGTCCATGCACGCTGGGAGGGGGACTTGGGGGCAATGGCTAAAGGTCCCCAGGCTGCTCCAAGTGGGAGGCCTGGGTGGGGCCGAGGGGTTTTCAGGGGAGGGGCCTTGCTCATCATTCCCCCTCCCCCCCCTCCCCCGCCCAGTTGTCACAGGGTGTCATCCAGGGCACCGTTCCCTACCTGGGCACGTTCCTCACAGACCTGGTGATGCTGGACACCGCAATGAAGGACTATCTGTATGTGAGTGAGCCCAGGGCCGGGGGCGGGGCGGGGGTCCTGAGCCCTGAGCTCTCACCAGAGGGTGCACCTCATCTTACGAGAGCCCCCTGGCCGTCCCTGTGTCCCGGGGGCACCTGCCCATCTTAGCAGTGAGTGAACAGAGCTTGGTGCCCGGCTGGTGGGGCTCAGAACTGCAGGGGGTTTGACCCAGCAGGACGCAGCCTCTCCCTCAGGTGGCAGCCATGGGTGGAGAGGCTGGGCCCTCCAAGGTCGGGCACATGTGGCCAACCTGGCCTTCCTGCACAAGGCCTCGGTCTCTCTAGCTGTTCTCAGACCCCTGAGCCTCGGCGCCCCCCTCCCACCCCGCCCTGGCACCCCGGTCCCACCCAGGTCCAGGTGTGTGTGCTGTGCTGCCCCCTGGTGTGTGCTCTGGGTAGTGCAGCCTGGGACCCGTGAAGGGTGGTCATGGGCTAGGGGACACTTTCTGATGGACGCTGGCCGTGTGCTTTCCAGGGGAGACTGATCAACTTCGAGAAGAGGAGGAAGGTGAGCAGCCGCAGCCTCATGGGAAGGGGGCCCGTGTGGGAGGCGGGATCAGAGAGCCACCTGGCTAGAACACCTGGCTCCGACCCTTCCCTGTTACATTTTTGGGGAGAGTTGGATACAGAGAGAGGGGGAGCCTCTCCCACGGGAGGATGGGGCAGGAGGTCGAATCAAGGACACCTTCCTGGAGGGGCTGTTTGAACCTGGCAGTGAGGACAGGGTGGGAAGTGGGGACCCAGAGGCTGGCACAGGCCCGGCCCACCCAGACCGTCAGCGTCCTGTCCTTCCCTCTGGCCCCAGGAATTCGAAGTGATTGCCCAGATCAAGCTGCTCCAGTCGGCCTGCAACAATTACAGCATCGCACCCGAAGAGCACTTTGGGGCCTGGTTCCGGGCTATGGAGCGGCTCAGCGAGGCTGACAGGTGAGTCCGGGCAGGAGCTGGGGGGGGGGCACACATGGGCTGTCTCTGGGGAGCTCCGGAGAGCCTGTGGCTTGGGATCCTGGGCAGCCTTGGATGCTGTCGCTGGTGACGGCCGGGCCCCTGGCCTCTAGCTGCCGGGCAGGCACCGGGAGGGAGACCCGAGTGCGGCTCCTCACAGCCGCCGCTTTGTCCTGTAGCTACACCTTGTCGTGTGAGCTGGAGCCCCCTTCCGAGTCGGCCAGCAACACCCTCAAGGTCAAGAAGAACACGGCCATCGTCAAGCGCTGGAGCGAGTTGAGTGGCCGGGTGGGCAGGGGCGCTCCCTCGGGGCTCAGGGAAACTTCGGGCTGAGAGTGGGCTCAGGAGTCAGGCAGCTGGCACTGGGATCCCAGCTCCCCGCCCCCGACAGCCCTGTGACTGGGCCACTTGCTCCACCCCTCCGGGCCTCAGTTTTTCCCCCTGTGAAATGGGGTGATGCTAAATGATCTGTCGGACGCTGGAGCCAATGGGGTGATTGCCTGAGCACTCGGCCCAGAGTGCAGGGGACAGGGGTGGGCTGTGTCCCAGGAGAGGCCTCCCCCAAGTCAGCCAGCCCTTCCATGCAGCCGCCAGGCCCCCAGCACGGAGCTCAGTACCAGCAGCAGCTGCCACTCCAAGTCCTGTGACCAGCTCAGGTGCGGCCCCTACCTCAGCAGCGGGGACATCGCCGACTCACTCAGTGTCCACTCGGCCGGCTCCTCCAGCTCTGATGTGGAGGAGATCAACACGAGCTTTGTCCCAGAGTCCCCTGACGGCCAGGAGAAGAAGGTGAGTGCCCCACCCCCTCCCTGGCAGCCCTTCTCAGCCCTTCCTAGGGCCCGAGTTCCCCCGCTCCACGCTAGAAGCCCCCAGAGCTGGACAGTGGCCCGGGGCTTCTGCTGACCGTGCCGTCCCCCGCAGTTCTGGGAGTCCACCTCCCAGTCGTCCCCGGAGACCTCCGGCATCAGCTCGGCCTCCAGCAGCACCTCCTCCTCCTCAGCCTCCACCACGCCCGTGGCCACCACGCGCACCCACAAGCGCTCCGTGTCGGGGGTCTGCAGCTGCAGCTCCGCGCTGCCCCTCTACAACCAGCAGGTGGGCGACTGCTGCATCATCCGGGTGAGCCTGGACGTGGACAATGGCAACATGTACAAGAGCATCCTGGTGAGCCGGGCGGCCGTCCCCACGGGCCCCTCGCTCTGCCGGGCAGCAAATCCATATTGAACACCATGGACCGTTCCTGCCCTCCCAGAACTGGTCTCCTAGTGGGTTGGGAAGGACAGAGGGTCAAGCAGAAAAAGGAATCAAAGCAGCTAGTGTGTCGATGGTGATCAGTGCCGGGGCGGTGGACTAGGGGTTTACACCAGCAGTGGGGCAGGACCTCACCGATGACCGGGCCAAGTGTAGTGGGGCGGGGGGTGGGGCGGGGGCGGGAGGGAGCAGCGTGCAGCCTCCCAAGGCGGGAGTGTGCCTGGGGCTTGGAGGAGCGGCTGGAGGTCCGCAGTGAAGGAGCGGGGGTCGGGTGAAGAGTAGGGGTCAGGAGAGCAGGACAGCGTCGGGGGCCTGGATCTCGTGGGAGACAGGAGCGCTGTTAGTTGGAGCAGAGGAGGGGCAGCGGTGACTTGCGGCCTCTCCGTGGGCGCTGGGCTGGTGCCGGCAGATGCAGGACGGTCAGTTAGGAGGCGGCTGCTGCAATCCAGGGGGGAATAGCAGTGGCTGCGCCAGGCTGGTGGCCATGGAGGTGGCCGGTGGTGTCAGACACCGGGGATAGTTGGAGGTGTTGAGATCTCGCCAGCGGGAGTTGCCCGCAGACACTGTGTGTGTTGAGGGGGGGTTGGGGGCTGGGGGGACACCTCTCATTCTCCGGAACTCAGGCTGCCAGTGAGCCGTTTGCACCCCCAGAATCCTCCCCCATCCTCCCACACTGGGTCAGATGCCCCGTTAACGCCGTCACCTGTGTCACCCCGAGTCTGAGGCCCGCCTGTGCTCTGGCCCTTGGGGTCGAGGCAGCAGGGGTCGGCCTGCACTCTCCCCCACTGCAGCCTCCAGCTCCTCCTCTCTCACCTCCAGGGCTGGGACTAGATGCCTTCTGTGCCCAGGTGCAATGATACCGTTGTCCTGGATGGGCAGGGTCAAGGGGAACGGTTAAGGGGAGCAGCCCCGGGGGCAGGCAGTTGCCCTCGGTGGTGTTGGGAGGAGGCGGCAGGCTTGCACGAGATGGGGGGGTAAGTGATTGGGGTACATGGAGGCCTCCCCAGAGGGGCAGGAGAAGGAGGCACAACCCCCCTGGACCCGGCATCCGGTCAGAGGCTGTGTGCCCCTGTGCGCACAGCGCCGAGGCAGCTCTGAGGGCCCTGGGCTGCTGCGCCCTGGACCCTCAAGCTACGCCAGACCCTTGCCCTGATGGCCTGTCCCCCACCCCGTCCAGGTGACCAGCCAAGACAAG
This sequence comes from Balaenoptera physalus, assembly GCF_965194825.1. Taxonomy (NCBI): domain Eukaryota; kingdom Metazoa; phylum Chordata; class Mammalia; order Artiodactyla; family Balaenopteridae; genus Balaenoptera; species Balaenoptera physalus. Next base: position 3,736,339 of record NC_138886.1, read on the forward strand.
GCCCCAGCTGTAATCCGCAAAGCCATGGACAAACACAACCTAGATGCGGATGAGCCGGAAGAGTACGAGCTGGTGCAGGTTATCTCGGATGATCGAAGTAAGTCAGGGCCGGCCAGGTGGGCGGTGGGGCCGGGGGCAGGGGAGCACGGTGCCCCAGGCCCACCACCCCAGAAGACGTGCCACCAGGGTGGGCCTGGGCTTTGTCCACACACAGACCTGCCTAGGGGCTGCTCTGGATGCCCCCAGTGTCTCCTCCCTGGCCCCTGGTGGCTGCTGGGCCCTTGTCCCATGCCCTTCCCTGGCCGTGAACAGGCAGTGGGAGACCTCGTTCAGTGGTAGCGTCGTCGAGGAGGGGAGAGAAAAGGCTTTTCTCCTGGGGCCAGGCAGCCAGATGGCCGAGCCCACAGGCCGTACAAAAGGGCGTTTTCTGGCTAAGATGGGAAATGTGTACTCCAGAAAGGATCATGACTACCGTGGAGTAAAGCATCGAATTTGTGAAAATCCATGAACGTATGACACTGTCTTAGTCCGTTCTGGCTGTTATAACAAAATACCACCACTGGTGGATTCCAAATGACAGAAATTTATTTCTCATGGTTCTGGAGCTAGAAGTCCAAGATCAGGGTGCCAGCATGGTCAGGTTCTGGTGAAGGCCCTCTTTTGGGTTGCCAGCGGCTGACTTCTCACTGTGAACCCAAATGGTGGCAGGGCGTGGGGAGCTCTCTGGGGTCGCTTTCATAAGGGCACGAATCCCATTCGTGGGGCTCCACCCTCATGACCTAATGGCCTCCCAAAGGCCTCGCCTCCTAATCCCATCACATTGGGGGTTAGGATGTCAACGAATTTAGAGAGGACACAAACTTTCAGCCCATAGTAGATACTAAACACGGAGGCCACTAGGGAGCAGCTGGGTATTCTAAAAACCGGGAAAGGGAAAGGATCAAGAACAAGCACAGACTTGGAACCAGACAGCTACGGCTTGTAGACCTCGGGCAAATTCCTTAAGTCCTCTGTGCCTGTTTTCCCATCTCCACAATGGAGATAAAATAGGTAGTGAGTTGATCCATATATACATGGCTTATATGCTCATGTGTGTACGTGTGCCATAGATGTGCCATAACTGCAAAGATTATCATCACTCTTTCCTTTCCCATGAGCTGATCCCGCATTCACAGCCATTACCCAGACAGTTAGCAATGACCCGCCACGATCCCTAGAAGTTGTTTTCTAAATCCTCTCTTACCTTGTTGCACCACTTTGGTGAGGTAAGCAAGGCAGGTGGGACCCCCATCTTACAGAAAAGGAAGACTGAGACCTAGACAGGTTAAGGACCAGAATAAGAGACACACGACGGAGCCCAGAGTACACATGTTCCAGCCCAGCAGTGGAGAACAGCAGGCTCAAGGCCAGAGGAGAGGATGGGAAACAGAGCCAAGAGCAAGTACCTGCTGGGAGCCTGGCACCCTTTGAAACCCTATGCAGGAGGCCTGGGGCAAAGCCCGCCCTTCACTTGGCCCCAGAGCCCTTGTCCTGAGTTGTGCAGGATTCCGGGGAGGTGGTCTAGGTTCTAGAAAGCTTACTGCAGCTGGAGCTCCTGATCAGTGAAGGCAGTAGGGGGCAGGGTGGGACGACCCTTTACCAGCTGCAGACTGAGGTGGGGCTTCCTGGAGTTGGAGTCCTTTTTATTTTTATTTTTATTTTTATTTTATTTTATTTTTATCTTTGGCTGTGTCAGGTCTTCGTTGCTGCGCACAGGCTTTCTGTAGTTGTGGCGAGCGGGGGCTACTCTTCGTTGCGGTGCGCGGGCTTCTCATTGCGGTGGCTTCTCGTTGCAGAGCGCGGGCTCTAGGTGTGCGGGCTTCAGTAGTTGTGGCACGTGGGCTCAGTAGTTGTAGTGCACGGGCTTAGTAGTTGTGGCACGCAGGCTCTAGGGTATGCGGGCTTCAGTAGTTGTGGCACATGGGCTCAGTTGCTCCATGGCACGTGGGATCTTCCCGGACCGGGGATGGAACCCGTGTCCCCTGCGTTGGCAGGCGGATTCTTAACCACTGCACCACCAGGGAAGTCCCCAGAGTCCTTTTTTTTTTGAATTCCTTTTTTCCTTTTTTTTTTTTAAATTAATTATTTATTTATTTATTTTTGGCTGCGTTGGGTCTTCGTTGCTGTGCGCGAGCTTTCTCTAGTTGCGGCGAGTGGGGGCTACTCTTCGTTGCGGTGCGCGGGCTTCTCATTGTGGTGCCTTCTCTCTTTGCAGAGCATGGGCTCTAAGCGTGCAGACTTCAGTAGCTGTGGCACATGGGCTCAGTAGTTGTGGCTCGCGGGCTCTAGAGTGCAGGCTCAGTAGTTGTGGCACATGGGCTTAGTTGCTCCGCGGCATGTGGGATCTTCCCAGACCAAGGATCAAACCCGTGTCTCCTGCATTGGCAGGCGTATTCTTAACCACTGTGCCACCAGGGAAGTCCCTCAGTGCCTCAGCAGAGTCTGTCCCAGGCAGGTGTCATTAAGAGGGGTCCTTGGGGGTCCTGGAGTTGCATTGAGGGGTCTCAGGTCTCTGGATCAGGCCTGCCCTCCTGGGGGCTCTCAATTGGTGGGGTGTCCAGTGGGGCCCCCATAAGCACAGCTGACCCTCTGCCCCTCCCCGACCAGAACTGAAGATCCCTGACAACGCCAATGTGTTCTACGCCATGAACTCTACTGCCAACTATGACTTTGTCCTAAAGAAACGGACCTTCACCAAGGGGGCAAAGGTCAGGCATGGAGCCAGCTCTACCCTCCCCCGCATGAAGCAGAAGGGACTCAAGATTGCCAAGGGCATCTTCTAACTTGTCCCTAGCTGGCCAGCCACAGAGCTGCCCTTTCCAGGGTTTAACTGGCTGGGCAACTAAGCACTTACAGACTGCAGTGGCTCAGGCCAGGTGGGCACCTCTGCCCAACCTGCCAGCCCAGGCCACCCCCAGACTCCAGTTTCCTCCTGAACCTCTCCTGCTGCCGGGATTGATGCCTGCCAGTCGATGGGCTGACCTGGCCTCCCGTGGACCACTCGCTGCCTTAGGTGCCTTCTGCTTTCCGGAACCAGAGGACTAGCTGACTTTTGCCAAGCAGCACTGCCAATGGGCACGGAGCCCTGCATGCCGCCGGGCACTGCCCTCCGTATACTTCCCTCACACCTTGCCAGGTGTGGGCCACTGCCACCTGTGCCCATGGGCACCCCAGGGCATCACTCATCCACCGGGTCTGACCACTGCAGTTCTCTCCTCCCACCATTGTGGCCTTCCTCAGGCTGCACCAAAGATTCCAGCATCAGGGCCAACTGAAAGTGAGGGAGTCTCGCCCACTGCCCACTCCAGCCCTCCCCTGGCAGAGGAGAGAGACACCCCCTTCACGGACCACACTCTTAACCGGTGAGTGAGGACGGTCTCGGCCAAGTCCCACTGATGTGAGATTTCATGACACTGCAAGTGCCATTCACCACTGCATCCTGGGCTTTATGAGACCACACGAGACGGGGATTGGTGGGAAAGGAGGGTTTCGGGGGGAGGGGAGGGGGATTGAATATTTGTATAAAAGGTGAAAAAAAATGTTTACCAGTTGGGGAGGGGCAATATTTATTTGTTGTAAATAGCAAATGCTAGACTTGAATATTATATTAAAATCCTGTTTCTACTATAGCCTGGGAGTTGTGGTATTGTTCTTTCATTGCCTGTGCTCATTGAAGTGAGATACAGACTCTCACATTCCATGTTCAAATAGGAAATCTTGCAGGGTTATTGGTTTATTTTACGCAGGAAATAAAGAAGGGCAGGAAAAGCAAGAAGGGCCAGCCACACTTCTCTGGCTCACTTAAGGAAACAGAGAAGTCCACCTTTCACAGAGCACATGTTCACTTCAGTATCATTAAACTGGGCCATGAGCTGAGACAGCCCCTCAGAACCCCTGGTATTTGAATTTGGAAGTGCTTTCACACGGCATAGCAGCAATCTATGAAATTCCAGTGTTTTTAAAAACAGCGTTTTTGGGACTTCCCTGGTGGTGCAGTGGTTAAGACTCTGCGCTCCCAATGCAGGGGGCCCGGGTTCGATCCCTGGGCAAGAAACTAGATCCCACACGCATGCCGCAACTAAGAGTTTGCATGCCACAACTAAGGAGCCCGCGTGCCACAACTAAGACCCAGTGCAACCAAATATATAAATAAATAAATCTTTTTTAAATAAATTAAATAAATAAAAATAACATTTTTAACAGAAAATGGTGGAGTAAAGATCAGTCTCTCCATGGAAACAACAGTTAAGCTGGGGAAAAAAAAACAACTATCAGAATCAACGATTTTGGGACTCTGGAACCTCATCAGACACAACAACCAGGAGAGTGCTTGATGAAGGGTGATGCTGCTGAACTTCAACTGTCAAGGAAATCTCTTCCAGGTCACACACTGACCCCTGAGACAATGGGGCAGAAGCTGCAGTGACTACACAACAAAGAATATAGGCCTTTCAAAAACAGTTTGGAAAAGTCACTACAGAAACGGAAGACAGCAGCCCTCAAGCAACAGAAGCGATCCCTGAGAAGGGGGAGAATCTGATTTCCAGAGTTACGATATTATGATACTCAATATCCAGGTCTCAACAAATCACAAAGCATATCAAGAAACAGAAAAATAGGGCTTGTTCACAGGAAAACAAAAAAAGAATTGGACACAAACTATCCCTGAGGAGGCTCAGACATTAAAATTACTAGTCAAAGACATTAAGTCAACTGTCTTGAATATGCTCGGTGAGCTAAAAGGAACCATGGACAAAAAACTAAAGGAAATCAAGAGAACAATGTAAGAACATATAGGGAATTTAGTAAAGAGATAGGAATTTTAAAAATAAACCAAGTGGAAATTCTGGATCTGAAAAGTACAATAACTGAAATGAAGAACTCACTAGAGGGGTTCAGTGGCAGATTTGAGCAGTCAGAAGAAAGAATCCGTGAACTAAGGCAGTTGAAATTATTCTGCCTGAGGAGCAGAAAGGAAAAAGAATGAAGAAGATTGAACAGACCCAGAGGGACTATGGGGACACTATCGAATGTAACTGCATATGCATAAAGAGAGTCCCAGAAGGAGAGAGATTATTTGAAGAAATAATGGCTGAAAACATCTCAAATTTGATGAAAGACATAAATCTACACATTAAGAAGCTCAATGAACTCCAAGCATGATAAACTCAAAGAGAACCACACAAGACACATTACAACACAATTGTTGAAAGACAAAAAGGAAATCTTGAAAGCAACAAGAAAGAAACAATCATGTGCAAGGGGTGGGGTGGGATCCCTCCACAATAAGATTAACAGCTGTTTTTTTTCATCAGAAACCATGGGAACCAGAAGGCCGTAGGGTGACATAGTTAAAGTGTTGAACGATGAGAATTCCCTGGTAGTCCAGTGGTTAGGACTGTGTGCTTCCACTGCAGGGGGCACAGGTTCAATCCCAGGTCAGGGAACTAAGATCCCGCATGCCGAGCGGCGTGGCCAAAAACAATAAAATAAAAAATAAAGTATTGAAAGGAAAAGAATTCTATATCTAGTAAACTATCCTTTAAGGATGAAGGGAAATTAAGATGTTGCCGGATAAACAAAGTTAAGGCAGTTTGTTATTAATAGTCCTGCCTACAAGGAATGCTAAAGGGAGCCTTTTGGGTTGAATGAAAGAGCACTAGACTGTAACTCAAAGCCATATGGAAAAATAAAGAACACTCGGAGAGGTAACTAATAGGTAATTCTAAAAGCCTGTATTGTTGCACTTTTGTTTGTACCTTTTCTTTTTTTTCTGTATGACTTAAAATGCAGATTCATAAAACAGTAAGTATAAGTCTGTGTTAATGGGAACAGAATGTATAAAGACATAATCTGTGACAACAACATGAAGGGGGAGGGATGGAGATCATAGGAGCTGCATGTTTGTATACTACTGAAACTAATTTGGTATTATTCAAACTAGACTGTTATGAGTTTAAGATGTTCCTTGTAATCCCAAAGGCAATAAGAAAATAGTTTTTTAGAAATACACAGGAAAGAAAGGAATCAGAATGGTGCACTATTAAAAAAAAATCAACCAAGGGAATTCCCCAGCGGTCCAGTGGTTAGGACTCTGCACTTTCACTGCCGAGGGCCCAGGTTCAGTCCCTGGTCAGGGAACTAAGATCCCACAAGCTGCGAGTTGTGGCCAAAAACAAAAAAATTTTTTTTTTTTTTTTCAAGGCCAAAGTCTTTATTTGTACCTCAGTTCATCTATTCTTTATAAGTACTCTTCTATGAATTTCTTCATCAATTAATTTCTTTTTTTTTTTTTCACACACACACACTGTATTTTATTTTTACAAGAGATAAATAGACTGACACCAAGCATTGTACATGGATGACCACAACAAAAGCAACAATGATTGCAATTACCAAACATGAAACACACTCATACTATGTCATAATATTGACATTCAGTCCAGTAATCCTCCACTGTAACAGCTCCTTTACTTTGCAGTGAAAATTGATTTGTATATTCTTTGCCTCTGAGTCCTTGTGGGATTTTTTTTTTTTTAATTCAGACAGAAAGTCACAAAAATTATACTCATCCTCATCAGTTCACTCAGTCCCATGTAATTAATTGTTTTTTTTCATCTTGATCTTTTGTTAGCACTTTTATGAGTTCATCAGTTTTTCATCAGAGTTCTGAAAATGCTTATTCATTCAGTTCAGCAGTACAGTCAGTTACCAGAAACCTGTACTAGTCAGAGTCTTTTCCATGAATTTCTTGAAGATGAAACCCTTTTATAGGAACATATTTGCAAAATCATCAGAGTACACCCAGAACTGTCTGTAAATGACAAAAGACTTAAAAATGACCACGGTAAAAGATTTGATGAAAGTTCATAATAATGCAGTTGACAAGAAAATTAGTTATTTCTGAGATATACATTTTAAAGTAATAACTAGGATTATTACCTATAACATTATACCAGAACCTATAAGATTTTTAGAAATTTCATGTAATGTCTGAAACATTTATATTAACATATTTCCATACATATTTCCATACAAATACAAATATAAGATTTTTAGAAATTTCATGTAATGTCTGAAACATTTATATTAACATATTTCCATACATATTTCCATACAAATACAAATATAAGATTTTTAGAAATTTCATGTAATGTCTGAAACATTTATATTAACATATTTCCATACAAATAACCCAATGAAATTTTAAATTAAAAAAAAATAAAATCCTTAAAAAGCAATAGTGGTGGAATTGAGGAACAAAAAGCGTAGAAGACATACAGTTATACAAACAAATAGCTAAATGGAAGAAGAAAATTCTTGTCAGTAATTACTGTAAATATAAATGGGTTAAACTCTCCAATTAAAAGTCAGAGTGATAAAATGGATTTTTAAAACACCTGATCCACCTATCTACACAGATATGAAAAACTTGAAATAAAGGATGAAAAAGGATATTCTATGAAAATAGTAAACAAAAGGTCGCTGAACGGCTATATTATTATCAGACAAAATAGACTAAGTCAAAAAGGTAACAGGAGAGAAAGTATATATCGCTTAAAGGTTCAATCTATCAAGAATATAGAACAATTGTAAACATATACACATCTCCAAAACACATGAAGCAAAAATGGATGTAATTGAAGAGAGAAATAGACGGTTAGAGACTTCAGACCTCACTTCCAATAATGACTAGAACAACCAGACAGAAGACCAGTAAGGAAACAGGGCTTGAACAGCACCGTACATCAGATCAGACCTAGCTGACGTGTACAGAATATAACAGAGAACACACCTTCTCAAGAGCACGTGGAGCATTCTCAAGTATAGACCACATATTACACCACAAAACAAGTCTCAGTAAATTTTAAAAGATTGAAATCATACAAAGTATCTTTTCCAATCACAGTGGAATAAAGCCAGAAATCAACAGGAGAAGAAAGCTGGAATACTCATAAATATGTGAAAATTAAACAACACACTCTTTAACAACCAGTGGGTCAAAGAAAAAGTCACAGGGTTATTAGAAAATGCCTTGAGATGAAAGGAATCAAAAATAATGTACCAAAAACTTACAGGATGCAGCAAAAGTAGTACAAAGAGGAAATTTTACTCCTGTCAATGCCTACATTAAAAACTAAGATTTTAAATCAGTAACCTAACTATACATCTTAAAGAACTAGAAAAGGAGCAAACTAAACCCAAAGCTAGCTGAAGGAAGGAAATACTGAAGATTATAGTGGAGAGAAACAAAACAGAGGAGTAGAAAAATAGAGAAAATCAACAAAACCGAAAGTTGGTTCTTTGAAAAAAAAAATCAGCGAAATTGACAAACCTTTAGCTAGATTGACTAAGGAAAAAAAAGAGGAAAAAGACATTCAAATTACTAAAACCTGAAATGAAAGTGGGAACATCACTACCGACTTTACAGAAATAAGGATTATGAGAGAATACTATGCACAATTGTACGTCAACAATATGCATAGGAATATTATTCAGACGTAAAAAGGAATGGAGCTCTGATTCATGCTACAACGTGGATGGACCTTGAAAACACTGATTCCACTTGTAAGAAATATCTGGAACAGGCAAATTGATTGGAGCAGAAAGTAGAAGAGATTACTGGGGAGGAGGTGGGGGGGGAATGGGGAGTTATTGCTTAATGGGTACAAAGTTTCTGTTTGGGGTGATGAAAAGTTTTGGAAATAGTGCTGAATCATACTTTTAAAAATAAAATATTTGGGACTTCTCGGGCAGTCCAGTGGTTAAGAATCTGCCTTCCAATGCAGGGGACGTCGGTTCGATCCCTGGTCGGGGAACTAAGATCCCACATGCCGCAGGGCAACTAAACCTGTGGGCCACAACTAGAGAGCCTGCGTGCCGCAACTACTGAGCCCACGTGCTCTGGAGCCCACGCACAACAACTAGAGAGAAGCCCGAGAGCCGCAACGAAGACCCGACGTAGCCAAATAAATAAATAAATAAATAAATAATCTATTTAATAATTTAATATTTAAATAAATGTTCATTTGTTTATAAAATTAACATTTTTATGTTATATATATTTTTATCCCAGATTTTTAAAAAATAACTTCCTCCCAAGCTGCTTTTCTTTTTTTTCTTATTGGCAAAAATTTTTTTTTTAATTAATTTTTATTGGAGTATAGTTGATTTACAATGTTGTGTTAGTTTCTGCTGCACAGCAAAGTGAATCAATTATACATATACATATAGCCACTCTTTTTTTAGATTCTTTTCCCATATAGGTTATTACAGAGTACTGAGTAGAGTTCAGAATGCTATACAGTAGGTTCTCATTAGTTATCTATATTATATATAGTAGACTGGGATTGACATATGCAAGCTGATTTCTACAGCTTTCGAGGAAGAGGGAACATCTTCTCCTTGTCCTGTTAGAGTGTCTTGACCACCAGTCTCCCACTTGTAGATTTCAAGGTCAAACTCTGGAATTTCATCAGCACTAAGTGGGGAGAAATTGTCAACAGATCAAAAAGTGCAATGTGGGAAGGAACAGGCCAGGGGGTCATTATTAGCCAGTGGACTATGGACATTGGGGGCTCTGCATCCTCCAGGGCCCTGTGATCGACCCTTGACCTCCTGGAATCCTTGTCTCTGACATCAGAATTCCTTTTCCTGCTGGTTTCACATCTGGGGGAAGTATTTGTGATGCAGCTTTTAAGGCTACAGCTGGGCCTCGTTCCTTAAGCATTTCTGCTCGTGTGAACTAGGATTTCCAGCAACTCTAGGATTTTCTGCAACTCTTCATACAATTGATTTCACCCAGAAACTCTCTAGAAGGCGTCCTGCCTCTCTCTGTCCGGCACGTGGTGGCCATTCATCCGGGCTGGCGTCTGATGAATCCCGGGTGAGTGCTGGTTTGCCAGGATAAGGAGGCTGATTCCTGCCAGTGAAGGACCCCTGCATTGTCCCTCTCTAGCCAAGATAAAGTCAGAGGCCGTGTGGTTCTGAGGTCCACCGTCTTACGCACTCACCAGTTTACAAGTGCAGTTGTGTTGGTACTGACTTTGTCCTGAAGGTTAGCTGGGCCGGAGCCCTTAGAGCTTGCAGTCCCCTAGAATGGCTGCGTTCTTTGTCCAAGTCTGTGTTTTGGTTATATCATGGGGAGGGGGGTTGTTTGAACCTTTCCCGTGGGGAAAGTTGAAAGATGAGGCGTGGGAGCGGGGAGGGGGGGATGCCCCCAGGACTGCCAACCCACAGACACGCTTGGACACAGCCTTGCCAACGACATACGGAAGCACCACGTCTCGTCAGGGTGATAAGCAGACTCTGACCTGAGCTCACCTGTGTGTTCCCCCGGGGCTTCATCATGATAGGGGTTAAAGGGTTACCACTTGGCCCATCAGGGAACCTCCAGGACTCTGGACAGGCCTCTGGCCTGCACCTTGGTATTTTCAGCTTCATCCCCTGGATAAAGCCTGGAAAGGCAAGAGCCAGACGAATTACGAGGCGTCCCCAAGTTGTCCCAACGGCTGCAGGTGTCACCCAGACACACAGCAGGGCTCGCCCCTGCCAGGGAGGCCTTCTCCGTGCAGCCCAGGGACCGAGCACACAGCTGGGTGCCGGCCATTGTGATGTGGCCCAGCCATCCGGGGACATGATTTCCTGAATGATAGGCACAACTGTTCTCTCCCCTAGCAAGGGAGAGAAGTACCATGTCACAGCAGTGTCCAGGCCCAGAGGAGGCTCCTGAGAGCAGACTCAGCAGGTAGAAACACTTAGAGAAGTCATGTGCGTGCAGAGCAGGGATACATTGCATCCTTGGGCTCCATCGGCCGAGAGCAGGGCTAGTCACCGGGAGAGCCCACACTGCAGAGAGGGGCTATCTCCCTCAGTCTTTTACACCCGACCAGGCCAGGAAGCCCAGAGCCGCCAAGGTGGTCACAGGCCAGCCTGGGGTGACCCCTGCTCCTCGGGGGGCCGGGTTTGCCCCCTGTTCAGCTCTGCTGCGTGGGGCTGCAGGACTCGCTGCCCGGGCTCAGTCTTCCATCTGTGGCTGGAGAGGGAGGGTGGCCGGCTGACCCCCGGTGTTGCTGCACCCCCCCCTCCCACCCCCCAGCCCCCAGGCTGAGCTGCTCAGGACTCCGGAATCTCTGATCCCTCACCCCCAGCCCACAGTGACTAAAGAATGGAGGGGAGCGGGGAGAAGAAGCCCCAACATGGTTGCAAGCACTGGCTGTGGCGTCTCTGGGTTTGAATCTTGCTCTGATGACCTTGGGCATGTGCCTGGGCTAGACTCCCAGAGGTGGACATGACCCTGACTCTGACCTCTGCCTGCCCCCCGCCGACTCTGACAGAGACATCGGGCACTGCCCAACGCCCAGTTCTCCTGCACCCTTGGTTTCTGACCCTTCCAGTACAATGCTTCACCCTCTCACTGACTCGCATCCAGCTGGAGGCAGAATTCGTTTCTCTCCCCAGACCGTAGTTAGAACACAGAGGTCCCTCCCCGCACCCCAGAGGACCTGGCCGTGGCTGGGCTCTACTGGTCCAGAGGCGGCCACCGCCTGCAGAGCCCAGCCCCTCGGAGCCAGCAGCCTTGTGTGGAGGGATCCACGCCGGAACCCCAGTCCTGGCCCTGACGCTTCACTTCTTTGAACCTGTTTCCTCCTCTCCAAAATGAGGATGGTCCTGTCGGCTTCCTGGAGCTTGAGGGCTGACAGATCAGGGTGAAACCCTTGGGCTGGGTGCCGTCACTAGAGCTGAGGGCCCCCCTTCCTCCAGCTGGGTCTTGGGAGCAAAAAGAGATGCCAGACAGAGAGGGATGAGGCTTTATTCAAGAAGAGCTTGGGAGGGAAGGTGGGCCCTGGGGTCCCACCCTGTGGCCTCTGGAGGCCAAGGACATTAGAAGCCGATGACTATGGGCATCTGAGCCACCTCAGAGTCGCCCGCGGGGGTGGGCTCAGAGTCGCCCACGGGGGGCACGGAGGTGGCCTCAGAGTCGCCCGCGGGGGGCACGGGGGTGGCCTCAGAGTCGCCCGCGGGGGTCGCAGAGGTGGCCTCAGAGTCGCCCGCGGGGGGTGCGCGGGTGGCCTCAGAGTCGCCCGCTGGGGGCGCGGGGGCGGCCCCCTCGCCGGTCTCCGTGGGCAGTGCCTGGTAGGTCACGGTCCAGTACTGCAGGTAATTGTTCCTTAGGTGCTGCTTCATGGAGCTGCCATCCATCTTCTTATTGATTTCCAAGTAGTTGCCGCTTTCCAGGGTGTAGGGATACCAGTGCGTGGGCACAGCCGAGTGGCCCATGTTAGGGTCCCTGCAGAGTGAGAAAAAAGGCTGGGTAGCTGGCTGGGGCCGAGGGGCTCACGGCAGGCTGGAGACCCAGGTCCCTGGCCCAGCTCTGCCCCGGCTCTCCTGGGCAGTCCTCCACCCTTTGCCCCGTAAGCACTTCTGTGTCTCCTGGCCACTGGCTGGGCACGTGTGCATCCTGAGGCCCAGCCAGGAGCTCTGAGCCTTACACAGACGGGGGTACCGAGGCTCAGAGAGGATAAGTGTAAGTGAGGGAACAGGGACTGGACCCCAGGCCTGCAGGACAAGGTGGCAGGAGGCCACCCTCACCGCTGCCTTACCCAGTTCTGGCAAAGTTGGTCCAGTAGGCGATCATGGCCTTGGAGACAGTCCTGTCTTGGGACCGGTAGCCCAGCGGGGTGGCGAAGGGCTTCCCGAAGACGTACTGGAGGTCGTCTGCATGGTCAGCCCCCACCCAGCTGGGGTAGAAGGGCATCCGAGACGGGTGGGAGAATAGGTAGGTGTAGGTCTTGGCGCTCCTGAGGAGGGCATAGAGGCCACCCAGGTTGGCCGGGTCCTCACCTGGGGCCGCCCGCCCCGGACATGGGGCCCCAGGGGAAGGCCATGGGGAGAGCAGGGAAGGGTCTGGGGAACTCCCACAAGACTCAGAAGGGGACTTCCCTGGTGGTCCAATGGTTAGGACCCGGCGCTTTCACTGCCGAGGGCTCGGGTTCAATCCTTGGTCGGGGAACTAAGATCCCGCAAGCCACGCAGGGAGGCCAAAATAAATAAATAAATAGATACATAGATAAATAGAAAGTATTTTTTTAAAAAGGACTCAGGAAGGATCTGGATCATTACACCTGGGGGAAGGAAAGCTGTGGCCAAGTTTATGACTTCATGGGTTCTACAATTTCAATTGTATTTATACTTCGCCTCCACCAAACGTAGGGAGGCATCTTCCTTTCATAATTCAGGATCAAGAAAGATTGTTTTTGTGACTTCCCTGGCGGTCCAGGGGTTAAGACTCCACGCTTCCACTGCAGGGGGCACGGGTTCAATCCCTGGTCGGGGAACTAAGATCCCACATGCTGCATGGCACAGCCAAAAAAAAAAAAAACAGATTGTTTTTCTCCGCAAGTGAATTTGTATTCTTGATTTGATTGGACAAGGTAGTATATCCCCTCAGATGTTTCCCTTTTTGCTTTGACTGACAGGAACCTCAGAGCTAAATTTATTGCAAAGCTTTCATCCCAGACTTCTAGGTGTAATTTTATCTTTCTACTTTTTAAACATTCCTAACTTATTTTTTATTTTCACTGGCTATCATTATATGGAGGTTTTTAATGTGGCCACAGGCTTATTTTGAAAGTTAGCAAATTCGAAACCCACAGGCGAGACCATCACCCAGTGTTTCCCTCCTTCTACACAGCATGAGGGATGGAAGGCAGACTCAAGGACTTTCCGATGGGAAGAGCTATGGGGTGTGGGAGAGCGTGCAGGGCTGCGCTGGGCAGAGGGTCACAGGAGGGTTTTGTAAAGCCCTCAAGGCTGGGAGGGGAAGAGGGGCTCTCTCAAGCTCCGTCAGGCCTGGCAGATGGTGCAGGCACAGGCGGGCACTGAGCATGCCTTTCCCAGGCCTCTCGGACACCTGGGAGCCGCCCACCTGCCAGGCCTCGCTGGGAAGGTGGGTGATCCCAGGTGGGCCAGCCCCGCGCCCCCCTCCTCACTTGGCCTTGGTCTTGTGCTGGGCCACGGCGATCTCCGTGGGCATCAGGAAGAGGACGTCGGTCTCGAAGTGCACCACGGTCTTCTTCTTGGTCTCCTGGGACGAGTCTTGGGCCCAGGGCTTGGTGTAGACGTCAAAGGTGGCGTTGGCACCTCTGGGCCCCTTGGTGATGGTGAACCCGCTGACCAGCTTGTAGAAGTCCTCCCTGCAGAGTCCAAGCTGGCACTGGATCCTCCACCCCATGCCCACAGGAGGGTATCTGCACCCCTATGCTGCAGGAGGCCACGGGCGAACCCACCCACCCCGTCACTGCCACAGTGCTGACTTCCTCATTCTGTCGATGCCTCCCCCAGCTGCCCTGGGGCACCGTCCCTGTGCCAGCCCCCCACTTACTCTGTGATGGCCTGTTTGTTCTTGCTGATGGCTGGCATCTCGACGCTGGCAAAGATGTGGCCGTCCATGTCGTTGGTGCCTGCTATGTAGTCGATGTCGGCAGCGTTGGCGTACAGGTTGACGGGGTCACTGGGGATGAAGTCTCCATCGATGACAGGGAGGAAGCCCAGATAGTGCACCAAGGGGTCTGGGGTGGGGGAGAGCAGCAGGTTTTCACACCTTCCGGTACCCACCTGCCCCGCCCCTCAACCTCCGGGGCAGGAGCTGACTCCATCCTGAGGCCGCTGCGGAGTCCTGCCTCCTTTGACGGAGACCAGGGCTCCTCGGCTTCAGCGCTGCTGCCATTCGGGCCCGATCATCCTGTCGTAGGGGCCGTCCTGCACAGTGCGCGGTGTTTAACAGCCTCCCTGGCCTTGACCCACTGGACACCAGTAACACCCTCTCCCCAGCTGTGACCACCAAAAGTGTCTCCAGACTCTGCCACGTGTTCCCTGGGCACAAAATCGCCCAGGTTGAGAACCACTGGTCCAGGGGCCAAGACTGTCCTCTCGCTGCAGCTGATGTCCCTTTCCTGTCCCTCTTTTCTTGCTGGGCCTAAATCAGGGAGGAGGAAGCCCTTGAAATCATTGAGGGGACCGATGGAGAAAGAGTGCCCCCTCTCCGCGCTGGGTTCCAGTGTGTTAGCCGGAAATGGTGCGAGACCCCTGAACGGGCCTGGAAAGGACCATATGGCTGGCTCAGGGCAGAGGGTTGCCCTGCCTTCATTAGGCCTGGCCCGTTTTCCCTCCAGTTCAGCTCAAAAAGAAATAGAGTCGCATTTCTGCAAATCCACGGGTATTGCTACCAGGACACCAACATCCAGGTGCTCAAGTCTCTTACATAAAACGGTGCAGTGTTTGCATATAACCTACCCACATTCACCCGTGTACTTTAAATCATTTCTAGGTTACTTATAATACCTAATGCAATGTAAGTGCTATGTAAATAGTTGTAAATGCCATGCAAACGCTATGTAAATAGTTGCCAGGGAGAGGCAAACTCAAGTTTTGCTTTCGGGAACTTTCCGGAATTTTTTTTTTTTAATGTTTTCCATCTGTAGTTGGTTGACTCCCCAGATGCGGAACCCTCAGATATGAAGCTGGTTTGCATTTGGGGCCATGTTGTTTGCTTTGGTTTCGTTTTGCCTAGCACTTATGGTTTAATTCACATTAGGTAAAATACAAATGATGGGGTCCCATTATGCTTTGCCTTAGAAGAAGGAGCAAGAGAGAATCCTCACCTACTGGGCTGATGAGACTGACACTCTCAGGATTCTGCTGCTGGGGTCCCCCTGACCTTCCCGGGGTACAGAGTAGCAGAGCTGGAAGGGCCAGATGCTACAGTGGGTGTTCAGGAAATGTTGTTGAATGAATGAGTGGAAGAGAGAATGAATGTTCGTCTAGTACAGAGGCTCTTGGTCTGGGGTCCATGAGTCTGCCAGAAATTGTGTACAGATGACTGCATATGTGTGCATTTTGGGGGATGGGGACCAAACATTCATCAGCTTCTCAAAGGGGTCGTGACCCACCGAAGACAAGAGGAAAGAACGGCCCCTCCTCCCCTTACGGCCGAGGCCACTGAGGCCTGCAAGGGCAGTGGTGGCAGCAAGCTGCCTGGGGACGCCAGCGAGCTGGCGACAGAGCCAAGATCAGACCTGGCGCGCAATGTGGAGCCCCCGTGTCCCCCGCCCAGCAGCCCTTACTCACACTTCATGCCTGCCAGGGGCAACTTATAGGCCAATGTCAGGGCATGGGGGTCGGTGATCTTCAGACACCTGGCCATCCTGCCAGTATCGTTCAAGGGGCAGCCCACCTTCTCTGCGATCTGGGGGTTGGGGAGAGGCAGTGCTCAGGGCAGAGAACACGGGGTCCAGGACAGAGAGTGGAAAGGAGGAAGGCTCCTCCCCCCACAACTCCTCCTTACCCTTTTGGCCCAGAAGAGGGGGTTCTTCTGGATGGCCCAGGGGCACAGTGCCACGCCACTCTGGCTGATGGCTCGCTTGATGAGGCCCTTGTTGTAGGGAGAGAGGGTCTGCAATACACAGAGGTCCTGTCACCAGCCTCGCCCCACCCCCCCGCCCCCCGTCTACAGGGCTCGGCCAAGGACACCCCACACGTCAGCTCCAGCCCCGCTCCTCCCCATCCGCATCACCTCCCTCCCACACCCTTGGGGGCAGGCCCCCCCTTAGGGGGCCCCAGACCTGCAGAGAGGCGCTGGCACCTCCAGCTGATTCCCCAAAGACGGTGATGTTGTCAGGGTCTCCCCCAAAGGCTGCAATGTTCCTCTTCACCCAAGCGATGGCCATGTGCTGATCCCGAAGGCCATAGTTACCTGGGGACAGGGTAGGGAAGGGCCTTCATCGGGAACCCTCAGCCCAGACCGGGGTGCTAGGGGCCTGGCCCACACAAGCTGCGCGGTCCGTGTGGGCGGGATGAGAATGTCCCCGACATGCAGAGACCCTCTGGAGCCCCAGGATGTTACGTCCTGGTGCGTCCCCGGGAGGCGGGTTGGGTGAGAGCCGGGGGAGCGGGTCTCAGGCTCAGGAAGGGGAGCAGGAGGGCCAGGGCCGCTCGGCTCTCTCCCGCTGGGCCATAGTCCCTCTTGTCTATCCTGGGGCTTCTGTGTCCCCGAGTCACTGCCTCGGTGTCCCAGCTCCTGTCTCTTTCACTCAGCTCCCTGCCCCTGCCCCCCGGGTCTCTCTGGGTCTGGCTGGCAGCCTCTTGTCTTTCGCTACAGCTGTGTCGCACGGTCCAGCTCCAGCTCCCTCACTCTGCAGACGGGATTCCGGGCCTTTCTGGGGGGTGTCGGGAGCTGTTTCAGGACAAGGGCTCCTGAGGGGCGTCCCCGCTGGGCTCAGAGCTTAGGGGCCGGGCACGCTCACTCCCACCCCCAGTGCCCCAGGTGCCCAGCGGACCTGGCAGGTTGGAGTCCCCGGTGCTGAGGAAGCCCAGGGGGCCGACGCGGTAGTTGAAACTGACCACGATGACGTTGCCCCGAGTGGCGATCTCCTCCCCGTCGTACAGGTAGTTGCTGAGAAAGTTGGCCCCGTGGCTGGACCCCATGAGGAAGGCACCTCCGTAGATCCAGATCATGACGGGCAGGTTCCGGGAGACTGAGGTGGGGGGAGCAGGCACGGGGACCCCAGATGAGCCCCCTCCCCGCTCTGTGCTGACGTCAGGGAGGTTCAGCTCTGAAGCCCCCAGACACAACCCAGGGGCAGGGACGGGGCCTCTGGCTACTTGGGGGCTTCCTGCAGGGCGAGGGGAGCTGGAGGGTGTGTGGGGAGAGCAGACCTTCCTTCCTGCCCTGGGGGACCCAGATGTTGAGATAGAGGCAGTCCTCGTTCCCGTAGGTGCTGTCCTGGGTGATGGTGGCCTGCAGGCATCGCTTCTTGAAGTTCTTGGCCTTCAGGGTTCCTGGGGATGGCCGGAGGGGTTGGGGTGAGGATGGGCCCCCCAGCCACAGGGCCTGCCCCACCCTCACCCACTCCCACCTTGCCAGCCGGGGTGTCGCTGGGGGTTCTCCAGGGGCTTGGGGGCGGCGGCATAGGGGATGCCCTTGAAGATGTCGACATAGTCGCCGAGGAGGCCCAGCTTCTTGTTGACGCCTTCCACGAAGCCGCCCTCCGTGTACACGGCGCCCAGCTGGGATGGGAGGCAGGAGATCAGGGGGGCTTGGGCTGGTCAGCCCCTGGGGGCAGGGAGCCCACCCGCAGGCCCCGGGTGCCCAGAGGCTCCCCAGAGACAGCTTCAAGGAGGGGCCCATCTGCACCTGAGACCCAGACCCCTGCCACCTGCCCCCATTGCTTGAGGAGGGGGCTCACTCCCCACTCGCCCCCTGGGTGTCCTGCTCCCGGAATCTCAAAGGAGGCTGGTTCAAGCAGTGTGTCCTCAGGAAAGCCTTCCAAGAAGGCCGGGACAGGTGGGGTGGAGGTTTGGATTCTCACTGTGGCCGCCTATGCCCTTGAGCCTCAGTTTCCCCTCCTGTAAGATGGGTGACGACAGTATCTCCCTCGTGGCCCGTTTGCTTGTCCAGCTGCCAGCAGTGGTAGGTGCACCATGGACACTGAATGTTTCACGCCCAGCCGTGCGCTCCCTGAGCGGTGGGCCCGTCTTTCTCGTCCGCTCATCTCCCCCGACGGTGTCCCCTCAAGTCCTCACAGCCCCTGTGCTCCAAGCCGGGAAAGAACCCTGCCCCCCAAGGCCGCCGGAACCGCCGCTGCATATCCAGCCCTTGCGCAGAGCTGGCCCCCCGTGGACCAACGTGTCCCATCCTCACCAGCAGCCTGGGGGCTGGTGCTCATCTACCCATTGTTCCTGGAGGGAACACTGAGGCTTTCCTGTTTGAAGTCGCTGCTGGGAAACTGCTGTCTGAACTCAGAGCCAGGCCCTTCTCCCCTCCCAGTGCTCCACCCCGTGGTCCAGGGTGAGCACAGGTCCATGCTTCCTGGCTGTCACCTGCACTAGGTTCTAGGTGGGCAAGGGCAGGGCAGCCCCACACCCCAGGCCTGGCGGGATCCCAGCTGCCCTCTGAAGTCTGTGCTGAGAGGGGCCCCCTGCCCTCCTGGGGTGGGGCTGAGGCCGGCTGGAACTGGAGAGGAAGGGGCTGGAAGCAACACCTGCCAGGTGCCTGGGGGTTGGGCCCAGGCGGCAAGCCCAGGCTGGCCCCTGTCTCTCTCTCTCTCCCCGGTCCCCGAGGAGCCTCCACGCCCCCCCGCCTCCAGGCATTTTTCCTGATCAGCCTCCCAGGCTGCTGGGAGAGGGCACGGGCCAGGTCAGCGCCTGGCGGGTAGCAGCCCAGAAGTGTCTCTGTGTGACTGAGATCAGCCTGAGGGCCCCAGGGTGGGGCAAGGCATGGGGACCCTGGCCATCGAGGCCGGCGGGGAGGGGCGTCGCTGGCTCTGGAGCAACACGGAGGGAACCAGGGCCCGCCTCAGCACCCAGAAGAGAGCTCCCCTGAAGGAGAGTGACCTTCTCTCGGGGGCAGGAGGCGCCCGGAACCAGGCAGCAGGGGTTCGAACCTCCGGACAGCAGGGGTGGGAAGAGCCCGGCCTGAGAGAGCAGGCTGAGGGGTGGAGGGACCAGCACGGTCCCGTCTGCGTGCGGCTGTTTTCTCCACCCTGGAAGTGTTTACCTGCCCTGTCCCGCACACTGCAGGAGGGCAGTGAGGGAGGTCAGACGTTATGGCTGCCCCGGGAGGGTCAGCTGGGCCTCCTGACTCTCAGTGGGGAGGGGAGCTGTAGCAAGCTGTAGCAAGCAGGCAGCGGGAGGGCCAGGAGATGGAGGTTACACTTCGAGCCAGACTCCGGGGCTGGACTAGCCCAGGTTCCAGATCCCTGCTCAGCCACTGTGGCTGTGTGATGTTGGGCACACCCTTTGTCTGCTCTGGGCCCCTGTCTCCCCTTCTGGAAAAGAGGGACAACGTTGACATCTCTAGAGAGAGGAAGGAGCCAGAGGGGTGTTGTGAGTCAGGTGGCCGACTCAGCAAATAACAATTCAGGTTGCCCAGTTACACTTGAATTTCAGATAAATAATGATTTTCTTTTTTTAGTGTATGTCCTACATATTGGGTGGAACATATACCAAAAATTACTCGTGGTTTATGTGAAATTCAAGTTGAATTGGGCACCCAGTATTTTATCTGGCAGCCTGAGTCATCCTGCGAAGGGCAGAACACAAAATGCAGAGTAGGTGCCCGGGAAAGGCTGGTACGTCTGTTGTTGGGTTCTCTTTCTCAGTCTGGCTCTTTCTGCCAGCGACTCTGTCTGCCTGTCTTCCCTCCGCTGGGCCCTGTCCCCAGTTTCCAGGTCTGGCTCAGCGGAGGAGAGAGGGACCCCTCCCCTGGCCCGGCCCCTCTGCTGGGCTCTCACTTACCTTCGCCGCACTCGCTACAGCCAGCCAGCAGGCGAGGCCCAAGACCACCGGCTCCCAGCGCCCCATGGTGTGTGGCCCTCCCTCTGGGCCTGAGGGTATTTATGGGGCTGGAGCCAGCCCAGAGCTGCCTGAGGAGGGACCCTCTCCCCCGCCTCCTTCCGTTACCCTTTCCTCCTGGCTGGCCGAACTCCAGGTGGTGCACCTGGGGTCAGGAGACAGCGGATGTTTCCAGCCGGGCTCGGGCTGGGCCAAGGTCACGTGCAAACACACATATACACACACACACACACACACACACACACACACATGTGGGGGGACAGTCCATCTTTCCCAGGGTTGGCTGCTGCCGTGTGACCTGGTCCCCACAGGGCACCTGTGCAGGTTACTGCCTACCTGGGAACAGAGGCAGATGGCACGGGTGCAGGGGGCGTGGGGAGGGCTGGGGCTTGGCTGGGTGCAAAGTGTGCTGCCTTCTGGCGCCTTGACAAGGGCTTGCTTTCGCCCCTGGGGAAATGGGCGTGCTTTGTCCCCATGCCCTGCCTGCAGCTCAGCAGTGGGCGCTGAGAGGCGACTGGGCGCGTGACTCGTGGGACAGAGAGGGCCACGGGCTACTGGGCAGCGGCTGGTGTGGCGGCCCTTGTTACCCAGGGCGCCCTGGCTGTGCGGTTCGAGGGGGGTGGGGACCTGAGCATCATGAGGTGGCCCCGCCCTCGGAGTGTGGGGGCCCCTCGCTGTCGGCAGCACAGTCCTGGGAGGGCAGGACGAGAGGTCCAGCCCAGCCTTGAGGGCTTCCCGGGGAAAAGGAAGGGCCGGGCTTGCTGGCCACAGGGAACCTACGGACACACAGCTGTCCATCTGTCTGTCTGCCTGTCCGCCTACCATTTCCTGCGCCCAGATTTTTTGTGACGCAGAGTGAATGGAGAGAGGCTGGAGAAAGGTGGGGAGGGGTGGGCGGCTGTAGGTGGGAGGAAGGAGTTAGGACACTGGGAAGAAGGGGCCGTGCAGGCTGGGCTGGCGAGTGTGGGGCCGGGTGCAAAGGTTTTGAGGGGTGCTGCCAGTGACAAGGAAATGCACTCGTTGACTCACACCTTTGCCCAGTTCCTCCAGTTCTAAGAATCTGTTCTAAAGGAGGTAATTCTGAGTAGGGGGGAGGGGAACGTCCAAGGACATTCAGGGCAGTGTTATTTACAGTAGCCGAGGAGGAAAGGAAGGGGGCAGGTTCACGGCAGAGGGAAGGAGGCCTGCAGTTCACTAATAGGGGGCGGCTGCCTCTTCATTTAATAGCGAGGGCCTCACCTGGTCCTGCACAGAGTAGGCGATCGACAGACACAGGACGAGCATGCCCAGAAGTGCCTGGGAGGGTCTAACACTGTCTGTCCAGTAAAAAAATCCGCCCTGGCTTCCTGGCTGGGTCTGTCCAATGTGTTCATTGGTTGACCCTGTGTTAGAGACCGACTTTAGGGGCATTCATCTCAGCCAAGAAAGCTTTGGCCACTGTCTGAGGTCTGACAAAGATCCTCTCCTTGACCAAACTCTACTCAGGCTCCCTGACCTCTTCTTCAACCCTGCATTGTCCAGTTTTAGCAAGAATCTCGCTAAATTGCTTTAACCGGAATGCCCCACCCTCCATATCCGCCCCGCCTTGATCTCTGATTGGGGTCCCCATCCTCTGCCGTCCCCCGCACCGATGATCGCTGACCGCCCTGGTCTGTCTTCAGCAAGAATCCTGTTAGGTCAGTCTCTCCGGAAGCCCCCTCTCCCCTGGTGTTTCCTCTTAGTAAGTTTCCATCCACAGACTCTCACCCTTGTTTGGCTAGGAAACCCCACTTGCCCAGGCTGTATTTGGACTTGAGCTCAGCTCTATGTGGAAGTCTCTCTTCCCCTATTGCAATAATCCTGAATAAAATGTTTTGGGGAATTACCTGGCGGTCCAGTAGTTAAGACTCTGCGCTTCCACTGCGGGGGGCCTGGGTTCCATCCCTGGTTGGGGAACTAAGATCCCACAAGCCGTGCGGCGTGGCCCCAAAAAAAAAAAAAAAAAGTCTGTTTTTACTGCTTTAACAACTGTCCAGCTCCGTTTGTGTGTGTGTTTAATAATTTTTATTGGAGTGTAGTCTGGTTTTTCTTTGACAGATCTCCCAGGAGCCCTGGGACTCTAAGCTGGAAGAGGGGCTGGCCTGCGTGCCTGGGCTACCTCGGTCCCCCTGCTGTGGATTGTGTGGGATTTGCTGTGCACGGCCTCGGCTGTAGCTTTCTCCTCTCTGAGACAATCTTCTGACTCCTTGGTTCTCACAAAAGAAAACTGGGAAAATCAGACAAAACTTGGAGCAGTGTGGTTGTTACGTATCAGCTGCATTATGGTAATTTGGTGGAGAAAATTTAATCCAAATGTCTGAACTGGGAGTTTTGAATCCTGGTCCATGGACCTGTTAGGAAGTTTAAGGACGGGCCATGGGAGCCCGGATGTCCCTGAAACTTGATGCACGTATTTGTGGGTAAGCATATTTTCCTTCAGAAAGACTCCATGGTTATCACTGTATGCTTGGAGCATCTATGACCTTCCAAAGAGTCTAGGTTGGAAGTATCAAAAGTTCTGAATTGGTGTAACTGACAAAGTAGAAAACTAATGAAATTGATTTAATGGCACAAATACTTTTTAAAAATGTTTTTCTGGGCTGGAGCACATTCTGTAAGGGCAAATGCACCTGTGTTAACATTTGCAGACATTGTAAACCAGACAGACACGGGTCCAACCCTGACGCTGCCACTCGATAGCTGTGGGATCTGGACATGTGTCTTTACCTCTCTTAACTTCCCTACTGATACCTTTGCTCAGGGAATGACGTCTGAGAGGTTCATAGCACAATAATTATCAGGGTCTACAGTTCTTACTGTTTACAAGGTGCTCAAAAGGAACATTTAAAATTTGTTTTCAGGCAGAGAAACGTCCATTTTAAGTTGTAGGGAACCTAACTATATCAGTAGATGTTCTAGCCACAGAGAAAACAGTTACTTCAAGTGACTTGGGGGCATGACTGCATGTTCACAGCAGCATTTGTCCTAAGGAGAAAGCAAGTGCAACACACTCTTAAATGATCTTTGATGGTCATATTATTTTATCAACTATTACTTTATATAATTTATCACTTGTTATTTAAATTTGTATACTTGAGAATTTATATGATCTATTATAATATTTTCTATTTTGAAAATATATGTATGTTATAGGAGAAAAAGTAATTATGCTAGTGGTATAAGATTTTCAGCATAGGTGGAAAAAGAAATAAGAGTAAGATCAGAGAGGGACTTTCCTGGCGGTCCAGTGGTTAAGACTCTGCACTTCCAATGCAGGGGGTGTGGGTTCAATCCCTGGTCGGGGAACTAAGATCCCACATGCTGCACAGAGAAGTAAAACCTTATAATCTTACATTTTCATTGGGAGATATCTGTATGAACTCATAACTTATTTTTTTTTTTTGTAAAAAAATGTCCATTTCCTAGCTCTGTGTAATCCAAACCCTAGAGGGAAAGAAAACCCAGGAGCAACAAGCACCCCCTGGTGCCCAGATTGGGGTGTCTAAACACCATTTCCACACCAAGGAAGGTGGCACCCTGGAGCAACGGCTAGGCTGGATCTAAGATAGGAAATGCAGTGGAGGAGCCTGGGCCATCACGGTGGCCGGAAGCAAGAAGGCATGGAAGACCAGAGGGTGCGTCAAAGGACACAGGACCCAACCTGGGGCTGCTCTCAGGCCAGAGATGAGACAAGTAGGGCAGCAAAAAGCATGACTGCGACTGATTGAAACAGATCATTACAAAGCTAAAAGCGTCCCCCTGGTCATCATTGGTCATTGCTATGGAGCCATAAATGAGGCCAGTGATGCGGGTGACAGCACCCGAATCTGCCGGTCAATCAACGCTCATGTCACTAAAGGGACCCAGCAGACATCGGTGCCTCCCAACTGGATGGGCACATTCTAAGCTGAATTGCTGTTGTTAAGTGTGATGACAGCGTCACTGTGTTTTGAAAACAAAAAGTCCTGATGTGTTAGACACACACTGAAGTATGGGATTTCTTTAAAACAATTCCAGCAAAACACAAATACGCAACAGAACAAAAACGTGGGGAATAGATGCAACAAGTTTGGTAGAAGGTAACTGGTAAAGCCATATGATGGATAAATACGGGCTTATTATACAATACTCAGTACTTTTGTGTATATTTGCTGTTTTCCATAACAAAATGCTTTTTAAAAGGGGGGTGGTGTAGGTATTTAGGTTTCTAAGTAGGGAATCCCTGAATACTTTTCAAGAACCAGGGAAGCCCGTCCAATTCGGCACATAGGAGGCAGGTTCTGGGTAAGGTGGGGCTTAGCTGCAGAGGGTGCGTCCCTGCCCCCACCCCCCTCACCGCCGGCATGCCTCTCTCAGCTCTGCACAGGGACCAAGGCGGCTTCTGGGAGAGGGGGGCCAGAACCCAGACCTTCTCCCTCTGAGCTTCGAGGTTAGCGGCATGGCTCAGAAGTGGGACCAGCCGCAGCTAAGATCCACCAGCAGAGACCTCAGCCTGAGGGAAAGGGGTACAGAGGGGAGGGAAGGGGGAAGGCCCAGGCGGCTGCGCCTCACCCCCAGCGGGAGCGAGAGGCACATCGCGGCGCTCAGCTCTACAGGGCCGGTTCCCAGAACTGACCACTTCAGGCCAACTGCGAGCCACTGGGGTTTCTGACCTGTCGTGGGAGGGGGCTTCTGTCTGACTTTGGAACTTGTGGTCACGCTCTGTGGCCCAGCCTGCTGGCTGAGGAAGGGGGTGACGGGGCTCATCTCTGGCTCAGGCAGTGTAGGGGGGGGTACTCCCCGGGGAGGGCAGGTTCAGCCCCACCCAGGGACCCTGCAACCCCTGGAAACCTCTGGTTTCACACCAGGCAGCCCTGAGACAGGGTCTGTCTCCTGTGAACCTCTCAAGAACACATCCAATTGGAAGAGGAAGGGATGAGCGTGAGGCTGTAGGGCCCCCGGAGGCTGGAGTTGCCGCTGGCTGCTCTCACCAGGCCCACCTGGCGAGGGGCATCAGGCCCGCTCTCAACCAGCATCACCCACCACAAGGTCACTGAATGAACGACTGAAGGGACAAACGATGTCCAGCGGGAGCCCAAGCCCAGAGGCAAGAGGAAACCCCTCTCTGGCTCTGACATCCCCACTGAGACACCAAGACTCCTTGGGAAAATGTGTTTAATTAGGACAATTCCAGCTGGGGCTGCCCTTTGCCAGGTTACCCCGAACGGATGGGGTCCAAACACAATGACAGTCTTGGCCACCTGTGACCATGGACCAGGCTCCTCGCCCCGTCCTTTCTCATCAGCAGCCAGGGCCGGCCCCTCCCCCGCTGCCCCGTCTCCACCTCCAGCTCTTGCTGGTCTCAGCCAGAGGGAGGCGCTGGGCGCTGGCTCAGCCCGAGGGACACCGGGCGGGCTCACGGCTGTGCAAAGCCGGGGCACAACCTTCGGGATGTCCCCAGGCACCCAGGGCCAGAGGGCAGCCCCGGGCAGGACCAAGGTCACCCGCAGCCGGCTGCTTTCCTCAGTGGGGCCGCCTAGGGCCATTCTGGCAGCCCCGGGCAGCACCAGGGGGCCCTGGCTTGTGCTGGGTCCCTCATCAGGCCTGGTCAGGGGTCCCAGCCTTGAGCCCAGGGCTGCATCACACGTAGTCCAGAATTTCCGTCTCCATCTCGTTCTCACTCCCGTCCGATGGCTTGAAGTCCTCCTCCTCCTCCTCTTCCTCCTCCTCCTCCTCCTCGTCCTCCTCCTCGTCCCCAGATTCGCAGGTCAGCTGTTCTTTCCCACCATCAGCTTTGGCTGGGCTGGAGAAGAGAGCTGGGCCAAAAGACAGGCCGTGTGTGTCCCGACGTTGGCTCCTGGGTGCACCCACACCAGCTGTCGCTGGTCTCAGCCAGAGGCCCTCGGCTCCTGGGGGCCTGTCTACAAATACGGGCGTCTGGGCTCAAGCTCTAGAGAAGCTGCTTTGGGAAGGATGGATGGCTGGGGGACCTGGGACTCCAGTTTAACAAGCACTTCAGGGAACACTCAGGCCAAGGGCCTTGAAAACCTCTTCCCCGGAGGAGCCTCGGGCAGCTCACGGGTCCCGCGGACTCCCCAGGAGCACGCAGGGCTGTGTGTCAGTGCTTTTCTGAACTGGGCTCCCAGGGGGGGGCTGCGTCCTAAAGGAGGCTGAGAACCCCTACTCCCGTCAGCTCCATAGGGGCTGGTGGGTCTGGGACGCCCCCTCCCCGAGCCTGGGAGGAACCCCCGAGAGGGGCCCTTTCGCTTGCTCTCCCCCAGCCCCATCAGCCCTGCCGTGCAGCAAGGGCTCACTCCCCTTGCTCACAGCCAGTGCGGGGATGCTCATCCCGGGGAGGGGCAGGCGGTGCGGGCGACAGGAGCCCAGGCCCCGCCGTCCCCGCCCTCCCGGGGGAGACAGGAGCCCAGGCCCCGCCGGCCCCACCCTCCCGGGGGAGACAGAAGCCCAGGCCCCGCCGTCCCCGCCCTCCCGGGGGAGACAGGAGCAGCATGCCCACACGTGGCCAGAGGACGTAGGGTGACGTCAGGGCATAAAGCGGTGGCCCCCCTGGCAGCACCGGCCCTGTTCCAGCCCCACCCCTCTGGGCCCGTCTCCTGCCTTCAACCCCCAGGGCGGAGCCCCGGCTCTGAAGGCCTCCCTCCCACCACGGCCAGGGCAAGAGGCTCCCAGCTGGCTGCAGTTTCTCGGGGAGCAGGCCCACAGGGACGCTTGCTCAGGCCCCAGGGCTCCCCTTCACCCTGAGCGCGCTCACCAGGCCTCTCGGAGCGGATGGTGTGCCGGATCATGACGGACATCACGTCCCTCAGGTCATCGCTGGTCTTGGGGAGGCACCAGCCGTCCCGCTCTGTGCAGAGACTCTCAGCCCCGTCGTTGCGGTGAATGATCTTCTGCAGCCTGGGCGTTGGGAGACAGAGTTCCAGGGTGAGGTCTCTGCTCACAGGTGCCAGTAAGCGGTTCTGGCAGAGCTGGGGTTGTGCTCAGAAAAACCGCACTCAGAGCGCCACGCCGAGGGATGAGCACGGTCACGAAGGGCGTCCACGGAAGCCGTACGCCCCCAGCCGGGGCCCCGATCCCCGCACCGCACACAGGCGGGCGTGTGCCGGGGCCCACTTGCCTGCTGAGAGCCTGAGCACTCAGCAGGTTCCAGGCTGGGTTTAACACGCTCCCATCTCCTCCCGCCCCAGCACCCCTCCCCCAGGTTTTTAAACATCACTAGAACAACTGGCTTAAAGGTTTCTGGGATTCTGATCAGCTCCAGGGACTGCGGACCGTGTCAGGAACCCCGACGCGGGCAAAGGAGGAGGAAGGCAAAGACCCCGGCCCAGCGCTGTGCTCTGCGCGCAGCACGTGCACCCAGGAAGCCGCTCCCGAGGGCCACGCGAGCCCGGGCAGAGGGCTCCCAGGCGGCCGGCCTTCTCGCTGAGAGATTAAGGCTGACGTGAAGTGGAAGAGTCGCAGGAAACACTTCGGTCCCCGGGTGGTTTCTCTGCACTGACCCCGAGCCCCACAGTCCCCACCTCGGCGCCTCGGGGCCCCGCACGTACGTACTCGTCCACGTTCAAGTCGCAAAACTGGTAGAACATCTGTCGGTATGGCGGCAAGGCCCCCTCCCGGAAGATGTAGACCGAGTCCTGGGAAAGGAGGGCCGAGATGGCAAGGTCGGAGGGAGCGTCCCCGGGGGCGGGTGGCACAGGAGAGCCCCATGCCGTGGCTCCCACGGGGCCTCTCCCAGGGCGGCTGCCCTTCCTGCTCCCTGGACCTGGCAGGCCTGGCTCTTCTCCCCGGATTCGGGCGAGGCAGACGGGCCACAGGCCGGGGAGCCGGTGCGCAGAAAACGAGCCGCGACTCCCCGGGCGTCGAGGGGTGGTCCTGGGACCGCGAGCCGCCGGGGGCCGGGGCTGGGCTCTGCCTCGGCGCCTCCCCGCAGCGCCCTCCTCACGCCTCGCTTCCACTGCTTGGTCATCTTAGGTGGCCCTGCAGGCCAGTTCCAGAGGGGGGGATAAAGGCCTAAGACAAGCGTCCTGGAGGAGGACGGCTGCTCTGGCGAGGCCGGCCCGCCCTGAGGAGCGGAGACCTGACGCTGCTGGGAGACGCTGCCCCACGCCCTCCACAAGGCAGGTGACGCCAGGGAGGCGGCCACGCTGCCGGCCTCCCCCCAGCCTGGAGCAGCGCACGTGGGCCAGGCACGGGAAGGGTCCCTGGGAGTCGCCGCCCCTGTTGTTCGACTGTGCTAACGAGCGCCTGAGGCCGCGAGGGCGCCCCGCGTCCAGCCCGAGGCCGGGGTGCAGACGGTCCGCTCCGGCTCCGGGCTCACAGGGCCTGACGCTCACCATCCCCGCGGCTGCCACGCGGGGCTGCTGGTGTCTGAGACCCTCCCTAAGACGTGCCCAGGCGGTGCCCAGCACCCACGCCCAGAGGCTGTCCCGGGAGGCGGGAGTCACAAGTCACGTAAAGGCACTGGGAGGGCAGAGCGGCCTCCTGGCGTCACAGGCGGGGCTGGGGGCTGTGAGGGGTCCTGGGCCTGCCCGAGGGAGGGGCCGCCGCCCCCCGCTCCCTGCGCTCTCACCCAGGCAGGCAGCTCAGGGGACACCCACCTTGAGCTTGTACTTGTTGGAGGCCAACTTGCGTGCACTGGCCGAGGCACCCAGGCCCTGCTTCAGGTCGCGCATGGTGACGAGCTGGCTGGCTGCGAGGGGACCACGGCAGGGCTTTGGAATACGGGGGGTGTTTCTCCCGCCCCCCCACCCTGTCCTCCTGGCTGCGCCCTCCCTCCCTGGGGTGCGCGGGCCAGCAGTGCCCTGGAGTGACCTCCTAGGGAAGCCCCTCCCCATCCCGCCGTCCGGATGCCCATCTCCCCCAGCGCCTGATCTGCAGAGGGAGCCTGAGCCCCTTACTCGTTTTTTTGACGGTGATGGGGAGGCTGTAGTTGTAGGTGCTGCGCTTGGCCTTGACGGGCATGTCGCTGGGGGCGTAACCTGCCGGAGGGGGGCGCGCATCAGGTGGGGTGGGCGCAGGGCCCCTTCTGGCAGCCACAGGCGCACCGGGGCTCCCTGGGGCGGCTCCTGAGAAGGGGACTCAGGCCCCCCGCTGGAGTGACAGGAGCCGCCGCGTCCTGGTGCTTTGTGTGCGGGGGTGGGGTGGGGGCGGTCACCGCGGGCCGGGGACAGGAGACTGACCGGACGCCTGGCCTGCACCACAGGAGCTGTAAGCAGCCACTAGAGCGTCACCACAGGAGCCAGGACGAGAGCTCAGGTCCTCGTGTCTGTGCTATCCTGTCCCTAACAGTCCCACCAAGGGGGGGAATATATCCTCTCCACGTGGATATATTCTTATTACAGAAGAGAATGCTGGAAACAGAAAGCGACAAAGGGAAAAGGAAAGCAAAGGTTTCAGTAATTGTTTACCGTATTTCATTCCACAACGGATTCGGAAGTCAAGGACTTGATAAATCTTGGCCTCTGGGTGTTTTCGGGGGTCGTACCCGAATCGAATCCACAGGCTTCTCCAGGGACCTGTTATCTGGAGACAGAAAGGGCGGGAGTGCGAAGTGCGGTCAAGGCCGATCCCCGGCCCCCCTGAGTTGCAGGCCCAGGTGGCTTCCCAGATGGGGCAGCACCACACCCCCAAGAGTCGGGGACAGGCTCTGGAACCCTGCCCCCCAGCTCGCACGTGTGGCTCGGTCACCTCGGATAGGTCACTTGGCCTTTCCAAGCCTTGGTCTTCCTGTCAGATGGCATTTTTGTGAGGATTAAATGAGACGGTGCCCCTGAAGCCCTCACCGCAGTGCCCGGCACAGAGCAAGAGCTCAAGAACTGTCACAACTGTCACAACTGTGCTAATGGATGGGAGGCACTGTCCCCAAACAGTGCTCCCGAGGTCCTTGTGTCCAGAAGGCCAATGCTGAAAGGCAGGCAGCAGCTCTGTGATGTCGGGTCTCAGCCCAAGAGGGAGGAGCCCGTCTCATGCCCCCCACCTCTTGGCCACCACGGTCACGGTCACGCTGTCCGCTTGCCTCCCCGGGCCCCAGGTGGGACCCCTGGCCGGCAGGAGCTCTTCCTCACAGCACCTTGGGGACTCTCAGTGATGACAGTCCCATCTCCATGCCCTCCTGGACTGAGTCCAAGGCGCATCTGACCCCCACTGAACCCCCCTCAACCCAGGGAGAATGCGTGAAGGCAGGTGGCACTGTGGTTAGGGGCCCAGGCGCTGCAGCCAAACAGGCCAGGGTCCCCGGGGGCTCTGCCACTCCCTGGCTGTAGGATCTTGGCCCATCAAGTCACCAATCTGAGCCTAGCCTCTTCATCAGAGGTCCAAACCCTGCTGCCATCCCCCACGGAAGAAGAAAGGATGCTATGCACATAGCACTTAACCCAGCGCCTGGTCCTTAGAAAGCTCTCCATACAAGGCCATTAAAAAATGTATAATCCCTTTAACAAGCCATCCTGTGGGTGCTGGGACAGGGCCGCCTGCCCTTGCTGGGGCTCTGAGGTCACGCCAGGGATCAGGACAACCCTGGTGGGAAGCAAGGTGGGCGGTGGGCGGACACTCACCATGTAATAGGCCATGAAGGGCAGCAAGACCTTGAGCTTGTCGGGGTGGACGCTGATGTTGGCCTTGACGGCGTTACGTGACCAGATGGGGCGGATTTCAAACAGCTGGAGGGTCAAGGCAGAGGCTGAGATGAGCACAGGCAGCTTTCCCGCCTGCCCCAGGCTCCCCGCACGGTCTGGCCCCAGAGGACCTTCCCGAGAGGAGTGGCGGTGGGGAGAGCAGGGGCCCGGCAGGCGGGGAGGGGCCTCTGCGCACGCCCACTCGTCCCACCCTCGGAAGCGCCCTGCCCGCCCAGCACGTGTCAAGTGCGGTTGCAGGGCCTGGGAGTCCTGAAATGACCATGAGGGACGCTGTCCCTGTCCTTAGGCAGTTCAACGGGCAGCGGGGAGGCAGAGCACCAAAGGAGCCAGAGCAGGGCCAGGAGGGGGACGGGCCAGAGCTCTGGGACCCTGAGCAGCCCCAGAGGGCAGGGGCCTGAGCTGGGATGTGATGAAGGCCACAGGGGACGGCCCAGCCCCCTCCCAGTGGGAGGACTATGAAAGACCAGTGGGGCTGGAGTGGGAGGGCCAGGGTGGGAGCGGCCCTGAGCCAGGTGGGAGATTGGCCTGTGTCCAGAGGACAATGGGGGGCCTTGGAGAGTGGCCCCCATTTCCCCCCGACCTAGTGACTGCTAGAAACACAACCAGGTGTCCAGCACTTAAGAAATAACATCCCACCCCACCCCCATCCCTCACCAAGGGGACAGTCAAGTTCAACAGGGGCAGAGGCAAGCGTCGGTCAGCAGTGATGTGCTGAGAACCTACTGTCCACACCTGTGGTGACGCAAGGACCAGAGTCCCCTGGCCTGGGTCTTCCAGAACCTGCAAGCCGGGGGGCAAGGCAGAAGGCCGCCTCCTCCCAGGGCCCCTGTCCACCCCGACTCTAACGGGGAGGAAGCGACGGGCCTGGTACACGCCAGCTGCCCCATCTGGTGTGTTGCAGCCAAGGACCGGATGAACAAAAGCTTCCGGAACCCCAGAGCTCCACGCCGAGGTCACATCTGGACAATGTTTACCATTCCAAAGGGACCTCTTATGAGTTTTAAGGAGCACTTTCAACTCTGGGAAGGCAGGGCTTATACTGGCATAGCTTTAGACGTAACATCTGGAGCTGAAGAGTTCCCATGTGTTAATAAATGAGCTTAAAACAAGGATGGCGCCAGTGCAGAGGTGGCCGGAGGGGGCAGGGCTCACCTTCCTCAGATCCTCCTCCACCTTGTGGTCCACGGGGTTGGTGCAGACCTTCCTCCAGGTCTGGGCCGCAGCCTCTAGCGGCTGCTCGGGCGCCTCGTCCCCCTCGAAGT
Source organism: Balaenoptera physalus (assembly GCF_965194825.1). Taxonomy (NCBI): domain Eukaryota; kingdom Metazoa; phylum Chordata; class Mammalia; order Artiodactyla; family Balaenopteridae; genus Balaenoptera; species Balaenoptera physalus. Next base: position 3,768,641 of record NC_138886.1, read on the forward strand.
TGACAAAGATGGCATTGTGAGGGCGCCGGGCCCTGCTCAGGCCGATCAGGTTCTCCCCGGAGACGGAGGGGTTGTTGTAGCCTTCCCTAGGAGCAGAGAGCTGCTGAGGGCGGGAGCTTCAGGCGTGGGCCCAGCTGGACACGGGTAGCCCACGTTTGGGTGCTTTTCCCTGGAATCTGGGTGAGGAGTGCATCTCAGCCCCGGCCGCTGAAGGCAGGCGCCTGTGTTCTCAGGCTGATGACCAGGAGAAGAAGGGGCCGCGAGTCCGAGTCAGCTCAGAGAGGCTCTGAATCAGGGCCAGGCCAAGAGTCCCAGAGGCTGGGGTGCGGGGAAGGGCCCCTGCCGCGAGGCCGGTGGCCTCACAACGGCATCGCGTCGTGCACAGCACCGTCCAGCCGGTGAGAAGCTGCAAACGGCCCAGATGCCCATCAGGCAGGGACAGTGGAATCAGCTGAGGCGCGGGCGGCCACCCAGGAACCACTAATCAGCTGTCAGACCACAGCTGTGCTTACCGATGTCCACAATTCACTTATCTAACCCTCGAAACAATCCTACGAGGAAGGACCCATTTCCCATGAAGTCACTGAGGCCGCAGGGGTTGGAAACCTGCCTCGAGCCAGAGCTCCAGGTGACGGAGCTGGGACCTGAGCCCAGGGAGGCTGGCGGGGCCGCTAACCTCCGTCCTGCTCGGAAGCATCTCGACGATACCGCGGTGAAGGGGGACGGATACTACCAGACGCTCTCGTCACAGAGCACAGAGGCTAAAAGAAGGGCTCTGGGGACCTCCCTGGAGGTCCAGTGGTTAGGACTCTGAGCTTCCAACGCAGGGGGCCTGGGTTCGACCCCTGGTCAGGGACCTAAGATCCATCCCGCAAGCCACACGGTGCGGCCAAAAAAAAAAGGGGGGGACGGGGCTCTGCCACCAGCTGTTAGCACAGAACACACAGGGCCAACGATTCCTAGGAGGCTCAGAGCGCCTCCCTCTGAGGTGGGACGTCAGGAACATCACAGCTTCGCTAAAGCAGGGGGAACAGTACGAGGGGCCCCCATAAGCCCACCATCAGCTTCCACAATTGCCGCCACAAGGCCAATTTCACGCCCTCCAGGCCCCACCCCAAACCCACTCAATTATTTTGCAGTGCATTTCAAAGTATGTCCTGGATGTCACACAGGTGATTAATACCTTTTAAATCTGTTTCCATTTTACCGTAATTTTCTACATGAGTACATACCATCTGCATATTTATAAAGAACAACAAAGTGATTTTTCACATTGGGAAACAAAATTACAAAGACGGGATCAAATCTGTGCCTTTTTTAAAAAACACGACTCCATTTGAAACCATCCTGAACACTATCCTGTTTTCCAAGACAACTCCCCGAAGCCCCAGACACCCCCAAAGGAAAGCCCCGGGCACTCCCTCCAGGCCAGGCAGCAGCAGGAGGAAGCGGGCCGCCTGCCCTCCCCCCTCAACTGCCTCGAGGAGGGGGGACCCCCGTCAGGCCGGCTTCCCAGCCTGTCCTCTGCCCGCTGGCCATATAGGAAGCTCAGCCTCCCTGGACCCAGGAAGGCCAGCAAGGCGGGGGCCAGGCCTCCTCTGCCAGTCCTCGGTACCCGTGAGGGCCATCAGAGCAGAAAAATCGATGGCAGCCCTGGGAGAAAAGGCAGGTTCCTTCCACGCGCTGGAAAATCAATAAACGACATGGGAGAAAAACAGGGCCTGTGAGTTCAAGGGCAGCCGGCCCTCCACCCTTGTCCCCCTCCCAGAGGCTGGGGGACAGCTGTCTGCTGGCCCTACAGGACACAGCAGTAACTCTGACGCTGCCATCCAGCATCAGGGCCGGCAATGCGGGGCGGGGGACGGGTGCCTCTAGTTCCTTCTTCTACATGTTTTTGTTTCTGACTGTAAGAGTAAAATGCTTGTGGGGGGGAAATAAGTTTCAAATTTCAGAAACATGTACATTTAAACAATTTGAAACTCTCACAATGAGTATAACATACGCACAGAAAACTGCACACACTAGGGTTTTCAGCAGGGAGGGAATGGACCCGATTCCTGGCAGTTATACACTTCTATAATGTCTGGTCTTTTCTAACAAGCACAATCTACTCCTGCAATCAGAAAAAGGGTGGGGGTGTGGCGTTATGGAGTCAACTGGCCTGAGAGACATCGACCCTTGCCTGGCTCTCGACTTACTTTTGAGGCAACGGGGAAACGGGGCGAGGACTGGGGCCTGGGTGGCGTGAAGGACACTGTTCACGTTTGCCCATTCTGATGACAGCACCACGGCTAAGTTAAAATAAACCAAGTCCCTCCCAGGTAGAGACACACACTTGTTTCTGGAGGACGCGCTGTGATACTGGGGGTGGAGGTGGTGGGGAGGTGAAACCAGCAGCAGAAAGTTGAAGCTGGTGACATAGGTGGGTGTCCATCAGACACTCCTCTCTCCTTTTGGAACTCCCCAGAATATATTTTTTAAAGGAAGGGAACAATACACCTTTCTCCTTAGCATAAAATCTAAGCTCCTTTCTGTGGTCCGTGGGACCCTCAGCCCACCCCTCTCTCGGCTCTCTGTGCTTCGGGGGCAACACCCCCAACTGTTCCTTTGCATGCGCCAGCCCCCTGGTCTGGAACGTTCTCCCTGGATCTTCACCTGCCCGGCTCTGTCATCACACAGGTCTGCTTCAAAGGTCAGCTCCCCCGAGGACCCTCCCGCACCCCACGCACTGTCCACGACAGCCCACTCCCCACTTAGCTCCTTTAAGACACACACCTGCCCGCAGGCTCCCACCGCCCATCATCCTTCACTGGGGCTCCACCGGCTCCCCAGCCCCCGGCCCCGCGCGGAGCCGCCTCTGTCGCGTCCCCACTGACACTGGCTCCAAGGGGAGCCCCGGGCCCTGACAGGCAGTCAGTACTCGTTGATGGAAATATTTGATGAGGGAAGAGAAGCTTATCGCCCTCCCGCTCCTCTGCAGATAACTGTTCTGGGCCCAATCTTCCCGATCTTTCCAGGCTTCTATTATCACCAAGTTTACTTTTATAGCACAGTCTGCTCTAACACCTGCTTTTCGTAGAGCAAGGTTCTCTGGACACGAGCCACGTCGGCCCATGGAGCCCGCTTTCTTACAGGCTGTGCGGTCTTCCTTGGCACAGACAGGCCGTCGTTTAATTAACTACGTCATCCCTATCAGTGGAGTGATCACTCACTCGTCCACTTTATCAAACTCTGCCCGGCACTCAGTGTTCTGAGTATTTCCAAAAGCTTCAGTCATTCAGCCCTCTAACAACGCCGAGAAGTGAGTACTGTTACTATTATTATCACCCCTGTTACAGGCGGGGAGGCTGGCGCGGGAGGTCGGGGCTCATGTGGGATCGCAGGTCCAGGACCTGAACACGGGCCCCCGCCCACCCGGGCTCTCTCACCGCACCAGGCCCTCTCAGCTTCTTGCTGCCGCCCACAACCAACCAGGAAACGCTCTTGTCAGTGTATCTTTGAGCACAGAGGCGACAGTCATTGTGGGATAAATTCCTACAGGCCGCCTGGTCGTCAGGAAAGAACATGTAAAAGTGTAATAGATTCTGCCAGGTTGCTCTCCAAAAACTGTCGACCTCGTTCCCAGGGCTCCTGCGGTAGGGGGTGTGTCTCTCCACACCTCAAGGTACACGCTTTTGGGGAGGGGTCTAAGTCCAAAGGCAACACCCTGAGTCACACTCTGTGGCGTGAGGACAGCCCTGAGCAAGGCCTCCGGGTGGGGCGCAGGGACAGGGCTGGTTCCTGACACCCCTGGTCAGGGCCCCTGGTCACCAGCTGCTCTGTCGCTGGGCCCACGGGCCTGAGTAAAGCCGGCCGCCCTGGCCGCCTGACCCGTGAGTGGAAGAGCCCAGCCCTCTGAGCGCAGGGCCCTTGCCCTGAGCCCCGGTGCTGCGGGGCGGCGGCCCCCGGGAGCTACTTACCGGTGCTGTGTCTCTGGGCGGTAGGAGTAGTCCACCGGGGTGTCCAGCCTGGAGAAGATGGGCGGGGGGATGTAGAGCGGCAGCTCCTGGTGGAAGAAACTCTCCTTCTCGGGCTTGAGCATAAGGACCTTGCTGTACATGGACATGTGCCTGCCGCCCGCCTCCGTGTGCACCGCCAGGTACTGGAAGTCGGACATTCCTGGGAAGAGAGGTAGACAGACGGCGGACACCCTACTACACCCGCCCAGGCACTGCCACGCACCAGCACCCACGTCTTCTCGGGTGCACTGAGCAGGCCTCGCAGGGGAGGCTGCCGGGCAATGGTAGCAGGACCCAAAACAACACGTCCAAGTCGCTTCTGGGAACTCAGCCCAGTCGCTTGGATAAATACTACTTCGGGGGGTAGGGGAGTTACATGACATGTGAGGATAAAGTCTGGGTCAGTGCTTCTTAGACTGTGCCGTGCACGTGCCTCACCTGGGATCTTGCTAAATGCAGATGCTGAGGTGCTGCATTTCTAACAAGCTCCCAGGTGAGGCCCATGCTGCTGGTCCGGGACACACACTGAGCGGTGAGGTAGCGGCTCAGTTAGAGCGAGAAAGAACCGGGTCACTTGGGAAGCCTCGTCCCGGGAAGGACGGCCCTCTTCGGTGAATACCACTCTCCACCAGAATGATGGACGTTCCAAATGCCCAACTTGTGGGATCCCAGGCCCTGTTTTAGTTTCTTTATACTTTCTATCCCCCTCTTCCTTTTTAGTCTTTATTCTCTTCAGTTTCTGTCTTAGAACTGCAGCTGCAGCTACAGATACTCTTGTTAGTAATTCGCCAAGTGCCACACGTGCGCGTGAACCAGCAAACGGGCATCCTCTCTCTGAACCTCCCCGAGGGCCTGAGGAACTCCGGGGCTCCCACTGCACAGACAGGGAGACCGAGGGAGGCTGAGGCAGGCACGACTCCCCCTCTCCACCCCACGCCTTAGCACCTCCTCCCAGGGGTTCCCTGTGGGGAGCAAACTCGATTGGGGACCCCACGGGAGACATCCAGTTGGCTGAGAGTTCAAAGGACATAAGGTCCCGAGGGGCTGAGGTGATCTGGGAAGGCTTCAGAGGGTCGGCAAGACCAGCAGCAGCCAAGGCCAAGAAGATCCCCAAACACGAGGGCGGCCGTGGGGTTGAAAACCGGAGGCCTGCGGACCAGTTTTATTTGGCCCCATAAAGCGGCTTTAACAACGAGATTTCTCAGAGAACTCCAGCTTCTCTTAAGAAGGCAGAAAAGCGAGCAGCAACGAGCAGGGCCTCCTGGCCAGGGCCTGCGCTCTGCCACTCCCCTCATGCCTCACGCCTGGGCATATCCGCGCCCCCTTCACCGTGTGGATGACCCCCGCAGCTCCTGCAGGCACGAGGGACGGAGGCCCTGAAGTAACCCAGTGCGGTAAGAATGCATTTTGCAGTTACCTTGAAATTTGTAAACGGTGGAGACAATGCCAAGGCTCTCTATGTCGAAAATGACCTTGGGGTGAGCCTCAGGCCCCAGCGCCCCCCTCTGCCGCCTCGTCTTCCTCTTGATCCGGAGCAGCAGGCTGCTGGTACTGAAGCGGTTGGCACACACGGGGTGGCAGTAGGGGTCCTTGGGCCGGAAGTAGAGCTCCAGCCTCTTAGTGGGGTCTGCATAGATCTGCGGCGAGGTCAAAGGAGACAGAGTGAAGCAGAGGGCAGCAAAGCAGCTGGCAGCTCCTCCCTCCGTGAAAGCCCGATGGCGACCCAGGTGGCCAGGGAAGGGCCAGGAGGTGTTTTCTGTTTCGTTCTGAGCTTTTAATTCCCAAAAGACTCATTTTTCAAACCCAAGTATCTTAGCTTTTATCTGGTAGGGAAGATGAGGACAGTCTCTTCCTTCCAAGAGGTTGTAAAGTTGGACACAATAACTGTCAGTTAAGTAAAGCCATTGTCTCTCGAGTGACAGGTCAGTGCGGGTAACCACCTACTCTTCTGGCGGCACTTCACGGAGGTGTCACCCCCGTGTCTGCCGTGGAGAGCCTGGGTGGGAGCTGAATGACTTTTCTAGGGTTTCTTCTCTAGGAACTACCCACCCCAAAGGGTCCTGGTATTCAGCCTCATATATACAAAAGTTTCGAGGTCCAAAGGAGATGAAATCAACAAGTAACAAGCACTTTGGCCCTGACTAGTGTGACTTATCCTTTCCACGCCTTGGTTCCTTCTCCTTAAAATGGACATAATAACAGTACCTACTCGTCAGATTGTTACAATGATTAAATGGATACGTAAAGCACTTAGCCTGGCACCTAAATCATGGTAACGTGTCATCGATATAGGAATGCTTGTCCCACATGGGGTGAGAGGGACACAGTAAGTGTCGGCTGTAAGCGTGTGGAAGCACCAATAATGTTCACTAGGCCAAGGTCATCTACTTGCTGGTCTGCTGGCTCCCCAACACCCAGGACACAGCCTGGCCCTTAGCAGGAGCTCAGGAAGCATCTAGGGAAAGAAGGTTAAAAAGAGCCTCTATTGTCAGGAAACAGGTCTATGAGACTGCTGCGCTGGGAATGACCCCAGATGTGGGCCTGGCACAGAGCAGGTGCACAAGAAACAGGAATGGAATGAATGAATGACCAGTCTCTTCCCAAAGGGGTCACACTGTAACTGGGTCCAAACATCCCTGGCATTAGCGGGAGTAAGGGTCCTGGTCAATGCTGCCGTAAAGTAAGTCAGGATAAAAGAACAAAACATGACTGACTGGGCCTCTACTGGCCTCCTGTGCTTAATGACAGGTTCAAGGTTTTTCAGTATTCATAAAGGATGAGGAAGCAGAATTAAGAGTTCAGACTTCAGAGGGAGGTGTGCATGCGTTCAAATTCCCACTGTACCATGTAGGAGCTTGTTTGATCCAACCTTTCTTCCTGCGTCTTTATCAGAAAAATGGGAATAATAATGGTAACTAACTCACTAGATTGTCGTGAAGATTCAATCATGCATTTGACGAGTATTTTGGAAGCAGGCACAGTTATGGATATTAGGACCGCGGGAGGTCCCGTTCTCATGGAGTATACAGCCTCAGAGCCAAGGGTCCAAGACAGACAATAAACACATTAAAACATAATTTCAGATTGGAATTAGAGGTTAGCTGCTAGCAGCCACTTTAGTAAGGGCAGTCAAGGAAGGACTCTCTAAAGAAAAGACACTTCAAGATCTGGTGCATGTAAGTCACTTACATAGAGCTTTGCACAAGGTAAGAATTCATCCCAGCTCCATTGTTTGCTGGGTGAACTTGAACAAGCTGATTCGGTTTCCTTGTAAAATTGGGACAATGACAGTTCCTACCTGGCAGGGTTCTAATGCGAATTGAATGTAAGTAAAGCACCTAGAAAGGTAGCTGGTACAGAATAAATTGTTAGCTATTACTACTTTTAACCCTAATAACATAATCCTTCCTCCCCCTCTCATTGTAGGTCAACGGTTCTTAATCTCCCCGTACCTCAGTTTTCTGCTCCGTGAAATGAGGATGTGGCAGCCCAGCACATCCTGGGGCACGGGGGGGCGGTGCAGTCGAGCTGCGTTCATGGCAGTAATAATGGGATGGAATGGACACCCTCTCCCCTCTCTGGGTCTCCCCTGCAGTCCTTTTCCCTCTGATCCCAGGGATAAACTGTCCACGCCCGGCGGTCTTGAAGCAAATCCCCGCCCACTGGCCGCTCCAGAGCCGACCTCGAGCTCCGTTGCCAGGGAAACCTCACATCCCTGGGTGGTCCCGCCCCTTGGCCTTAGTCTAGCGACTCAGACCTCCCCTCTGGTCCCCGGAGACGCCCCGCTCCTCACCCGGGAGACGCCTTCCTCGCCGCCCAAGGTCTGCAGCACCTTCGACACGTCGCGCACCACGCCCGGGTACTCCACACACACCATGTGCCGCTCGCGCCGCAGCTCCACGGGGACGGCGACCCCCGGACCCCCGTCTGCCGCCGCCATCCTGCCAGTCTCGTCGGGCCCGCCGCGGGCCGTCCCTCCCCGAGCTCCTAGAGGCCTCGCCTGAACGGTTCCGCGAAGGAATCGTTCCGGGCTTCCTCCCCGCTCGCGTTTGTCTAAATCCCTGAGGTCCGCGAGGCCCGAAGGCCTCTGGGAGCACACCCCCCGAGGTGAGGCCCCGAGGCTCCGGGTAAACGACAGCCCGACCCTCAACTTCGTGTTTAAAATGAGGAGGGTTGGAACCCGAGGGGCGGGGTAAGGACCTGTCTCTTCCACCAACCCGCGAGGGACCCGGAGGCTTGTAAGACACGCCCACTCTTTTAGCCAATGAGAACCCGAGGGACACGCCGAACTTTTTAGCCAATGAAGAGTCAGAAGGAAGCGAAGTTTCAGCCCCCTCCTTCCGCCTGCATAGGTTTTTAGCCAATAATGAACCAGGACTAGGCCGGGTCTCCGCCCCTTCCTCGGATCCCACCCAATGACAGCTCGAGGGCGGGCTCGAGGCAGACTTCCGGTCTGTCTTCTTTTGCTGAGGTCCCAGTAATGAATTGGATTCCTGACGCCGGGTCAGCTGGAGCGGTTTCTTGGGGGCTCGGACCCCCACTCCTGCTGGCCGCCCCAGAACGGAGGCCAGGAGGAGTTTAATCTGGAAATGGGGAGCGCAAGGGAATTGCACTTTGAATCTTTTCTTTTTTTTTTTTGGCCACGCCGCGGGCTATGCGGGATCTCAGTTCCCCGACCTGGGATTGAACCCCCCGCCACTGGGCAGCGAAAGCCAGGAATCCTAACCACTAGACGATCAGGGAACTCCTGGGAATTGTGCTTTGAATGCTCGCCCACCTCCACACACGGAAAACCGGGAGCGCCCCCCTCCCCACCGTGGGAGTTCGGGGCAGAATGCGGGTGTCTGTCCTTCGTTTCTTAGACAGTTATTTAGCGCCTGCTGTGTGCTGGGCACTACTCAGAACCTAACAGAGGAGAGAAGCATTAAGTGAGCGGCTGTGGAAGACCCTGAAAGGAGGGACCGGGGCCATTCTAGGAAATGACGGAAGACAAAACTGTTAACAGCAGGCAGGTATCTAGGTATGAGCAGAGAAAGAGGGACAGGGGCCAGGTGGCAGGGGGTCCATGGGCAGACAAAGAAAAACAGGAACCTCCAGACTGACAGGAAACCACACATTTTGAGTGATAAGTGTCCTGGAAGCAGACAAAGAAAGATGAGGAAAGGCGGGAATCTCTTGCGTCCAAATGTAACCTGTTGCTCATTTTGCTCTCATTACAATAAAATTAGCCTCACAGAAGTACCCATCATGCACCGACGCCATGCCAATTCTCATCTAAGCTAAATAAGGACAAAAATCCCTCCTACCCTCGGGAAGACGCAGCTGGGATGAAAATCAGGGAATAGGAACCCCAAACTCCTCCTTCCCCAGTGACTATTCCGCCCCTTCCTCTGTATGCCCCTCGTAACTGGCTTGCCAAAGAAGCCCAGGGCAGCAGCTCTTCACCTGTCTGCTCGCTCTCCCTCTGAGAGGGTATTCTTGCTTAAATAAATTCTCACTTTACTTTCTTAACCTCCCTGCTTCGTCTCTGAATTCTTTCGCGATGAAAAAAGAACCTTAAATTCACCAGGAACAAACTTATAGGGAGCAAAGTAGGGGGAGATGAAGGATCAGAGGTCGACATAGGCCAGACCTAAAAAGGATGTACCTAACGGATTGGCTTTTTCTGAGTGCGATGGAGAGCCTTTGAAGGGCTTTATGCAGGGAGTGCCAGAATCTGATTTATGCATTTAAAAGACTCTATATGGCTGTTGTGTAGAGAATAGACTAGAAAAGGCAAAAGTGGATTCAGATAAACCAACAGAGGCTGCATAATCCAGGTAAGAGATGCTGTCTGGGGTCAGGGAAGTGGCAGTGAGGATGGAAAGAAGGGACTGGGGACTTCCCTGGTGGTCCAGTGGTTAAGACTCCGCACTCCCAATGCAGGGGGCCTGGGTTCGAGCCCTGGTTGGGGAACTAGATCCTGCATGCATGCCGCAACTAAAAAAAAAAAAAAAAAAAAAGGATCGCGCACTCGGCAACTAAGATCCCGCGTGCCACAACTAAGACCCGGTGTGGCCAAATAAATAAATAAATACTTTTTTAAAAAAAAAGGAAAGAAGGGATCGGATTTGAGGATGTCAAGGGATAAAAATCAGTAAGAGCAAGGGACCCCTTGCATATGGGTACCCCAAGTTTCCGAAGTGATTTCTGAATCGAGATTACCTCATTATTCTAGATGGATTTAAGAAGGCCAAATAAATGGCTGCAAAGACCACGAAATACATTTTTAAAAGAAAAGTGTGTAATCTGAGTGTGAGATATATGTCATCGGCTGGGAGCCCCGAGACTTTGAAAGGAAGGCCCCTCTGAGAGCACAGTGAGGAATCAACCGAGAGCACGTGGAGGACGGGCCAGAGGAGGCAGGACATGAGGGCTTCGCAGTCCCTGACCGGCCTTCTTCTGTGGGAACTGGCATATTCTACCATCAAAGAAGATTCTATGCTGTGAGGCCAGGATAATTCTCCAGGCTTTTCCATGCCTTGAGATGAAATGTCCTTTTACACTTCTCATGTCCTTTGCTCTCATTCCATGCTCACCAAGCAGTATTCTGGGTTGGTTTAATTTTCCAGAAAGGAGAATCTGAATAACAGATGTATATTTTTACCCCTGCCCACAATTGTCAATTAATAAGTTGGTGTGTTTATATCAGCCCCCTGTGAGTTTGGTACACATGAGTCAGTCCTGAGGGCTCTCATTGTCAGTAGAGTGACTGATGAAATATTGGATACACAGTTAAATTAGATTGGATACATACATAATGTTGGGGACATACTTATAGTAATTATTTATTCGTTATTTATCTGAAATTCCAACTTAGCTAGGTGTATTTTTATTTGCTAAATATGACACCCTTACCTCTGGGTATTGAAGGAATTGAGCTTCTGAACCTGCAAAGCTGATTCTAAACTACCCACAGCCTTAGGGTGTCCACTGAGGTCCCGATCAACCTCTAGCCCCCAATCCAATGATCCTTTAGTTTTGTCTGCTCTAATCTGTTCTCTTTGTGGAAGCAAGAGTGATCTCTCTAGAATGAAATCTCACTCTGGCTTTGTCTCCAGTGACTCCCCCACCCATTCCCCATCCCACCACTTGGCTGACCCCTCAGCATCCTTCAGGGTTCCATGTAGAGATCACCTTGCCTGGAGAGTTTGGTGTCACCCTCTGCGCCCCTGACATCCAAACTCATCCTGTCACACAATCTGCAGCGCTGTTTTATTTCTTTTTTATTTCTCTTCCACCAGAGCTGCAGCTTCCTGAGGGCAAGGACTTTGTCCTACCTGGGATCCAAGGTGGTGAGGTCAGAGACAGGAGTAGGGCAGTGAGGCCAGGCTGGGAGGAAAGGGAGGCCAGGAAGGTTCAGGAACCCAGTTAAAGAAGCAGCTGGGACTTTCCCCAAACATCACAGCATTGGGAGCAGGTAACAATGACACTTAATATTTGCATACTGAGGGGGTCTTTCCCTGCCCGGTTTCCGGGCATCCTTCCCCACCCTCGTCCTCCTTCAGTGGTAGTTTTCATCCCTTTGGACAGAAGGGCTTCGGGTCTCTGCAGCTCTCGCCACCTCCTGTGGTCTGGCTTGGGGTGGGGGCCAGGGGCGGCTGGTGCATACCACTCCCACCCAGGAGAGATGCAACCGCCAAAAGAGACCTGGGTGTTGGTGACCAGTGTTTGCTGCTCAGGAAAAGGTGGGGACCCCGGCACGAGACACTGAAGGGTGCGCCTTCCACTGCCCACTGTGGTGGCTGAACTGCCCTTCCCCGGCTCAGAGACCCTCCGTGGAGACAGGCAGAGGAGCCGGCTCTCTCCTCCTGGGTCTCAGGCTGAATCTTGGCCTCAGCCTAAGCCTTGCAGGAGCTTTGCTATCTCGAAGCTTCGAGTATTGTCTGTCCACCCCAAGTGGAGTTTCCGCCTTGCCCTTGGGGGGGTGACGGCATGCTTCACCCACTGGTCCTCACTGGGGTGTCTGGAGACCGGCCCACACGGTTTGAAACTTTATGCCCGCTTCAATGTTTTCTTTCCCATGGCATGCGTGAGTGCTGGGGAGGAATGCGGGGGTAGGAGGTATTAGATAGACAAAGCTCTCATCATCAAGGCGAAACAGGTTATTTCTACCTTGGGAGTGTAAAACAGGACTCAGTGTAGTCAAATACGAAGACAAACATTAGTTCCATTCATCAATCATTCAACAAAAACTTTCTGAGTCTCCACCATGCACCAGGCAGTAGGTCCCTCGGCAAGAAGGGAGACAGGTAATAAACACGTACATAATTCTCACACCTGGCATGCTGTGTATTATATGTGCTAAGAAAAAAGGCAGCCTAAGGGGGTGTAGTGTGCTGAATGGGGGTCCTAGGACACGCCCTCATCCTAATCCCTGAGATCTGTGAATGTGACCTTATTTGGAAAAAGGGTCTGTGCAGAGTGATTAAGCTAAGGATTTTGAGATAATGGGATCTTCCTGGATTATCCAGCTGGGCCCTAAACCCAATGACAAACGTCCTTAGAAGAGAAAGGCAGAGGAGATTGGACACACAGAGAAGAGGAGGCTTTGTGATCACAGAGGCAGAAATTGGAGTCATGTGGTCACTAGTCAAGGGTTGCTGGCAGCCAGCAGACGCGCTGGACAAGGCAGGAGGGACCCTCCCCTCCAGCCTTCAGAGGGAGCCCGGCCCTGCTGACACCTGCATTTCGGACTTCTGCCCTCCAGAGCTGTGAGAATACATTTTTCTTGGGTTTTAAGCCACCTAGTTTGTGGATATTTATTACGGCAGCCACAGGAAACTCGTACAGGAGGACAGAGTCATTGGGTTTTAAAGCATTTTCAAGATTCATTTTTGAGTCGTGACACTTTCTGTCATGAGTGGGGCAGTTTTTCTGCTGTTGACTTTAAAAATATATATGCACAACATGAGAGTTGCGAGTTAAGTTTTATTTGGGGCAAAATGAGTACTGCAGCCCGGGAGACAGCGTCTCAGATGGCTCTGAGAAACTGCTCCCAGGAGGCCAGGGGAGGGGCCGAGATATACTGGAGTTTTACGACAAAGGGCAGGTAGTGGGGAACTGTCAAAGGATTATTGTTAATTAAAGAAAACCAGACATCTCAAGTTAAGGAAGTTAGCGCTTCTCTATGTATGGGAAGATGCAAGAGTCTGGGCTCACCGAAATCATTCCTTGATTGATGTGCACCTTAGCTATCTGGAGCCTGTATTTTCACATCCTGAATTTCCTCAGCGCTCACCGCAGGGAGTGGCTGCAGTCTGATGGCTGCTAGATGGCAGGTATTCTTTTCAGCCCTGAGTTTCCTCAGGGCTCACCAGCTCACGTTGGAGGGCTGCAATCATTGGTGACTGTGACCTCCTTTGTTTATTGATATGGCAGGAAATATTCCATTTATAAATATTCCATTTATCACTGCTCTCTCAAGTTACTGGAAGTCATTCACTGCATGGCAGGCCTCCCCCTCATCCCTCACCCCTTTCATGAAATCAGAGACCTCCCTGTTCATCGCAGCACTATTTACAATAGCCAGGACATGGATGCAACCTCAATGTCCATTGATGGATGAATGGATAAAGAAGATGTGATACAAATATACAATGGAATACTACTCAGCCATAAAAAAGAATGAAATAACACCATTTGCAGTGACATGGATGGACCTAGAGATTATCATACTAAGTGAAGTAAGTCAGACAAAGACAAATATCATATGATATCACTTATATGTGGAATCTAAAAAAATGGCACAAATGAACTTATTTACAAAACAGAAATTAGAGTCACAGATGCAGAAAACAAACTTATGGTTACCAAGGGGGAAAGTGGTGGAGAGATAAATTGGGAGATTGGGGTTGACATATACACACTACTATATATAAAATAGATAACTAATAAGAACCTACTGTATAGCATTCTGAACTCTACTCAGTACTCTGTAATGACCTGTATGGGAAAAGAATCTAAAAAAGAGTGGATATATGCAGATGTATAACTGATTCACTCTGTACAGCAGAAAGTAACACAACACTGTAAATCAACTATACTCCAATAAAAATTAATTTTTAAAAAAAGAGAGAAAGAGACCCCCATTCCCAGGCTGGAGGCTCTCTCTGAGGTGGCACAGAGTGTTGAATGCCCCATGCACGACCTAGGTGGTTGAATGGCAGCAAGAGGCGTTTCACAAAGGCTCGTTGGGCAACCTCCGTGTGCGGGACCCTGTGCCAGGCACCGATGACCAGCGGGGGAGACGGTGAGATGGGCAGAGACCACGTCTGATCAGCTGAGACAGACAGCAAGCAAAGGAAGCAAATCAATACCTAATACAATACCAGGCAATGAGGCTGCAGGGGAGAAACAAAGTCCAGTGTATGTTGTCTTCTCCTGCAATGGGTCCTGCAGCGTGTTTCCCCAGCACGCCCCACCCCACTCCTCCAGACCCCAGGGAGTCACAAGGTGAGTTCTTCACCAAGTCCGTGCAGGCTCAGATCCTCCCTGGGTGTCTGGGCACCCCGGTTTGGGGGTGGGTGCGGTGGCCGGCACCCTCGACATCTTCCTATCCTCTGTTCCCGCCCCTGGGCTGTCCCAGCGTCCCAGTCCCCGCTCCCTGACTGAGGACACATAGCTGTCCTATCCGCAGAGGTACCCCAGAACGTTGGAAAGGGGCTGCTGGCTGATTGGCAAGGCCGAATCCCATGGGGTGGGGTGGGGAAGCAGCCTGACACCCCTCTAACCCACACCTCCCGCATCTGACTCCGGTCCAGGGTCTGAATACTGAGTCCTGGCCGGCGAGCCCATTCTTTGTGTGTGTGTGTGGGGGGGGGGATGGTACCTGGGATGGGGGGGTTATTGATCCTCTATTAACCGAGGGCAAGGAGGGTTTTGGAAAATGTTTCCTTTGGGTCCCAGAATCTGAATATTTCTTCCTAGGCCGTTGGGTTAGTCCATGGAGCACATAGTGAGGGTTTAACACTCCCCACCCGGACCCGGATTCTCACTGCGCCCTTAGGACGGGACAGAAGGCGTACTGTTCACTTTCGGCCACGAGGTGGCGACAGAGCGTCCACGTAAGCAAACACCGCCACCTCGTGGTCACGCTACGCCCATGACACCCTGGAAGAAAGGGCAAAGTGGCCGCAGAGGAAGGGAAACGGACCAGGGGCGCCGGGAGCAGAGCCTCCTAAGAAGTTCGTGCTGGGGTCAGCAGCCAGCTCCCTCTCAAGTCCGACCGCGGGGGAGCGTGGCCACTCCTCTCCCCGGCTGCACAGGTACAAGCCCGCCCAGGCCCAGGCATCCTCTCACACAGCCCCGCCGCTGCGATGCAGATGATGGGGACGTGGAGGATGGGATTTATACAGCGGTTTCCGTTTTCTTTTTACTTCCAAGTGGGACACACTGTTCCAGAGGACATTCGTCTTCCTAGTCAACTGGTTCCAAAGCAGAATTAAACTAAATATCTACAAGGCTGAACGTCAAAGACTGTTCGTAAATAGAGTTTATGTGGCCTAGTTAAATATTTTCAAAAATGTGCTAGGCAGAGGCAAATTTCAACGCAGCTAATAAAATTTAAGCATCAGGCTCCCTCAGTTGCAGGTACCTTCCTTCAAGGCCCCGTTGTGTTCACAAGGGCAGATGTCTTTATAAAAAGGGAAAAGGTAAGATATTTCAACTGCCGTTGGTTAAGACTGCTGTCTCTTTCCATCTCACCTGCCCTCCTGTCACACTTCCCCTTGTGTTGGGAGGCAGTGAAGTGGTCACTGGTATTTGGGAGGCTTGATTAAGGGGAAGACACATTGGGAGTACATTCCGTTTGGACTGAGTGGAATATATGTGCCTGGTCTGTAGTCACTTTTGAGGGTGGGGTCTTAGAACAATAGAAATTTATTCTCCTACGGTTTGGGGGCTAGAAGTCCGAGATCAAGATATTGGCAGGGCCGTGCTTTCTCTGAAGCCTCTGGGGGAGAACCTGTTCCATGCCTTTCTTTCGGCTTCTGGAGCGGCCAGCAGTCTTTGGCATTCCTTGGTTGTATATAGATACATCACTCCAGTTTCTGCCTGCATGGGCCCAGGGCTATCTTCCCTCTGTGTATCTGTATCTTCAAAGGATTCTCCTCTCTCTGTGTCTGTTTGTGTCTCTCTCTTCTTCTGTTTTTTTATTATATATATTATTTTATTGAAGTATAGTTGATATAAAATATTATGTAAGTTAAAGGTATACAATGTAGTGATTCACAATTTTTAAAGGTTATACTTCATTTATAGTTATTATAAAATATTGACTATCGTTCCCATGTTGTACAATATATTCTTGTGGCTTATATATTTTATATACAGTAGTTTGTACTTCCTAATCCTGTACCCCTATGTTGCCCCTCCCTCTTTCCCTCTCCCCACTGGTAACCACTAGTTTGTTCTCTACATCTGTGAGTCTGCTTCTTTTTTGTTATATTCTTTAGTCTGATGGGGCTTTTTGGTTCCACATATAAGTGATATCATACAGTATTTGTCTTTCTCTGTCTGACTTATTTCACTCAGCATAATGCCCTCCAAATCCATCCCTGTTGTTGCAAATGGCAAAATTTCATTCTTTTTTATGTCTGAGTAGTATTCCATTATATATATATATACACACACTCCAGATCTTTATCCATTTGTTTGTTGATGGACACTTAGTTTACTTCCATACCTTGGCAATTGTAAATAATGGTTCTATGTACATTGGGGTGCATGTATCTTTTTGAATTAGTGTTCTTGTTTTTTTCAGATACATACCCAGGAGTGGAATTGTTGGGTCATAGTTCTGTTTTCAGTTTGAGAATGTAGTCACTTCTGTGATAGGTAACTTATTGCTGGCCAACCCATGTAAGAATGGCTTCCAGAAATACCCTCTTACCACCTTCTGTGACAGTTTGCTGGTGGTGTGATATGAAGGTCCACGGCCAAAGGCAGTATAACAGCCAGAGCCAGAGGCCCGTCTATGGAAAATTCCTCCATCCTGCAGACGTGTAAAGCTGTAAGCAGAGGAATATAAAATGGTGCAGCCACTGTGGAAAACAGTATGGCAGTTCCTCAAAAATTAAAAATAGGATGGCCATATGAACCAGCAATTCCACTCCTGGGTACACATCCAAAATAATTAAAAGCAGGGTCTCAAAGACATATTTGTACACCCATTTTCATAGCAGCATTATTCACAATAGCCAAATGGCAGAAGCAACCCAAGTGTCCTTCAACAGATGAATGGATAAACAAATACAGTCCGTTCATACAATGGAATATGATTCAGCCTTAAAGAAGAAGAAAATTCTGGGGCTTCCCTGGTGGCGCAGTGGTTAAGAATCCGCCTGCCAATGCAGGGGGCACAGGTTCAAGCCCTGGTCCAGGAAGATCCCACATGCCGTGGAGCAGCTGAGCCCGTGTGCCACAACTACTGAGCCTGCGCTCTAGAGCCTGTGAGCCGCAACTACTGAGCCCACGTGCCACAACTACTGAAGCCCATGTGCCTAGAGCCCGTGCTCCACAACAAGAGAAGCCACCGCAATGAGAAGCCCGTGCAATGCAATGAAGAGAAGCCCCTGCTCGCTACAACTAGAGAAAGCCCGCGCGCAGCAACGAAGACCCAACACAGCCAAAAATAAATAAATAAATTAATAAATTAATTTTAAAAAAAGAAGAAAATTCTGACATATGCTACAACATGGATGAACCTTGAGGATATGATGCTGAGTGAAATAAACCAGTCACAAAAAGACAAATACTGTATAATTCCACTTATATGAGGGACCTAGAGAAATCAAATCTATAGAGACAGAAAGTAGATTGGTTGTCAGGGGCTGGGGAAGGGGGAATAGGGAGTTAGTGTTTAATGGATGTAGAGTTTCAGTTTGCAAGATGGACAGGTTCTGGAGATGGATGGTGGTGATGGTTGCACAAGAACGTGAATGTACTTAAGACTATCAAACTATGCACTAAAAAATGGTGAAGATGGTAAATTTTATGTGTTTTTCACCACAATGTTTTTAAAAAATTGTAAGCAGAAGATTTGGTTCTCATCGACAGTGAAAATGGAAGTTCTCTCCCATCAGGGATAGATGTGATAATGCAAAGTATAAAGGTATAAATGCAGCATACATTTTTGTTTTTGATGAAGTTCACACAAAATAGGATTTATCAGAGTTCTGTGCGGGGCCCAGCTCTGTAGCAGCACGTCAGATAGCCAGCACGTCTGGGGGCAAAGTGGCATATTTCATGCTCCCTAAACATATTTGACCAAATCTTACCTCAGGATCCTCAATCATAGGTTATGAAGCTGAAACAAAAAGTTCTTAACTAGCGATAACAAAAGCCACTTTAAAAAAAATAAATTTATTTATTTTATTTATTTATTTTTGGCTGCATTGGGTCTTCGTTGCTGTGCGCGGGCTTTCTCTAGTTGCGGTGAGCGGGGGCTACTCTTCGTTGCAGTGCCTGGGCTTCTCGTTGCGGTGGCTTCTCTTGTTGCGGAGCACGGGCTCTAGGCGTGTGGGCTTCAGTAGTTGTGGCTTGCGGGCTCTAGAGTGCAGGCTCAGTAGTTGTGGCGCACGGGCTTTGTTACTCCACAGCATGTGGGATCATCCCGGACCAGGGCTCGAACCCGTGTCCCCTGCATTGGGAGGCGGATTCTTAACTGCTGCGCCACCAGGGAAACCCCCCAAAGCTACATTTTGATAAACCATGCTAAAGAATTTCCATTCTCTCTGTAGAAAATATTACAACATCATTGTTGTAAGAGGAGGCGAGCAAAGAGTGTGGAGCCAAAAATATGTAGGGAAAAGGTACTGTAAAGAGAGGTCCAACAGTTAATTAACATACATATTTTTCTGGATTTTTACATTTTTCTTTCTTTTTTTCTTCTTTTTAAATTTCTTTTTCTTTTTTCTTTTTTACTTTTTTTCGGCTTGTTTTTGTTTTGTTTGTTTGGGGTTCTTTTTTATTTTTTTAAATGTTTGTCATATAGAATTTATCATTTGTTAGGATTTCTTCTCTCGTCCCACATAGCTATTTTCTTGGATACCTATTTTTTATTCTTAATTTTGTTTTCTTTGGCCTAAAGAACGACCCTAAAATTGTGTAAGCATCAAGTCCCCCAGATCTTGGAACTGTCCACAATTTTTTCATTGTTATGGTGGAGGCAATTGTCCTTCACAACTTTCTACATCCTAACTGAAATTGAAACTTCTCTTAGGGTCTTTTAAATGTCTGTAGCACCTACATTGGTGTCTCCCTTTCCTTCTCTTCCCTCCCCCTCCCTTCCAGCTCCCCTCCCCTCCTCTTCTCTCCTCCCCACTCTCCTCCCTTTTCCTCTCCCTTCAGCTGAAAATATTTTCCAACAGACTTTGTGATTGTTTTCTTTGATCAAAGGGTTATTTTTTTATTATTATTTTATTTTATTTTATTTTATTTTTGGCTGTGTTGGGTCCTCGTTGCTGCACGCAGGCTTTCTCTAGTTGTGGCGAGCGGGGGCTACTCTTTGTTGCGGTGCACGGGCTTCTCATTGCGGTGGCTTCTCTTGTTGTGGAGCACGGACTCTAGGCGCGCGGGCTTCAGTAGTTGTGGCGTGTGGGCTCAGTAGCTGTGGCTCGTGGGCTCTAGAGCGCAGGCTCAGTAGTTGTGGCACATGGGCTTAGTTGCTCCGTGGCATGTGGGATCTTCCCGGACCAGGGCTTGAACCCATGTCCCCACTAATAAATAGTTGTACATACTTTTACTGGTTACCCTAGAGATTATAATATGAACCCTTGATCTATTAAAGTCAAACATAAATTAATACTTTTATCACTTCCATGACACAAAGACACATTGAGACAGACCCCTCTTGTCTTTTGTGTTGTTATCATGTCATGTATACATATGTGTATATGTATTAAATCAATTTCATTGAGGTATAATTTACCTGCAGTAAAATACATCCAGTTGAAGTGTACAGTTCCATGAGTTTACAAATACATGAATGTAGTCACCACCTCAATCATGACACAGGATATTTTACCCAAAGGATTTGCTAGTTCCCTTTGCAGTTAGTCACTTCACCAGTCGGGGCCGAGAAAACAGACGTGGGTCCAGGGGCTCTGGGGGGTGACTGAGGAGGCATTTGAGCCCAGGGCTTACTCAGACATGCAAGGATGGCCTGGAAACTGCCCTCGCCTCGAGACCACCTACAGGAGGAAATTTCTCCACAAGGAAGGTAGAGGGCGTCCTGGACAGTCAAAGGGGGAAAAAGACAAATGAGCCCAAACTGGACTCATCCGTCTCCCTCCAAGCCCCCTGCTCTAGGATTCCCTTTCCCAGGAATGGCAGCCCCAGAAATGTGGGCATCACCCTGGATTCCCCGCTCTCCCTGGCCCCTCACTTCCCACAGCCTCATGGTCTGCTCTACCTCCTAACAGCATCGGGAATCCACACCTTCCCACCCCTTCCATCACCCCAGCTCATGTGGCCTCTCAACTTTACCACTGTGACAGCTTCCTAAAGGGGGTCCCACATCCATTTATATATTTTCCTTTCAGGAGGATGAGTAATGGGATACACGTGGTTCAAAATCTAAAAGACACCAAAGCCCTTTGGTATAAAGACCTCCCTCCAACTCCTTTCCCCAGACACGGGAATCATCATTTCTCTGGAGGTGTTATCAGTTTCTTATTTCTCTTTCTGGAGATAATCTACATAGTTATAAGCAAAATTGTATAGATATTGTTCATCCCCCTTAAAAAAGTGAACTAACCCACAAAGGAGTTTTTTAATTCTATGTTCCCTCTAATAAATGGCTGCACATGCTTTTGCTGGCTTCTTAGAGATTATAATATGGATTCTTGTTTTGAAGTCAACTCTAGGGAATTCCCTGGTGGTCCAGTGGTTAGGATTCTGTGCTTCCACTACAGGGAACACGGGTTCGATCCCTGGTCGGGAAACTAAGATCCCGCAAGCCATACAGTGGGGCCAAGAAAAAAAAAAAGTCAACTCTAAATGAATTGAAGACAAATGATAGCTTACTCTATACTCCGTTCCATACCCGCCTTTTTCACGTGACGATATGTCATGGAAATTAGTCCGTATCAATTCACATGGCACTTCCTCATTTCTTTGAACAGATGCACAGTGTTCCACTGTATGGTTGGACCATGATTTATTTAACCAGCCCTCTTTGAGGGATACTTAGGTTGTTTCCAACCTTTTGCAAATACAAGGTGGCAATGAATCACTGTTGTGTGTCACTTAACACATGGGCAGATATCTGTAAGATATTGTTGGCTCAAAGGGCATGTTCATCTGTGATTTTGTTAGAGGGCACCAAAGGTTCTCCCATTGGGGCCACAACCCTATATGATCTCTCCTTCCCCACCCCCCACGAGGCCAGGCTGTGTGAGGGTCACCGGGGCCTGTGGAGCCTCAGGCCATCCTCCAGCCCTGACCCCCTTGGGCACCTCCACCTCCCCGTTTCCCTGCCTTCGCAGGGCTTGGTGCCTGCCTTGCCGCCCCGCAGAAGCCAGGGGGCGCTTCTCGCTCAATGAGCCTTGGCTGCTCATTGCTGGGGTTGAGGGAGGCGGGGACCCCAAAGCCTTTAACAGAGATTCTGGGGGTCCTGCTCCCCTAGACTCTCCAAACCACATCCATTTTGCCCCCTAGCCACCCCCCCGCCCCCAATTCCTAGCCCTGCGGCTCCAGGGGCCCCCCAGAGCCTCCGAGCTTTTGCCCCCGCCCTCCTCTTCTTCTCAGGGCGACCTCTGAGAACAGGTGTCCGTCTCCCACTTTGGAGAGGCCCCTGTACACGGCACACGTGGTGCCCACCACCCCGAAGCCCCCACCCCCGCCTGCTTGCTTGTAGTTGGTGGGGTCTCTTTGGCCCGTTTCCCGGCGCCTTTCACAGACAGACAGAGGGCGGCTAATGAATGAGATCGTCAGGGAGCGAAAGCAGAGCCGCGCCGGGAGTCCCGCGCGCTCCCGCCCTGCGCGGCCCCCTGCGGGCGCGGCCACCAGGGGGCGCCGTGCCCTCCCCACTCCGCAAGGACCCCGCCCGGGTCCCCGCGGGAAAGGGATGAATGACCCGAATAATTCAGCATTTCCGGCCTCAGGACTAGCCAGGGCTACGGCCCCACCTGAGGCTTGGAAGAGGGAGAGAGAGATGGGGAGGGAGAAGAGGTGGGCGAGAAAGGGGGGAAGGGGGGAGTGGGGAGGAGGAGGGGGAGAAGGGGGAGGGGAAGAGGGAGGGAAGGGGCTCTGCGGTCCTGGATGCTACCGCCAGCATTCCGGGCTCCGTCCTTCCTGACCCCTCGCGGTCTGCCCAGCGCAGGGATGCCACCTCGGTACCCAGGACTGGGGGTGTGGGGGTGTGGGGAGGAGAGCGGGCCACGGAGCCGGGACTGAATCCCCGATCCTTGGGGCAGGGCTTACCTTCGGATTAAAAAGCCTTTGGGCAGAGGTCCCCTAAAATTCAGCCAAGCTATGGACAAGCTTACGCCTCGGTTTCCACGGCTGTAAAACAGGGATACATAGCGGCAGCTATTTACACGGGAAGTCCTCCGTGTGGATGCAGGGTCCCATTTGGGATGGGTCTTCCGAGAAGATCGGATCACACTGAGGGCTGGTCCTCCCGATGGGTAGAGGTGTTCTCTCCCTGCGGCAGGGTCTCACATCCGTTCGCTAATGGCCGGGAAGTCCATGCAGCTCAGGTAGGACTGACCGGGGCTTCCGCACCCCAAGTCACAGCCCCCCACCCCAGCCCTGGGCCCTCACCATGCACCAGCCCCTTGGGGTGGGGAGGGACAGGCCCATTATTTTGTTTGCCCATCCATCCATTGAAAAATATTTACTTGCTAGATGCAGGGGAAGCAGGGGAGACCTTCACGGGTTGTGTTCAGACAATGGCATAAATGGTTATTAGATGACAATTATGATCAATGTCAGAGGGGAGGATCACTGAGGGCTGTGAGAGTCTGTCCCTGGCGAAGCCAGGCCTCCTCGGAAGGTGCATGTGGGTTGAAACTAGAATGAAGAAGGAACGAACCTGGTGACGAATTGAGGGAACCACCTTTCAGGCAGAGGGAACAGCTTTCTGGGAGACCCTGAAGCCAGCAAATCCCCTCTGGGAGGAAGAGGAGAAGGACACTGGGATTCTGGTGCAGCTGCATTGGGGGCGCTCACTTGCTTAGCCCTGGAGGGAAGGGGCCTCTCCCTGAGCTCTCCCGCAGCCCCGAGGTCCCTTCCTGCTCCATTCAGCGCGTGCCTGGCCTGGTTGGCCTCGGTGGTGGAGGACATTGCTGCCCGTCTCTTCACCTGCACCACGAGCTGTTTGCTGCTGGGCTCTGGTTCCAAAGCCTTTGTTCAACAAACACTAAGACTACACTCTACCCGCCGGCTTTTTTTTTTTTTTTTTTTTAATGGTGCTAAAATATACATGACATACCATTTGCCGTTTTCACCATTTTTAGGTGTACAGTTCAGTGTATCAATTCCATTTGCATTGTTGTGCAACCATCACCACCATCGATCCCCATAGCTCTTTTCATCTTGTAAAACTGCAACTCTGTCCTCATTAAACCCTAACTCCCATCCCCCCTCGCCCCCAGCCCCTGGCACCCACCATTCTACTTCCGTTTCTATGAATTTGACCATTCTAGGTCCCTCATAGAAATGAGATTTGTCCTCTTGTGTCCGTCTTGTTCCACGTAGCATAAGGTCCGCACGGTTCATCCATGTTGCAGCATGTGTCAGAACTTCCTTGCTTTTTAAGGCTGAAAGATAATCCATGGTATGGACAGATCACACTTTGTTTATCCACCATCTCTCGATGGACACGGGCTGCTTGCCTTTTGGCTGCTGTGACCCCGCTGGCTTTTCTTGCTTCTGGTTCAACACCTTGGGCCAAGCACACACCCCATGAGCAGTTGATATTTTGCAAACTTGTAGCATGTAGGGATGGTAGACCCCTCTTGAACAGCTCTCTCACTTTTGCATCTTGGGAAACTGAGGCCCAGAGGAAGAAGAGGACTTCCTCAAAGTCACAGCGAAGGCTTGAGGAGCTCCAAGTCGGCTCGGAGGACTTAAATAGGCGTAAGGCCCTTGGACCCAAGCCTGTGCCTGGAGGTCCCCTCCAGTACCTGTTTCACTCTAGCCATCTCACCCTTTCCCGAGAAATGACCTCAGAAAGCTGCCAGGTAGTCAGACCCTTGGCCCTGGGTGCCGAGCACTGTGTGGGCATTTGTCCCCAAGCCAAATGCTGACCTCCACCCCCAGCCTCGGAGACGGAGGTCAGAGCTGGGGGTTGCTCCTGCCTGGCCTGTGCACCTTCACTCCCCAGGACAGCCCTGCCATGGGTTTTGTGATCGCTTTTACAGACGGGCAGATGGGCCCAAAGTAGAGAAATGACTTGCCTAGGATGGCAGAGCCCCACACAAGCCCTAACTTCAAACCCATCATCGGTCCATCTGTCCGACCCCACTGGTAGAGGAAGCCAGTGGCCTCAGTACCCCGCCTCCTCCCATGTGCAGAGGCCTCCTGAGACGGAGTCAGAGACCCAGGGTGGGGCTCCAGGTCTGGCCCGACTTTGGCCTGGAAGCCTGGACTCCCGCTGGAGAGGTCTCCAGGGCTGATATGGCTGAGGTGGCCTTGGTCTCCCCCTGCCCTCCCCAGAGGATGCTCCCAGCCCTGCAGTGGCCCGCCGCTCACTCCACCCGGGCCTGCAGAGGACGGGCACCCTCACCTCCTCACGTGGCTGGGCGCGCACGGAGCAGGGTTTGCAGGCCGAGCTGCAGAGGGCCACCCGGGGTGGAGGGCATCTGTGGGTATGCTCCCACTGAACTTTCTGTGAAGGCCCCCGCCCTTCTCTTTCTCCCTCCCCGGTGTGGGTGGGATGGTAGCACCAGCTCCAGCTGCTGCTGTGGCGGGGTGCTTCCTCTTTGCCTGGCTTGCTCTGCGGTGGCCCTGGGCCCTCTGGCCACCCAATGGCCTGCCTCCGTGACTTCCTCGAGGCCAGGTCTCCACATCCCACACCTGCGGCAGCCTTTGCTGCTTTAGAAGGTTTATCTGCCAGAGGGGCTTTGAGGGCGAGTGGGACCCTTATCTCCCCGCCAGGGGCCTGTCCTACAGTTGGGGCTTTGTAATCTGACATTGTGATTTTTTTTTACCCTTGTTTTTCCCCCCAGGGAGGGAAGATTTGCTGAATCATCCAGGGGAGGTGGTTGGAGGGGGCCATGGGGTGAGGCAGCTGGAGGGCAGTGATAAGTCTGAGGCTGGGCTGAGGGGCGCAGGGAGCTGGGCAGGGAGGAAACCCCGAGCTGCGACGGTTTCCAGCTAAGATTGTTGGCTTCTGCAGAGCTGCCCTGGGGATGCTCGCTCAGCTAAGGGGCCTGAACCTTGCTCCCAGAGGAGGGCCGGCCGCAGGTGGGCATCCTTGAGCCAGCAGGGACTGGCCAGCTGGGACCGGGAGAGCCGACAGCAAGCCCTGGTGAATGTGACCGGGCACCGAGAGCCCCAGGATGGCTCCTGTGACCCCTCTAGGTCACCTTGCTCTACACTTTGGCCTCTGTGGCCCCAACAGGGCACTGGCTGGCGCCAAAGCCCCCAGCAGGTTGGGAATGGAGCTGGGAGCAGATGGAGGCCTTATGTCTCCCCAGGGCCTTTGCACCTGCCATTCCTCGGCTTGGGGCAACCCTCTCCACTTTTGACAGATCAAATTCTTTTCATCATGGGACTTCCCCGGCGGTCCAGTGGTTAAGACTCCGTGCTCCCAGTGCAGGGGGCAGGGGTTCGATCTCTGGTTGGGAAACTAAGATCCCATATGCCCTGTGGCCTAAAAAAAAAAAAAAAAAAAATTCTTTTCATCTTTTAGATGTCTCCTTCCTCCAGGAAGACTTCCCTGACCCAGGGTTGGGCTTGGTGGCCTCTCAGCCTCCTAGAGTCCCCTAGATGTCCCCTTTTTGGGTCTTGCTGCATCAGGGCCCAGCCCTGAGTGGATGCCCAGGTTGTTGTACAGAACCTTGAGGTTCTCTCCTCGGAAACACTGAGAGGAGTTGCCTTCTATTGGGACTAAAATCCTGGGGCCTGCAAGGTGGGAAGGAATCCCCAGAGGGGATGGGCTGGCCCCTGGGCCACTCTCTGCTGCAGAGTGGACCCCCTGGCAGGGGGAGGTGGGCCCCACCTGGGCCCTGGATGCCACAGCCTCTGCTTCCTTGGCCCTCACTCTCCCTGCAGGCTGGCCTGACCTCTAGGAGCGGGTCTCCCAGCCTCTGCTGGAGTTGGTGGTCTGGTGGAGACTGACGTCCCATCAGCTTTGCAGGGCAGGGCGTGGGCCACATACAGAGACAGGGTGGTGCTGGGTTCAGTGGGAGGCCCAGGGCAGAGGCTGGGCTGGACGAGCTGAAGGCTTCCCCAGAACGCTCTCTGCCCCCCTGATTTCTCATTCCCCCCGGAGTCCGGTGGGCGACCGCAGCCCCGGGGAAGAGGGGTGATTGACGCCCCTGAGTCAGGGGCCACATCCCCTGCTGCTCCCAAAAGGGACTTCTGGGGCAGGAAGAGCTGGCCGCGGTGGTCGCTTCTCTCCCTTCCTGCTGCCCGACTGAGCCCAGAGATAAGTCCTCGCTGGGCTGAGGGAGGCTCGGGGGGGGGGGGGTGCAGTTCTTCCCCAGAAATCATGTCAGGGTTCCTCACGTGGAGGAAAGAGCCTGAGGACCACGATAACCCCTTTATTTTTAAGAGATCCGAGAGGAAGTCCCAAGTCACCCTTTGCAGAAATAGCTCTGAACTTCAGCCTGGCGTCTGTGGCTCCAGCTGTCAGCAGGGACAGCCCACGAGGGTGGCCTGGGTCAGTTCATCACGTGGTGGCCGGGAGGGTGCTGGACCCGGGGATCCAGCCCGGGGCCTGTGCTCCACGGTCAGAGCCACTGGCTAAGGTGATAACAACAGCTACGTTTATTTGTGCGTAACGTGGACAAAGGGCAGAGGCTCAGAGTCCAGGTGTGACCAGGCGCAAGCAGCAGAGGTCTAAGCTGCAGAAGTGTGTCAGGCACCCCTCTTCTGTCTTCCCGAATTTCAAACCGTGCTCCACAACTGGACACTGGTCTGAAGCCACGTGCGCGGCCGCCCCATGAATGTGCGAGCTCCAGCGTCTGTCTCCGACAGTTGTCACCTGCACCCTCCATTCCCTTGTTCAAGAGTCCACGAGGGGGCTTCCCTGGTGGCGCAGTGGTTGAGAATCTGCCTGCCAATGCAGGGGACACGGGTTCGAGCCCTGATCTGGGAAGATCCCACATGCCGCGGAGCAACTAAGCCCGTGAGCCACAACTACTGAGCCTGCGTGTCTGGAGCCTGTGCTCCGCAACAAGAGAGGCCGTGATAGTGAGAGGCCCGCGCACCGCGATGAAGAGTGGCCCCCGCTCGCCGCAACTGGAGAAAGCCCTCGCACAGAAACGAAGACCCAACACAGCCAAAAATAAATAAATTTAAAAAAAATAAATAAATAAACAGGAGCTGTTGTTAAAAAAAAAAAAAAAAACGAGCACGAGGGGAAGGGGAGAAGGGATAAATTAGGAGTATGGGATTAACAGATACACATTACTATGTGTAAAATAGATAAACAACACAGACTTACCACATCGCCCAGGGAACTATGTTCAATATCTTGTAATAACCTATAAAGGAAAAGAATCTGAAAAATTCTATGTACATACAGCCGAATCACTTTGCTGTACACCTTTGCAGCTCGTAGATGTGGATACCGGGTTTTAACTTACTTTTCTTTCATAAAATACTTTGTTTTCCTAAAAAAAAAAAATTGTGTATACCTGAAACTAACACAATATTGTAAATCAACTATACTTCAATAAAAGAGAGAGAGAAAGAGAGAGTAGATCTTAAAAGTTCTCATCACAAGAAAAAAAATGTTTTACTATGTGTGGTGATGGATGTTAATTTCACGTATTGTGGTGACCATTTCACCATATATACAAACATCGAATCATGATGGGCTACACGTACAACTTACAGAATGTTATATGTCAACTCGATCTCAATATTAATTAATCCATTAATTAAAATGCAAAAGACTGCAGGAAAAAAAAAAAGAAAAAGTATAAAAAGAGTCGACGGAAGGAAATCTTGAGACCTGGTGGGTGCAGGCTGAATCTTGAGATTTCTGAAGACCACGGGTTTCATTGTACAGATGAGAGAAACTGAAGACCAGAAGGAAGTGCCTGAAAGACTCCCGGCCAGGCAGGGGCCAGAGCGACATCCCAGCCTTCCGGCACCCCATCTGGGCTCTCTCCTTCCTCGCCTCTCCCAAGGCCGGCTCCAGGGTGAGGCCGCCCCAGTACCATGCGCTGCGATCCCCACGCCGACACCCCGCCCCCTTCCCTGCGTCCATTCCTGCTGGCTTTGTCTGTTTTTCCTCTGTGTCCCCATGAGCACGGGCTCTGTGAGCTTCTCCCACTGCCCTATCCTCAGCCACTTAGAAAGGAGCCTCGCTCATGGCAGGTGCTTGGTAAATAGGAGTTGATGAATGAACGCTCTCTGACCCATTAGGGCAGCCTTTGTGCCTCTGGAAGGTCCTGGACCCGGGCTGTCATATGGGAGTCTGGGGGACTCGGCTGTCGGCTCTGCAGACACTGGCAGGCCTGGCCCTATGCCTGTGCCCCAGGATGGGCAGAGGCGAGGCGTGGTGCTCCTGGGCTGGAAGGCCCGGCCAAGCATTCCTGGCCCTCCAGGGACCCTTGCCCTCTCTCCTTCTCTCCCTCTTAAAGTAAACAAATCACTTTTCTTCCCCCAGACCCCCAACCCTCCCACATTCTTATCATAGAAATCATGGAAAAGTCAGGAAAAGTCTAGAAAAGGGAATGATAAAAATCCACCGTGATGCTGCCCCCCAAGATAGCCCTGCAGACCTGGGGGTGTGCCCCTCCCTCTGATGGCCATCGCCGAGGGCGGGGGCCTGGGTGCATGGCTCTGGGCCGGGGACCAGCACCACGTCTGGAGCGGCTGCCCAGGCACAGGCTCTTTGTGCGGGAGCTCTAGACCCGGGGGGCGGGGGCAGGGTCCCAGGCCTCAGCCTCTCATCCCTCCTCCTTCCGTCTTCCCGCTCCTGGCCTCCTGGGTCCTCATCCTCCAGATCCTCATCTACACTCACTCTGAGACTCAGTTTCCTCATTCGTAAGGCAGGGATGACCATGACCCGACTCCCTGAGGGGTTGGTCCCTAATGTGAACGGAGACTGGCTTTCACCCCGAGACCACAGGGGCTGCGAGAGGAAAGGCTGGAGTGGGAAAGAACGGTGGAGGGGTGCCCTCCTGCTCCCTTGTGCCTTCTGGGGCATGGAACTTTCCAGAAAAGGGGACTTTTTCTTTAAGCCTTGCTGAAGAGCAGGGCAGCATCAGGCCCCTTCTGTGGCCTGGAAGGCTGTGCCCAGGGAGAAATGGAGGCTCCCTCCCGCGCCTCCGTGGTACCGATTCCCAGCTGCATCTGCCCGTGTGGCTGGGATGCCGAGGTCCCGCCGGGACCCCCAGAGGCCTCTTTTCCCTGGCTCTTGTCATTTGGGTGAAGTGGTTGGAAGGCTCCCTCCCTCTCTTTCTCTCTCATTCTCCCTCTCTCTGCTTCTCCCT
Source organism: Balaenoptera physalus (assembly GCF_965194825.1). Taxonomy (NCBI): domain Eukaryota; kingdom Metazoa; phylum Chordata; class Mammalia; order Artiodactyla; family Balaenopteridae; genus Balaenoptera; species Balaenoptera physalus. The sequence continues at coordinate 3,798,300 of NC_138886.1, forward strand.
TTCTCCCGCTCTCTGGGCCGCCAGGCCCCTGATAACATGAGGAAGGCACTATCGGCCTGGGAGCAACCTCCCGCCAAAGCCCGCTGGCCTGCTCCATGCTGACGGTTGGCAGGCGGCACCGTCTGATAAACTTATCAGGCCGAACCTGAGCATGGGCCGCTCAGCACAAGCCTCTGTCTCAGATTTCCCTCCTCCTGCCTTCCTGCAGCCCCCCGGCCCCCGCCATTGGAAACCCAGGCCCTGCCCAATCCCAGCTGGACCCCAGGGAGGTGGGAGGGAACAGCCCTCCACCAAGACCAGGAGGAAGAGCTGGGTGTCCCGTGTCTGGCCCACTGCTCCCAAGCCAGGGGCTCCACCTTAGGGGTCCCACCCCACCTGCCACGAAGGAGCCAGGGGCCCTGATGGGCTTGCACATCCTTCTCAGAATTACTGGGGACCTCCTAGGTGCTGGGTCCTAAGCTGAGTGTTAGGACTGGACGCAGTGTCTGCCGGGAGGTGGCTCTCGGAGTTGGGGGTGGGGTTCAAGAGAGCCAGCACTGAGGAAGGAGAAAGGACACTGACCCCAGGAGCTGTGGAGGGCCAGCAGCTTGGAGGGAGGAGTGGAGAGGCAAACCTCAAAGCGGGGAAATAATATTCGTGCAGAAGGAGTCTTTTTGTAATGCCAGTGATAGTGTTATCATGCGTGCCCATGACAGAAAAATACAACATACACACTGAAAAGGAAGGAGAAGAAAATACGCAGCCGCCTTTGTGCAGCCCTTGTTGATATGCTGTTCTTTATCCTTGCAAGCTTCCTTCTGTGCGTGTAATTAACAAAATGGAATCATATGGTGTATACTGATTTTAAACCACTTTTTCACTTAAGATATCATGAGCAGCTTCCTATGTTGATGCATTTATTCTGCAAAATCTATTTTCTGTTCAATTTTTTTTAGTAAAAAATACACACACACACACACAAATCCAAGTCTCTTTTATAGATAGCATTGAGGGTGAAATCAACCCTCTTTCCCAGCCCCCAGAAGCAACTGCTATCAATGGTGTGATGGACCTTCTTCGGATTTGTTTCTCTAAGCATCTACAAATGTACGTTGTGCTGTTTTTACAGAACCAGCACGCAATCGTGAAGCAAGCGTTTCTCACTCCACACCAGCACCCAGGCCCCTTCTGGGTCAGTCCTTGTAAAGCACACTGGCTCCAGGGACTTCCCTGGTGGCGCAGTGGTTAAGAATCCGCCTGCCAATGCAGGGGACACGGGTTCGAGTCCTGGTCTGGGAAGATCCCACATGCCGTGGAGCAACTAAGCCCGTGAGCCATAAGTACTGAGCCCGCGTGCTGCAGCTACTGAAGCCCGCGCGCCGCAGCTACTGAAGCCCGCACGCCTAGAGCCCGTGCTCTGCAACAAGAGAAGCCACTGCAGTGAGAAGCCCACACACCTCAACAAAGAGTAGCCCCTGCTCGCTGCAACTAGAGAAAGCCTGCGCGCAGCAACGAAGACCCAATGCAGCCAAAAAAAAAAAAAAAGGTAAAGCACACTGGCTCCTTTCAGTGGCTGCTTGGATGACCATTGTCTGGGTGTACCATTGGTCACATAGCTAATCTCCTCTCCTGGGAGGTTAGGACGGTCCCAATTTGTTTTTTCCATTTCCAACAGGTTTCAGAAGATGATCTTGTAGCTAATCTGTGGCCCATTCATGACTACTTTTCTTTCACACAAATTCCTAGGAGTGGAATGGAGGGTCAGGGGGTGAGCACGTGTTGAAACATCTATGCACTTGTGGGACTTCCCTGGTGGTCCAGGGGTTAAGACTCCTTGCTTCCAATGCAGGGGGCGCAGGTTCAATCCCTGGTCGGGGAACTAAGATCGCACATGCTGCACGGCCAAGAAAAAAGAAAAAAGAAAAGAAAAATCTATGCAGTTGAGCTGGGTTTCAGGGGTTCAGGGGAGGGAAGAGGGGATTTTAGAGGAGGGAACACCGTGGGCAAAGGGTGGGAAATGGCATTGGGAATTCCCTAACGGCCTTTTGGGGAATAACAGGAAAGACTTGGTTTCCTGTCCAGAATCCCAGGGAAGTAGGACGGTGCGGCCGTGATGGTCTCCTGTGCGTCCTCCCTCCATCCCGGGGGGCTCCCCTCTCTCACCAGCCTCAGCAGGGAGCCAGGAGGAGCTCAGGGAAGCTGGTACCGCTACCATCCGCAATATGCTGACTCAGAACCTGACTTGGAACCGCCTCTAGCCCCCAGTGCTCCCGCTGGGCTCCCCAGACCACACCGTGTATCCACCATGGATTGTCTTTCTGAAGCTCAGCTCCCTTGTCTCTCGGGCTCCTCCCTTGGTCCAAAACAATCAATGGCTCGGGTGCCTTGGGAAGATTCTTCTGGGTCTTGGGTCTCTCCTGCTGTCCCTGGCCTGTGCCAGGCTCTGCCCCAAGGTGTGTGGCCCTCCCAGCTTTGGATGCTTCTGGCCGGCCCAGACTCTTCATCATTCTCTGGTCGTGTCTCTTCTATCCCCTGTCCTCCACCCTCACCCTTTTATTCGTCCTGCTCCTTCCCTCTGGAGTAGCCTGTGCCAGCCTGAGGGGGAGCCCGTCCAGGGCTGGGAAGGTTAGGTCATGGCCAGGGGCTGGACTTGATTCTGCAGGTGATGGACGGAGGCACACTTGGTGAACTTTCAGAACAGGTCCTATTCTTCTAGATGATCCAGAGCCCTACATCTTTCCACTCTCCCCACTGCCCCAGCGCCCAGGCTCTGCCACCTCCATTCCCCCATCCACGCCTTCCGGGCCAGTGCAGTCAGCTCTGGGCGGTCACGCTTGGGGACGGGCCTGGAGATGTTGCCTGAAGGTGACACCACTGGTGGGACATTTCATCAGAAAATGAATTCTGGTGTTGGTTTCTGTGCCTTAAGGTGACTGGTTTGTTTTCATATTAAAATCCTGGTTTCGTTACTCACCGTGGGGCATATCGATCCCACGGGTGGAGTTACCGGTGCCATCCTGAAGCTTCACTTTCTCCACCCGCACCCCCCCAGCCCTCAGCTGCTGGGTCGGCGCCGCAGGCCGGCGGCCTCTCATCTCCCCGTACAACCTCGGAGGCCACCACTGGCTCCGCGTTCTGTGTAAGCAGAGTCCCCTGGAGGTGTGCAGTCAACCCCACAGTTCTGGCAGAGAGGTCCCTAGGCTGGGCGGTCAGAAAACCTGGATTCTCTATGACGTCGCTGCCGACCGCCCGTGTGACTGGGGCCACCGCTCACCCCTCCCTGGGCCCGTGGCTTCCCTTTGCTGCACGAGGCTTCACGGGGCTGGACGGGGCCTCCCGGTTCACAGGCTGGGACTCGGATGCCGGGAATCTCAGACGGGGGGTGGGGAGTGGAAGTGGAGGGGAAAGCTGAGGACGGTGACTGCACTCCCTCCGGTCACAGACAGCAGCTGGGGGCCCCGCCGCACCCACTGAGTTGGGCCCCCGACCCCAGCACGATGAGCGCAGCCCTCGCATCCCGCAGGAGACGGGACTTTGACGGGACCTCTGCTCCCACTGGCAGGATCGTTGCCGGTGGCCTGTGGGCTGGCGCCAACCTGCAGGCCTTCTCCAGGGCCACCGCTCTGTGTGCACAGGGGAGCCCATCCTTCCTGTGACCGCCCTGCGGTTCCTGCAGCTGAGGGGTGGGCGTGGGGAAGGGACAGCGGCCTGGATCTCCCCCTCCACGCGGTGACGACTCTCCCCGGGGAAGCAGGTTTCGCCCCCCACCCCCCACACCTGCCCACCCACTGGCCCCCTTTCTCTGCAATGTGTGTACAAATGGGGGTCCAGCCCCCCTGCTCTGAGGCTGCAGGGCCCTCCCACCGTTGTGGGCACACAGTGGAGGGGTCGACACACTAAATCCTGAGCTCCCAACCTCAGCAGATGAAGAAAGACACATTGTCTGGCCACACTTCCTTGCCCCGCCCTGCCGCAGAAGTGGCTGAAATCCTGATATTGGTGTGGTTTTGTTTAGCAAACAAGGAGCATGCAAAGTAGTTCCTCCGTGCGTGTGTGTGTGTGTGTGTGTGTGTGTGTGTGTGTGTGTGTGTGTCCGTCCGTCCGTCCTCTGGGAAGTTCAGGCTCACTCCGCGTTCAGAAGCCCAGGAGAGCCTGGCCCTGCTGTGTGGCTTTGGGCAAGTCCCTTCCCCTCTCTGGGCTACACGGTCCTCACGGGAAAGAGGAGGAGGGGGGAGCAGGTGTTCTCCAAGGCTCTGGTGGCTCTGGTGGGTTGGCTGCCAGAGGCTGTCTTCCTTTGACCTCAAGAGTGAGGCCTGCAGGACAGGATCTGAAAGCCTGCTGAGGAGACCAGACCACCCTCGTATGCAAATCCCGAACCTCCACCCCACCCTCTGCACACCTGACAGGTCTGTGTAGGGGAATTCTTGCTAAAGTAAACAGGAAGAGCCTTTGCAATGAACTATACCATGGGGTCCTGCACAGCCAAATGCAGAGCCTGGGAGTCAAGGGATTTACCATTCCTTAAGGAGCCTCAGAATCCTCTAGATTCACAGCGGAAGAGAGGAAACACCTGCAGGTGTCATTGGGAGGAAGGGTAGACAGAGACTCAAAGAAGAAGAAGACTTGGATCAGATATCCTGATCCCAGCTCTGCCCTTGCTTGCTGGGTGACCTTGGGCAAGATGGCCAACCTCCCTGAGCCTCAGTCGACCGCTCTGTAAAATGGGATAATGACAGCTCCTTTGCAGACGGCTATGTGGGTTAGAGACGATGTATGGAAACCCTGAGCCCAGCTTGTTACCCGGAAGGGACTCATTCAGAAGTGTTCATTGTGGTGGGCCAGGTACGGGCTTAGTGCTGAAGACTAGAGCCCAGAGGGAATTCTTTCTAGCAGAGCGGAAACTTACCCACAGATAACTGCCAGTCCAGGTTCAGTGGGTCCTGAGCTGTAAGCAAGGAGCCTGAAGAGCTCAGTGTTTAGAAGCAGGAGAAGACCTCTGGCTGGAATGACCAAGGGAGGCTTCCTGGAGGAGGCGGCATTTGAGCAGGCCTATAGGATGGGCAGGATTTCAAGAGGGCACATTCATGGCCTACCAACACTTACCCTGTGTTAGGCCCTCCTCAGTGCCGTATACTCATGGCCTCAGGGGATCCTCCCAGCAACCCACAGGAAAGGATTGCTACGTTTACCATTTTACAGAGGAGGGGGCTCAGCCTGGAGTCACCCTGCTAGTGAGGGGCAGCACCAGGCTTAACTTAATCACACCTGCAAGTCCCTTCTGCCGTATAACATTCACAGGTTCCAGGGATTAGGATGTGGATATCATCTTTAGCGGCCATTATTCTGCCTACCCTGGTGATTCCATTAAGGACCTTGAGATGGGAAGGTTGCCCTGGATGACCCAGGTGGGCCCGATGTGATCACCAGGGTCCTTGCAAGAGGGAGGCAAGAAGGTCAAAAGCAGAGGAAGGAGGTGGGCTGATGGAGGTCCAAGTGACGCACTTTGAAGATGGAGGAAGAGGCCACAAGCTGAGGGATGCAGGCGGCCTCTAAAAGCTGGAAAAGATGAGGAAAGAGAACCTCCCCTGGGGCCTCCAGAGGGAACCAGCCCTGTCGATACCTTGACTTTTAGCCCCGTGAGACTCATTTTGGATTTCTGACCTCCACAACTGTAAGAGAATACCTTTGTGTGTGTGTGTGTGTGTGTGTGTGTGTGTGTTTAATGTTCTGGCTGTGCCCCTTGGAATGTGGGATCCTAGTTCCCCGACCAGGGATCAAACCCACGCCCCTTGCGTTGGAAGCACGGAGCCTTAATAAGTGGACCACAGGGAAGTCCCCCTTTGTGTTGTTTGAAGCCACGGAGTTTGCGGTGATCTGTTAGAGCAGCCACAGGAAACTGATACCGCCCCAGCTGCATCCACCTTGCCCTTGCCTGGGGTCTTGTCACACGGGTCTCTCATGCCTCTGTTTCAGCACTTTATCAGTTTGGTCTCCCAATGTGTCTGTGAGCGACTACAGCGCTTTCTATGCTTCTCAAGCCTCCCCACCATCCCTCCCCAAAGCCTCAGGCACTAGCTTGCACCCAGTACGCGTTTAAAAAATGGTGGCGAAATGTAAGTAAATCTGTGTCTTTTATTTACAGCTGTTGAGAGGAACAGGCTTTTGACAGCAGTAACTGCTGGTTTCCCCGTGGTCTGACCGCAGAACTGGAACCCCCGTGGCCTGAGTGCCCGTCAGGAGCGGGGAGCAGCCAGCATGTTGGCTGAAGCAGAGGGGTGCCAGGTCTCCCACTGGGGCAGGAGACAGCTCTGACCACCTGTGGCAGCCAGAAAGGGGCCTGCTGAAGACCGAGCTGACCAGATCCCAGCGAGCAGCAGGCAGGGGGAGGATTTCTCTGTGGGTCCCAGCTCTGGTCTGTTCTTGGTATCGCTGTGCACCTGGGGCTACTCTGGCCTCCTGGGCTCTGCCCCGGGGGGAAGGCACCAAGCTCTTAGACCTGTAGACAACATCAGCTCAGAAAAGATCCAGCTGCCACACTTTGCAGCAGGAGAATTGTTGGTCCAGAGAGGGAAAGTGACTTGCCCGAGGTCACACAGCAATTTCGTGAGTCTCAAAACAAGCTTGACGAGTCCCGTCCAGTGCTGCCTCCAGGAGACTGGGGATCTGGGTGTGTGAGGCTGGCCTCCCTCCAGGTGACACGATCTTGGGGCGGGCCGGTCAGGAGCTGGGAGCGGGGACAGCCTCACTTGAGGTTGTGCTGGCTCTCGCGGTGCCGCCGCAGGTCCACTTTACGCTGGAAGCCCTTGGTGCACAGCTCGCAACTGAAGGGCTTGAAGCCCGTATGCTTCCGGCTGTGAGTGATGAGGTTGGAGCTCTGGCTGAAAGCCTTCCCACACACCTGGCACTTGTGTGGCTTCTCACCTGCGGGGCGGCAAGGACAGGGTCAGGGCCGTTTGGACCAGACCTGCTGCTCCAATGCCCTGCAGTTGTTCTCTGGCACCTTATTATGTTTTATTGCACGTTCACTTTAGAAAATAATTAGAAAAGGGAGACAAGAAAAATACAACTCTGACCACCCAACCCCTCGGCCAATTGTACCCCGGTTTTAAGGCAGGGACTGGGTCCACCTTGTTTATCAATGAAGCCCAGCACCTGGTACAGGGCCCTGCACAAAAGAGGCACTGGCTAACAGCTGAGGAGTGAATGAATGAATGGCTGGAGGGTTGATGAATGAGTGACCAAACGGGGAATGGGTGAATGAGTGGGGGACCAAAAGGGTGAGTAGCAGCATGAATGAATGAATGACCAAATGGGAATGAATGAATGCGGGAATGAAGGAATGAATGGCTGGAGGAATGAGTGAATGAAGGAATGACGAACGAAGGAGAAATTCACCTGCCGGTCTCACTTCTACACACAGATTATCAGTGTCGACATTTTGCTATTTCCTTCCAGTACTTTTTCTAGGCATTAAGTAGCACAGCGTGTCCAGCCCTCCTGTTGGAGGGGGGTGGACTCCCCTGTGTAACCTGACACCCCCATCCCCCCTCACCCGGGTCCTAAAGCCCGCACCTTTTAACAGTGAAAGGTGGGGTGCCCGGAGGCTCTGTCTGGGCCCTGGGGTGCGGGGCTTGGTGGGGGCGGGGTGGGGGGAGGGTCGGCGGACCCAGGCTGGGGAGGAGCTCGGCCGGGGCAGAGCGAGGGCCGCGGCCTCACCGGTGTGGATGTAGGTGTGCTTCTTCATGTCCGACTTCTGGTGGAAGCGCTTGCCGCAGAACTGGCAGGGGTAGGGCCGCGTGTCCGAGTGGATGAGCAGGTGGGTTGACAGGGTAGACGAGCGCTTGAAGGCCTTGCCGCACATCCGGCACTCGAAGCTGCGCCCCTGCCGGAGGAAACGAGGCCCCAGGGGGTCAGGCGCAGGTGGGGCCTCGCGACCCGGGACTGCCAAGCTGGGCGCGGGACTGGACCCGGCCGGGATCCCCTGAGGAACAGGACACTCCATTGGGGTGGCCTCGAGGATGGGGCCCAGGGACCCCCATTCCTGCCTCCCAGGAGGGGGCGAGGCCTGGCCCCTGAGTGGCCTCCTATTAGGGGATTTTCCCTTGTGGTCTGTTTAAACGGCTGAATTATTGGGGCCCAATTCTGGCTTCTGCCTCTTACTCGCCACGTGACCTTTGGCAAGTCATTTAACCTCCCTGGGACTCAGTTTCCTCATCTGTATATTGGATCGTTATGGGTAGTGACCTCAAAGGATCGTTGGGAGGATTGGAGGTCGGGAACTGAGCTGGCAACTGGCACGTGGTACATTCTAACCATCTTTTCCTGCGTTTCCCACCTGAGCTTTTATATCTACCCAGGTGTTAGCAACTCAGGTCAGTTTCAGGTGCTTTCCCTGGAATGGGATTCTGAGGAAGGGATTTCGCCGTCAGGTAGGGCTGAGTGGGATGAGATGAACATTTAAGCCTGACTTCAAGATTCTAAGAGTCAAGGGTCTCAGAGGTGAGAAACCTGTCCTGACCACCCAGGAGGTGGGGTCATCCCTCAGCATCACAGACATCTCGCTACCCCCGAAATCCCACCTGAGCTCCTAGCCTCTTCCAACTGTACATGAAGCCAGCTTGGTCCATCAGGGACTCAAATGTGTTAAGGACGGGTGATGGAGACCCAGATCAGGGCGGCAGATAATGGGAGCCCCCCGATCTGTCACCCTCAGGGGCACAGAGAGAGACCCACCGAAGCCCCCTAGGCTTCCTGGGGGGAGCACAGAGCAGGAGTGGGGAGTGAGGGTGCTGCGCTCAGCCAGCTGCCCACCTGGGAGTGGACGTGCGTGTGCTGTTCCAGGCTCACTGCATGGCCGAAGGTTTTGCCGCAGACATTGCAGGCGAAGGGCCGGGTCCCACTGTGGGAGCGGCGGACGTGCACCTCGAGCCCATGTGGGGTGGAGAACACCTGCAGGAGGGGCAGAGCATGAGGCCCCAGGGGTGCAGAGAGGGAGAGGGGCCGGGGTCCCACCTGTGCACCCAGCTCAGCCATAGGTGGGCGTACAGGAGAAGGAACACTGGGTTGCCGATTCTGCTGCCATGTGCTGTGTGTCCTGGGAAGGTCCCTTTCCCTCTCTGTGGCTGGCTTTCCTGTCTATAGAATGGAGTCTGGGAGGGGGGATCTGGAAGGTCCCTCCTGGCCCTATCTGGAGGCTGAATGGTGGTTAAAAAGTGGGAGTTGGGCAGAGCCAGGTTTGAATGCTGGTTGTGATATCTACTTGCTGCGTGCTATTGGGCAAGTGACTCAACGTCTCTGAACCTTAGCCCTTCATCCACCTCCCGGGGCTCATGCATGTCAAGTGCTTAGCACAGGGCTGAGCACATGGTCAGGGCTCAATGAATGGTGATGAGGACGAACGTTGTGAGTCCTTGATCCCACCAGAGGACCCAAGAGTCACATCAGAGGGGGCACCCAACTCTGAACACCCGCAGCTGCCAGGGTGCTGGAGAGGGGATGCAAGCAGGACCCGAGAGCCCACCCGCATCCCGGCCACCCACCTTGCTGCACTTGATGCAGTGGTACGTGTCCAAGCCCGGGGAGTAGTGGAGGCTAAAGTCCAAGGGCGGCTCGGTGCTGGGCACCAGAGGGCTGCCATACAGGCTGACGGAGCGCTCCAGGAAGGCAGACTGCATGGTGGAGGGGGCCTGCTGGTAGCTGTGGCCGTAGGATGAAGCCAGGGCATCCCAGGAGAATCTGGGCTTGTAGAACGGGGGTGAGTCGGAGGATGGCGAGTCCCCATCCTGGGGTCGGGACGTCACAGCAGGCCCCTCTGTGGAGAGTGGGACATTTACCTAGTGGTGACATTAAAATCAGGGCAGCCACTCCCCGCCACCCTCCATTGTGACCTCATGCTGAGGCTTTGGTGTGTAGCCCCATTTACTGGGGGGTGGTCTGGGTCCTCACTGTGGCTCCTTGGCTTTTCAGTCCAGAAATGTGCCCCAACCCCTGCAGAGTGCCCACCTCACCCACTACGTGGGCCTGTCCAGCTGCTTCCTCTGCCCCACCACACAGAAGCTCTCATGTGGGAGTGAACTCCTCGTCCTGGAGGGATTCAAGCAGAAGCCTGAGAGCCCGGATTGTCGATCCTCCCTGACTCCACAACTCCAAGGGGCCCTGCTTCCACGGGCCCATCCATCCTCCATTCCCCTTGCACCCGCTGGGGAGTGGCGGGGGTCCCCCGCTGGGTACCTGGGGCGGAGGCCATCCTGGTCATCAAGCTCTGGTCCAGCTCCAGCTCCGGCTCCCGTTTGAGGTCAGTCCAGTCCAGGCACTGGTTTGGGAACAGGGTGCTGAGGACAGGGTTGGTGCCCAGGACCTGGTCCCTGGCCACTGTGGGGAGACAAGACCATCAGACTTCAGCTCTGGGAAGTCCGGAGGGACTGGGGGAAGGAGGGGCACCAGAGAGAGGCCACTGCTGCCGCCCCTGGCTGCGCACGCTCAGCGGTTCTGCCTAGGATGGTGGGAGCAGCGTGGAGGCCAGGAGGAGCCCCCCTCCCTCCCCCTCCCCTCCCCCTCCCCTCCCCCTCCCCTCCCCCTCCCCCTCCCCTCCCCCAGGAGAGCTCTTGGACCAGTCTCCGTTTTTCTGAGCACCCACCCTCAGCCCTAGATCAGCCCTCTGATTACGAGTCACATGTCAGCTGCTGAAGACAGCTCCAATCAGGATGCTCTCATCACCCCCATGGGGTGAGAAGAGATGGGTGCATTTATTCATTCATTCAACCCACATGTACTGAACTCCTTCTGTTTCCAGACTTGGAAGAGCGGCTACTTCCGGTGGAATGCTGCTGCCTCCCCACCACGTGGGCAGGGAGTCCTGGTGGGTACAGCAGAAGGCCAGCCTGGGCTATACTCACCAGGGCCAAGGGCAGGAGGCCAGAGGAGCTCATCCTCCTGGGCACGCGGCTGGTGGTAGGTGTGAGCCTTCTTGCTCTTCACCAGGAAGGAGCGTGGCATTGTCAACGGGTGCCCCACACCTACAGGGGGAGAAGATGAGACAGTTTAGGCAGGACAAGAGGACGATACTCCTCTATATTTTAGGACCTCCTCCTAAAATCAAAATCCACTGTCCTGGTTTGAATAGTGTCCCCCAAAGTTCATGTCCACCCAGAATCTGTGAATGTGACCTTATTTGAAAATAGGCTCTTTGCAGATGTAATCAAGTTAAGCTGACATCACACTAGGTGCGGAGAAACCCTAAACCCAATGTGACAAGTGTCTTTATAAGAAGAAGGAAACTTGGACACACAGACACAGACACGCGCAGGAAGAAGGGCCACGTGGAGATGGGGGCAGAGATTTGGAGGGATGCGGCTTCAAGACAAGGATTGCTGGCAAACCAGAAGCTAGGAGACAAGCCTGAAACAGACGCTCCCTCAGAAACTCCAGAGGAGCTGACTTTGTTGATACCTTGATTTTGGATTTCTAGACTCCAGAACCCTGAATGAATACATTTCTGTTGTGTTAAGCCACCCAGTTTATGGTATTTTGTTACAGCAGCTACAAAGCCTAGTGTCCCTCACTCCTCTCTTGCTGGAAAACCAGTACACCCACTTCTAGAAAACCCCAGGTCAGCCTGCTCCAGCTGCATGCCCTGAGTTACACTGGGAGCAGAGAAGGAAGGGCAGGGGTACCTCCATTTGTGAAACACTCTGGACCCTGCACCCAGAAAACTGCATCTGCATCCCGGTGGGGTCTGCATTCAGAGGCCACGGAAAGTTGTGGTCTGAGCACAGGTTTTGGAGTCAGATGCTCATGGGTTAGAATCCCAGCTCACCCGCTGTGCAATTTGGGGCAGACGCTTAACCTCTCTGGGCCTATTACCTTTTCTGTAAGATGGTAATCCAGGTTTATGGTGCTGATGAGTGCATAGTATGTGCTCAGCGCCTATCAGAGAGGAGCCTGGCAGCTGGGGTGCAACGAGGGGGGCCACCTCAATCGCAAATCCACGTTATGGTGCAACTTGGGTGCTGATGTAGCCAGAGCGGGGCTGCACCTTGTCCGCAGCTCCAGCCCAGAATCTGGTCCCCAGAGAGGGAGGGGCTTTTTCTCTCTCCTCGTGGGTGGAGGGGATGGTTGAGTTTGTATGTGGAGCTCGAGGCCCGAGAGGACCCCACTGGAAGCCTGAGGTCATTCTGTGCACAGGGAGGAAGAGGCCAATGTCCACCAACTCTGGGGACTGAGCACAGGGCAGCCCAGCCCAGGCCCGTCACTGAACCCACGGGTCAGCGGGGCGGGGAGTGCGGAGCTGGACCAGCCTGACTACCCGGTACTCTTGGCTTCTGGTGCAGAGCCCTCTGGGGCAGAGAGCATCTCCTGCCTGCCGCCCCCCCCCCCAAAATGTTTCACATCCCTGCGCCCAGCCATGAGGCTCTCCTGAGGGCGCCCAGGAAACAGAACATCTCCTGGTGGTCCTCTCTGCTCCCCACCCCCATGCCACACCCAGGCAGAAGCTCAGAGGAAATACTCAGCCGATGCCGGTGCTGATGGCAGCTCTGCTGGGCCCATTCCCCAGGCCTCAGAGGAGGAGTGAGTCCCCCACTCCTGGGCCAGCCCAGGCACCAGGCAAGGCTGCAGGCGTGATAGGGCCAAGCGCGGGGAAAAAGATCGCGGGAAAAAGCTCTGAACAACAGCGAGGGCCTGGTTGATAAGGCCGTGGCCAAGGAGCAGCCTGGGAGCAGGCAGATTAGAGAGGGAGCTTGGAGCTCTGCCTTGGGAGCGGCCCTGGGAGCCACCCCTTCCCCAAGGGGATGACCCGGAGCAGGCAGAAGAGGTACCCACACCCGTGCCCAGACCTGCCCGCCCCTCTGGGGGCAGCAGGAGTTTGGGCCATGCCGCTCTGCCAGGGGCCATCCCAGGCCCAGCCTTCCTGGATGGAGGCCTCAGTGTCCAGATCTGCTAAATGGCGATCTCAAACCAACCTCCTGGGACTGCTGGGGAGAGAAAGGAACTTTATTTATTACAAACAATTGTGTAAGGGGCCCGGTGTGGTGCCTGGGCTGCTTGGGGGATGGAGGTACTCAGCCCACAGAGGAGAGGCTTTGGGAAGGCAGGCACTGCTTGGGTCCTGTCTGGTCTGGTGGCATCCCCAGTGCCGGACCCAAAGCCGGCACGCTCTATGGATGGGGTCAAGCCCTGACCAGGAGCCGGGACACGCTCCAGGCTCCTCCCCCTGGGCCCTGAAATGAGGGGGTGGGACCTGATGGCCTCTGGGGTCCGGTCCAGCTGTCAGATTTTGACCTCAAGAGGCTCGGCCAGCCTGCTGTCCTCCGCAGGCTTGTGGGGCAGCTCTTATCTCCCAGGGACAGTCTTCTTCCTCATGCCTCCTCCCCTCCCCCCGCCCAGGGCTCCCCACACTCCCCCTTCCTTCCCCCTTCTAACTCTTGGCTTCAGGAGCCCCCCTGAAGAGGCCAGAGCCTGGGCAGAGTGAGAGGAGACCCCCACGTTCTGGGGGAGGGCTGGGAGGCTGGGTTCCCCTCTCCTTCTGTTCTGGGGGGACCTCCGTAGCCATGATTTTTTAAAAACATAGTATTTTATTAGTCAATCAACTAGAACCAAAAGTAGGTATTAAAGCTGCTGAGCTAGAACACCAGGAAATACTTCTTGCAGCCTGGATCTGCAGAGCCTCAGCTCTGATAATCCTGGCTTGTGAGCTGAGTGGCTATTACCCCATTTTACAGAGGAGGAACTGAGGCTGAGAGACGGGCTCACAATCCCAGGGCAGAGTGAGGCGGAGCTGGACTCGGTCCTCTGCCTCCCAGGCCTCCGTGCTCTTGGCTGTCAGACCACGGGGTGGGCTCTTGTTCCGGGCGGTGGCAACTGAGCTGACAAGCTAAGGAGGAAACCAGGACAGCACGTAAAGTTCCCCAGTGTGCGCTGTGTCGCTGAATCTGACACCCACGGGGGCAAGGGAAACAGTGACTGTCTTCCCGGGTCACGGGGGGGCGGGGGTGGAAACTGAGGCTGAGAGAGGCAAGTGGCTTGTCTGGGGCCTCACAGCAGAGCCAGACCCAGAGCCCCTGCCTGCTAGGACTTGACTCCTGGCCCCAAGCTCTGCCCGTCTGCACCTGTAGTCCTTTCGACACCAGGTGAAGATAGCCTGCCTGGAGCAGGGAGGAGAAGTCTCACTGGTGGGGCAAGATGGGGGACAAATCAAATTCCCCTGATCTTTGGACCCTTCCAGGATCCAGCAGGCCCCACCTAGGTTCGTGAGGAGTTTGGGGTGGAGAGGCAGGCGAGGGAACAGGCTTCTTTTAGGAAGCTTCGGTCATCCCTTGGGCTCAGAACCCAAGGAGACCCTAGAGGTCAGCTGATTGGAACCTGGGATGGCAACACAATGGCCCTCTGGGGTTCAGAAGCACGTACACAGCGGAGCAAGGGGGTCCCAGGAAGGTGATTCTCAGGGCCCACTCTAGTGATCCCCCCAGCGCCCCCAATCTCTTCCCCTTCCCTCCCTAGAACATTCTCTCCGCTAAGCCTGGCAAAGTGACAGTGGCGAAGGCAACCCTACAGCTGAGCCACCAAGCTCACTGTGGAGGCCAAGTGCACCCAGAGAACTTCCTTTTGACCCCTGTGAGCTGAGTTAAAAAAAAAAAGGAACCAATCACCTATACTGTAGTTAATTAACAACCACACTGTTTGATTCACACTAACCTGTCCTGAGAAAGAGCTAAGAGCAGAGATTGTGAAAGAAGCCCAAGATTTCTTCATAAAACAGAGGCCTTGATGGTATCGGGCCTCCGGAAAGAGCCTCACTGTTAATATCTCTTCAAAAACCCCCAATCCCAACAGAGGGTTCCCCAACCCTGAGTCAGAATCTCGGCCAGTACTTCTGAAGAGGGGCAGCCCTGCACCCCGACTTCCAGGTGGAGCCAGAGCCGCAGGCCTGTGATTTCCGTGCAGTGAGGCGCCTCCCGTGGGGCTGAATCGGGTTCTGTGACCTTGAGCTTAACCACGTCAGCCGCCAACCTGGGGCTTGGTTTTCCTATCTCTCAAAAGGGACGGTTGGACTAAGAGATTTCTAAACTTCCCTTTTGCTCTAAAATCCCATGCTGGGGTTCGTTGACTTTAGCACGGGAGCGACCTACCTTGACTAAGAAACTCATCACTCGGGTTCCCTTTTTGGGAGGGTTGAGTAAGACTCCGTTGTTTCTCAGAGTCTGCTACGGAGGACCCTTTGGACTTCCTTTATGTTTAAAGACACGACTCAAGGGGAAACACAAACAAACAAACAAAAAATCACCCTTTCCATGTAGGAGTCAGGGGACGTGAGCCCAGGTCCTTTTTGGGGCCCCAGCAGAGGATAGTCATTACTTTTATTCGAAATTTGGAAGGAGTTCTCACATGTCTCTTCCTAAGTTCAGAGGATGCAATGTCAAAAAGAGGTGAATCCACCTCTGGGTATATAAAAGTATCGAAAGCAGGGACTTGAACAGATATTTGTACACCCAGGTTCATAGCAGGGTTATTCACAATAGCCAAAAGGTGGAAACAACCGATGTGTCCATTGATGGATGAATGGATAAACAAAATATAGTATAGACATAACAATGGAATATTATTCAGTCTTCAAAAGGAAAGTGATCCTGACACACGCTACAACATGGATGAACAGTGAGGCCATTATGCCACTTGAAATTAAGCCAGACACCACAGGATGAATACTGTATGATTCAACCTATGTGAGTTACCTAGAGTGGTCCAATTCAGAGACAGAAAGTAGGATGGTGGGGGCCAGGGGCTGGGGGCATGGGAGGAATGGGGAGTTATTGTTTACTGGGGACAGAGTTTCAGTTTTTTGCAAGATAAAAGAAGTTCTATAAATGGATGGTGGTGACGGTAGCACAGCAATGTGAATGTGCTTAATGCCACTGAACCGGCCACTTAAAAAATGATTAAAATGGTCCGTTTCATGTTATGTGTCCTTTACCTCAATAAAAACAAAAAGGAGTGTACAGCAACTATACTCCAATAAAAATTAATTTAAAAAACAAAAACAAAACAAAAAGGAGTGAACAAAACATTTCCTGAGCATCTCTGAATTAGAGGCTAAAGCAGTTCGCATTGGTTTGAATTCCTGGAAACAAAGGAACAAAAACCACCCTCTAGACTGAGGAAGGGTAAAGTTTTCTGTTGTTTCTGAAAAGGGTTGAGAGGTTGTGTCACAGTGAAGCATCACATGTGATCAGGTTAGTCTTCCCAGGGGGGGCGATCTGGCCCCAAAGGCTTCGGGAGCCCTTGTACTCTCCAGTAGGACACCGCCACCCAGTCTCCTGAAAGCCTTGAGAAAATGCTCTGCACTGGTTTTGAGTGACTCCATCAATCAAACCTAACCCAAGTATAACTCTCTGGTGGTCCCCAAGAACTTTCTGTTGGGAAACTGACATACCAACCCACAAATCTTTTTTTTTTTTTTTTTTTGGCCGAGTGGCTTGCAGGATCTTAGCTCCCCGACCAGGGATCAAACCCGTGCTCCCTGCAATGGAAGCACATAGCCCTAACCACTGGACCACCAGGGAATTCCCTCCGATCCCCAAATCTGAGTTGGAAGAAACCTCACACATCTTCTTATCCAAAGAATCCCTTCTGCACCACCTCTGAGGACAAGAAACTTGCCCCTTCTCTAAGACTGAAGTCTTCTACCCGTTGCCCACTAAGAAATGTGCAGAGGAGTGAGCCCGTGTGGGCAGGTGCAGCTCAGCTGGCTCCCACCAGATCCACGTCCAGAGACCGAAAATTACTTTGCACCTCCCACCATAGTATCTCACGAAAGCTGCGGACTTTCTTCCCAGTAAAATGTACCCAGGCACATACCCACAGTGATTCTGTGGAGTGCCCCCCTTAACAAGCCCTACGTTAGAGCAAGCACCTCTCCCCAGACGCCCAGACTCTAACTTGGCTTTTTCTTCAAAATTAGGTAGAAGCGGCTGAGGCACCACCTCCCCATCTCTTGTTCCTGGAGGCTGGGTGGGAGGGTGCAGTGGAGATGGCAGTCCCCTGTTCCCCTTAGGAGGCTCTGAATGTGAAGCGCCTCCCTCTCAAAGTGTCCCAGGAACTTTGGGGAAGGTCGCCTGGGACTGCGGGTGCTGAAGCTAAGACTTCCTTCAGAGTCCTCAATCCCACTCTCTTATTTCACAGCCAAAGAAAGGCTCAGAGTGCCCTGGGGACAGGACCAGTCTGTCCCCGAAGATGGACACCAACTCGGGCACCTCCACGTGTGTCCTGCCTCGCCTGCCCAGGTCCCTGGGAGAGCTGGGGTGTGGGTCTGACATCGTGCAGGTAGGTGATCTCAGTCAGCCTAAAATCAAATCTTGAAAGGGCGTTCATGGGACCTCCCTGGCGGTCCAGTGGTTAAGACTCTGCGCTTCCACTGCAGGGGGCACGGGTTCCATCCCTGGTCAGGGAACTAAGATCCCGCATGCCATACGGCCAAAAAGCAAAAACAAAAATAACAACAACAACGGGTATACACGCACAATTGGCGGAAGGTAATTCCTCCACGGGTACACGGGGGCTCGCAGCATCTCAGAGAAGACTGTCTCCTTGCCACCTCTTCTCTGGGTTCAAGGACTGAAAGCCACCTCTCATAAAAGAGATTTTTCCAGCCCACCTTAGTCTTCCTAGGACTGCCAAAGGGACTAGGTAAACCGCTTGGAAACGATCTAAGTCGGATATGCAAATTTCAAAAGAAGAGGCAGGGGCGCTCTACTTACTCACCTGTCCGGAGCTCCGCGTCCACGGTGGGAACCTCGCCGCTCCCTCTGGGGACGGTGCCACCCGGTCAATTCGTGACTCTCTGCTCAAGTTGATACTTCTCCTTTTCCCCCCCTTCTGTGTGTGTGTGTGTGTGTGTGTGTGTGTGTGTGTGTGTGTGCGCGCGCGCGCGCGTGTGTTTCCTCTTCTGTTTCCCTACCTGATTTTCAATCTGATTATTTGTGTCAAAATCTGGCGGTGAAGAAACAGCCAATAGAGAGCGCGCCAGAGCGCTGGGCTGTATTTGCTTATCAAAGCTTTCCAGGAGCCAAGACGCTCCATTCTCCTCTCTAACCCTCCACTCCTGCAGCACCACTCACTCTCCGGAAATTTTTAATAACATGTGGATTTAAAAAGTAATGGCTAAATTATTAAATTTTAAAAATTGAAGTTAAAATAAAACATTTACTTATAAACCTGATTTTGTGTAGAGAACTCATAAGTTAGTCTCTTTCTTTCTTTCTTCCTTCCTTTCTTTCCTTCCTTCCTTTCCCTTCCTTCCTTCCTTTCCTTCTTTTTCTTTCTTCCTTTCTTTCTTTTTCTTCCTTCCTTCCTTCCTTCCTTCCTTTTCTTTGTTTCTTTCTTTGTTTCTTTCTTTCTCCTTTCTTTCTTTTCTTTCTTTCTTTTCTTTCTTTCTTTCTTTCTTTCTTTCTTTCTTTCTTTCTTTCTTTCTTTCTTTCTTTCTTTCTTTCTTTCTTTCTTTCCCTCTTTCCTCTCTCCCTCCCTCCTTCCTTTCTCCCTTTCCTTCTTCTCCTTCCCTCCCTCCCTCACTCCATGAGCTCAGCACTCAGCATCCCCAGCCTGGAGCACTTGCCTACAAAGCCCTCGGCTTGTGCTGCTGCAAACTGCTTTTAGAGTGGCCCCTCTTGTCCTTGCAGAGGTTGCCGTTGAGAAAAAAGTCAAATTCACGCTTCCCCAGACTTGACCCTAGACCGAGTGAGGAGCAGCAGGTGTGATATTGAACGTGGGTGATTCCGTCATGTGTGGGACCCTCAGCCGCTCAGGCCCACGGGCAGGCTGCTCTCGGGTCCCAAGGCCCGCGTGTGCTGCCATCTGGTGGCCGCTGTGGAGGACAGGGAGGGCCGGGTGTCGGCGGGGTGCCTCCAGGTGTCCGTCACCAGCGGGAAGGCTGGGACGGCCAGTCTCGGACCTTTCAGCCCACTGGGCACAGAGACCACCTCCTGATACCCCCCACCTCCTTCTTCCTCCTCTGCCCCTCAAGCCTCCTCCAGCTTACGGGATGGCTGATTTATTTCAGGAGGTTTTGCATATGAGAACTCACAAAATAGAGCACTCTTAGGCTGATTTGCATGCTCTGCCAGCCCAGAGCTGGAGAGATTACGTTTCCCTCCTAAAGAAAACAAGTTTGGCGACAGGAAGCCCCGACATAACTGAAGTCCAAGGTCCGACATGGAGAGAAAGGCGGGGTTTCGGGGCAGGGTCTCACTGCTGCTAGGCCAGGCCATCGGGGGGGCACCAGCCTGGGGTCACCCTGGTCTGTGCGGTGCTGGTGCTGGTGGACCGCAGGCCAAACACAGGAGACGACTGGTCTCTCTTCTTGGTGGAGAGAGATTAGTGGAAACTCCTGGAATATTCTTTGGATGCCGCAGTTTGCCCACAGTCAACTAGAACTCTTTGTCATTATGCAGAAAACTTGACAAAGAATTCAAGGACGTTCAGAAAAATAAAAAATAATTAGAAAAATGATTTACAGTAGAAATAAAAAGAAAAATAAAAAATAATTCAAGAACTTGTCCCTTAATTCACTTTGGTATACACACATGTCCACATTTTGCTATTGTCAACCAACAGGTCTTTTTTTCTTTTCACTGAATGTTATTTTGTTTCAGGACTTCCTAAATTCTCTTGTGGCTTTTATTAACATGTTTAATGATTTCACGGTTTTTCATGGCTTACCTTACCAACCACCTTCTCTATTCAGGGCATTTAGTTTTGGGGGTATTTTCTAGTGTAAAGCTGCTGTATCAGGCATGTACAGTTCAGCTGTTGTTCTAAAATGTAGGCCCACTTAGGGTCCTTCTCTGCCCCCGTGAGTAACCAACTCAGGGACTCCTTTCCTAGACCAGGATCCCAGCCTGCAAGTAAAGGCAGGTCTTCCCTGGAGCCACCTGGGAGCCCCTCTATGGGAGAGCACCGTCCAGGCCCCATGAGCACGTCAGCTGAAGCCAGGAGGCCCCAGGCAGCCTCTCATAGGCTCTTGCAGACTGAGACCACCCAGCCTCTGGATCCCCTCCAGGGCTGCCTGCAGAGCCATCACCACTCCTCTTGGTAGGCAGCCCTGGAAATGAAATGCCTTCATCTAGACTCTTCCAAGGGCTAGGTCACATCAGCATCCTTGTGCCCATTCATTCATTCATTCATTCGAGTTCTGTTGGTACCTTTCACGTGCCACGTCCCTCCTTCTTCCCCCCTTCCCTCCTCCCAGCTCGGGCTGCCAGAACAAGACACCACATGCTGGGTGACTTAAACAGCGTTTATTTCTCACAGAGGCTGGGAAGTCCAAGGTCAAGTTGCCAGCAGGTTGAGTCTCTGGTGAGGACAAGCTTCCAGGCTTGTAGACCGCCACCATCTTGCTGAGGCCTCACATGGCAGAGAGAGGACAAGCTCTGGTCTCTCTTCCTCTTCTTCTAAGAGGACACTAATCCCATCATGGGGGTCCCAACCTCATGACCTCATCTAAACCTATCTCCCATCCAAAGGCCCCACCTCCAAATACCATCACATTCATTCATCAACATAATGAATTTTGGGGAGACACAGACATTTGGTCCATTACATTCCCTTAGCTAATACATGTTTACTGAGTACCTACTAGGTGCCAGATGCTAGGGTTTCAAACAAGAACCAGACAGGAGCCCTAGTGAGTTTCTTCTTTGTCTAGCAGGTGGGACAGAATACCCAGAAATTTACAATTTGGGCTAAGAAGTGCTGTGATGTGAACGTGGTTTGCATGTAAACAAGGAGCTTGGGGCATGGGGAAATGGACCCAGACTTGGAGAGTTAGTGAAGGAAGTGGCATCTAAGTGGACGCCAGGTTGAGTTAGCTGGGAGAAGGAAAGTAGGGAAGGATGTGCAAAGGGCTGGAGGCCAGGACCTTCAGGGAAGTGACAGCAGCCAAGTTCAGTCTGAGTGGAGGGTGGCAACTGAAGGAAGGGGAGGGAAGGATAGGACATTCGAGAGATGAGCCTAGAGAGGAAAGAAGGAGCAAGATCAGGAAGATTCCTCCCTAGTTTAAAAACCTTTAATGAGTTCCCTCTGCCCACAGGACAAAAATCTCAGCTTCAGAGATTAGCGCTCAGTGTTTTCATGGTGCCAGAACTCTTCCAAATGATGGAACTTTTTCAGGTGCAAGTTGCAGAAACCCAATTTAAACTTGTTTAAGAACAACAACAAGGGACTTCCCTGGTGGTCCAGTGGTTAAGAATCCACCTTCCAGTGCAGGGGACGATCCCTGGTCAGGGAATTAAGATCCCACGTGCCACGGGGCAATTAAGCCCACGAGCCGCAACTACTGAGCCTGCGTGCTCTGGAGCCTGTGCGCCGCAACTAGAGAGAAGCCCGCGTGCCGCAATGAAGAGCCCGCGCACCTCGATGAAAGATCCCGCATGCCACAACTAAGACCCAACGCAGCCAAAAATAAATAATAAATAAGTAAATAAATATTTAAAAAGAAAATGGTTCTCTGTGGTCAGGGGCCACACAGTTGTTAAAAAAAAAAAAGAACAACAACAAAACAATTACTTCATGTCACTGAAAAGTGTCTGCTTCAGGTATGGCTGGATCCAGATGCTCACATGATATTGCCTGGATCTCATTCATTCCAGCCTCAGGACATTTGCATTTGTTGTCCCCTCTGTTGGATGGCCCAACCTCAGATCTTTCTATGGCTGACCCCTTGTCATCCAGGTCTCAGCTGAAATGTCACCGCTGTAACGAGACCTCCTTTGCCATCAACTAGCGCCTGACTTTCCCACCCCAGACACTTTCTGTTTCATCAGCCTTGCTCTTCTTAGCATTCATAATTAACTGAAAATATCTTGTGGATTTATTTCCTCTTTATTTATTTATTTTTGGGGCCTCACTGCCCACAAGGAATGTGGGCACTACAAGAGCAGGGGTCTCCTTTCCCTGGCTCACAGCTGAATCTCAGTGTATGGTAGATACTGATGACGTAGTTACAGAATGAATGGATCAATCAATCAATGCATGAATATCTCACTTTCCATCTCTCAGCTTTACTTTATCCTGCGGCTGAGATCCTCAGCATTACCAGTTTGAGTCTATAAGCTTAGAAACTCCAGTGGAAAGAAAGCTGCTCTCTCAATAGTTTCAGTTAGAGGCCAGGGAGTGACTCTGATTGGCTCATCTCTGCACCACTCACTGTAGCGGGGAGAGGGATATGGGCCTCTCATTGGCCCGGGCTGGCCGACCTGCTAAAACCACGGGAGAGTGGAAAAAGGGTTTGGGCAAGGACACAGAATAAAGCCAGAAAAGTGTTTGTAGCTGCCACCTTCTAACCATCTTCTCATTGTCACCTCAATATGCTGTGTCCTTCCTGCTGGAGACTGTCGATTAAAAAAAAAAGCACAACCTGCAAGTTGCGAGTTATATTTTATTTGGGGCATTACTGAGGACTTAAGCCCAGGAAACAGCCTCTCAGGTAGCTCTGAGGGACTGTTCTAAAGAGGTAAGGGAGGAGCCAGGATATATAGGAGTTTTTGCAAAAACAAAACAAAACAAAACAAAAAAACAGGTGGTCGAACATCAAAAGATTATTGCTAATTAAAGAAAAACTGGGGAACTTCCCTGGCGATCCAGTGGTTAAGACTCCACGCTTCCACTGCAGAGGGCGTGGGTTTGACCCCTGGTCGGGGAAATAAGATCCCACATGCCACACAGCGCAGCCAAAAAACAAACAAACAAACAAACAAAAAACCCAGGCATCTCAAGTTAATGAATTTAGGGCTTTTCTATGAATGGGAAAATGCAAGAGTCTGGGCTTAATGAAATTATTCCTTTGATATGCATCTTAACTATCTAGGGTCAGTATCCTGTTTTTCTCCATCCTGAATCCCCTGGGGTGCACCCTTGGGGGTGGCTGCAGTGGCTGAGGGCTTGGTGGCCACAACATCCTTTGTTTACTGATATGGCAGGTGACATTCTTTATCCACCAGACCAAATTCCAACTCCTGCCTTTGCTCTTCCTGTTCCCCCTGCCTGGAATGTCCTTTTTCTTCAGTCTACTCCTCCAGGAAGCCTTCCAGGCTTCCCACCATCTCTGGGTCACCTGTAGTACAAAGGATTTGGCCCACCACGACAACCCTTGGATTCTTGCCTCTATCCATTGTCATGGGCACTCAGCTGCTTCTTAATAAGACCAGCAGCTATCTGAGGGGAAGGACCCTGTGGAATCCTGTCTCAGCAGACGACAGGCACAGACTGACCCCGGTAAGGCTGGCCTGTGCTGTGCTGGGTGTGCTGCAGGGTTCAGCCTCTGGTCCCAGCATCAGCTGGCAACAGCTCTGTGACCTTGGGTACATTTATGGCCTTGGCTTAGAATTGCCACAGAATGCAGCAAACGGGAGCTGAGCTGAGCCCACCCGTCCTGGGGATGAGAGGATGGACCAGGTGGTCTTTGCCCTGGGGGTGAGGGCTCCCAGATGCTACCCAACCGTGCCCCTCCTACCACCACCACCAATCCTCCTCTGTCTCCTGGCGCCAGAAAGGCACCCATCGCGGTCCTGCTGCGACTCAGTCATTCAGGGAGACTGGGGAGCTCTGTCCAAGCCCAGGAGCTGCAGGCAGCTGAGGTGGAGGGAGCCCCGCGCTCCCGTGTGGGCCGACCCCACCTCCCAGGCGCCCAGGCTCCGCGGGAGGCAGCAATTCGCCACATGGTGGCGCTCCTGCCTACTTTTCCTCTAGCAAAAACCAGCCCGAAAACTGTCTATCCATATATCTGTCTATCTATCTATCTATCTATCTATCTATCTATCTATCTATCTATCCATCCATCCATCCATCCATCCAACCATCCATCCATCCATCCATCCATCCATCTAATTACTGCTTAAATTACAAGAATGAAATATGATCAGAGTAGAAAGAAGAAAATAAAATATGCACCTCCATCCTGACGTGTATCCTTTTAATTTCCCTCCCTCTCCTCTTCCCTCCCTCTCTCCCTGCCTCTTCCCCCCCCTCCCTTTCTCTCCCTCTCCTTCCTCTCCCCCTCTCTCCAGTCTCCCTATCCGCACACATACATATGTGTGTATAATGTTTTCGATTCAAACAAATCTTTATTGGTCCTTTGCTCTTGGGTACCACACAGGCAGTATCTCCCTCAGTCTGTGAGCTCAACCCTCCCATCCGCCCACCTCCGCGAATCTCGAGAAGGGGATGGGCAGCTTCCTGGTGGAAGACCACGGCGTGAGGTTCTGGGGTGCCTTCACTTCACAAGATGGTTGGTTTGCCTAGAGGAGCACGACAGGAAAGAGGGGCTTCGAGAAATCCGGCAGGGAAGCAGGGGGTACAAGAGAGGAGCCTTCAAGGGCCAGCGTTCCTGCTTGATGCCTCCCAGCATCCCCGGCAGGGGCATCAAACAGAGCGCTGGGACCCTGTTTCTAGGTTTAGGAAATAACCAGACGATCAAGTAGCTCATCTGCTCTTTCTACCCCACAGTGACTTCATGAAACCCTCTGGCAGGAGGCTCATGAGGACTGGAGCGGCAGGGTGACTGCACATCCCCAATTCAGCCACCTGAGGCTTCAGAAGGGGAAACTGAGGCCTAGAGAGAGAGCTACCAAGGTCACACAGCTCCCAGGAAGCAGAGCCAGGACTGGGCCTCTGGCCTCCTAACTCTTCTTGACAGCCCTTCATAATGGAGACTGGTGTTTTATTGCCTCCCATCTAGATGATTAATATATGTTTTATAAAACATAAATCCCCAGTGGCAATTAACAGAGAGGATAACGTCGGATTCTCTGGAGTCACTTGGGGGCAATGGGTGCCTCGTGCCAGTACTCAGACCTGGGCTTGCTCCTGGCCTTGACACACACCCGCTGCAGACCATAGGCAGGCATTAGCCTCTCCGAGCCTCAGACTTGCCATCTCTAAAACAGGGCTAAGATAAAGCTTCCCTTGGAGCCGTAGGTAGCAAATGAGATAATACATGCAAAACGTTTTATAAACGCTAAAACGCTTTAAATGTGTAAGTTATCACATCTCATCAGAAATATTCAACTGTGGAACTCTGCCCTCTCTTTCATGGGATAGTCCAGAAGCCTTAGCTGCTGAGGGCAAACAAGCAAACAAGGCGTGTCAGCCTGATTCCTACCAGCTGGGTTGTGCTAATTTACATGGCAGGCTGGTTATTAATGAAACACATGGCATCTGGTTACTGCTCCATAAACTCCCGGTGACTTCCGCACTTGTGTTCTCTGGATACTCACAGAAAGCCCTCGCGAGGCTGCAGGCACAGAGGAAGGAATGAGAGTCTCCATGCCAGAGAGGGTGCAGGGCCTTCACAAGCCTCGCCTCTTTTAGTCCCAGGTAGCATTTGGTCACTTGGAATTATTGACCGAATGACGGGAAACCAAGCACCAACCCCCAGGTGCAGCTGGCACCACAGCCAAGTCCACTCAGTGATAAGTGGGGGCATCTGCCTGCTCCACCAGGGCAAGGACCCCACCTCCTACTCCCCAGGGTTTCTCCAGCACCCTGCCTGGCACATCCCAGGATCAGTAAGCTTGTGATGCATGGATGCAAGTTTGCATTCTTCCCAACAAGCACTGTGCGTGTGCGTGTGCGTGTGTGTGTGTGTGTGTGGGGGGGGGTTCATTAGCCAGCCTGAGGAGGGTGAAAATCTCCCAGTGGGTCCTCACCTCCCCGGTCAAGCCCCATCAAGTAGCCCCAGGGAGTGGTGGCCTTGGTGCCTGTGTAGTTTCAGCCATCAGAGGAGTTTTCTGTGGCTGTTGAGCGGGGAGAGGCCCTGTCTCCCCCGACATCCTACGTGGGTCAGGGGGCTTTGGGCCTGGGGCATGGCTTCAGCCTCCAGACCGAGGAAGCAAAGCCTCAAAGGAACCCATAAAGAAGTGAGAGCCGAGGAAAGACATTCAGGACGACATACACCTCTCTGCAGAGAACTCGAAATACAAACCCATCTGGGAAAGAGCAGTCTGTCTCAAGGCTGATCAGCACTAGGAGTGACCTGCAGGGGGCGCTGCCTTCCAGCTTCTAGGATTTGCACTCAATTTACATTTATTTTGCCTGTACCTTCAGAGGTTTTCAAATTACCATTTTACCACTGTCCCCTGAAGGGTGAGCATTTTTCTCTTCTGGTTGTTTCTTATCTACCCAAGAGCATGTAGGGAGGTCTCCTTCTCTGAAGAAAAGAATGTAGAAGCTGGGGAGAGGGTGAGGACATAGCAGTCTTGTGACTACAGTTGGTACACCCTTGGAAGGTGGTCTGTCCACGCATTTCTGCAAGATGTGTGGTTTGCAGTTTAAAAGGGCACGTGTAATAGGCTCATTTGGAAAGCAGGAAAGAATCCTTTACAAATCACCCCACCCAGATCCAGCCATTCCTCTCCTGGGTATGCACCTGAAGCATCAAAGGGGGGACTCAAAGAGATACCTGCATGCCCGGCTTCCCAGCAGCGGTATTCACGACAGCCAAGCGGGGGAGGCTACCCAGTGTCTATCGACAAATGAATAAGTAAACAAAATAGAGTATATCTGTGCAATGGAATATTATTCAGCCTTAAAAAGGAAGCTAATTCTGACACATGCTACAACACAGATGAAGCTTGAAGACATTCTGTTAAGTACAATAAGCCAATCACAGAAAGATAAATACTTTATTCTACTTACACGAGGTATCTGGAGAAGTCAAAATCACAGAGACAGAAAGTAGAATAGTGGTTGCTAGAAGCTGTGGGTGAGGGATGAGTTATTTAATAGGTACAGCATTTATTTTGCAAGATGAAAAAGTCCTGGAGATGGATGGGGGTGATGGTTGCACAGCAATGTGAATGTGCTTAATGCCACTGAACTGTACACTTAAAAATGGTTAAGATGGCAAATTTTATGTGATGCGTAGTTTACCAAAGTTAAAAACAAACCATCCTGCCCAATGCTTCATTTTCACAGACACAGAGAGTGAGAGTGAAGCCTGGAGAATCTCACCGTCTCGTGATGAGGATCTCAGATTTCCCTTCGCTGCACAGTCCAATTATTATTTTCTGATCTTCACGTAGTTTTGCAAGTTTTTATTATGAAAAATTTCCAAAAAGAAAGCGAGTGAAACATGTCTAATGAACACCTATATATCCCTCACTGTTATTCAACAATAGTTATCATTTGCCAACTGTGCTTTATGCCTCTATATGCATATATATGTACATATAAATGTGTTTCGTTTTGATAAAACATTTTGAAGATGTATTGCAGACATCATGACACTTCACCCATAAATACTTGAGCATATATCTCCTAAAAACAGATATTCTTACATCATCATGTAACTGTCATTATCACACCTAAGAAAACTGTCAATAATTTCCAAGTATCATTGCATATTCAGTTCAGACTCACTTTTTTTTTTTGCAGTCTCCCCCAATTTTCTTGTAGAGTGGCTCTTTTAGAATCAGGATCATGCCAAGTTTCAAGCATTGTGTTTGCCTGTTTCTTTAGCCTCCTTTATGATAGAACAGCGCCCCCTACCCCTTTCTTTTGACATTGATCCCCCACCACCACCCCCTGCCCGAACCACACCCCCTCAAAAGAGCTCAGGTCAGCCTGGTAGAAGGGCCTGCTTTCTGGATTTGTCTGATTGTTTCCTTGAGGTGCTGTCTAACCTGTTCCTCCATCCCACGTATACCGGACGTTAGGGCCAAGGCTTGATGCAGTTCAGGTGAGATGTCTTAGGCAAGGATATTTCTCAGGTGATGCTGTGTGCTCCACAGCATTGGCGGTACCTAATGTCAGGTTGTCCCACCTTAGTGATGCTAAGTTTGGTCACTGGGTTAAAGAGGTGACAGCCAGCTCTCTCCATCATAAAGGTGAGGTGAGAAGCAATTTGTAGAGTAGGACTTTGTCATCATGCAAGCATCCTGTTCCCCACAGCTTCTCCTAATGGGTTCAGCCTCCACTGCTGAATCAACTGTTTCACTGATGGTTGCAAAATGGTGATCCTTCTAATTCTATCACCCCTTCCACATTTATTATCTGTTTGTTGTTTGTTTTTTTCTGTAAAGAAGAGCTTTCCCTCATTAACTGTGGATGAGCCAGAGTTCTTCCAAATATCAGGGTGTAAATGATTCATCTTTTCTTTTTAATTGCTGATTTCCATAGTAAGGTGTTGGCATAATTGGATTTTTAAAATCTTCTCTCTCCTTTTTCCCCCCTTAATTTTGAGTATCACTATGAACTCATGGATCTGTATTTTTTCAATGATTTACATTACAATCCAAAAATTCCTTTTTATGGTCAGTGTATTAGTTTCTGAGGGCTGCTATAGCGAACGACCACAACGGGGTGGCTTAAACAGCAGAAATGTATTCTCTCTCAGTTCTGGAGGCCGGAAGTCTGAAATCAATTCCACCTCTTTTTCTGTGAACTTTCTGTTCATGTCTTTTGTCCTCTTTTTCTATGAAATAAGTGAGTTAAAAAAAGACTTTAAGGAATTCTCTCTATATTAGGAGGCTTATTTGTAAAATAAGTTGCAAATATTTTGTCTCAGTTTATTTGTTTTGTCTTTGCTTGTTTTCTTTTTGCCTTACAAAAGGGGTTTTGTTTGGTTTTGTTTTTTACTTTGTTTTGGAGGTCGTCTGATTCATCAGCCATTTCTTCTTTTGCTTCCGACTTTTCAGTCATTTTCAGAAAGGTTTTCTTCACTCTTTTTTTTTAACGTTTCTATTGGAGTAGAATTGCGTCACAATGGTGTGTTAGTTTCTGCTTTGTAACAAAGTGAATCAGTTATACATATACATATATCCCCATATCTCTTCCCTCTTGCGTCTCCCTCCCTCCCACCCTCCCCATCCCACCCTTTCACTCTTGATTACAGAAAATTCACCTGTGTTGTTTTCTTCTAGCACTTTTATGGTTCCACTTTTGACACCTAAGAGCTCTGATCCCTTTGGAGTTTTTTCCTGATTACAGGGTGTGAAGTAGGGATCCAGATTTATCTTTTCCAAATAGTCCCTGTACATTCTTCAAGGGAGGCCCAGCTAAAATGAAACCTCTGGTTGTGAATGCTTCTGCTTTGGGGAAGGGGGACGGTCTCATGATGACCAGGAAACTCTTGAACATGGAGAATACTGTGTAGTGTGGTCCTACACATCATACTGCAAGGGGTGTACAGAGATGTGCTCGGGGATTTGGGTGAGGAAGCGGCCTGCCAAGGAGACAGATAGCCCAGGATTTCAAAGTTACATTGGTAGGCATGAAAGTCAAGATTGAGCCTTTGTCAATATTCAACAGACAACTTCCGCCTCTTCTCTCTTCAACTCTCAAACCTTCAGAGGATCCTCCTTGCCTCCAGATACAGTTCAGGCTTCTTTATTTATTTAACATCTTTATTGGAGTATAATTGCTTTACAACGGTGTGTTAGTTTCTGCTGTATAACAAAGTGAATCAGCTATACATCTACATATATCCTCATATCTCCTCCCTCTCACGCCTCCCTCCCACCTTCCCTACCCCACCCCTCTAGGGGGTCACAAAGCACGGAGCTGATCTCCCTGTGCTATGCGGCTGCTTCCCACTAGCTATCTATTTTACATTTGGTAGTGTATATACATCCATCAGGCTTCTTTATTTTTTTAGCTCGGGACCCTCCATGCCTTGCCTTTCTTATCTCCTGTTTCATGTATACCTTAAATCTGACAATTTATCAGCCAATGAGCCGTACGTGGTCTTACGTCCATGCCTTTGTTCAAGCTGGGTCTTCCTCCTGAAAAGCCCACCTGCCTCAACACCATTTATCAGACTTCGGATTAAATTGGAAGCAAAGGTCAAACCTCATCCCCACCAATAAGTTGCCCTCATCGTTCCAAGTGCAACCACTGTGCAAGGTGGTTCTGGGCTGTATCTGACTGAGTCACACTATGGTGGGTGCCCCTTCCATCTCATCTGCTGGACTCCATGCACCTTAAAAGAAGGTGTAGGGGACTGACTAATGTTCCCCGCCCCCCAATTCACATACACCAAGAACCTCAGAATGTGACCTTATTTGGAAATAGGGTCTTTGCAGATGTAATTCAGTTCAGATGAAGTCATACTGAATTGATGTGGGCCCTAAATCCTATGACTGGTGTTCTTTCTTTCTTTCTTTACCGCGCCACGTGGCTTGTGGGATCTTAGTTCCCTGACCAAGGGACTGACCCTGGGGCCGCGACAGTGAAAGTGCCAAGTCCTAACCACTGAACCACCAGGGAATTCCCCATGACTGGTGTTTTTATAAAAAGAGAGGACACACAGTGACACATACAGAGAAGTGTGTCGCCTCTTTGCTGTCACCTCTTTAACCCAGTGACCAAATTTAGGCCATGTGAAAACACACAGGGAGAGAGACGGCCACGCGAAGATGGAATCAGAGAGTGGAGGGATGCAGCTGCAAGCCAAGAACATCAAAGATGGCTGGCAACCCCCAGAAGGTAGGAGAGGGCATGGAACATTCCCCATCACAGACTCCAGAAGGGACCAGCCCTGTTGACCCTTTGATTTCAGATTTTTGGCCTCCAGAACTTAGAGAGAATACACTTTCGTTGTTTAAAGCCACGCTGTTTGTGGTACTTTGTCACAGCAGCCTGAGGACACTCATGCATCAGGGAACAGTAATGACGATATTCATAGGTGCCCACACTTTGGCATGCGCTCTGACAAGCATTTACATGAGTCTCTCACTGGACTGTCCTAGTGACCCTCTGAGTTGGGTATTTAAGGTATTGGTGGCATCCCCACGTCCAGGTATAGAAACTGAAGCTTGGTTACTCACCCAGGGCACACTGCCAAGCTGTAGAGCCAGGATCCCAACTCAGCCTTGCTCCCTCTGTCCTCCCCAGGTGGCCTGGTTCGTGCACTGCACACCTGTGGCCGCCATGCCAACTGTCCTTTATGAATAAGGGCTGGACAAGGCATTCTTGAACAAAACCTCAGAAACCCAAATTATAAGTCAAAAAAGAAGGGGAAGGAGTTGATTACATCAAAATTAATGTCTCTTTTCCAGCGAAGTACAATATAGTTAATAGGAAGATAATGGATGGGGGAAGACACTTGAAATATCTATAGTCAACGAAGGACACATTTCTGTGTGTTGCAATCCTGCAAAGCAACAAGGAAACGATAGTAACTCTCCTGGGAGAAAAATGGTCAAAAGATAAGAACTGACCATTTATGGAGGATGAAACCCACAAGACTAACAAGAATATTAAAAAATGCTCCATCTCATTAACAGAGAGAGGTAAAAACAAGAATGGGCCACTACAGCCCTATTATACTTTACAATTAAGAGTGTTGGCAGGGATGTGGGCATTTTTGTAGACTTCTAGTGAGACTGTAGCCTGGGGCAGCTGTCCTGGAGAACAGTTCGGTGGTGTTTCTTAAAAGTAAGTCTGTGTAAAAATTTTGGAGGTGATGGATATGTTTAGTACCTTGGCTGTGGTGATGGTACCACAGGTGCATGCCATGTCCAAAGTCATCAAGATATAACATTAATCTTCTGTGTATCAATTATACCCCTGTAAAGCCAATTTTTTTTCTCTAAAAACAACAGAGTAAGTCCATGCATACTCTATGATCCACCAGTTTTACTCCTAGTTACGTATCCCAAAGAAATTCTCAGCTGGATGCATACGGGAACACGTAGTGAAGTTTATCACAGTGTTGTTTCTGGTGGCACTATGGGTGTCGTTCCCTGGGAGAGTGGAGGGTAGATCAGGGCAGATCCACATCATTGAATAATCGTCAGCAGTTAGAAGCTACTGGCTGCACGTATACAGGGCAGGGTACGTGAAGCTTCAAAACATAAAGTTGAGTGGGGAAAAAAGTAAGAAGCAGATTGTCATCTATGACATAATCCATTCAACTAAGTTAAAGATATATGCATATATTTATATACATATGTGTCCATTCGGACACAGTGCTAGACAGCAAGGGGACAATGACAGGACTGGAGAGGCCAGGGCTGCCGAGAGTCTCAGGGGCTACGGTCAGGAGCTTGGAGTCCATCCTCCAGTAAATGTGTGACCCCTGAAAGCAGGGGGCTGCCACACAGAAAGCTGAAGCAAGAGAACCACTCAAATGGATGAACTTATGACATTGAAAAGAATATATTTTTGACTATTGGTGTCCTTCCAAAGGCCTTCAAATCTCATTGCATCTGGAAGGTCTTTTGTGAGGGACAGAAACCCAGCTGAAACTAGCATTAGTGGAAGTAGTTTTTGCCTCATGGAACTCGGAGGACCAGGGTGAAGCTGGCATCAGGGACTCCGGAGTTTGAGGGGGTAGCAACCTACATTTCTCTTTCCATCTCTGTCTCTCTTTGTCTCTGTTTCTCTGTGTCTTTTCCATCTTTTGGCTGGACTCCTCACAGCGCTTGGTGTAGGGGAGGGAGAGGGGGAGGGTCACAGCTTTCTCATCCCAGTTTAGTGACCCCAGAGGAAAGACAACACCTCTTTCAGCATCCATGTATAAAGACTCAGGGAAGCACCCTGATTGGCCCAACTTGGGTCACATGTCCAACTGTACCAACCCCTTTGGCTGGATGCCCAGGATCTTGGATTGGCTAGACCTGGTCCAGGTGCCTGTGGCCTGAGGGTGATGCTGTGGTTGTCCCCAGGAAGGGGAGGGGGAGATGCTGCACGGATGAATGCCACAGGTGTGCGTCACACACATCAAGTGGGTGCCACCTGCCTCCGAGGGCTCACCCCTTCTGTTTTCTGTCACACTCAGACAGGCTGGACGTGACGGTTGGAGAAAGCCCAGTCAGGAAGCCCCTGCCATGGGGAGGCTCCAGGGTGGTACATGGAAGGTAGTGGTCTGATTAATGTCTATTTAGCCAATGACAAAAATCAACCCCAGAAAAGCAGAAAATAGCAAGGCAGCCCCTGGGGAGTGGACGGAGACAGTGGCAGGGCTGCCTCTGCCGTTCTTCCCAGCTTCTTCTCACAGCCCCTGGTGGTCCATATCGAGAGAACAATTACCATTCTTCTTCCAGACACTGTATAAACAGTAACAGTGTGGTTATGGCCCCCTTGAGGTCCAGGAGCTGATGAGCCTCCTGTATCATTGCTCCCTTCCATGGAGGAGAGCATTCCAGCAGGATGAGATCACGGAGCCCAGGAAGACTGTGGGTAGGGAAGGGGGGTTCCTGGGCTGGAGCTCTGGAGCAGTGCCCATCCCCCGACTCCATCCCTTAACCTAACTCTCCCAATCACTGGTGGTCTCAGAATGTGCCTGAGTTCCTGCCATGGTGCTAATGCAAAGGCAGGAATCTTGTTCCTGAACCCAGACCGCCCCGCCCCTTCTCCCCCAAACTTTCCATCTCTGGGCCCCAAGCCGACTATGTTGGGTGACTACACAGCAAGTCAGCACTGGGTTGAGGGACCCAGACAGTGACTAGATGCTGACTGTGAGTGCAGTTAACAAATCAACAAAACTAACATTTATTGAAATAGGTTCTACGCTGGTTACATCTTAACGTCTCATTGAATCCACCCCAAATCCCCATCAGGTAGGCATTATTATTACCCCTATGTTGCAGATGAGGAAACTAAGCCTCACCCAGTCAGCACGATGGCAGAAACCTGCCTTCACACTCTCGTCTGTTTGAATCACGACCTCTTGGCTTCCCCCAGCTGCCTCCATGATGTGTTAGGCTGGTGGAATTTCCAGGTCAATGCTCACCTCCCCCATAAGCCAGTGTGATTATAAAGGATGTGCCCGGCTCAAGGGTCCCCAGGAGGAGTCGGGGTGTGGAGAGGTGGGTACAGGCCAAAATACAGCCCGGGCTCTGCTCACGTGGGCTATGGGCCCAGAAGGAGTGCCTTTTTTAAAATTCTCACAAAGGCAACCCACGGGCTAACAGCAGCCGACCCGCTGGGCCTCTTGGAATTCTGACAGCACCCACCGTGCTAGCCACTCACACCGCAGGCCCCTTAAGCCATATGCTGCCTTGCCTTGTGACCCAACTAGTTCCCATGACAAAACTTATTTCCATAACTTCCCCAGCGCTGATTGCCTGCAGGTGCTTGCTTCTTTCAGTTCTTTTCTTCCCAACCGCCTCTCCCATTCCTATTTCATGAAACCTACCTTTCCTTTAAAACCCAGCGGGATGCTTGCTCACTCTTTCAGAAAGCCTTTCAGACACCACAGCTGAACTGCGGCCTCTCTCACGCTACTTTGTATCAGTCACAGCGTCTACTATACCCTGCCTCTGATAAGGACCATCATCTTTCGAGCATTCACTCGGCGAGGGTCGCTGTGCTAAACACTCTCCACACTTTTTCTCCCTGCATCCTCACTTCACTCCCGTTATTATGCCCATTTCACAGAGGAAGAAACTGAGGCTCAAGGGACTTCAAGACTTGCCCAGGTTTACACTGCTAGGAAGCAGCGGAGCAGGAACTGAACCGAGGGGTTCTGCTTTTAAAGCTGCCTGCTCTGATCAGGGTGGTTTTCCATAGACGTCGCGACCAGGTCTGAAACGCCAGCAATCAGAGGGTAGAAGCCACTGTGGGTCTCCGCAGGCCCAGAGGTGGGCTTCTGTAAATACTCGGCGAAGGAAAGAAGGCTGCCCTGGTGCAGCTTTTCTCTTTCCCCAGATGAGCCGCCTCTCCTCCAAGGCTCCACGGCAGACCCTTCGCCCACAGGGGCCCTACGGGCTCTTCGGGAAACATGAACGCAGCTCTGCGGCCGGGCACACGGAGACCCTGGAAGGGGCACCCGGGTCTGCGAGCGGAGAAGGAACCTCCGGAATGCAGGAGGCACTCCAACCACACCCAGCCGGGCCAACTTGTTTACGCCTCTTGCCCGGCCCGGCCCGGCCCGCCGCCCCGCCCCTCGCTCTCTCGCGTGGCTCCTCCCGCCGCGCCGGCCCTTCTTTTTGCCTCCTTCGCAGTCACAAGATCTCTCAG
Source organism: Balaenoptera physalus (assembly GCF_965194825.1). NCBI lineage: Eukaryota > Metazoa > Chordata > Mammalia > Artiodactyla > Balaenopteridae > Balaenoptera > Balaenoptera physalus. The sequence goes on from NC_138886.1 coordinate 3,833,226, forward strand.
CGGCTCCCTTTAGGAATCCTTCCGCCCGTCCCCGCCCCCCTATCTTACAAACGCTCCTTGGTTCTTTCTCGACTGGTTAGCATCATCAGTAATGAGCAGAACTGCTCCTTCCTTCCAAAGGTGCTGCCGACCGCGGTCATCTGTCGTCGGGTTCGACGGGGTTGTGGGGGAGAAACCCCGCTGGGACTCTTTTTCGTGGCGGAGGCTGCAGCGGCCTCGGACATTTCACGACGGGGGGGAGGTGCTGTACGTCCAAGATGGCGGCGCCCTGTAGGCTGGAGGAGCTGTGAGGTAAACAGCTGAGGGGGAGGAGACGGTGTGTGAGTATGAGGGTGTCGCCCCCTCCCTTTCATGGGGGCTTCTCAGGGCAGTCCTGGCACCATGGCCTCAGTCTGGGAGGCCCTGTGGGGCTGGGGCAAGGGGCTCTCTTGCCGGAGAAGGGACTCTGGGAAGGGGGGTTCGGAGAGCTTTCCCCTCCCTCTTATTACGCGCTATCTCCGGCGGGGCCCGGCCGGGCTGGCGGCTCTCTGGGGAGGAGAGGCGGCCCCGGCCGGCACGTCGCCCCTCTTCGGCGACGGAGGGGATGGCTGCACCCCCGGGCCGCGGAGCCGAGGGCAGGGGTGAGGTGGGCCCGGTCGCCAGCCCCTCGCTGGGTGGGGTGACAGGTTCCCGCGGGGTGCGGAGAGCGGGGGAGAGACCCTCGGCTGGAGGGCGGGGCCTGGCGGTGGGGCTGGTCCCCGGGCTTGTTGAGAGGGGTCAGGGGTTGGGGGGGGCGGGGGATGAATGGAGGCTGCCTGTGGGCATCAAGGACCCGCCTGGACTCGGTGTCTCCGCTGAAATTTGCATGACCGAGCGCGTCGCTCCGGGTGTGCTCGTGGGTATTTAATCGACGGTGAAAGACAGTTGCTTTCGAGTCAGCAGAGGTGATTCTTAAGAGACAGCTATTTGCAGAGCCACTCCTAGACGCTCATTCATTCATTTGAGGAACTGGAGGGCGAAGAGCCCGCAGTCAGAGAGCCCTTGGAGAATGAAAGCTGTTTCTTTGTGTCTCCTGTTCAAGAGTTTTGCTTCGTGTGCTTTGGATTTGGGGGTGTGGGGGGAGGCTTTGGAGGGGGCGCGGTCCTCCTGACAACAGCAGCTTGTTTATGGGGCACTCGCTGTGCAAGTGCTTTGCGGTCATCCTCTCCTGTAGCCCCCGAGACAAAGGGGAGAGGCAGCCACTCTTAACGCCTCCATTTCTCAGATGAGGAAACTGAGGCCCCGAGAGATGAGGGTCCCTTGCCCAAGGTCACCCCTCTAGGATTATGTGAGCCAGGACGGGAACTGGGGTCTGACTGCCTCCCAGACTGTGCTCCCGTCTCTATTTGTACACCCATGACTCTCTCATTTATCTTTTATTTGATCAAATCTGGCCCGTCTTTCTTTCTAAGTAGGTGATTAGAATTAATCAGTTGGCCGAGGTCTGTGCATAAGTGCGTGTGTGTGTGTCTTTAATTTTGAGGAGGGGCACCCTTGCTTCTATACCTTAGCTTTTGTTGGGGGTGGCAGTGTTGTGCCTGTAAACATGTTAGTCTAAATTACGCCGGAAAGTATTCGATGTTTTCATAAAACTCACACGTTTACTGCAGAAAGAAGTCATGCTAAAATCCTTGCTGGATTTTTTTATAGAAAGCATGGAAATAGCCCTTCACTTTACATAGCGTAAGCTGTAAAAGTACTAAAATAGAATAATACTCTTCTGAGATTCATAGGTTTATAATTTGGGGATCAACTTGGAGTCATCTGAATTCACACATGCTGGCAAAGTGGAGCTGTAAATTTCGAGAAGCGTCATAAAACCAAACCTTGTGGGAGCCCTTGATTTACAGAGCAACCACCTGTGATTCTTAAGTTGACCATTCCTGAGTAAACCTGGAACATGCACGTGTGAAAACTGATGAAGGGTCGTGTGGGGAAATGCGCCTTTAACAGTCACGCATCAGGCTAATGAGGTGCCTCAGAAACACTGACAGATTCTTTGCTGTTGCTCTGGGGAGTCACAGGTTCTCCCTCTAACCACCTGGTGTAAACTTAAGGGGTATTTATAGAGGGTGTCAATGGAAACTATCCTCTTACCAAATTTCCTATCTTACCCAGACGCTCTTACCTCACGTGCATGGAAGGGCGAACGACGTAAGCTTTCTTTGCTTCACGCATTTCCTGGCGTCATAAAGACTTTGGGATGCTCCTAAATGCCTAGCTAGACAGATTCCTAGGCAGCTACACGCATTCTTACTTGTTTTCATTCAATTGGAGTGTCTCAAATCCTGTGACTCAGTTGTACTCTTCCTCACTGGTTTCTTAAGAGCAAAGACGTCCCATGCCGCTGCTGTCCGGGTGTAATAAGATGCCTTCTGTGCGTACCTGTTTTCATTTGTGAGGCGAAACTGAACAGGCTTACTAGGACAAATCAAATACATGCCTGTCTATGGGATGTTTATAGAGTAATGAAATTACCGGAAACGAGAGATCTCTAACAGTAGCGTCCATCAGAACCTTCATGCACAGGTATCTGGCCCCATAGTAGGTAGATTTGCATATTCGGTCTTTAAGGACACTCTGGATGTGTATTTTGGAAGAAATCATAGGTGATTCTGATGTGCACCAGGGGTTGCGGACCACTGGCTAAAGTAGCCACTTTGGCTATCTTTCTTTTAATTTATCATTTATTGCAGAGGCATTTCTTAAAATAGCTTCTAACCTCTGGTGTATATAGTGGTGGGTAAGTTTGGGGCTCTGAATTACAGCTGACTTGATCTTACAGATCTGTCTTCTTTCAGAGTTTGTTAAGGTACAGGTATGGTTCTTTTCCGGGTTCTAGGGCCATGGTAGACTAAAGTTAACTTTTTCTGGAATTAACTGGATATTCTTGGCTGCAGATGAGCCAAATACAGCAATACATCAACCATTTCAAGCTTTTCTAAAAGTCAAATAGCTTTCGACTTCTAACAAGCCACTAAGTTCTCTGAGCTTCAGTTTATTCATTTGTGAAATAAGAGAGTAGGACTGTAAATGAGTATTTCAAAGTCTAAATTTCTGAGATTTCAAGTCCTTCTGGGGCTTCAGTTAAAGATTCTACATTGATTGAATCAAAGTGTTAATGGCTTTATAATAACTGAGCAAATGGATGACTTTTAGCGCGACCTGTTTTTATCCTTTCCTTTATATCACATTTTTAAGAAGGTATTCCTTAAAAGTTCCTCATATTATAAATCTCTCTTCGAGAGATTAGTTTTATTTGTATTAGTTTTGTTTGTTATTTAAGTAGCTGCAAGCATGAAAGAAAAGTATACTCGATAGCATTTAAATCTCGAGCTTTTTGCTTTAAAAATACATATATATTTATAATTAGCATATACTCAAAAACTGAATTTCCCCCTTCAGTGTTTAGTTTGCATGAAATACTGATTTTTTTCCATTGGTCTGAAAAAGGTTTTAGACCAGTTAAATTGGTCTAAAATCACCATCAGCAATTTTAGATTATTCTTTTTCTGACTTACTTGTTAAGCATATAGTTCCTAGACATTAGTAATTTAATATCTAGTGTCTATTTTTGGGAGGGGGAGAATTTAAAAAAATATGTATATATAAAACATATATAATCCCAGGACCTTGCTCATTTCTTCTTGTCCATTCTCTTGTGCAGTACTAACTTCTGTTCTATACAGGGAAGTAGCAAAAGGTTACAGAACACTTTTTAAGGTTGAATGAATTCAGATTGTCATCTAATGAGTAAAGTGCCCTAAAAACCTAGCTTTGATACAGAGCAAGACATGGTAGTTACTGGCCTAGAATTCACAGGTCACTTTCTAAAGTAAAGATAATGGCAGTAGAAGCCAAGAAGTATTTGAGTAACAAGGGACAACTTTACCCTTCGGTCGGTGATGGAGGACACGATGGGCCGTGGTAAGAAAAAACAGATGTGGTGACCGTAATGTCTGCAGTTGTTAAGACCTGTGCTGCTCTGAGTAGTTCCACGGAGCCCAAGAGTACAGCAACAAACATGAAGTGTATCCATTCTAAGCTACAGAATGACTGTATCAATGTTTCAAGTATAAGTTATTAAATGTAGACTTCTAAGGCTTATGTACCCATTTTGTTTAGTAGTAATATTGTTATACTAAAGTTTATATTTATTGGCACAGTGCCAAACAGTGTGCTGTGTTTTTTTTACATGCGGGATCCTGTTAGCTCTTCCCACAGCCTTAAGGGACGGGAGAGAGAGATGAGCACGCTGAGGCTTAAGGCCACTTTTTCAGTGGCTGAGCTGGGATTGGAGCCCTGTTGCTTGACTCCAGAACACACACGTTTAATCTTTCACTGGGATAAATTGTCTGAACTGCTGATCTCAGAAACTAACTCAGAGGTCAATGGTTCTTAAGTTTTGGGGGGGCCTCCATTACCCTCTGAGAATTTGTGGGAAGCTGTGGACCAAATATCCTTTTCTGTCCCATCAGCACCAAGAACAAAATTCATACAGATATAAAATTTTGGATATGGCTTCAGGAACTTTACAGACCCAGCCTGAAGCCCAGCTGATCATTCTAGATAGATTACTGCTCTTAAAAATGGACTTGGGCTTTAAAAAAGAAAGAAACAAACAAACAGCAAACAAAACAGTAGATAGGAACGGCCCACGTCTTTTAAAGATGGACTATGTACTGTTTGTATTATAAATCATTTTCTTAAACTTTTATATTGAAAGGTTCTTTACACTTCACTGGAAGATCAACCTTAGGTGTCACATTAAAAAAAAAAAATTATAAGTGGAGAACTCAGGTGTGTAACTTGCTAAATGCTTGTCAAGCTTGGCATTCAGTCTGTGTGTACGTTTAGCACCTGGCAGAATTCCATTGGGCTTTTTTTCCCAAGGTTTATGCACTATTTTTTTTCCCTTTGAACCTCAAAAGTATATATAAAATATATATTAAATATATATTTTTAATATTTCTTGCCTTCATCCTTCTTCCTAGGCTAGTGGTTCTCAACCTTTTGTGGGCATCAGAATCGCCAGGAAGACCCCACTCCCAGATTCAGAGGTCTCTGACCACCAAGGCTCAAGGCCCAAGAATTTGCATTTCTAACAAATCCCCAGGGGATGCTGACGTTGCTGGTGTGAGGACCACATTTGAGAACCACATGTGTTAGTCCTAGGCTATCAGACCCTGTGCCTTTATTCCCTCAGATATTTCTGTTTTAGTCCTGTGAACTTGAAACCTAAAGAAATCGTCACAATTTTCCTCAGGTTTCTTTTAAGGGAAGCTCTGTTTTTGAAACATACATGATATTTGGTTTATTTTCTTGGTAAATGATTTTGTTCATGCTAATAGAAAGTTAAAACGTAAGAAACATTATTTATAGAAAAGCTACACCTTACCAAAATCAAGCTCTGTCCCTGCAGGCAAGTTACTAGAGGATTTACCTCTGAAAGAAGGTATACGCTTCAGCAAATTGTCCTTCAGGGTCCCTCATGGCAAAAGTTCTGAATGGAGAATCTGGAGCTCTCCTGCCCCTGTTTGTACAACCTTGAGAGGGGCCACAACTGCTGAGACCATGCAAATCACACGTGACTACACATTTTGGCAGGTTTTGCTACCAGCTGTTTTACTTTCACACACTGAGTGGTATTTCCTACCCCTTTCTTTGCTTCTGTGCATTGGTAGGAAGAGTGAATTGGAGCTTGTATCTTACCTTTTTTGGATGCATTTGTGCTGAAGGCAACTTTATTCACTTGATAGAATATTACTCTAAGAAGTCACCTGAGCGTTACTGAGCCAGAGTCAAACATAATTGTGTAGTAGTGTATTATTAATTTTAATAAATTTATTTATTTATTTATTTTTGGCTGCGTTGGGTCTTTGTTGCTGTGCGCGGGCTTTGTCTAGTTGCTGCGAGCGGGGGCTACTCTTCGTTGTGGTGCGTGGGCTTCTCATTGCGGTGGCTTCTCTTGTTGCAGAGCACAGGCTCTAGGCGTGTGGGCTTCAGTAGTTGTGGCACGTCGGCTCAGCAGTTGTGGCGCACGGGCTTAGTTGTTCCACGGCATGTGGGATCTTCCCGGACCAGGGCTCGGACCCGTGTCCCCTGCGTTGGAAGGCGGATTCTTAACCACTGTGCCACCAGGGAAGCCCAGTAGTGTGTTATTGACATAATATTATTATCTGTATTATCTGTGTAATGTTTCTGTTCTACCTATACTGTACTTGATAATGAAATAGTCCATCTATGCCTGAACCTGTATCTGAATTGTCTTTGAACTTTTTTAGATAAAAACCTCAGTACAGAAAACAAGTTACAGTGAAGAGACATCTGCTTTCGTTTATACCTGTAGTTGTGTTTTTACATCATAGAAAAGTTGTACAAAATTATCTAGGCGATGTGATATGCAGTTACATATTTTATGTGATTTGGGGTTCTGAGGAGTCCTAGGGGCTAGAAGGCCACACACAACACTGATTTTCCAAAAGTCTGAATATTCAGCTGATATTTTCAGATAAAATACTTCGTGAAGGCATTTAGGTACCTGCCACTAGCATTTCATAAAGGTATATTACAGCTCTCAGGTCTCTCACGGCTCGTAATGCATCTTGCCTAGGGCAGAGATGTGTGAAAAAATGTGTACAAGTCCTGCTTATGACTCTCTACATGGCTGTTCAGCTGGAGTTTGTGTGTACCCCACATATACACACCATCTCTCTGTAAACACCTACAGAATGAAATGAAGGTGAAATGTGAAAACAAGTTGACGTGTGTTCCTTCTGCTTAATCTCAAAACACTAAAGCACAGAGCCATCATCTTCCTCAAACCTACCCTTTATTGCTATTCAAAAAGACTCGTAGAAGTGCAGTTACAGTGTTGCTTTCTGGTGAGAATACAACTTTTGGGTCCAAGAGGAAGAGTCCAGATCTGAGGGCATGTTTCTTTTTTAATTTGGCTTTCGAAGATAAGAACATGGATTGGCCCTGTTATGCTCTGACAGGTGTTTCCATCCATACCCCTCAGGGGTACACAGTTTTGAGGAGGGTCTTTGCCATTCCTCACTTCTGATCGGGAAGTTCACAGGTCGCATGATTTTACCTAGTAGTACATCCATAGGGCAGGATTTAAATATAAATGAATAAGTAAACACTTAAAAATATAAATAATGCCAGGTAGCCCCTGACTGGCCAACATTTATCACCATTACCATTTTTTAGCATAGCAATAAAGAAGGTAAGAAGTCTTAATGTCGAGCATTGGACAAAAAACATTCTGATTTCCTATGCCAGTTCCTTTATCTAGGACAGTGATGCTGGCTAGGCAGGCTATAAGATCTCATCTTGTATACATCCTAATTTTACCCTTGCCTTAGATATTCCTTTTCAGGTAAAAGATCCAACTGGGATTAATTGCAAGAGGAAGTCTCCATGACTCAGTGGAGTAACAGCTGAAGTTAAGATTCTGAAGATTAGAGGCTCCAGTGTTTTGATTCTAGCTCTTTTGGTTGAGTGACTGTGGCTGGGCAAGCACCCCCTGTGTGAATGGTTTCGTTGGCCTTTTTGGAAGGCCAGCCTGCCTTCCAGCTCTGCACACACACTTGCAGTATGCCACTGAGGACCACAGTTAATGGCGTTAATGCCTAGAATGTGTTCTACAAGGAAATATAATTACCCCGTCATCTGGAGCAAGAGGTTTGAATTGTTAGAGAGCCGCTCAACACACTAGTTCAACTTTGACCAGGATTGTATGTGGAAGGGCTTGTTTCCAAGCTCTTCCGTGTTCAGTGTAATTAGGCATATATAGTGTATGAGGTTCAGCTTTTCATATCTGTATTCAAGCCTGGAATGGCTACCAAAGAAGCTGATGAAGTCTTTGTTGACCTGAATAGGGTATATTTGCCCCTTGTGTGCCAGATGCTGCAATAGGCCCTGGGTGTCCACTGGTGGTCCCCCACCAGTGGGGGTCCCCGTCCCCATGGAGCTTACAATCTGGTGATCAGGCTGTACCTAAACGTAGTTTGAAGGGCCCACGTTTTAAAAGCAAACTGGAATGTATTTACATATACTCATATTTAACAAGGATATTTAATATGAGGTAACTTAGGTAGAAAGCAGGGCTAAAAGGGAAAGAAAATAGGGAGAAATGATAGCTGTTCTCATATATTTTATGCTTGTCATGTAGAAGGATTAGATTAAGGTTGTGTGGTTTCAAAGGCAGAATTCAACTTTGCACATTTATTTAAGAAATATTTTAACTCCTAATCATTCAGTGAACAAGTCCCAGGCACTGTGGCAGCTGCAAGAGGCACAGTACTGGAGAAGCCCCTGTCTCTCCCTGGCTGGAACTGCTGTTCTGGTGAGGGGGACATATTCAGTAACTAATTACACTTGCTTAGTCGGGTGTGCTCCGTGACACCAAGAAATACAGGCTGCTGAGAGTATGTGACGGGGCCTGACCTGGTCTGGCCCTGAGTGGAGGGAAGTGAAGGCTTCTCTGATGAAGCGCATGTTTAAGCTGAGGTTTTTCAGGGTGAAGACTGAGCTTGGGAGGGGGCAGAGGTAGAGTCTCTCGGGCACAGGGACAACATGTACCTGGTCCTGAAGTGGGGACGTGTGTGGCTAGTGGGGCAGGGCCGTGGGGAGGGAGGGGGTGTGGTGGGTTTGAGGTGATGTGGACCCACCAAGTGCTTCGTGCCTGGCGCTGTTCTTCCTCTCGGGCTCCTCGGGCGGTTTCTCTGTGCCACGCACCATGCCGAGGGCGATGGGCGTTCATCTCCTGCAGGCCTCACGCAGCCTTAGGAGGTAGACGCCACCGTTCTTCTCCCTGTACAGGTGGCGTAATTTAAGGTTGGACATTAGAGACTTAAGATAAATCACCCAAAGTTACACAGCTACTCAGTGGCAGAGCTTGGATTTCAACTCGGAGCTCTAATTCTGGAGCCCATCCTGCCCATGCATTTCCTGCCCATTCGTTTATAGCTCTAATAATGACAGTTAACAAAAGGCAGAGTTTACAAGTTCAGCACAATATAAAGAATTTTCCAGCAACCAACTGTTCAGAAATGTAGACGGGGAGAGGCACGTGCACCCACTGATTATAAGTGTTCATTCCAGCGGAAACCAGATGGCCACCTGTCAGGGATGTGCAGTAGGAAAGAGGTGGAAGCCAGTGAATCCTGAACTTCCTCTGTTGTGTCTGGGATCTCACTTCATTGTGAGATTGGTATTGACAGATGCGTGTTTCTTCTCTTCAGTGACCATGAAAGACACCAGGTTGACAGCACTGGAAACTGAAGTACCAATTGTCCCCAGAACAGGTAAGGTACAAACTCAGTCCAGTGGTTGGGGGAAGGTGGAAGAGAATCATTTATCCTGTCTGTGGCTGTACGGGGGCAAAGATGTTTCTTTGCATTCAGGATTAACGTTGATGGTTTTAGCTACTTGCCAGGAACTGGACCGTCTGTGCCGTGAAGTAATTAGTCAAATTACCGGTAATTTATTAACTGCTTATTCAGTGCCAGGCATGGTGTTAAGTGCATTCTGTGGTTATTTATTTTGTTCTTCACAGCCACACTTTTGGTGTATCTCCGTTTTACAGATGAGGAATTGGGCTCTGAAATTACGTAATTTTCCTAAGGTTGTATAGTTAGTACCTGGTGTACCTGCGAATCAAATCAGTTCAATCTAGCAGCAGAATTTGGTTCTAACGCCTAGATAAAATTGAAACCTGTGTGTCTGAGCAAGTCATTTAACTAGCACAGAGGTTCTCAAGCCTGGCTGTGCCTTAACAATCCACACAGGCCTATAAAACAAGCCAGATGTCCTGTCTGGCCCCCACCCCTTAACCTGCTCAGGAGTGTGTGGACTCTCCAGGTGATTCCAATGTACGTCCTGGGCCGAGGACCCCTGAGCTAACGAATTCGCGTTTCCATTGTAACATGGCTTTACTTATTAGTTGTCTTAATTCGTTGTTCGGGGATGAGTTGCATGCTATCGTGGTTTCTAGGAATTGGAGGAGTCTCAGAGTCCTGGAATATATCCTTCCTAAATATTGAGGCTTTGGCATTTCTGTGGATACTAATGTAGTCTGAGTGACCTGACTGATCCCTGAGCTCTAATTTTGAGTTTACTGGCAGGAGTGTGCAGTGCAACAGCTTTCCGTGTCTACAGGAAGGGTGTAGGGGAGATAGGGAAGTGTTTGGTCTGCTGTCTTTATGCACAGATGGCTAATGGGATTCATTTAATGCCTCACTGGTTGCTATTTGCTGTATTCTGTCACTGTCTGCCTCACCTTACCTCCTAGGAATTGTGAAATAAGGTGGAGATTTTTGCCTTAAAGACTGGTGTCTGTTCACAAACAGGGACTTAATACAGATTGTAGACTGTCTAACAAGAAGGTGGAAGTATCGTTCCCTCACGAGTAGGGGAAGCTTTCTAAGTCTGACTTTTTACTTTCAAATATTTTATGTGTACTTCACCCTGTCCTTTGTCGGAAATCCACTGCATATGAATTTGAACCCAGTGTCAGATGGTCATGATCAAATCATTGAGGCCCAAGCCGAACATCACACATCACAAATCTCAGATTTTTTTTTTTTAATTTTCATTTATTTATTTATTTATTTATTTATTGGCTGCATTAGGTCTTCGTTGCTGCGCACAGGCTTTCTCTAGTTGCGGCGAGCGGGGGCTACTTCATTGCGGTGCGCAGGCTTCTCACTGCGGTGGGCCCTCTTGTTGCAGAGCATGGGCTCTAGGCGCACAGGCTTCAGTAGTTGTGGCGCACGGGCTTAGTTGCTCCACAGCATGTGGGGTCGTCCCGGACCAGGGATTGAACCCGTGTCCCCTGCATTGGCAGGTGGATTCTTAACCCCTGCACCACCAGGGAAGTCCCACAGATCTCAGATTTTATTAAACATTTTTCAATATTGCATTTGTATTCCGTTTTAGTAGTCAGATTGTTAAAATTTGAAATTTTAACAAATTGGTCAGCTGTGTCAGCTGCTAGATTGCTCCTGGGTTAACACGTGTGTGATACTGGAAGGACATTTGTCTTCAGCTGCCACGTTTAGTCCCATCACTAACCTTTTTAGACAAAGCAGAATGTAATTCGGGAGAGTTTCTGGTAAATTGTTTTCTGGAAGGAACCTGTACCTGGGATTCATAGCTTGGGCAAGCCTCAAGGATCCTTCATCTTCAGCTACTAAAAATTGTTGACAATCTATACCAATCATTTTGAAAAGCTTTTTGATTAAATTTTTAGCCTCCGTATACACACAACTACAAGAAATTGTCTTCTTAAAACAGTTTTGTAAAGTCTGTTTTGAAATTTGATTAGTGAGTACAAAATGTGTTTGAGTATTTCATTTTTTCTTAACATTGTTTTCTTTTCTTCATACTCTATATATTCTTTATGTTTGGCTTGAAGATGATTTATCATGGATATTGTTGACTGTGATTTTGGGTTTTTTTCATGTCATAAAATTGAGGTGACAGGTTGGCATTTTATTTTTAATTCACCCTCACAAGATGTGAGGTATTCCCAACTATGACTTTTTCTTGAAAGACTACAAATCAGGACTACAAATTAAGTGAAGTTCTTAAAGATTATTCCGTTTGTAATAAATGTTATAAAGCAATTCTATAAAAGTTAGAGTTAAAATATAGTTTAATTTCTGTTATTTAGCCATGTGTTACTAAAATTTTTATAAACATTTGGCTCAAAGAATAATTACTGTTATTTGTAAAGCTATCTAGCGAATCTACCTTAATACTCATAATATTAGTTAATATATTTAACTGTTTGAAAGTTCTTAATTGTTTTTGAACATAAAAATCACATCGTTAACTGAAGCTTTTATTTTTGTAATAATAAATGTATAAATAAGTATTGTATTGACAGAATTTCAACTTATAAAACACAAAACTTAGATGTTACATCTAGAATGTTTTTACCTTTATTCAGATATTAATAGTAATTCCGTATGCATGCCTTGTCCGCATTACTGGCATCATGTGGATTAGGTCTGATGGTAACATTAACATATAGTTGTTGGTCACACATGCACAGTCAAAGGTGCCAGAAATGCTGCTGAAGTGGGCGATTCCTCAGCTTTCAGTCCTAAAGACCAAGGTGCAGCCAGATTTTGGCCAAGTATAAAGACTAAAATCGAACTTTGGTAAATCTCTATTTTCCAACCATAAATCTCAAATCTGGTTACCAGTGTATAGAGTTTCAGTTTGGTTTATGCAAAGGTGGTGACTAAGAGCCCCCCTGGTGCTTTAGATTGGGTGGTCGGGGAGGCCTCTCAGAGACGGTGTGACATTTTGAGCAGAGACTTGAAACAAACAGCCACACGAGGATCTGGGAGAAGAGCAACAGCAAGTGCAGAGGCCTGAGCAAGAAGCTGTTTTCCTGAGTTTAGGAGCCTGAGGCTAGAGCAGAGAGACGAGGGGGTGGAGTGCTGTGAAACGAAGGCAGAGGGAGTGGGGACTTAACAACTGGCCCAGTCTGGTGGAGCCTTGCAGGGCCCTTGGGAGCTGGCGCTTATTAGCTCCGTGGGAAGCCACTGGATGATTTTAAACAGGGGAGTGAAAGATTCTGATTTCCCTATTTCAGAGTCTTTTGTGGTTGTTTGGTGGCAGATAAGCTGTAGGGCGAGGGTAGTGAGGGAGCCTGGTGCTCCCTTGTCTCCAAGCGGGGATGAGGGGGGCTTGGGCTGGGGTGACAACAAAAGGGATAAGTCAGTGGGTTTGCCAGCGGATTAGATGTGAGGGTACGAGTGGTGGAAGAGCACGGATGTCACCTAGACGTTTGCTAGAGACTGATGATCATGCCTTTTGCTGAGGTCCAGGAGGCTATCAGAGTGACAGGTTTTGGGTGGGGAGTGGGCGTTGAGAGTCACGGCTTCCTAATGTAAATAGCGTCATCGATAGCACTGTACTGTGGCTTGTGGCCGCCAAAGGTAATAGTAAACTAAATGGAATGTTGCTTTGGCGTGTAGGATACAGAAATGTATTAACTAAATATTGACTTTTGGCTTCTCCTGTCTCCTATTTTCTATACTTGGTTACTTCCAAAACGGAAGAGAGACTTTCATGGCTGAAGTGGATGCTTCATGTGCCTGTGGTGCTAACCTCTCAGGGACTTTCCCCTTATCTTCTCTAGGCTGTAAAGTGTGTTTAACACGTGTGCAACTCACCCATTCCCACCACGTCCAGGTGGAGCTGGTCCCTTCCCTCCTTTGTGTACTCACTATATCATGTCCATTTCCTGCTCGTGTACATATAGTTCTTCATTGCACTTGCTAAGTCTGTCTTCCCTACTTAGCATCCTGCACTCAGTCCCTCCAGAAATATTTGAATAAGTTTAAAAGGGGAGATATTCCAATCATGGACCTAATTCCAAAAGCTTATGATTGAACTCCCGTGAGGGCTTGTTAGAATGTCAAAAATCCTTGAACTTGAGGCACTTAAATGAAGAATCCCACACAAAGCCCATGATTTATATTTTTTCTGAGGTTTAAAAAATATGGTTAAAAGGTAGAATTTTAGAACTCGAGAGAAGAGCAACAAAAGCTTGTTGCCAAAAAAAGATACTAATGTATGTTAGAATAAAACCTTATTTTTGCTTTCTATAAAGCATTTGGAAAGAGTAGGCTCCAGAAATCAGACTTTGATACCTAAATTACATTTACAATCTGAAAAACAAGCTAGGTGACCCATGACGGTCAGCCCTGAGTATCGCCAAGGTGACTGGATGGGCGCCATCTTTGTTTAGATTTGAGCTCATGTCACTCTGCTCTGGGCTGCCTGCATTTGGAGGAACAGCTCTGACATTACCATCTTCTGAATATACAAAAGACAAACGCGGAGTGTCACTAGCCTGAGAGTGGGTAAGTAGCAGTTTTATTGGAACAAAACCAAACTTAGGGACAAATTACTTTTAAGCCTGAGAATCATTTGTGATTTACCTGAAGTAGAAATGAATGTGGAGGCTAGCTAGATAAATGTGCTATTCCAGTCACCTTGAAAGTGGTGGCCCAAAGGTTTTTACCAGTATTCTTTCTGATAATACGTGAGTACTACTCAGTGAGTGTGTATCTGTGCCAGGTACTGTGCTAACTGTGTGATACACGCTATCTCATTTAATCCTCTTGGTGAACAATAAACCCTGACAGGTTGGTATTATCTTCACTTGTAAATTTAATTTAATCCAACTCACAATAAGGTGAAATTTTATTGTTTTCAGCTTTGAACGTTTACAATAAAATCTTACCGCTTATGGTCTCACGTTTCTGAGTCCTTTGAAATTGACTTCCTTTATGATTTACCTGTAAGATTTATATTTATGTAAATATAAATTTGTATTATATTCCTACATCATACTTTCTACATCAGGATTTGCTATCAAAAATGCATTTATATATTTTAATTGATTTTTCTGGCTAATGAATTTTTGATTCACCAAGAGCAAAATCAGTGAATATCACCAGGTTGTAATTAAACAAGAGCATAGATGATAGTAAGTTAATACTCACCAGTTTCAGGGGTCATTGCTACTTTAAAATTGGCATCCTTGTAGGAGCTTAACTCTTTAGCGGAGTTTTTCCTTAGCGTGGTGTTTCTCAAATGCGGCTTATTTATCACCCATATAAGAATTATTCTGCTGTGCTTATTAAAATGCATATTCCTAAGCCCACAATTCAGTTCTGGAATGGGCCCAGGAAGTTAGATCCGAGGTAGTTTTGATACACACTGAAACCTGAGAACTGCTACTTTAGCTTACCCAAAGACAAGCAAATAGAAAATAAGAATATATTTTAATGTGACTGCAAGTGACGTATACAGTTGTTGGCCTGGGAGCTGAGGCATCTAAGTTCTGCTTTACTATGTGACCTTGGCAAAATTATTTATCCTTTTTGAGTATCCATATTCTCATTTGTAAAATAAGGATAATACCTGCTTACCTCACAGTTGCTGTGAGGATCAAAGCCACAAGTTAGTTTAATGTCACATTTACGGGCTTAGTGCTTTGAGTGAAGCAGATTTCGGCTCAAATTTCAGTTCTCCCTGGTTTTGCCTCCTGCTAGCTTTTTGACCGTAAGCAAATGGGGTTGATCTTTGTTCCTCTCCCTGTAAAATGGGGACAAAAGAACCAATCATACTGTAGTTATATAAGGAGTGTATTTGATGATGTTTGTGAAAGGTGTCCAGTGCCTGTCTAATAAATGGTAGCTGTCTTTACTTGGTTTTGAAAATATAGCTTTAGGGGCCAAAGTGGGGAGAAATGAATAATTGTAAATGTGTATAGTGACACTGGAGAATGAGCTGCTTTTTCTCTATAAAGATAAGGTGACTGCTCCACTGCCATAAAGGACTGAGTTTTTGAAGGTGCAGGGTTCCCCCGTTCATGCCTACTTCCCTGTAACTAGCAGCATTTGAGCGTGTGGTAGATGTCTGGGATGAGGAGCATACACTAAAAATAGAGGAACCATCCCTGGTTCAAATGAGGTTTACGCACTTGTGACCTAACTGGCCATACTAACTTCTAGACTCTGATGGGCTTGTCAAGAAGAAGATAGCATGCTTTCAGTTCTTTTTCTGAAAATAATTCATCTACTCTTTAGATCACTGATTTGAAACATAAACATAGTATTAGCCAAAACCCAAGGTAGAATCAGAGTAGGAATAAAACTTAGATTTAGTCCCGTTATTAAGTTGCTGTGATGATTCCAACTGGTATTGTTTTTTTTTTTTTTAAGGTTTCTCTCTGTTGCATTCCCTAGAACTCCTCTTCGTAAATTTGTCAAGGACAGAATTATTTACACGCCCTAGCTTCTTTTATCAGCAAAGTTCTGGACAGACTTTTCACTGCTTCGAATATATGCTCAGTTTGTCTGGCAGGTAGTTTTTTGTGGGGAAAAATGGGGCCATTTTGTTACACCATTCCTGTTCTTTTTTTCAGTCTGGTAGTGGCACCAATGAAGAGCCTTCAAAGTCTTTAACACACATCCTGGACCCAGCACAGCGCATTCGTGTAAGATAATGGCCCAACAAGCAAATATTGGGGAGCTCCTCTCCATGTTGGATTCCCCCATGCTGAGTGTGCGTGATGATGTAACAGCTGTCTTTAAAGAGAACCTCAGTTCTGGTAAGCAGAATCGTACCCTGGTTAGCTTATCTGCTAATCAGACGAGATTGACCTAGAGGTGACTAGAATCCTGCTGATAAATTTTGGTTTTCATCTTCTAAAGAGAGTCTTTAAAACCACCAAGGAAAAGCATACATCGGTGGATTCATTCTACATGTGTTTCAAGCTTTTAGTTATGGAAATACTCAAATATACACACAAACATAGAAGTAAGAGTCACATAATGAACCCCACATACCCAGCCTTTCCTGTTTCATCTTACTTCCCTGACTTACCCCCACCCAGGTATTTTAAAGCAAATCCCAGGTATATCATTTCATCTGTAAATCACATGTGATTTTTAATATGAAACATGCTTAACCTCTCTTTTTATCAGAGAAATATAAATTTAAACAGTACCCTTTCCTGCTTGCCAGGTTGGCAGAAATGAAATATTGGTCATAGAAATGGGCACTGTTAGCAGGCCAATACATGGGCGCTCTGCCCTTTTGGAGCGTCTGTCATCGACTTGAAAGCATGTGCCATTTGGCTTACAGACTTACAAGAATCTGTATTTCATTATAGCCTTGAAGGAAATGTAGTGGAAACTTGGGAAAACCTACGTACCCTTCAGTAGGTGAATGGTTAAATTAATTATGTAGGGCCATGCAGTGGAGAACAAGGAGCTCAGGAAAGAGAATGAAGTAGGTCATAGATGCTGTCGTGGAAAGGTGTCTACAACACCTCGCTGAGTGGAAAAAACACACATACACAGACCATGGATATATGGACATGGGGCCTAGGTGTGTGTGATTGTACAAGTGTGAAAAGTTTTGAAAGGACATGAACCAAACCCAAGGGTGTTTGTCTCTGGAGAGTGGGTTGGGAGGCAGGTGGTGAGGAAGATGTTCACTTGTATTTTATGTACTTTCATATAACTTGAAGTGTTATAACAATAGACATGAATTATTTTTGTAATTAAAAAAGCAATAAAAAAAGAAGTTAGGGGACTTCCCTGGTGGTCTAGTGGTTAAGAATCCACCTTCCAATGCAGGGGACGCGGGTTCGATCCCTGGTTGGGGAACTAAGATCCCACATGCCTCGGGGCAGCTAAGCCCGTGCTCCGCAACTACTGAGCCTGCGTGCCGCAACTAGAGAGCCCGTGCGCCACAATGAAAGGTCCCACATGCCACAACTAAGACCCGATGCAGCCAAATACATAAATAAATTAATTAATATTAAAAAAAAAAGATAGTATTTCATGTGCTCTTACGGCTATTTAGGCAAATAAACTTGGTATTATCCTATTGTTAAACCTAAATTCATTTAAGGAAGCAGAAATACAACACTTCATATAACTTTGGGTAGCATGCAAAGAAACGTTTTCTGGATTTTGTGACAGGCAACTATTTGAGGTAAGTTTAGAATGTTAAAGGAAATAACTATTATAAACTGCCCTTTTCTTTCTTTAGACCGTGGTCCGATGCTTGTGAACACCTTGGTGGATTATTACCTGGAAACCAATTCTCAGCCTGTATTGCACATCCTGACTACCTTGCAAGAGCCACATGATAAGGTAACTGCTGGAACTAATGGTAGAGATTTGATACATTTTCTATGAGTGGTGTGACAGTGTCTGTGCAGCCCCAGTGCACAGTCTGTCCAGAGCTCACTCCTTCGACTTATACGTGCCATTGATGATACTGCCCCCAGATTATAACTACATATAAAAACAATTGTCAGGACACGTGCCATTGATGATACTGCCCCCAGATTATAACTACATATAAAAACAATTGTCAGGACCTATGTTTCCTGAAAAGTTTTCAAAATACAACATATTCAAGAGGCTTTTAAGGCTCTTGCTGCTTAAAGAAATCCTGTAATCCTAAACTATAATTGTATAGTGACAGTTTGATCCATAAGGTACCCATCTTTAAACCCATGCTCTGAGTAGGCTTTTCAGACTTTTGATCAATATGGCAGAATCTGTAAGTGTGGCAACTAATGGGGCTAATTGACTAGTGCTGTTTCACAGCACCAGGCACTTGGAAGACTCCTTCATGTTTTTGCTTTTATTTTTGTTGATGGTAAATAGCTAACAAAGCATTGCAATTGCAGATTTTGGTACGTCTTGTGTTTGTATGTGCTAGTGATTTACTTTACTGGGATTTGAAGGCCTTGCAATTGTCTGCCTTGCCTTTTACAGTACATCTTGGGTTTTTTTTTGTTTTTTTTTTTTTTACCCTGGGCTGAATTTTAACTTCTACTACTACCTGATTTATATCTGGGGCCAAATCCATGTAGGCTGGGCTATGGGAGCAATAAGTAACTGCTTCCAGCAGGATCCTGTGAAGCTTCAACAACCTACCACAGGCTTATTATAACATTGGTTATTATAAGAAGTGGCCTATATGTATTTCAAAAAGAGGGCCTATGAAGGAGTCCTCCTCCCCGCTTACAGACCTGTATTGTGGGACCCTCTTTCAGGAGTTGCAAACTGGCTTCCCTCTCTCAGACCAAATACAACAGTGGGTTGTTTGCTAGCATGGTTTTAAAAAATCTTGAATTTGATCTCTACCTGCATGAGCCTTTCTTTACATCAAAGGGAAGACTTGAGAGACTGGGCTATATCACTACTGCCTCTCCTTGTGTGAACTTCATACATTCATATATGCATGTCCCTTGGTTCCCTTGATTTTTCCCAGCTTTACTGAGATATATTTCTCTTGTTCTTGTGCATTTTCAGCACCTCTTGGACAAAATGAATGAATACATGGGCAAAGCCGCCTCTCGGTTATCCACCCTCTCGTTACTGGGCCACGTTGTGAGGCTGCAGCCGTCTTGGAAGCATAAGCTCTCTCAAGCACCTCTTTTGCCTTCTTTACTAAAATGTCTCAAGGTACAATGTTTGTAAGGATTTGAACGAAATAGCTTTGTGAATATAATTTCTGAAATTCTGAGTACCTTAAAACAAGCAAGCTAGATTTTAACTTTGAGAGTTTGAAAACTTCTGGTCATTTGTTTTTTCTCAAATGTAACGTAGTCCAAAATTGGTACTTAGTAAGCTCTCAGTGCATCACTGTGACTATTGCAATATGTTTAGTCCAAGCAAATGTGGTTACATTTCGGTCAGATTGGTTGACATTATGCTGTTCCAGCCCTCTTTGATTTCATCATTGTCTAGCCTTTCCTCAGTTGAAAACATACTGGTTTGTCTTGGGGGAACCCCCATTTCTAAGTTCTCTTTTGGCTAATAGAAAAATGGCTGAAAGGCTCTTTCAGCTATTTAGGAACATGTTCTGGTTGCAGCTGAGTTGCATTCTACTTTTTTGCACTAACCTTAGTGCGTTTTTCTACAGAGGGAGTCAAAACCTGAGTAGAACTTTGTGCTTTTGGTTTTGACCATGGCTTGCTGAAATACTCAGCGTTATTTGCTTAGTCTGTTTTAGTTCCTGGACTTGTTTCCTATCTATAAAATAAGGAAATGTGGTTAATATGAACTACCTGTACCTCACAGAGATATGACATGAAAATATCCAGTAGTGTTTGTTCCAGAATGGCAGTGCCTTTGGAGTCATCTGACACAGCACCATGCAAATTGATTTTTGTCTCTGCCAACAAGGGTAACTGTTTTAATCTCCCTAGAGGTGGATCTCAGGGAGTCACATTGGTAGGGTATCATAAAAATGTGCATTTAATGTTCAGGAAAAGCAGGAACAGTTTTAACAATTTTTTTAAGTGAATGGATAGACGAGAGTATAATCCGATTTTGAGGCATACTGTTTAGTTCAGATTGCAAAATACTTATCTTTTCCAAAAAGATAAGCCTTGAAAATTACTTACGGACTGTTATTCAAACCTTCAGTAAGAATGTTTTGTTAACCAAAATTAGGGTTAGTCCTTTTTACCCGAACTCATTATAGATTCTTGATTCTCCTACCAGGATTGTATGTTCTTCCTACTAGATATCCGCCATAACAAATGGCTTGGTGCTTGATGTAAAAACTAAATATATTTAAAACTTTATTTCCAGACTCGTAGATTCCTCTTTTAGTAGGAATAATGAACGTCTTAGCCTGCATGGTAGTCTTTTGATTAATATCTTGTTTCTTCGATCTGAATTCCAGTTACTTGGCAAACGTTCATAACTTAATTGTGGATCATGTGAGCTGCTGTGGCTAGTCGGAGTTGATTCATTATTCATTGGTTATTAAGTGTCTTCAATTAGTCTAAATTTATGTGACTTGATATTTCAACTGTAGACATGGTCAGAGGTCACCATATCTTCTTTTATTTGCTGGTCTCTAAATATTGCTGTGAAGGTGAGCCATTAAGTAGCCTTGTTAGTGCTATACCAATTTCTTATTAAATTATACTTCTGTTGTAATCCTTTGAAAATAGTGAATGACTTGTCAATGTATAAGGTTCTTTTTAATTGACTTTAAAAAAGTAAGTATTTTATGATTTGGTTGAATGAACAAGAATAGCAACATTCTTTCGTTCTGTTAAAAAGCAGCTTCTTGCGCTTCCCTCCAAGGGCTATAAATAGCACATCCTAAGTCTCTGGGTTTGGGTGTCCCCAAGCCCCGTTTAAGCCCCTACCCCGGATGAGTTTGGTGCGTCAGCGTGGTCCCTGCAGACTCAGCATGGTCGCGCTGGGCCCCAGTGGCTTTTGGTTGCGTGTGTTTCAGTGTTGTGCCCCCACCCGTAGGGGTAGGAGGATAAGTCTGTGCTGGGTGTCTAACCTGTGACACCTTGGTGGTAGACCCTCCAAGTGGGCGGATTCTAATGCTGCACCTGACAGGTGTTTCTTCTTTCATTGACCTTCCCGCCTGCAGATGGACACCGATGTCATTGTCCTCACAACAGGGGTCTTAGTGCTGATAACCATGCTACCAATGATTCCGCAGTCGGGGAAACAGCACCTTCATGATTTCTTTGATATTTTTGGCCGTCTTTCGTCATGGTGCCTGAAGAAACCAGGTAAAGATCTCCTTCTATACCTGTCATGCCCCACCAAGTGAGTGCTTTCATAATTGATTAACAGGTCATGTGCTGGAAGGGAAGGTCATGTAGAATTCTAAAGCTGAAATGGCTCGTTGTCACCAGCCAGATGAGGAAATACCTCAGGTACGTCCACCAGAGGCACAAATAAGAAGCATGACTGTTGGGACTTCACTGGTGGTCCAGTGGTTAAGACGCCATGCTTCCAGTGCAAGGGGTGCAGGTTCGATCCCTGGTCAGGGAACAAAGATCCCACATGCCGTGTGGCACGGCCAACAAATTAAATAAAAAAAAAGAAGCAGCACGACTGTTGAGATACCTTCCTTATTTTGTTGGCTTAAAAGGATTAGTTGTCAGAGAAACTGAGTGGTAGGTACAACTTCCTGATTTTCAATAAACTGATAAACAACTTCAATCTGTGTCATAGCAGTATAGGACTAAGCTTGTGGGACATCTTTGTCTTCCTCTGCCGGTCTATAGTGACAGAACACAAGCTTCTGGTTCAGAGAACTTGTCCATTGTAAACGTGGAAGGAGGAAAGAGAATGCAGCACGTCCTAATTAGTGTTCTAGTTTCCAATGCAGTGGGGTTTTGTTTCCATATCGACAGGTAGTACGGCTCTATCAAAATGATTCAGAAGCTATATAAACACGCGAAATTTGGAATCTTTTGGTCATCCCAGCATGAGATATTCGTGTTGAAAGAATGAAATGTGTAAGCCCTGGGAAATGGAATACGCTGGCTTTCCTGTGCAGGATTAAGTGACAAGCCTGAGGCGCATATGATGCCGGCTTATCTCGTAGGCTTTTCCTGGGGAGAAAGAAATGGCCTGTCCATTAATTTCGAGGAGCTTTATGTATACTGTGGACTTGGGGTTTTCCATAGGGTCTAGGTAAGGCTAGATGAATTAAATTTTCTATTTCTCCCACTCTTAGCTTTTTAAGCTAATTTCTGGATGGTAGTTTTTCACTCTGTAGTTACAAATCTGCATAGCTAAGACTACAAACTGATTTTAAAACGTTCTCGCGCATTCGTTCCACAAACATATGAACGCCTCTTACGCATCAAGCCCAGTGCGAGGCACTAATGAGGGTACAGAGGTGAGTGAGTCAGTGCTGTTCTCAAGAGACACGTACTGAGTAGGGCTGTGGAGAAGCATGATTACAGATTTCAGAGAGTACCGTTGTAAAGGTGGTTCAGTATTATGAGAATGTCTGGGGTCCTGTTTTAGGGGTGACTGGAGAGGAGGGCAGAGATTAGATCAGTGTGAGCCTTTATGGGTCACTCTGAGTAGATGGGAGTTTATCCAGAGGCCATGGGGAGCCACTGATGGATTTCAAACAGGGGTGTCCGGTGTGTTCAGATTTGGATTTTAGAAAACCGCTCTTACTTACCATCTTTGGAGCGAGGTGGGAGCACACGTGCGCGGAGAGTCATGCTGGCAGCCCTGTGCTCGTGTCCGTTTCACACACATCAGTCTTGTGTCCAGCTTGGTGACTCCTTTCAATGGTTTTCTTTTTTAGGCCACGTAACGGAAATCTATCTCGTCCACCTCCACGCCAGCGTTTACGCTCTCTTCCATCGCCTATATGGGATGTACCCTTGCAACTTTGTCTCCTTCCTACGTTCTCACTACAGTATGAAGGAGAACCTGGAGACTTTTGAAGAGGTGGTCAAGGTAAGTAGCAAAAACTCATTTATTAGCTACTTAGCATACTGTGTAAATAGGCTGCATTTATAACTTTTATATTAAATGATAGGGAAATTTTGAAAAGAAATTCAGCCTTCTCCCTGTGCTGCCCACTGCCCCCAGCCCTGGTAACCACTGATCTATTTTTTGCCTTTATAGGACTTGCCTGTCCTGAACATTTCACTTATATGGAATCATATAATATGTGGTCTTTTGTTAACGGCTTCTTTCACTTAACATAATGTTGCGGGATTCATCCACGTGTGGCATGTATCAGTAGTTCATTCCTTTTTATTGTCAAATAATATTTCATTGTGTAGAAATACCACAGAAGTTAAGCCTTTTATAACTTGTCAACCCAAACTCTTCTAGCCAATGATGGAGCATGTGCGAATTCACCCAGAATTAGTGACTGGATCCAAGGACCATGAACTGGACCCTCGAAGGTATAGAAACTGAACTAGTGACAGAATTTTATAGGCTCACTTAAGAAATTGAAAATGTGACCTCGGAGATGTCCCTTTTGAGGTGTTGTTGGGGGAGCATGTTCTTCTATTTATGGAATCATTCCATTTTAAAGGACTCGTACAGTAAAGAAACTTTGTATGCGTGAGTCTAGAGCATATTCCTCACAGGCAGGATGGAGGAGGTGCAGTGCAGGCACCCGCGCCGCAGAACCCCAGAAAGGCTCGCAGCTCAGTGTGATTGTGCAAGGCAGGTGCTGAGGGGTGTGGTTGGAACCAAGCGCACTGTGGAGAGTCTGGACGTCGAGTGGCCGGGCTCCCCGGGTCCCTTTCTCTGTCCTGCTCAGCCAGGCGACTGCCATCCTCCACGGGGCTTGGCAAAAGTGCCCAGGTTCCTTCTCTGGGGAAGTGGAACCTGCAAGGCTCCTGATTTGAGGACGCCAAGCATGATGGAGGGTGGAGCTGAGTCATGACTGGAAAGGAGGGACCAGGGTGAAATCCTACACACTGAGCTGTGAGAGGCTTAGCCCCTCTCCTCCGCTTCTCTCTGGCTGGCTGCCAGCCTCATGCTCCCCAGGCTGGGGATTGAAGCCTTCTGGGGGAGAAGGGGTCCACGGGTATTGACATTGGAGGATCTCCCGCTGGGAAAGGTGGCTGACTACCTGATCCCCCTTCAGCCAATTTCACTTCTCTACGAGCCCTCCTTCTGCCACACGAACCTCAGGTTAAAGCAACTTGCTGTGAGATATATGTAGAGAAACATAGCAAATGTGTAAGAAAAGTTTAGTAGTAACGCATGGATACTTGTGTAGCTGCCAGTTGGCTGAAAAAAATGGGACATTAACCTCCGCAGTTGCAGCCATCTTTCTCCCTGTTCCATGTCTCACCTCAGAGGCACCTACTATTCTTGCTTTTATTTTAATCATTCTCTTTCTTTTCTTTATAGTGTGACCACATGTTTGTTTCATTTTGAAAAGCTAATTAGGAAGCAAAGTCTGGCCTTGGAAAAGGCCGTCTTGTCATCATGAGGTGAAGGTTCCCAGGAGGCGAGAGGAGGAACTGAGTGTCTGAGTCTTGGTTGGGCGTCCCCTTCCTTGAGAGTTTACAGGAGTCCCTTCCAGGGAAGTCGGCGGGCAAGGTCATGAACAAGTCCTGGGAAACATAAGCCTTCCCCTAGTCAGGGCATCTGGCGAGGCTAGATAGTGAGGGCCAGGGGCTGGATGTGCTGCCGAAATATGGCAGAGGGAGGGGACTGCTCTGTTTGTGCTCCTGAACTCACTGCAGCTGCTTCCAGGAATAGGTCAGAGCAGAATCATTCTGTGGGATGAAATGAATGTCCCCAGCTGATCCTGGCAGAGAAGGGAGAGTAGGAACTTCATTAGTGCATAACGAGACAAGCTCAGTACCAACAAGTTATCGTCACCTAGACACTCCCTCAGTTAGAAAGAGGGTATGGTGGCAGCAGAAACCTTAGAGAATGGCCTGCAGCACGCTTGTCTCTTGGCATGTCTGTTCTGATCTGACCGGGTTGTCTTCTGTGCCTCGTACACAGCTATCATCTTGTTCTCCTGGGGCTTCTCTGTGCCTCTCTCCTGTGCAGGTTCTCCCATTTCCTGTATCTCATGCCTTCTTTTTTGGGTCACTCTTATTTTCATGGAATATATCTTCTAGTAGCTTTTAGAGAAAGGATGTCATTTTCTGTGTGGGTATAGATTTCTAGATTGGGAGTCATTCTCATTCAGCAATTTGAAGGCATTATTCCATTGCTGCCTTGCCTCCAATGCTGCTATTGAAATCAAAAGACATTTTGATTTCTGATCATCTGTGTTTACTGTCTTCTGTTTGTTCTTATAATATTCTGAAATTTCCTAGTGATGTCCCTTGATATGAATGTGTTCTCATTGTCCAGTCTGGAAGCTCCTATCTTTAAATTCTAGGAAATTTTCTTTAATTATTTGTGCTTGATTTCTTTTCCTTGACTGTCTCTGTCTTTCTTTCTGGAACTCTTAGTATTCTGCTTGGGACTTCCTGGAGCGGTTCTCTGCTTTTCTTTGCTCTCCTCTTTAGGAAATCTTCCTAAAGGTTTCCTTGTCTTTAGCTCTTAATCTTTCTATTATAGTTCATTTCTGCCACGTTTTCAATACCTAAGAGCTCTTTTTAGTCCTCTGAATGCTCCTTTTTTACAGTAGCCTGTTTTTATTTCATGGATGCAGTCTCTCATGTCTTTGATAAGATTGATAGGTGTTTTGTAAGGTTTTCTTTTCCCTACATAATCTGTTTCCTTTAAACTGCCCTTTTGTTGTTCTTTTTAAAAATTTGAGGCTTTCTGCAAAGATTGGTTTATATCTGGGTGAGGAGACTAAAAAGCTCTGCTCACAGGGATGGGGCTTGTTGACTTTGAGCTTCCTTGTAGGTCGATCTGAGCATCTGTTGGAGATGCTGGTGTCAGTATTGGTTTCCATTTGAGCTGGTCGGACTTTTTCAGGAAAGGGTCTTCTGATGTCTAGTCTGGCAAGGATTTGGCTACTCCTAGAGGGAAGAGGCTGCTTGGTGGGGAGAGGTTAGTGGTCTTGGCATTCAGAATGTACATGCTCACTTAATCCTCTTGTTTGAATAGTACTCGTGCCCTCAACCATTTCTGGAGTACCTCAATCCCGATACTCTCTGTTTAACCTCCTCAGAGAATAATCTGGATTTCTGGTGAGAAAAGTGGGAGTGTAGAGTCAGGGACAGAGTCTCAGGGCTCTAACTCTTCCTCAGTATATTTTACCCTGTCTTGCTGATTTTAGCTGCCCTCACCTACCTGTCACTCATCTCCAGAAGTACAGGTGTATAGAAGTACTCGACGTATACAAATTCTTTAGCTTTTTAAGGGTTCCTCAGTACAGATCAGGTTGACTTTTAGCTTTGAAACATTGGCAGCTTAGGATTCTGCTTTCCTGGATTCACTGAGTCAGTCACCACTTGCCTATCTGCTTTCTAGTTTCAAAAACATGTGGTGCTGTTCTCGTTTTTCTCATTCTTCTCTTTCTTGTGGGTTTATATTTAAAAGGAAACAAAGGAATCTTTACTCTAGGCTTGGTGGGGTTTGGGGAGAGTCTACAATTGGATGTGTATGTCCAATCTACTGTGTTAACTCGGAAGCCTCCTGGATCAACTTACGGAGCCTCCTTCACCTTGGATAGATGGGTCATCTGGCCTTTGAAGGAAGTTCTAACACCAAAGATAAGAGACCAATGTAAAGAGAAGAAAAAGGAGCTAGAAACAATGATAATACAGAGAGCAGAAGAAAACATCTACAGTAGCTACAGAGAGGAAGCATTTGTGCATATATAAAGGTCAGGATGCCACAGAAGGGCACAGTCAGAGACTAAAGAAAGCACTGTTGAAAATGAAAAATGATAGCCAAAATAAACATTACAGTAAAAGAATTGAAAGATACAGTTGAGAATATCTCAGAAAGCAGAATCAAAGGCTAGAGATGAGTGAAATGAAAGAAGAAATTTAAAATAATCAGTCCAGGAAGCCTAGTAAAGAAGAGTCTTTAAGGGGGAGGAGAAAACTTTGGTGGGGGAAGAAATTGTGAAAGAAATAACAGAAGAAAATTTCCAATACAAGTACAAATGATACAAGAAAATACAATAATACAAGAATTGAAGGACGTGAGTTTCCAGATTGAAGGTGCTTATCTAGTTCCCAGCACAGTCAATGAAAAAGAATGCTACTAAGCCTCAATACTGTGAAATTTCAGAACACCAGGGATAAATCTTAAAGAGAGAAAAAACCAAAGCTATAAAGATCAGAAATCAGAATGAGGTTAGCTTCTGAAACACCTTCAAAATTGAGAGAAAAAAGGTTATCAGCTTAGAATTCTATACCCAGCCAAACTGCCTATCAAGTATGAGACATTTTTAGATATGCAAGGACTCAAATTTACCTCGCATATACCCTTCCTCAGTGAACCACTGGAGCATGTCTTCCACGAAAACGAGAGTAAAATCAAGGAAGACACAGAGTTCACAAAATGGGGGACCTGACTTAGGGTCTTGGTCAGGGGAAGTCTTGGTATAACACAGCAATGTTGAGAACAACCAGTGGGAGAGGGAGGGCTCCAGCAGGGAGCTCTTTAGGAGAGGGTGAAAAATCCTGGTAGACTATTTGCATTTCATTATGAACAAATTATATTAGGCATTATTTCAGAACTGCTGGAGCCACATTAGGAAGGATTAGTAATAGACACACAGAAGACTGAGGAAAAGGAACAACAACATTCAAACTCCAGGAGAAACTAGATTGAGCAGCAAAGGAAATACTGTAGTATATGAGTAGTGCTTATCTAGTCATTATAATGAATTGTTCAAAATCAATTTTGAAACAACCAAACAATGATATACTATTTTGAGAGCACTGGGGAGAAGGGAAAAGGATATACGGAAGTGACCTAAATCCTCACCTACCATAAGGACCTTAATAGTTGATGTCTTGGGACATCCCTGGTGGTGCAGTGGTTAAGAATCCACCTCCCAACACAGGGGACACGGGTTCGAGCCCTGGTCCGGGAAGATGGCACATGCTGAGGAGCAACTAAGCCCGTGTGCCACAACTACTGAGCCTGTGCTCTAGAGCCCGTGAGCCACAGCTACTGAGCCCGTGTGCCACAACTACTGAAGCCTACATGCCTAGAGCCCATGCTCTGCAGCAAGAGAAGCCACCGCAATGAGCAACCCTTGCACCGCAACGAAGAGTAACCCCAGCTCGCCGCGACTAGAGAAAGCCTGCGCACAACAAGGAAGACCCAACACAGCCAAAAAATAAATAAATTAATTAATTTTAAAAAATAGTTGATGTCTAAAAATTCAGACGTCAGGAAATTTGAAGCATAGAAATATGGAGGTAGAGTAACAATTCAGCTGGAAGCAGCTAAAATTGGAAGCTGCCCAGAAAGTTCCTTCATGCCCTTTGAGAGGTGTTCAGTCTCCTCTCTCACTCCTGGCAACCACTGATCTGCTGAAAGCATGCTTTTTCATGGTGGTGTAATAAGTTTTCTTCTGCAGAATCTACCGCTTTGGTTGGACCTTTCTTCTTTCTATTACAAGCTGTGATGAGTGTTGTCCATCTTGATGTATGTCTATTTCCGTAAGCTAAATTCTTAGAAGTGGAACTCTGGATCACATAACAGGACTCTTTAGACAATTCTTCAAATATCCTCAGGGGCTTTCTCTCAGTTTGAGACTTGCTGCTCTGTATTTCTGGTCTAGGGATGGATTAGAATCCTGAGGCTTTGATAGGAGACCTTAAGTCAGCCTCAGCTACCTGGCAGTTTCCAGGTCTCCCTCTTGTTTGATTACCTTTGTGCCAAAGGAGAGTTTCCCCTGGTGACTGCTCTGCATAGTTTGTGTTCTGTTCTGAGGCTATGCCTGGTCTTTTGTTGATGGAATTTTTGTTTCAGATTAGTTTCTGATAACTTGATATAACCATTTTAAATAGGGAGGGTATAGGTTTGTAGAATGAATGGCTAATTCTTTATATCATAGTGCTGATTAGTGCTTGGGCTGGCGTGGTCCTGCCTGTTCTTTACTAGTCAGAGTTCAGTGGCTGGCATTGAGGTAGCGCTCTTCAGTATTTGATGGCTTGAATAAATGGATTATAACTTGCACTTCTTGACTTTCGTTGCCTTTTACAGGTGGAAGAGATTAGAAACACATGATGTTGTCATAGAATGTGCCAAAATCTCTCTGGACCCTACCGAAGCCTCCTATGAAGATGGCTATTCTGTGTCTCACCAAATCTCAGCCCGTTTTCCTCATCGTTCAGCCGATGTGACCGCCAGCTCTTATGTTGACACACAGAATAGCTATGGTAAAAAGTGACTTTGGTACTTATCTGCTTTACAACTTTGTCTCTAGAAAGCATTGTTTATTTTTGTTGACTTTTTTTTCCCTTTCCTAGAATAAGACTTAGTTCAGCTCCTAGGAACTGTTTCCCAAATATTTAAAATTTGAATTTGCCTCCATTTTCCCCTAAGTTTAATTTACAGTCCCATGTCCTTGATCTCCTTCTTGATAGTATGTCAACAGACTTGGGATGTGTCAACATTTAACAAAGAAAATGGATTAAAGGATTTGGCTTCTAGGCTCCAGCTCATAAAGGAATCTTAGATTTTTTCAGACACTTTTAGTGAGGCCCTCTGGGCTGTCACATTGACACAGTTTTGAATGAATCTGTACAATTCAGAATTGGATTCATGTAAAAGTCTAGGCTTATCTATAGGTAGCACCCAGCGAAGTTGTCATACAGGTTGTGCTTTTTCAAGTTACCCTAAAGCTTAACTAGACATCAAACCTTACTAAACTTTATTTCCAAAGGGTATTTAAAGAGGCTTTTAAATTATCAAATGGTCTCGAGGACCATAATTCTTTATCAGAATAATCTGAAGCCACACACTGACCCCCCTGTGTTCTTTCCCTTCCATTGTAGGGAGTGCTACTTCTACCCCTCACTCCACTTCTCGGCTGATGTTGTTAAACACGCCAGGGCAGCTACCTCAGACTCTGAGTTCCCTGTCGACACGGCTGTTAACTGAGCCGCCACAAGTATGGTGTCAAATAGTGTGCCTGCTTTCTTCTCTGCTTGCTGGTGAAGCTGACCATTTGGGTCAGGATTTAGCCTATGGTTGGGAAAATCTCTCACTGCTCATTTCAGGAGTTAGTTTTTAAGGATGCATGACATTTGCAAGAAAAGTTACTGTTGCCACTTGAGTTTCTTTTGGAGTCTAGACTTACAAAATGCAATGTGTCTCTTGATAAGGCTTTAATAAGATGCCTTTTTCCAGTTGAAAGGCTAAATTTAAGATCATTGGTCATGGACTTAAACCTCGGGAGGTTACCCTCGGGGGTATTCGTTAAACCTCGGGGGGTATACCCTCGGGGGTATTCGTTCCTCATCGCTGACCTGCCTTATTAACTTCCAGGCTACTCTTTGGAGCCCATCTGTGGTTTGTGGGATGACCACTCCTCCAACTTCTCCTGGAAATGTCCCACCTGATTTGTCACACCCTTACAGTAAAGTCTTTGGTACAGCGGGTATGTATATCTTAGGTTAGATTTGACTGGTTGGTTCGGGCCAGCCTTTTATGATAAGGAACTATCTCTTAGGTCGAATAGTGAGTTTGAGAGCCATTTGTAGTAGTAAACCTATTTTTGACAATACAAACCCCTGGAGCTTTCAGAACACATAAAGTGAACCTAAAAAAAAAAAGAAAGACTGATCCAAATCCCCAGAAAGTTAACTCTGGCAGCTTTCTTTGCAGTAATAGTTAAGCTGAAAAAAATTTGGCAGTTTTCCTAATTGTTTTACTTCCTCAAAGTGTGTATATTCTGCTCTTGTCTCTGAGCAGGTAGAAAAGGAACTCCTCTGGGAACCCCTGCAACCTCTCCTCCTCCAGCCCCACCCTGCCATTCGGATGACTACGTGCACATTTCACTCCCGCAGGCCATGGCCACAGCCCCCAAGAAGGTTTGCCTGGGCTCCTCTGCTGCCCTCCCCACCCGCCCACCCAAGCAAAGTGACTTGCTTCCAGCCTCACTTTGTGAAGCCTGTTATGCCAGATAGAAGTTTGACCTAGAATGTAATGGGTTTGAATCAGATCAATTCAAAATAGACTAACCAGCAGCTCTCAGAGTGTGATCTGCTGACTGCAGGGGTCTCAAAACACTTTAAGGGCATCTGCCAGGTCAGAACTACTTTCGTAGTAATATTAAGTGGTTATTCGCCCTTTTTACCGCATTGGCACTTACACTCATGGCACAGAAACAATGGTGGGTAAAAGGGCTGGTCCCTTAGTATAAAATCATACTCTCCTAGTAGGCATTGCATTCTTCTTCCTCGACGTGTTCTTTCAGTTTAACAGAAGAAAAGAAACAACAACAACAACAACAAAACAAACCTTGAGTGTTCCATAGAAAGAACGTGTATGTTTAATATTGTTTGTGATGAAGTAGGAAATAGACATAAAGCACCTCGAGTGCATACCAGTGTGTGGTGGTCACCACAAGCACCTGTGCCATTATTTGAGTTAAGAGCTGAACTAGTTGCTTTTTTTTTTCATGGAGCAGCAGTTTTATTTGAAAGAACAACTGGTGACAAACTATGGTTACTCATACTTGAGTGTCTGGCAGGCAGTTAGCTTCTTAGATGACAAACTGGGTCTGTCACTTCAAGATAAACAACTGACGGTATTTGTTGTCAGTGATAAAAAGGTGAAATTAGAATATTAAAAAACTGATATCTGGCACCAAGAGCTTAATAGTTTCCCCAAGTCTTTTATGATGAGATTGAGAAGTCTTGGGAAGCTTGGTTAATAATTTGAGTTTTTGATATTGTATAATGAAATGTTGCCACACTTAAAAGATCTGCATAACTTGGTGACCCAGTATTCTACATGCCCAGTATATATGTTATAGAATCACACGTAGGTAAAAGACGCATTTGGGGGACAAGGCAGACCAGGGGATCTTGACCCAGTGTGAAGAGTGAATTGCCATGGTTTCAGATTCTGCATTGTAACTAACCTTGAAGAAACACCCCTTGTCGAGTTCTGGTGGAGCATCAAAGATGCTCATCCGCCGTTATCTAAGAAGTCTGTTTACTCTTTATAACTACTTATCTGTGGGCTCTAGAGTTTCCTTCATACACTTGAGCCAGAATAACCTAGCAGCAGAGCAGAGGCAGACATAAGAACCCAGCTTTCTTCCCCTAAGCCAGATATGAAAGGGATTGCAAAAATGTGAAACAGCTTGACGCTTCTCACTGAACTTATTTTTATTTATCATAAAACTATGTTATTTATGTTTACATGTATTGGGTCGGTTTTTTTCGGCCGCGCCGCACATCTTGTGGGATCTTAGTTCCCTGACCAGGGATTGAACCCGCGCCCTCAGCAGTGAAAGCCGGAGTCCTAACCACTGGACCTCCAGGGAATTCCTGGGTTTGTTATTTTTTAAGTGAATTAATAATTTTAAAATTCTGTTTTAGTTTGTAACATGGTAACTATCAATAGGTATAACCACATAAACAAAGTCCTTGAGATTCTCAATGATTATTAAGAATAGGAAGGCGTCCTGAGACCAAACAGTTTGAGAACCATGGGGCTAAACTTTAAACTCCTTTATAATATGCTAAAATTTTAGGTGTTTAGGATATTTCTCTAATATTAGAGAACATGTACACAATTTTCTGCCTTGTGATATAAATGGTACCTGTCTTTTCAGGAAGAGAGAACAGATTCTGCAAGGCCCTGTCTACATCGACAACACCATCTTCCGAATGACAGAGGATTAGGTAAAATCTCTGGGTAACAGTAGACCTTGCTTGATTCTTGATGGGTTATATGTGGAAACAGGGAAATTCTGGAACACCACAAATCACTGAAGCCCAGAGATAACAAAACATATAATTAATTCTAAAAGCCAGCCTAATAACAACATCCCCCAAAGCTTTTAAGTACCTGTGTTTTGAGCTGGTCGAGCTATGACTTTATCTGTTCTCTGAGATGTTAAGAACAGAGAGTTGTATCTTCTGTGGGATGATTTTTTGGTACCTTTAGTTAGATTATTGTAATATTTCGGCTTTCTGTGGGAGCTTCCTCTCTTCAGCAGAAGGAATCATAGTAGACCCATTCTGTTACAGTGGAAGCAGTTTTCACAGTGACGGGGATGACCAGTGTGTGTCTTTGTCTTTGTTTCTCTTCAGAAGAGCTACCTGGGAGCAAAGGGTCTGTCACTCTCAGTGATCTTCCAGGGTTTCTAGGTGACCTGGCTTCTGAAGAAGATAGTATAGAAAAAGATAAAGAAGAAGGTAACATGTGCGGGATTCTGGGCTTGTGTGGGATTGCTGCGAGTTGATAAAGCCCTTGTTCTGCCCTAGTACCAGGATTTAGCGTCAACACACACAGGCTTGCTTGGTCTTTCTTCTCTTGGGGGAGGAGCTGGGAGTTGTATTCTGAGTCCTGTGCCCGGTAAAGGGAGGCCACTGTGTACCTGTCCCTCTGGGGGGCCCAGGGCGGCGTGCGGCCCCACACTGCCTGGCCTTCCCCAGGTTGGCCCGTTGACTGTGCTGTCTCTTCTCTCCCTCCCTGCTCGCAGCGGCAATATCTAAAGAACTCTCTGAGATCACAACAGCCGACGCCGAGCCCCTAGCTCCTCGCGGAGGCTTTGACTCTCCCTTCTACCGGGACAGTCTCCCGGGCTGCCCACGGAAGACCCACTCAGCCGTCTCCAGTGCCCAGGGCACCGGTGCGAACCCTGAGCCTCTGAACTCCACCCTGGACAGGCTGGGGCCTGACACCCCAAAGCAAGCCTTTACCCCCATAGAGCTGCCCTGCGGAGGCGCCGAGGAGAGCCCTGCCGGGGACAGAGAGCGCCAGGCCTCTCTGGAGAGCGGCATCCTCGCTCCCAGCCCTTTTAAGATTCCGCCTCAGAGGGGAGTGGGGTTTGGCAGTGGGCAGCCTCCCCCATACGATCATCTTTTTGAGGTGGCACTGCCAAAGACTGCCCGTCATTTTGTCAGCAAGAAGACGGAGGGACTGCTAAAGAAAGCAAAAGGGAACACAGAGGAGGACTGCACGCCCTCTGCCTCCCCCATGGAAGTGCTGGACAGACTGATACAGCAAGGGGCGGACGCGCACAGCAAGGAGCTCAACAGGTAAGGCGCGGCAGCGCTGTTCTCTTTTTCTTTAAACGTTCCGTTTGATTATAAACTACAAGAAGCCGGTGGTTGGAAACAGGAATTATTCTTGTGCTCGCCAGAGGCAGCTGGTTCTCTGTTTTGTCAGGCGTCCTCCTAGCCTGTTGCCCTTCACGTACATGAATGTGTGTATCCTCCACACAGGCGCGTTAAACTCGGCTAATTCCTTAGGTAACAGGCCATTTAAAAATGAGTCGTTTATATTTGGGCTGTTCCGTGCCACTGTGCTGTGAGGAAGCTCAAATGCTTTCATCTTTGCTCTCTGGAAATTTGAGGATGAGGTTATGGTGTTCAAATAAAACAGAAAGAGCAGTCACAGAGTCTCCTTCTTCAGCTGCAGATTTGTTGTTGTTCTGTTTTGGTAACATAGTCCATTAGATGGAACATAAAAGCCGTCAGCATCTCAATGCAAGTTCATGGTGGCCTGCCCCTGCTCACATGGCTTAGGAACCTGTTAGAGAGCGCTGTTTTCACCCCTTCTTTATTACACTTTTAGAGGTGATCTAGAGAAAGAGTAAGGGAATCACTGGTCCACAGTGATGCCATTTCTAAACAGGCTCTTAGGGAATGCTAGTTTTAATTTTTCTTCTGTAGAATAACCTAAGGTGGAATTTGACAGATAACTGTAATGTTTAAGATCTCTTTTTGAGTGAAGTTTAGTGTAATAGACTCAGGTAAATTACCTGCTTTTTCCTTAACCTTGGGTGACAGTAGCTTCTCAACAGAGAGGGTTGAAAACAGCTCTCAGTGTGTTTGATCACTCAGTTGCCTTGGAGAGCTGACCAAAATTCAGAGGCTACAGTATGAGCTCCGAGTTAGGGCCTTTCCACTCTGGAAACTTGGTCGTGCTTAATGGGGGCCCCTTCCATCTGCTGTAAGGCCCCTCCTCTTACCCCAGGTGGGCTTTGTGTTTGAAACTTTCTCATGCCTGTGCACTTGTGACCACAAGGAAGTAATCTAATGTTACTGCAATTAAAAGTCCAGTTAAGTTTTTCTAGGTAAGATCTGTAACTTTGTCACTCAAAAACTTTTTTCCTAGGTTGTCTTTACCCAGCAAGTCTGTCGACTGGACCCACTTCGGAGGTAAAGTTGTTACTTTAGCTCCAAATCCAGCCCATAGAGATCCTGCTTGCTTGTTGCCTTTTCTGTCTTTGAAGGAGGTGCCCTGTAGGAAACATCTCCCCTTCCCTACTGCTCCAGCCAGGTTATCTGCTTGGGTACAGAGTCTCTCACATGTTGCAAAGTCAGCATTTCCTATTTTTGTAAAGTGGCAAGTGCCACGTGCTTGAGAGCAGAAGTGCAAAGAGGCAGGCCTCATGCTAGCCTTCCCTAGAAAAGATCCAAGTGAAGTGAGTGGTGCTGGGACAGTTCTTGAGCGAGAACCTACCAAGAAGCAAGAAAAGGAGTCATAGCTAGCTAGCTAGCTAGCAGATTTGTGGGGAAAAACACTTGGAGCTCTCAAAGAGCCATCCTACATTGTACCCCTGTGCGTTCCTTTAAAAGGAAGATGGGTAGTAGGTACTGCCCCTCCCCCTTCCCCAGTGAGTGACTGTGGCTGGAAACCAGGTGGTCATTTGCAAAGTGAGTGACTTTGTTTCTTCAAGAATCGTGGCTGGGGCTTGACTGAACGCTATGTAAAAGGCATCTCTGCCGCCCTCCCTCTGCTTTACAATCAGGCTCCGCTCCCTCAGATGAGACGCGCTCCCTCCGTAACCAGTTGCTCTTACTGCACAACCAGTTACTCTATGAGCGTTTTAAGAGGCAGCAGCACGCGCTTCGGAACAGGCGGCTCCTGCGCAAGGTGATCAGGGCAGCTGCTCTGGAGGAGCACAACGCTGCCATGGTGAGCACCTCGGGGCCCGGGCGGGGCTCGAGGCCAGAGCTCTCCGTCCTGGCGCCGCCCGCTGGCGCGGCCTGGGGCAGGTCACTCCGTCTCTGCGGTTAATACGCGAACGGCCACATCCCGGAATTCCCTTGTAGCTCTTCGAACCCACGGGGACAAGTGTTTTTTTTTGTGTCTGTTGGTCTGTAATTGGCTGTGATGGTAACAGAGGCAAAAGATGATTCTGTTTCTCCAAAGGTAAAACCAGCTCTCCTGGAGCAGTTTTATGGCAGAAACTTGGAGGGCAGTTAAGCCAGTCAGACCTGGAGAGTGACCTTGGCTCTAACACTCATTACCTTAGGAAAGTCATTTAGCCTCTGGACGCCTCTGTTACCCATTCTGTAAAATGAGAAGAATAATCGCAGCATCTACTTTCTAACTGTGGTGGTTAAAAAAACCGTGTCAGTAAGCATTTGCCCATTGCTGGTGCAAGGTAAGCTTTCAGTCAGTGTTCGTCACTTTAGTGACCTTGGCCAGTACCAGCACTTACTTCAGTGCTGGGGCTTAGGACTTTTGAAAGTATCAGGGGCAAGTTGATCGCTGAGAAAAGTCCTTTAAGCAACTTTTGATCCATTTGCTAATGTGGAATTTGGAAACCCTTGACCAAAAGCCAAGTTAGACAGCAGTGAGCTGTCAGTTTCTGGGCCTGTGGTTAGCCCGTGCCTGTTCAGATGAAGCGTCTGCAGCACGCGTTGAACTTGAGGGTCACTGCCCATGCTGGAAGGCAGCTAAAATGATGGCCTCTTTGGTCTCTGCTAGAAAGACCAGTTGAAGTTACAAGAGAAAGACATCCAGATATGGAAGGTTAGTCTGCAGAAAGAACAAGCCAGATACAGTCAGCTTCAGGAGCAGCGAGACACGGTGGTCACCCAGCTCCACAGCCAGATCAGACAGCTTCAGCACGACCGGGAGGAGTTCTACAACCAGAGCCAGGAGTTACAGGTACGAACTGCAGCGCCCAGCAGAGGCCGCCAGGAAAGGGCGGGAAAGCACCTGATTCATCTCTGAAATCGTGGCAGGTAGATTTCACATCAGGTACATTTTATTTAGGGCAGAGGGTCCCCAGCTTTCTGGGTTCACAGTTTTGTTAGCATTTCAGTAATTTTCTCCTGGTACTCCACAGCCAAAAGAAACATCTAACAGTTCTGCCCAGTAAGTAGATCCAGACAACTTAGGATTTAGGTCCTAACGACTTAGTAGCTGTTAGAAAATAATACACATACTTTATTTTTCAATTTTCAATCTCATTTTTGAGTGACCATGGTCACTTACAAATGCGGTATGTGTACCTTTTGGGCACTGCCGAGTCTCAGACCTTGGAATCAGATGAGACACTGACGCCCTCAATTCCTGTTTCACATTGGTTTTCTCATGGTGATATTTGTCACAGCAACCACCTACAAGCCCAGCTTTGCAAAGATAATACGTGTTCCACAGGCACGTAGAACACCTGATACTGAAACGCTGAGCTCCCTCTAGCTAGTAGTTCACATTATGACCAGTAGATGTCACTGTGTTTCCCTCGAAATTTAAAACTAGCCCCACAGCGCCTCTGTGAGCCTGCTGTGTAGCCCTAGGGCTCTTTGGTGCACAGTTGGGGAACTGCAGATTTAAGGGTTTGTTTTGGTTTTTGTTTTTCCTTTTGATAATCAGTCAGAAACTCAGAAATTAACTATAACTTACTTTTTAAAACTAAGAAGTTAGTTTTAAGCCTGATGGCCCAAGAATAGTAGAGCAACAGAGGCACGAGGCTTTCCTGGTTCTCTGTGGGCCGATGGCCAGGTGTACCCATGGCCTGGGCTGCTGGCACTCTGTAACTTCCTGGCACGTCTCCTTGGGCAGACGAAGCTGGAGGACTGCAGGAACATGATCGCGGAGCTGCGCATAGAACTGAAGAAGGCCAACAGCAAGGTGTGCCACACCGAGCTGCTGCTCAGCCAGGTGTCTCAGAAGGTAAGAGGCGGGCAAGCTGGGCCGTGCTCACACCACTGCTGATGTTCTTCCTCCAGACAGGACACGTGCATTACTTGTGTGTCTGTGTCAGGCGTTCCCAGCAGGGAGTGACGCTGCTCCCCTCCCCCCAGGGGACACTGGGCAATGTCTGCAGACATTTTTGGTTGACGTTTTTTGTTTTGTTTTTTTATTTATTTTTGGCGGCGTTAGGTCTTCATTGCTGCACGCGGGCCCCCTTTAGCTGCAGCAAGCTGGGGCCGCTCTTCACTGGAGTGCGTGGGCTTCTCATTGCAGTGGCTTCTCTTGTGGCAGAGCATGGGCTCTAGGCACACGGGCTTCAGTAGTTGTGGGACGCGGGCTCAGTAGTTGTGGCTCACGGGCTCAGTAGTTGTGGGTCACGGGCCCTAGAGCGCAGGCTCAGTAGTTGTGGCGCATGGGCTTAGTTGCTCCGCGGCATGTGGAATCTTCCTGGACCGGGGCTCAAACCCATGTCCCCTTCATTGGCCGGCGGATTCTTAACCACTGCGCCACCAGGGAAGTCCTGGTTGACGTTTTTGATGCTACTGACATCGAGTGGGCAGGGGCCGAGGTGCTCCTCAACATCAGACAGTGCGTGGGCGGCCCTGCAGCAGGGGACTGCCTAGCCTGAGCCCTGGTCTGTGTGTATCCCGGGAACTTGTTCTCAGTACTTCGTTTACATAAATGTGAAGAGTTCGTTCAGGCTTCTGAGCTATGATCTTTTCCTCTTTGGAAGTCATTGCACTCGTATGTAAATCACTTACTCAAGAACCTGTGGGTTTATCCCAGGGCTTTATCCCCCTGGACCTAACATCTCTGCTGTGGTGGTTGTGTACATACCCATCTCCTCGAGGTGCCCTGTGGGTGGCCAGTTTTGATGTGGAGCATTTGTGCCTCTTCCCCTTTGCATAGGGACAATTTTGAAGTACGTTTCTGTCCATTTTTGATGCCCTTGTATGCCTTCCTCCCCACCAGCCGTTGTGGTGTGGCCTTTGAAACCACGGGGGTTGTTTACACTGACTCAGCCCTGAAATAGTGTGCTCCTAGCTGGTTCCCTGTTTAATGTCCATTTGCTAGCTTTGTGTCGTCAGATCTTTCACTTCGCTTGTTTCTGTGTTTTTGTTAGCTCTCAAATAGTGAGTCGGTCCAACAGCAGATGGAGTTCTTGAACAGGCAGCTGTTGGTTCTTGGGGAAGTCAACGAGCTGTATTTGGAACAACTGCAGAACAAGCATTCAGACACCACAAAGGTATGTGGGCTTGGGGAGCCAGACCCTACCTGGGACGCTGTTAGGACCCAGGCAATATGCCTATGGCACAGCACAGAGAATGGCTTATGAATTGTTTCCTGAAAGATGGCGTGGCAGACCTAGTGTCATTTCCACCTCTCCCTGGTCTGGCAACACAGGCACTTTTCAGCTATCACACAAGCTTGTTTCCCTTAGTTGGGTTGCTTTGAAATTAAATCAGTTATATGTGAAAGCACATAATGGTAATTGGTACAGATTAGATGATACAAATGTTTTTCTTCTTTTTTTTTTTTTTTTTCTTTTTTTTTGGCCACACCGCGCGGCATGCGGGATCTTAGTTCCCTGACCAGGAATCAAACCTGTGCCCCCTTCATTGGAAGCGTGGAGTCTTAACCACTGGACCACCAGGGAAGTCCCAAAAGTGTTTTCCTTCTCTTACCCATGCCCCCTTCTTTAAAGAGAGAGAGACAGGCTGACAGATAAAGAAAAAGGATGGGGAGCCAATTCTGTTTAGCATATAACTCTCAGGGCTGTAGGTTTATACTGCTATAAATATTTTTTTTCTTCGTAATGTTGAATTTAATTTCAGCAGATGGTGGTTCAGTCCTGGCAACAAGGCCAGCGTTGGGATGATCTTACATTAATTAGTGCCTTACCAGTGGTGTCGAGGCAGAAGTTTTATGTCACTTTATAAATAGCCTCGGGTAATGTTGGTGAATGAGTTGGGAATGGAATTTTAAGAATAAATGCTTAGATGCCTCCTGTCACTAACTTCTTTATCACACACAGGCTTTCTTTTTAGGATTTTTTGGGCTTGTGCTTTGTAAAGCTTTTTTTTCTTTTTCCTTGGCCAAATGTAGGGAGTAGTCTTAGAATCAGAGAGGTGGAATTTTCATAATAGTTATTCTTATTTCTCAGCTTCTCCTCAACTCTCAGATTCAGACTCCCTTTAGAAGGATGTTAAATGTGGAACTTTCTCTAGAAACCAGCTCTCACTTATTTTGGAAGTATAATGGCCTCAGAAAAAGAAAGAAGGGAAAAGAGACCTGAGGGACTGGAGAACCTCTGAAAAAGCTTACTTAAACACACTCCTAACTCTCCCAAGAGAAGTGTGGATGGGCGCCGCGGTGCTGTCTTTTGGTTGGAACACTTACGCCCTTGGGGCCTCAAGCAAGCCACCTGACCTCTTTGGGCCTGGCTTCACAGTTCATAAAATGCGCATGGTGATACTGACTTGCAAACCTTCAGCCATAAGCAGCAACAAAAAAAAAGACTTCACTGGCTTAACCATAAAGAGTTTCATTATTTCTCTTGACAAGAAGTCCCGAGGCAGGTGAGTTCCAGGTTGGTCAAGTCAGCAGCTGAGGGACGACAGCAGCAAGGAGCCTGGTTCTTTCCACTCTTCTGCACCACCCGACCTATCCTCTCAACCTTGTCTTTGGGCTGTCTGTGCTCCTGGTTGCAAAGTGTGTGCCACAGTTAACACTGTCACAGGTAGATGTCATGATGTCCCCTGGAGGAGGAGAGCATCGCCTCCTGCAGGTCTCTCTCATCAAGGAAACCTTTCCCAGGAACTCTCCACCAGACCTCCCACCCTTGTTATTGGCCACGATTATGTCATGTGTCCATCCCTAGCCAGCCATGGCTTTGAACCTGTTTTTGGACCTGGAGCTGGGCTTCCTCTTGTTCAGTCCAGTAGGGGACGAGAAATGGGTATCTGAGCATCAGGTGGGGAATGGCTGGTAGGTACTGGGTGTAGCCCCTCTTACATGGCTGTGAGAGTTAGTGATAGCGCATAGATGTTCCTAGTTCAATACTTTGTTTGATTCTCCGTAAATACTTACTGTCGTTTCCGACAAAAGTTCAGTTTGTTCACCTAACCTATGCTGAAGTCTGGAGCCATTACGCATAGCCGGAACGGCCACATTATCTGGTCCCAGTCCTGAGCTTAACTCGATCCCGTTCTGACCGAGGAAGCATTGGACTTGCTGGTCATCTTCGAGGTGGGGTGCCTTCAGGGAAGCTCATCTCCTTGCTCCTTATGGTTTATTATCTTTTTTAAAAAGACAAATGTATGGTAATTTTAAGTTTATGTATATTTTACCACCATAAAAAAGCCACACAACACAAACGTAGCATATACTTGTTAGAAAAGCATCCTTTCCACCTCTCTTCTGAGCATAGTGCACACTTGCTGTTTCCATCTGTCGGCAGGCAGCTTGTCTTCCTGGCATGATTGACAAACCTTGTCAGGGTACCTGGTCTGCAGATGTTCATTCCTGTTGCGTCTCTAGCTTTATCTTAGTTGGTATTAGGGGAGGGAGAAGAGTAGAAAAGAAAACAAACGACCCACACCGCCACCGCGCTGAACCGCACCTTCACCGCGCTGAACCACACCGCCACCGTGCC
Organism: Balaenoptera physalus; assembly: GCF_965194825.1. Classification (NCBI taxonomy): domain Eukaryota; kingdom Metazoa; phylum Chordata; class Mammalia; order Artiodactyla; family Balaenopteridae; genus Balaenoptera; species Balaenoptera physalus. Next base: position 3,874,788 of record NC_138886.1, read on the forward strand.
GGCCCACACTGCCACTGCGCTGAACTGCACCGCCACCGCGCTGAACCTCACCGCCACCGTGCCGGCCCACACCGCCACCGCGCCAGCCCACACCGCCACCGCGCTGAACCGCACCTCCACTGCGCTGAACCACGCTGCCACCGCGCCGGCCCACACCTTCACCGCGCTGAAATCATAACTGAATATTGGCGTGTTTTCAGAATGTGTGTGTTAACATGGTTGATCACACTATTCACGTGGCTTTATAATCTGCTTTTTTATCTTTTACTGATACACATAATTTTTAAAAACTTATTAAATAGAAAGTGTACTTTAATTTACTTATTTTCTTGACGTTAGACTTCATAGTTTCTAGTTTTTTGCTCTTCTGAATATGCTGTGCTGATTATTTTTGTGCCCAAATGTCTATTCATGTTTCAAATGATTTCCTAAGGGATAGATTTCAGGGAAGGATTAGTAGGTACTTACTGCTAGCCTACTTTCCAGAAAGTTGTACTAGTTTCTATTTCCACTAGCAATATACTAATAAAGTACCTTCTCAATGTTTGTTACATTGCTTTTGCAAAGTGGGTATGGCATTTTCATTTTCTAAAAGTACTAACTCCAATTCCTTTTTTTGTTTGTTTGTTTTGTTTTAAGGAAGTAGAAATGATGAAAACTGCATATCGGAAAGAACTAGAAAAAAACAGAAGCCATGTTCTCCAGCAGAATCAGAGGCTGGATACTGCTCAAAAACGGATTTTGGAACTGGAATCTCATCTAGCCAAGAAAGACCACCTTCTTTTGGAACAGAAAAAATATTTAGAGGATGTCAAACTCCAGGCAAGGTAACTTGGAGGGGGAAAGGTTTTTGTTGTGATGTATTTAAGTAGAACTTCCCACATTCTGGGGTGGTCTGTATCTTTCAGAGGACAGCTGCAGGCCGCAGAGAGCAGGTATGAAGCTCAGAAGAGGATCACCCAAGTGTTTGAATTGGAGATCTTAGATTTATACGGCAGGTTGGAGAAGGATGGCCTCCTGAAAAAACTTGAAGAAGAAAAAACAGAAGCAGCCGAAGCAGCGGAAGAAAGGTAGGAGCAAAGAGTCGGCAGCCGTGGCCTTGTCGTGAGGCTGCCGCTGACAGAGCGGGGAGGCATCGTGTGGTGTTAGCAGCGGTCCCAGCCGGACAGGCGAGACTGCAGCTCTCAGCTGCGTCCCTCAGAGCGCCCAGCCATCCTTCTGAGCTCCTTGTCCTGGGGCCCGAGTCACTTGATAATGGTCCTGGGAAGCGTTCCTATTTAAGATCACTGTCCGATATCCCTGGTTGTGGCTTAGCTTTCTCTTCATGAGCTCTCAACACGGGAGTCCTCTCTTCTAGAACGTAGAGCGGGCCGGCAGAGCTCGGCGTCGGTGCGAGCGCGGGTCTGCGTAATTCCTTGCTTCCCAAACACGGGCACTGCAACCACCAGCTCCCTTTCTCGTCCTCGGATTTCTTACAGGCTCGACTGTTGTCGTGACGGCTGCTCGGATTCTGTGACAGGGCACAACAGTGAAGAGGCATCTGGCCCTAACGGGGAGACCAAGCCTCCCAGGCCCGGAGGCAGCAGCAGCAGCAGCGGCGGCAGTGAGCTTTCTACCCCGGAGAAACCCCCAAACCCGAGGGTGGGCCCGCTCAGCAGTCGCTGGGAGACTGCCGTGGGAGAGCCCACCGCGGGCATCCCTGTGACTGTCGGCTCACTTCCTAGTTCAAAAAGCTTCCTGGGCATGAAGGCTCGAGAGCTATTTCGTAATAAGAGTGAGAGCCAGTGCGATGAGGACAGCCTGACCAGCAGTAGCCTTCCTGAGACCCTAAAGACAGAGCTGGGCAAAGACTCGGGTGTGGAAGCCAAGCCCCCCCTGAACCTAGACGGCCCGCAGCCGCCTCCCCCGAAGCCAGACAGCGTGGGGCAGCTCCGTATCATGGACTACAATGAGGCACAGCACGAGCACAGCTAGGGACGGTGCCAGGCAGTGTTACCCGCGCAGCGCCGGCCTGGAGCGGGACGTGCGAGCGCCCGTTTCGGAGCTCTCCCGTTTCCAGGGTTTGAGGGGCTAGCTCCCGCAGCGGAAATGGGGTGGGGGTCCTTTGACAGTTGACTGAATGCAGAACGGTTTTTGGATCTGGCATTGAAATGCCTCTTCAGTTTCCCTTCGGCCACCCTCTCTTTCATTTACCTGGCAGCGTGTACTAACCCGAGGGCCAGGGTGCATTCCTCACTAGCTTTATTTTCTTCCTTTTCCCCCCAAATGGTTGTGTCCTGTGCAATATGAGGCCAAATCTAATCCTGGAGTCTCACACACCACCCGCTCCTTTCCTGAAGCTCAGTTAGCTGGGCGGGCTCTCCGTGAGCCCGGGTCCTTGTTGGCATCACAGGTAAGTCTGGTTTTGTCCCTTTCCAGGAGGATGTGACATGCAAAGCTGATCATCTTCACATGAGAGCTTTCACATGAGATGTTGTCACTGCTTTTGGTTCTAACATCCATCATCTAAAGCCGCAGATCTAGAAAAACAATGGTTTATTCTCTCTTAAGTTCTTTTGGCGGTTCTGATAAGCTTCCTAGAAAGTTCCATGTGAACTAAGGTCTGTTGTTGGAAAAGTCTGGAGCTGGCACTGTGGAGACCATGCTCCCCTTTGGGAATGCTCTGTCCCCCTGCCCCACTACCTCTTGCTTATGTGGCGTTTGCTCGAAAGCTGGTACTGTTCTGATTACAGGCTGGGGTGTGGGTGGTCAGGCGTGTTTTCTGCAGGAGGGAGGATGGTGGCTGGAGCAGCTCCCTGGAAAGGAAAGTGCTGGGGATGAGGGCCTGCCCCTTCAGGCGGGGTGGCGCTAGCTGTTTGCCTCTCTTCCCTGTCCCGTGTGCCTCCTGTTTACGTCAGCTTCTCTGGAATGCTGCAGCAGAAAGGCTCTGAAGGTCCAAAGAGTTTCTTCAACGTTTTATGACCATCGTGTCTCAGGCTGTGAGAGTTGCCTCGCTATAGTAGATTCTAGGCCACCAAAAAGGTAACAGCTTTTTCACACCAATGCTGACTTTCAGGGGCCGACCCTGCAGGGGGCTTGATGCTGCTCCCCTTGCACGTGTTGGTCATGGCAGAGCATTAAAGGAGAGTCCTGGAGAGGGTTGACAGAGCTGACTGCCTGGGCCCAGTGGGCTGCCTGCACGTGCTTGGGAGAGGTGACACAAGTCAGAACATGGGTCGTGGCAGAGAATTTGAACTCAGCAGGTGCTCCTGAAATGAATGCTAGAAGCCTAAGAATTGTTGCCTAGTGAACCAGCCGAGGCTGAGGCCGGCGGGGGGAGACTGGTAGGAAAGAGCCAGTGAACTTGGCTTTTTTCTTTCTCATCTTTCAGTTAAAAGTGTAGAAGGGTTCATCCATGAAGAGGGAAATGGCAAACTGAAATGGTACGAAACTTTAGTGCATATGGAAGCTTCCAGCACATGAGGGTAAAAGTCTCTTTTTTAAAGTGTGGCAATAAATATTCTAGCCTCCCAAATAGCCAAAGGGAGCTAGAGAATGAGACTCCATGTCACCATGGCTGTACTGGCAGACCACCTCCTTGGGACAGGATCTCTGGGTGTGACTGATGGATCCCAGCTTGAGGGAGGGTGTGTGCCCGACTGCTCCAGCCCAGCGCGGGGCCAGCAATTGCCGCTGGATGCCTGATGTGGAGTATTAATGACACCACGGATGTTTAATTCAGCTTTTTCCAAAGGAAAGCTTAAAATCCAATATGTTCTGGTTTCCTATTACAGTTTTATTTAGAAAAGGAAAACATGAACAAATCCAGGAAAAAAAAAGTTACCAGGTAACTATTGAAACTGTTTCTAAATGCTTATCCCCTCCCCAAGCCCAGGAGATCTGTGCCACAGAACAAAGATACCAGGCACTTAAATCAAAGCCTTTACCCTAACTGCAAAAGCAAGGAGGCCAATGTAAAGAAAGAAAAAAAAATTTTTTAATGGACAGATTGTAAAAATACAGGGAAGAAGGAGGCAGCGTGGTAAAGTGGACTGGGGCCCGGGCTGGAGGGCCTTGGCATGCTCCTCCAGCCGGGGCATCCGTTTGCTCAGCTTTATAACCATGGCTGACCCCAGCAGCTGCACTCAGCTTCCTTTGGGCTCTAGGAGGCCATGGATTTTATTCAGCCAAGGCTGGGGGATGGAGGCCTGGAGTCATGCTGAAGTTAACCCAGCCTGAAAATTTAGGCTTTTATATTGCAAAGGACTTGAGTCGATAATAAAGTTTGGTTTGGTTTTGAAAATCATAGACTTGCCAAGAGTCAGCGGGTCACTCGATTATGCTGCAGTGAGTATTTTTAAGGATGGAAAGGTGATAGTGGTAGAGGAACTCCCGAGAGAGAATTCAGGCCTGGCAACAGGCAGGGCAAAGGCAGTAGAACCGTCACATTCAAGGCAGAGCCTGTATTCCCAGACGTTAGGGTTAAGCTCCACCAGAGTCACTTGGAGCAGGCTTGCCTGCTTCAGAGCTGTTTGGCCAGTGTCCATAACCTGTTCCGCTCACCACCTGACACTAACCAGGGTCAGCGTAGACCCTGAGAGAAGATGGGAGTCTGCTTCTTGGGAGTCTTGGGAGCATGAAACCTTGTTTTAAAAGGGAGCACTACAGTATCATTGCAGGGGGGCGGGAGGGGAGATGATAGCATGGTCTCCGTAGAGAAAATGAGTTCCTGAATCTACTACAGGTAAATAAGTACATGGATCTCTATCAGACAGAACTTTTCATGGATTTTAAAAAAGCTTTTGACAAGGTTCTGTCACAAGCCTATGAAATTTGTTACTGTGGAATTGGAAGAAATATTTGGTCATGAATAAGAAAACTAACTGAAATCCAAAGGTAGGAGATGAAGACCATTTCTTGGGTCAGAGGTTTCCTTGGAGATGAGTGCCGGGACCAACCCTATAAGGTGGGTGGGTAGATGTGACCTCCCTAGGTTTGTCAGCAGAGTTTTTCAGGAGGGAAAACTGCCCAACCTTTGGGAATAAGCTGCTGAAGGTTCTTATTAGGCTCTGTGGGTGGAGAGAGAAATGATAGATAAGCTGCTTTGTGAGCCAGAATATATGTCATGTGTTTAGGTGGAAATAGTCCAAACTCTTCTTAAAAGGTAAACTGTTACAATCCAGGGAGATGTCCTGGAAGCCACTGACAGTTGGAAAGATTAGCCCACCGTGCCACCATGGCCACAGAGGCCAGCTCCCCACTGGGCAAAACCAGGACAGTGGGAAACAAAACTCCAGACCTGGGCCGTCCCCATTTGCAACAGCACATGTAGTTTCCAGTGTTTTTGTTGAGAAAGGTAAAACTCTAGTAGTTTTGTAAAAAGGATAAATAAGACGATCATGATGATGAGAGAGGGTCCGTGGAGACCACAGAGGTTCAGACTCACAGTTAAGAGTAAAAAATTGGGTGTTTCTGTGTAGAGAATATAACAAAAGTGCTATGACCAGTCAATGTGAATTTTCACCAAATACTAGAACATACCACTTGAAGCCAGAAAGAAATAACTGAAGAACAAGTGAAAGACAGTACTACATGGAGATGCAGTTTTTCTAACCAAAAACAGTAAGAGGTGTTAGAAAGTGTGGACAGGTCTAAGGAGGGTTTGGGCAGAGTGAAGACTCAGTCCAGAGCTGCTGTCGAGGTGGAGTGCCACCCACCTTGTGCGGATGCTCTGAGAGGCCGCCGTCTCCTCAGAGTGGCTCCGGGAGCAGCCCAAGCCCACCCAGAAGTGTGTGTCTCGCGTGGGGAAGAAAGCTGTCTTTCGTGGAATGACCCAAATCGGCATGTCTCACTCTGGGCATTTTCACTGTTCGAGGTACGTGCGTTAAAATTGACCAGCCATGAGTATGGGAAGATGTTTGCGTATCTGTTTACATCCAGAGTTCTCTGACATGTGCCCCTGCCCTCCCCCAGACTGTGACAGAGGAATTGATTGCACTTGATTAAGCTTTTCTTTATAGATGAAAGAACACATTGAGGTTGGGGCCTGGCCCCCGGGCTGCTGCTGTGACCCTTGTCCCCACGTGGCTCGTTTCCCCGTCCGTGACTCTGATGTGCCCGGGGGAGCGGTGTTTCCGTCTTCTCCACTCCGTCCTGCAGTCTGTATGTGCCGCCCTGAGAGAAGATGGCTGTAGCTACAAGGGGAACCTGCCTGCGATAGTCGAACACCTGGGCCCACGACGGCTTCTGGCCTTGAAACGAGTTAACGAAGGCAGAGGAGCTTTCTCTCCCCCTTCCCGTCCCGGCGCCACAAAATTGTCCATCCTTGGGGATAAGTAGACTAGTTGAACCATTGGAGTAGGCGTTTTAGAGGAGACCCTTCCCCCCCAGGCCAGCCCCTCCTCCCTTGCCCCACCTTGATACAGTGTTTGGACGGGAGGGTGCGGCGCTGCTCTTGGCAGCAGACACTTTGGCTTATTGAAGAGGCAGCCAGGCGTTTTGCACTAGGAAGAATCAGTGATCACTTTGCAGAAGACGTCTATGGACCATAAATATATTATGGAGGAACAGATTTTGCTAAGACATAATCTAGTTTTGTAACTCAATCATGGATCAACCATATGTGGCTCACTTGCAGTTTAAAGGGGTCCCATCACTGAAAAAGAGATTTTTTTTGGCTGACTGCTTTTAGCTAAATTTAAGAAAGTCATCTCTTGTCAAAAGGTTTACACCTTCCCGTCTCGATCTTAAAAGCATGTCAAACAATCCACATCAGTTGCCATAAATGCGAACTGCAAGAGGAAATGGTACAATCTTAGTGAATGGGAATTGGAATCAAAAGGGTTTGCTGTCCTTCTTAGAATGTTCTAAAATGTCAAGGCAGTTGCTTGTGTTTAACTGTGAACAAATAAAAATTTATTGTTTTGCACTACTTTGCTGTATTGACATGAAGTGACTCATGTTGGCCTCTGAGGGGCTTATAGGCAAAGTAGGAACTCGTCCAAAGATGGAAAGCCTCAGGGTCTGGATTGGTTGGTTACCTTGGGTGGCTGGAGGGGGTGCTGACAAGTGGAATCTGGCTTTAGTCCCTGTAAGATCCTTTTGTTCTGGCAAAGAGCCACAAATCCTACCTTTATCTGCCTCAAATTCACGCTCTTCCCACAAAGTGTCATGGTGGTGTTGGGGGAGGTGACTGGAGCCATCTCGAGCAGAAAGCTCTCAAAACCAGGCGGCGGGCCGGGCCTGCACAGCCATCCAGCCTTGCTTTTGGTGTGTGCTTGCCTTCCTAGGGGTTGGCCGGCACATCGGGTTTAATGCAGCCCTTTTGGAGGAGCCCAGGTGGCACCGAAGTTGTCAAACGCTTACAGACCCTGAGCCTTGCCGATTGTGCCTTACGAGTGTGCTGAGGAGGGAGTGCAGCTCGTGTCCACCCCCTTCCCTACGCCGTCAGGTGTTTGGAGGAAGGCAGGAAACTACCTGTAAACGATTGCAAGGTCCGCCCTGGCCTTACTGGGGAAGGAGCGGTGGTGAAGAGCCACGTCTGCAGCGTGGTTTTCCACTGCTCGCTTCCGCCCAGCTGCCCTGGAAACTGGTCGGCTCTGCCCAGTTAACGGCGGAAGCAGCTCCTTTGGGACAGGACGTCGAGGTGGCAGTTGTAAGTTTTGTCTGGAAAATTCAGATGTTTTTGTCTGGAAAATTCAGATGTTCTTGTCTGAGTGGGTCTCTAACTATACAAGGAGTTACTGGGCTGGCCTTCTGTGGGCCTTGGGCAGGAACCTCTTCACAGCGGACCCCGTTTGGAGCGGGGTGTGTTCCCCTCCACAGTGGTAGCGCTTTGCTAGTGGTTTTGCTTGTGAGGCTACTGCCCAGCGTCCTCTGGGGTCTTAGGGTGAATGTCGTTTTCTTTAAGGGATAAATCCCAGGAAACCAGGCCAGGCAAAGAGGTGGCAGAACACTTTTTATTCTTGACCATCGCCCCCGAGGAAGCAAGAATACAGAAGCTAAGTCGCCCCCTGTGAAGGCAAAAACCAACAGTCAGACAGTACTTCTGGCAAGCTCGGAAGCCAGTGACGCATTTTACAACGTCTGGGCCTCAATTATGTTGTAGAAACCAGGTAACTGTCTGCGGACGGGAGCCACAAAGTCAATTCTTCCGGCTTCTCTCAGTCTCCCTCCGAAGTAAAGGAGAGGCAGGGCGGGTTCGTTCCCCTCTGGGCTTTGGTCCAGAGACCTGATCACACTGAGCAGTGCAGCGAGCTGCCCTCAGTACCCCGGGAGGCGGGAGCAGCTGTCTTGCAGAGAGTGGCGTCTCGCCTACGGCTGCCGCCGCGGCGGGAAGGGAGCTGAGCGGCCGCCTCCAGCTGAGCGGCTCAGCTGGGAAAGCTGGGCCTGGGCGGCACAGTCGGTGCCCTAGCCCTTTCCCAGCCTCCCCGGGACACCCTCTACCAGCAACACTAAGTGACGGCCCTCTTCATCAGCACGGAGCCTGACGCTCGGAGGCGAGGAAAAGTTAGAAGTTAAAGCACGTGAGGGAGAGAGGTTCTCAGACATACATGGGGCGGTCCCCTTGGGGGTTAATAAGGGGCAAAGACTGTGGGCACCGGTGAAAATGGATCAACTAGTGGAAACCAAGCTTAGTAGCAAAGTGCCCCACGGGACGGGATGGGACAGGATGGGATTGGGATCAAGCAGGTCACCGGCTGAGTTAGTTTCCCACCAGGTGGTCTCCAGGGTGGTTTTGAACATTCTTTGTTTTTCCCCCTAGGTTTGAGGCTGTCTTGTGTCGGTTGCCCACACTTGTCTTTTCTTAACCGAGGCTGGGTGCCTGTGGCCTGGGGAGCACGAGCGGCTGCCCTGGTGGCTGCCTGGGACTCACTCACGTGCTGCAGCGCTTTGCGGGGCAGCTTCTCCGAGTGGGCGACCCATTCTTTCATCAAGTCTAGGACAATGGGGATGAGGCTGACCACGCCTCCATAGTGGTTCCTGGCCTCGTGGCAGCTGAGGTGGTTCACCATGTCGTGAGGGTACCTGCAGGGTGGCAAGAGGGGCCTGCTGAGCCCTGCTCCGGGGACTCCCGTGCCGCGGCCCGGACCTCGGGCAGGGGTTTCTAATGCTGCCCCCACGGCAGAACCCCCTTGGGAGGTTTTAGAGCTGTGCGCCCACCAGGCCAGGCTCTCGGTGCCAGACATGGTGGTTGAGCGGGTTTAGGGCCCAAGAGCCCCCAGTAGATCCCGGTGTGCAAGGCGTGGGTCACGAGCTGTGGAAGCCTGCTCTAATCACTCCCAAGTACACCGTTCAGCCCCTCTGACTCTTCTTACCCTAATATCTCAACAGCTTCCTCCAGAATTTGGTACTCTGTGCTGCGGATTCCCCAGGGCTCAGAATTAGGGAACCACGCTGGTGGTGCTGACGCCCATGGGACCGGGCTCCAGACATCCCACTTCTTCCTGGGCTTCTGGGAACAACTGGTCTGTGACCCCCTTCTCCTGGCCTGGTGCAGGCTTCAGTAAAAGGATTTGTGTCCTACTAGATCTGGGCCTCAGGATCCCTCATTATCAATAAGATGATTTGTTGGGTCAGAGTCAGTCCACTAAATCAAGGGGCCTAGGACTTCCCAGCCGGGGACGTCTGGACAGTCGCCTGTGATTCACCAGCTTAGACTCACCTGCCCTCTCAGCAAAAGCCCGCCCCTCCTCCAGGACCCCTCCTCTCCCGTCCCCGACCCCTCCCCCCTCCTCCCACACGCAGGCGCTGAGGCCTCGGGAACCGGATCAGAAGGGTCTTACTCTGCTCGCAGGCTGCTTAAGTCGTTGCTTTGGCTAACGAGGGTCTTGCACTTCTCGAGGAGGTCGTTGGTGACGGGGGTGCCCGAGTGCAGGGCCTCGAAGTGCTGGCACAGCTTGCCGAGCTCTGTGCAGATGTCCAGGAACATGAGCAGGACACGCCGGTCTGTGGAGTTGCCGCAGTGGTGCTCCGTGTAGCTCTGCACCTGCACGGGCCGCGCGGAGTGAGCCGGGAGGACCCGGGAGCACCTGCCTTGGCCCTACCAGAGTCTTGAGGGATATGCCAGTGACGTGTAAGCATTCGGGTCTATAGAGAGCGAACATCTTAAAGTGTCCCGGGCACCATGCAGAAAGCTTTGCAGGCCTGAGCTCACTCAGTCCTCACCTAAATGCCATACACTGGGTACCTTTTTAAGTCCTCATTTTACAGATGGATACCGAGGCCCAGAGAGGTGAAATGCCCTGCTTATTCACCCCAGCTCGAGGGCTCTGAGCCCCATACGTCTCACCAGTCCCAGGCACCTAAGCCAACACCTGAAGCAAAGAGGGCTAGTCCCTGACTCTATATGCCATGGTCCCACCTAGAGGACCCACTTTGAGAACTGCTGGTTTGGGCCACCCAGCTTGAGGAGCAAACTAGAATCCTTTGTAGTTTTGTTGTCCTATGCTTCCAAGGCTAGAGAAAGGAGGGACAAGTCAGTAAGTAGAGCTGGGAAAACAATGATCTATATGAGGAAAAAAATGTAGTCTCCACATCATGCCACAGACAAAAATTAACTCTAAGAGAATGGAGAGCTTAAATACTAAAAACGAAACCTCCCATGTGAACGTGTTTTAGTGGGAGGGAAACCTTTCTTAAGCCATAAAAGGTGCTAAGAATAGTGATAAAATTGATCTAATTTCAACTCCTTTCCTTGGGGGGCAGTGGGGATCCTCCCCGGCCCAGGACTCTCTCCACACCCGGGACCCCCAGTCGCTCTGGATCTGAGATTGGGCAAGGGCTGGGGAGGAGTTGGCTCCAGTCCAGGCAGGATTAACTGACCCATTTCACATGGCCCTACTCTCCACAGTCTCGTGGAAGGGGGCACCGCCTACCTCCTCCAGTACCCAGAAAGTTCTAAGACAACCAGGGTTTTCCTGCTGCCACTGGTTGACTTTTTATCGCTAGGGATGTCTCCCCAAATGATCTCAAGTAGTTCCTTCCCAAGTACAGTAGCTTTGTAGGGGGGTAGAGGTTTTTGACACGCACGGTATATGCCCAAACACCTCACACACCTGCCCCAGGGTCTGGGGCGGGGCGGGGGGTAAGGAGGAACCTGCACTGTGGCGTAACTACAACAGAGCAGCGTCACTGGGCTACCAGGTGTGCGTGCAGGTAACCTTTGGATACCTCAGTCCAGGAAGGGCAGGGTGAAGGTTGAGAGTCAACACACATGGGGCCATTATCTACCAAAAGCCTTCTTGAACCTAAGGCAAGGAGGAGTGGGTCGGGGTCACTCAGCCCTGATGTAGATTCTGAGCAGAGGTGGGGGGCGTCTCGGGGGCTCCTTCCTGATACTGAAAACCTGTTCTGTGCCCTTGGAAGTCTGAACCTTTGGGGGATGGGCTGAAAAGGATGCAGCCAGTTTACTTTCAAATAGTTCAGAGGAAAGAGGGTACATACAAACAAGGGTGCACCCTGAATATTACAGACTCATGTATCTAGGTGAAAGTTACACGGGTGTTCGTTTTCTGTAGGTTTTTAAAATTCCAAGTTAAAAAACTGGGAGAAATTTTTACAAAAATTTAAAAAAATTGTTTGAAGGATGCTGCCAGGCCAAATGTGACCAGCAAGGTGCGCGGCAGGTCGCAGTTTCTAAACCGCAGTGGAACCCAGTGGCTGGGCCCGTGTGCATCTGTTCACCATACATCCCTGCCCTGAGCCCAGGCCGACAGCACCAGCTGCCGACAGAGTGGGTTCTGCTGATGATTTCATTAAACCCGCGTAACAGCCCTAGGAGGTGTGTGCTGCTCTTCGTACATTTCCCAGACGAAATGTATGAAGAGAGGTGAATCACTGGCCCGCAGTCCCAGAGGTGGCACGTGGCAGAGCCGGGACCTAAACGCTGGCCGGCTGAGTCTTGAGCCCACACCTTTCAACCGCTTGGCCGTTCACTCACATACTTGGTGAGGGAATGAGTGAACGGCTTATTCCACCAGTTAGGCTCTGAGTCCCGATGCTGGCACACATGCACTGGCCCTCTCTGGGCCTTGGTGGTTTTCAGCGTTCTAGTGAGGGGAGGAGGGCCGGCCCCCGCCCGCGAGCCCGCGAGCCTCCACCTGCCCGATGCTGGAGACGGGCCGGATCTTGTCGTGGGCATTCTCCCTGCAGTGCTCCAGGGCAGCGATGAAGGTGAACTGCTGCTGCTGGAAGAGCCGGTACTTCTGCTCCACACTTCGAAGGGATTCTTTCACCTCATTCATCATCCTGTCTGCTCATTCACAGGCGAGAAGGAGTCTGTGCGAGGAAGAGGAGAGTCTTGAGCTCCCAGGGCCAGACCCGCGGATCCAGCTCGGGGGTTGTGAGATGCCCATGGCCCCCCTCAGCGGCGCACGGGGCTGAGCAGCTCCCCGCAACCCTGGGGAGCAGGGACGATTTTCATCCCCATTTTGCAGAGAAGGAAACGAGGCCCTAGGAGGCTGTGCACTTGCTCAAGAACCCGGCAGGCTGTCCGCGACGGAGCCAAGCCCGACCCAAGCCTATTTACCCTCCAGGGACATGTTCTTTGCTGTGAAACAAGACTTCCTTCCCTCAGCTGTAGACGTGAGTTTCTCCGGACCTCAGTTTCTCCAGATTGTGGGTGTCTCTCTCTCACACACACACACACACACACACACACGGCCTCCAGCACCTCCCTGTGGTGTCAGCAAAGGCCGGGATGGAGAAATGTGTCACAGCATGTAAAATCTGTGATTTTGTCAGTTGGGACCAAATTGTTTTAAAACATCTGCCACTCTGCAGCTGGTGGGAAAGTCTAAGGATTCCTTCCAGGCTAAGCAGGGGAAGGGTCGGCACTGAGACCCTTGTAGTCGAGTCTGAGGACATGCCGTTTCCCTACTCTGTGCTTGGGGCAGGAGCCCTGAGTTGAGGTCCTCCCATCCCCAGGGCGGGGTTGGCCGCTGGTGCCCCCTCCCTGCCTCCTGGGGAGTTTGCAGGGATGACCCTGATTGGAAAAATTGACGCTGCGGAGAGTACTGTCTTTTGGTGCCTCACAAACTGTCCCAGTGTCATCCAGGAGGTCCATGACGTGTCCACAATCTCCTCTGAGCAGAAAGAGGCAGTGGGTTCTGCCCTCCATGACATCACAGTTTTGCCGAGCACATGCAAAACACTCCAGGTCACGGATTTATGGAATGTTAGGGCTGGAAGGAAGCCCAGCAGATCAACTCCCCTTAACTTCCGGGGGAAACTGAGGCCCAGGGAGTCACAGCAAGCTTGTGCCAGAGACACACTAGGTCCTGGGTTTCCTGATGTCTAACCAGCATCCTTGAAGGTGTCACAGCCAGCTGTTCCTGCACCACGAGGCCCTGGCACACATGGAGCCCAGGCTTGGACGTGCCCCGCGTCAGTCAGAGGAGGCTGCACTGAGGTAGGGCCCCAGTGGGATGCTGCAAGTGGAAGGAGCCAGAACACTGGGGTGGGGGGGGGGGCGGAGAACACATCCAGGCTTCCTGCCAGGTCGCAGGTGGAGAGAAGGCTTGCTTTCTGCTGGGTCTCCCTCAGCATCCTCACACAGCAGGACCGGAATGAGGGAGTCTCTGGTAAGAGGAGCCGGCATCAGGGGGATGAAAGGAGAACAGACCACCAGGTGGCCTCCACGACACGACGGGAGGGGTGAGTCAGAGAACTTCAGAGGGCTGGGGACCTGGAGCTGGGAGCCGCAGTCCTGGGCTGGGAGCTAAACGCAGCCCCGCTGCCATACAGGAGCCGCGCCAGGGAACTCCCTGGCGGTCTGAGCTTTCACCGCTGAGGGTGCGGGTTCAATCCCTGGTCGGGGAGCTAAGGTCCCGCAAGCTGTGAGGTACAGCCGAAAAAAAAAAAAGGAGCCATGCCAGGAGGGGGCCCGACAATCGTGCCCCACCAGCCCAGGTGGGTCTACTGCAAACTGAATGGAGCAGCTTCAGCGGCAGCGTCCTGAGGCCACCCCTGGGAGCCGTAGCCTGTGTTTGCCAACAGAGCAGCGCAGCTCCACTGGGGACAGGCCTGGTCCAGGGCCACGCAGGGCAGTGGCCTCCTTCTACTCAATCTCCTCCCCATTCAGCACAAGCTGGGAGGGGAGCCGGGCTGTGGGGACGCGGTGGGACCCACTGTTTGTGGAACACGTGCCACAGCCAGCCAAGGCCCCCCGGCCCCATCCTGGAGGCAGAAATGAGTCGACCCGGGGTCGGGGTGCAGCAGTTTTCTGTCATCTCCCATGGAGGCAGGCTGACCAGGACCTGGCCTAGGGCGAGGAGAGCGAGGCCCACACCTCGCTGCAAAAGGTAAGGGGGTGCCAGAAACGCAGCAATCAAGATAGGTAAAAGCAGGCATGATGTGCACCCTGAAAGAAGCCAAGGCTGCTGAGGGCTCGACCTCATGGTGGAGGGAAGGTTTGAAAAGAAGGCCGGGGGCTTCCCTGGTGGCGCAGTGGTTAAGAATCCGCCTGCCAATGCAGGGGACATGGGTTCGAGCCCTGGTCCGGGAAGATCCCACATGCCGCGGAGCAACTGAGCCCGTGCGCCACAACTACTGAGCCTGCGCTCTAGAGCCCGCGAACCACAACTACTGAAGCCCCAGCTCCTAGAGCCCGTGCTCCGCAACAAGAGAAGCCACCAGAATGAGAAGCCCGCGCACCGCAACGAAGAGTAGCCCCCGCTCGCTGCAACTAGAGAAAGCCCACGTGCAGCAACGAAGACCCAACGCAGACAAAAATAAATAAATACATAAATAAATTTATAGAAAAGAAAAGAAGGCCGGCTTTGGAGAGGAGGAGGGCAGGTGGGCGGAGGGGTGGGACCCCGGGCAGAGGGTGGGAAGAGGGAATGTCGTGAGCAGGTGCAGGGGCGGTGGGCAGGGCGAGGCTGAGGGCCCACTGTCAGGCAGAGCTGTGAGAGCAACCACGGAAGCTTCTAGCCAAGGAGGTGCAGAGCACTCCAGGCGTTCATTCATTCGTTCATTCATTTATGCTGCAGTGCCTACCAGGTGCCAGACACCTGCAGGGTGCTGGGCTGGGTACACAGCATTGAACAAAATAGACAAGACTCCCTACCCTGGAGGGACTTTAAGAATGGGAGGCAGACAATGAGGATAAGTGAAGTGAACGGTAGTTTAGAGAAGGAGAAAAGCAAGTAGGGAAGCCAGATGGGAATGGCCAGAAGGGCTACACAGTCTGCAAGAGGGGCATTTCCAGGAGGTGGGTGGGTGCAGGGCAGGGCGAACTGGAGCCGAGATTCAGCCTTCAACGAGATCCCAGATGGCTCGGCCCAATCCTCCTAATAACAGCCGGTTCGATGAGGCTCTAGGTAAACCCTGGACAGGCATCACCTCAGATCCTTGCTACAGCCCTTTCAGCGGGGTACCACGATCACCCCCACATGACAGATGACAGAGCTGAGGTCAGGCAGCTAGGATGGGAGCAAACCGGCTTCCCCACTCAGTTCTGCCCGACTTTATTAAGCCTGGGATCTTAACTTGGATACCTCCCTTCCTTCCCCCACCCCCCAGTGATGGTCCATTGAGAGAAACACGCCAGATACCAGATTGACTGTGGCTGGCGGGGCGGGGTGGGTGGGGAGTGGATACCAAGGGCCTGCACTACCTAGACCCTTGGGCCTCGCTTCCGCTCGAGTGAGGCTGTTCCCTGTTCCCCATGCCAAAGCAATGAGGACTAGCATTCAGGGGGCTTCCCTGTGTGCCCAGCTCCCTGCCACCCTCCTGGGACTGCCAACTTCTCTAGGGATACAGCCTACCTTGACTGGTGGCCCCAAGAGCCCCTGAGAGCAAAACCGACTTGGTTCTTGATCCTATCGACTTGTGACATGCACACCAGGAGTACCGTGAGAGGAGCTGTAATAAGCTATCCAAAGTGATCGTCCCTTGAACAAGAGTCACTGCAGCCAGATTAGTCTGGATGAAAGGCGCAGGGTGCAAGCACTTCTTGATCTGCGGGAGGAGGAAGGAAAAAAGTGATTACCCGATAGGTTTTAGGCTTTAATTGATTTGTATTTTTTCAGGCTGCTAAAGATTAAATCGTGGTATGAAAAGTGCCTAGGGCTTAAAATAAATGAGGAGGAAGGCAAGTCATTTCAGAAATGTCCAGGAAGCAAACTGAGCCTCTCCAGTGCAAATTGCAGGCTTGGTGGTTATGTTCTTTGTTCAGGGTGAGGCAGCTTCCTTTTCTTCCCCAGCTGTCTTTGCAGTTGAATTTGACAAGCCTACCAAAGTGTGTACGTGCTTTGAGAAGGCAGTTCTGAGGGGGAGCGAGCCTCTTCCCCTTGGAGGGCATGTCTCCGGGCTGGCAGCTGCTGGAAAAGGCTTTGGCTAGGAGTCAGGACGCCTAGTTCCAGCCTGGCTCTACCTTTAACAAGTGACCTTGGCCTAGAGTTTCCCCCTTTCCAGGCCTCAGTTTATCCATCTGTAAAATGAGGGAGTTTGGATTAGAGGCTTTTCAAGGGCTCTTCTGATTCCAATGCTCCATGATCAACAGCTGATGAGGAAAGAGGTCCAGAAAAGGGAAATGGCTCAGCTAACAAATTTTTACCGTTCTGAGCCTCCAATTTCTCACCCGTAAAATGGGAATGAAGGTACCTATTTCTCAGGGTTGGTGCAAAGATTAAATGAGATATATTACTAATAGTAGCCCCTCTGCATTGTGCACTTACTACACACCAGTTACTGTCTAATACTTCTGACATATTAGCTCATAGAAGCCTTCCATAATCCCCACTTAATAGGGGAGGAAAGTAAGGCACAGAGCAGGCTTGCACAGCTAGTAAGAGCGGAGCCAGGATTTGAACTCTGGGCAATCTGTATTGACTATGCCATACTCCCTCTCCGTAATGTTCACATTACGGTAGCTCCTCCTAAGAATAGCAACGGACAAGAGCTAGAGCTCCCAGTTCAGTGCCGCGTCAGATACCAGGCTACCCACCGGGGATTAACACGATTCGCAGACCTCCTTCCCCCCTCCGCGTCCCACCCCAACTCTCTCTCTTTGGGCAGCGGCAGCAGCGGCGGCCCCCTCCATTCTCCACCCCCCTCACCCTCCAGTTTCCAAATCCAGGGCTTGGGAGGGCCCTCCCGTCCCCTCCCCTCCCGTCCCCTCCCCTCCCGTCCCCTCCCCCGGCCTGCTTTAACCTTGCTTGTCCTAGAGCGGCCTTCACTCACAGAGTGCCCTGAAGCTGGAGCGTCTCCGTGGGTGTCTGGGGCTCCGGAGGGGCGGGGAGGCCCTTCCCAGGGCTTGGGAGACGGGGTGGGTGGGGTGGGGAGATCTGAGGTGAGAAGGGGCGGGGCCGCGGGCCTGATTGTTACCGCCGGTGCCATAGCAATCGGGTCACGGGGCAGCCCCGCCCCGCCCCGGGAGCAAGTGGCGGGGTCTCGGGGGCTCAGAAGGTGCAAGCTGGGCTGAGGGTTTCCGACGGGACCCTCGACCCTCCGCCCCTCCTTTTTCAAGCACCCTGCCCCACATCTACTCAGCGTCTTCATTTTAAAGATGAGGAAACTGAGGCCCAGAGAGCAGAGCCGGGGTGGCTCAAGGAGCGCCTAACGTCTGGGCCAGGGCGCGATGACGGAACCAGAAGCAGGATCCGCCTCCCGCCCTCTCGGGGGCCGACGTGCCCTCGGGGTCTCTCAGCACAGGGGGGCCCTATCAGGGGACACCTCTGACCCCAGAAGGCCACAGCTGGAGGAGACTTGAGGTGCCCCGCTGGGGGCGCGCAGAGGGGCGCGGACGACGCCAGGGCAGGGAAGCACTTGCCCCAGGCGGCTGAGCTCGCCGGCGGAGGAGCAGGGACCCAGGCCAGGCGCCAGCCTCGCCGGTGGGCGGGCGCGACGCGTGCTGATGACGCAACGGCGCGGCACCCCTGGCGACGGCGGTCACCAGTGAGCGGCGCGCGCTGATGACGCGCGGCCCTAGCGACGGCGGTCAGCAGGGAGCGGACGCGTTGCACGGCGATATGGACGCGACCACCGCCCCGCACCGCATCCCCCCGGAAATGCCCCAGTATGGGGAGGCGAACCACGTCTTCGAGTTGATGCAGGTGACCCGGGCAGCCCTGCCCTGTCGCGACACCAGGCGGTGGCCGGGGAACCTCTTGCTGCGGTCCGGCTGCGCGCCGGCGACGCCGCATCAGGGAGGGGTCACGTTTGTTACCCACGAGGACGCCCAAATTGGGTTGTTCGACTCCTGTGCCATCGTATCCCAAGGGACCGCTCGACCAAAAGATGCTCCCTGACCCTCCCTGGAGGGAGGAAAGGGGGCAGGCCATGCTGGCCATGATTTGGTCCTGGCCCCGCCCCAGTCAAGTCCATGATCTGGAAGAGGTCCCTTCCTTTTCTCAGTTCCCCCGTCTGTGAGACGCCAGGTTGCAAGAGGTGGTTTCTAAGGGACTCATCTGGTGCTGACAATTCCCAGGCCGTCTGCAGTGTTGGTTTCTGAGCTGGAGAGTGTCTGCGTTGAAGGTGGCCCTCTCCGTCGTCTGAGAGGGCCACCTCCTGGGACAGCAGCCCTGTGGTTTGGACAGCAGCATTTCCTACCTGGCCCTTCCTCCTCAGGGCCAAGAGTTCAGGGCACCTCCCAAGCCCTCATCCTGAGTTCCTGACCTGACCGACCTACTCCCTGTGTGACCTTAGGCAAAGCCGTGCCCCTGCACGCGCTCCAGGCTTCCCTTCTGCATCTCGTGGAAGTAAAGGCTTTCAGGAGCTGAACCGGAGGAACTTTCAGCCACTCCGAGGTTCTGAGGGCCAAAGGGAAGCTGGAGTGTTTGTCTGCTCCTCCGGGTACACCCCGTCCCCAGAGGCACCTCCTTAGTGATGCCAGTGGCCGTTTGAGCCTCTGACAGCGCTGAGAGAAGAACTCAGACTAAGAAACCTGAGTCTCCATCCCTCCAGCAAGCATAGGCTTCCTTTGGAAAGTGTTAACTGATAGAGGACACACGAGAGATTTCTAAAACTGAGTGGCCAATCTAAGTGAAGAAGATGGCTAGCTGAGTCCTAAGTCACCGGGTGGTGGGCAGGATGGGGCAACTCCTGGGATCACTGTGCCCCGCTCTAGAGAATCTGGTGTATCTCATAGCAGTTGTTGGAAGGAGCAGCCTGAGGAAGCTTTTGGTCCAGTATTTCCAGTCCTTAGTCATTTGTGTACTCCCTCCTTGGTTTCTACCATTTCCATTTTCTGGCTTTTTTTTTTTTTTTTTTTTTGCTGTGCAGCGAGGCTGTGGGATCTTAGTTCCCTGACCAGGGATTGAACCTGGGCCCCAGCAGTGAAAGCACTGAGTCCTAACCACTGGACTGCCAGGGAATTCCCAATGTTTTTATTTTAAAATAATATTAGACCCACAGGAAGTTACAAAAATAGTACAGAGTTCTGATGTACCCTTGACCCAGCTTCCCCTAGTAGTAACATCTAAGGTAGCTGTAGTACATTGTCAAAATCAGGAAATTGACATAGGTACTATTAACTAGACTACAGACCTTATTTGGATTTCATCCATTTTTACCAGCACTCATTTTTTGGGTATGAGTCTATGAAATATTACCACAGGTATAGATTCATATAACCAACACCATATTTCCATTTTAACTTAATCATTTCTTTAAGTCAACCCACTTTAAAAAAAATTAACTTATTTCACCTCATCCTAAGCAATATCCTTGAAATCGTAGGTTTGACATACTGATTTTTCTAATACACATTAGATATGCAACTGTGTAAAAGTGAAATTTAAAATATTCATCTGAGAACCATCTAAAATCAGCTCACACCATCTCACCAGTGATATGTGACTAGGGATCTCGTCCAACTGTGCCTTTTAATGAGCAGGGAACCTGAGGCCCAGAGAAGGGAAGGGTCTTGATGGTGAGAAGCGGAGTGGGGCTAGGACTTCTCATGGTTCATGCTGTTTTTACTGCCCTGCTCTCCCTCTGCCCCCAAAGGGCTACAGCCCCTCCCTGCTTGTCCCTAGGGCATAAGGCTGCTCCTTAGTGCACCAGCCCGGCTGCTGTCGGCCACCTGGTCCATTTCTGAGCCTTTTGTTCTGGAACCGTGGAAGCTGCTTTCCCTTAGGATTAAATAGCCAGGCAATCCCAGGACTCTTAGATATCTGTTCCACTCTGGAGGGACACAGGTAGCAGCGATGGCCACGTCCCCCAGCAGACATCCGCGTGGGGCACCTACTGGGATTGTGCCAGGCACTGGGACAAGGGGGAGGCGATAAAGGGGATGCACGGGGGCTGCAGGAACATATGACAGGATTGACCTAGTGAGTATCATCGGGAAGGTATGTTTCCATTGAGGCCTGAGGAAAAGTGTTCCAAGCTGAAGGAACAGCATTTGCTAGGGCTCTGAGGGGTGAACGGGTGCAGCGCAGGAGAGAAACCGAGAGAAGGCTGATCTGGGAGTCACCAAGGAAGTGAGGGGCGAGGGCCCCGAGACTGCCTGCTCTGAGTCTGGGGTGCCATCCCTCCAGCTCCGCCTCCGTCCGGGTGTCTCCCCAGCAAAGCCCACACGGCTTGCTCACAGGGACCCAGACAGATGCCAGCTAGGGTAGGGGGCAGGGGAGAGATCAGGCCCCGTAACTGGTATCCATTGCAATACCAGGGTGCTGGGCCACCTGAGCCTGGGGCCTTGGGTGCTCATGCAGGTGTTAACCACCTGGGTGTCTGCCCTGTGCCCACAGAACATGCTGGAGCAGCTCCTGATCCACCAGCCCAAGGACCCCATCCCATTCATGATTGATCATTTGCAACGAGACAATGATTACGGTGAGCACTGGAGTGGGCCTCCCCCCCCACAGCTGTCTCCCTCCCCTCCTCCTCCTGGGAACCTCTGGGAACCACTCTGTCCTCCCTGTGTCTAAAGGGAGGTCAGAACAGGGTGGGGAAAGGTTTTGCCAACTTGGGGAGGTGGTGAATTGAAAAATGCCTTAATTTCTTTTGGAGCACAACTCATACAGATTCTCCTGCCAAGTGATTAAAGTGAAAACCTCAGAATGGCCCGCGGAATTAATTATTAATGCCTTGGCACGCCCCAGCTGATGTCGCCTGTTGGGTTTAAGCTCTGTGATCACTCCACTTGTCAGGTGTAAATGTGGTTTCTGGTCTACCCAGACAGGCAACACTCGGGTTTTCCTGATGGTCTCGTTGTCGGCGCCCGTTAATGAGTTCCAGAGCTCCCTAAACCTCGCGCAGGCGAGCGCAGGCCGACCAGACCCAAGGCTGGCGCCCGGGACAGGGAGGGGGGAGAGGAGGTGCTCCGTCCCACGGTCGATTTGCCAAGTGGAGGATCGTTGCCGTCCTGTGTGAGCTGTCAGGGAGGCCAGTGTCTCGGAGCTTTGATGTTTCTTTCATTGGAGCATTAGCCGCTTTGAAGGAGCTACCAGCGCACCAGTGAAATGAGGGCTTGGTGCAGCCGAGAGGGATGGAGGCCTGAGATGCCCCGTGGTGGGGTTCAGAGGCCTCAGATGAGAGAGGATGCTAAGTAGTTTAAAAAAGAAATGGTGAGAGAGGAGACTCCAAGCCTGCAGGCTGCCAGGGACACCTGGCCTCTTCCGCGTGGCCTGGGCAGGGTCAGGGCATCGGAGTGAGGGGCCGTTTCAGAGACCTAAGCAGGGTGGTTCAGTGTGGTGCGGAGAGCCCCAGGAGTGCCGTTTTCTGAGGCTCCAGGGAGGCATATTCGACAACGGACGCTGAGTGTGAGGGCGCGTGCCCCAGGTGGAGACCGAGCAGGGGTGACGGAGGTGGGGGATCCAGTCTGCCCCGCGGAGAGTCTTCTAAGGGGCCTCCATTCCCTGGTGCTCTGGTCGGGGCGGGAGGGAAGCTTACCTGCTCTGGGGGGTGAGAAGCCCCCTTGCTTCCTGGTGGTCCTGCTCCAGACCCCAGCTTGCTGCCCGGGCCTCACCAAGTGGCCTCCGTTGGCCAGAGAAAGACGTTTCTGCAGCCCCCTGTCCGCCCCCCCCAGGCTGTTCACGGGGCCCGGTGTTGCTAAGTTCTGTTACTTGAGGGCTGCTGGGAGCACTTCTGCCCGTGTTCCCCTCTCGTACTGCCCCCGCCCAATCAATACAGCAAAGCAAAGTCAAAAGAAGTAAAAGTTGAAGGCCAGATAAAGGTAAAGTAACAGTGAAGTAAACTCAAAGTGAAGAGCGAAGCGAAAGCAGGGAAGTGCAGTTCAGGGAGGCGTCCCTTCCCGCCATCCCCCCCGCCAGGGAGCCTCCAGCACATCTGTGCTCCCATCTCCTAGTTAAGTGGGATGAAATGGCGAGAGGTCATTGCTCTCTCTCGGCCTCAGTTTCCTCCTCTGTAAAATGGGCATGTCTGGTAACAGAGATGGAGGCAGCAAAGCTCCAGCCTCATCCATGGCGACTGGTCAGTGACACCGTGGGAAGGGATGACAAGGCCCTGATGCTCCCGCCGGGCTTCAGGTGGCACCATGCAAGTGTCCACTTGTGAAAAGCTTAATGAGGTTTTACTAAATGGAAACCATACTTGATAATAATATAACCATTTGAACCCTAAGTTGGGTTGTGGTGGCACTTGCTACTTATGGTTTGAAAAATTCTGTTTAGGGGCGTGTGTGCCACGCTGTGTGTTCTACCACAGACCTCAAGGCTTCGCTAGTCTCCCTGCTAGAAATCCAAGAGCCCGAAATCTGAGGCACAGTCCCTCTTTATGCTTTAATCTTCCTCCTCTGTGTGCAGAAATGATTTTCAGTGTCAAACTATCCACTTGACCAGAATTTTTAAGTTCAAATGTCATCTGATGTGGTGCAGTCGGCATCGGCGGGACAGTCCTCTCGGGCGCTGGCCTTACAGCCACCTGTAAGAGCCTGCTTCTCTCCCCTCTCCCACCTCCTTCCACCCTCCTCAGCACCCCTTTCCACTCGTTCCCGGGCCTCCTTTCCAAGGCTGCCCTCCACGGAGCCCTTCCTCCTTTCTCCACGTTACA
The DNA here is from genome assembly GCF_965194825.1 of Balaenoptera physalus. Classification (NCBI taxonomy): domain Eukaryota; kingdom Metazoa; phylum Chordata; class Mammalia; order Artiodactyla; family Balaenopteridae; genus Balaenoptera; species Balaenoptera physalus. The sequence goes on from NC_138886.1 coordinate 3,897,726, forward strand.
CCTGCTCTGTCGCTCTCCAGTAGGGACGGAGAATTCAGACCCTCCCCGTTCAGCTGGAGCTGGGGGCCGGCCTCCTGGCTGTCCTCCCCCATGGCTGGAGTGCAGGCTTTTGGTCCAGATGCTCTCTCAGGGAGTCGAGTCATTGGATCCCAGTAACCACTGTTTTGAGGGGTTGATTTGTTCCCAGAGCCCTCCATCCCCACTCCCAGGCCTTGGGCCGGCAGCTCTGAGGGATGCTGGCACATCTTTGCCCTTTGGCTCAAGTCCCAACCACTTAAATGAAGAGAGGGGCATCTCTGGGTTTCCCTCCCATGCCCAGGCCTCCACCTACAAGTGAAGAAAAACGTGGGAGAAGGAGGTGGGGAGGAGGAGGAGGAAGGGAGAAGACCATGCTTTCAGAATTTCTCTAGGAGAGGGGGAAGGTGAAAAGAGTTTCACCCAACCCTCGTGGTTCTAGAAGAGGACAGGAGACCTGGAGAGGTCCCCTGATGTCCAGCGAGCACTTCTGCAGCCCCGGGCTAGCGGGTCAGTCGGTCCTGCCTTCTCCCGGCCATGCAGTGGCCCGTGTTAACTGCAGCCGGGCGCTCAACCCTCCGCCTCCTGGATGTGGGTGTTGGGTGGGTAGGGGTTCGCTGTGACACATGGTGGCATGGCCAGTGGCTAGTGTAGAGGGACAGAAGGCTCTGGACTCTTGGCGGTGAGCGTGCACGTGAGGGAACGAGGGGAGCCGCCGGCACAGGGGCTGGCAGCCCCTTCGCTGCGAGAAAACCAGATTTAGTACAAAGTGAGCATTTACAGTAGCCCTGGGCAATATTAAAGCAGGCGATGGTGTATATAATGGTATGTTTCGTTTTTTATCAAACGTTTGTCCAAGAAAGCTGTGTATTAGAGCTCCAATACCTAAGGGTTTTCTTGTGAATTTTAAATCATGCTCCTAGTTAAACCTCAAAAGGCTCTGTGGATGGAAAGGTTTTTTGATTTCCTTTGAAGTGGGTTGAAGAAGTTGATTACTCTTGGCAGTCAAGCAGCCTTTTATGACACTGTTTATAAATAATTACTCATGAGCAGGGCTGGAGTTTCAAGGTGTTAGATTTTAAGAAACTGAAATTAATCACATAAATGTGTGCGAGAAATTAGGGGGGGAGAAAGGCCGTGGATGTTCCCCTTTTAAAGTATTTCCACAGATGTGTACAATTTGGGTGCCACTTACAGGGCCAGGAAGGGGAGGGCTTCCCCAGCAGCCGTGGCGCCTCACAACTTTGTCGAAATGAACGTGCAACCTGGGAGTCGGCTCGTTCCCAAAATGCTCTCGTCAAGGTGCAGGCAGCCCCTTCTTGTCGGTCCCTCAGGCCCTGAGCCTTGTTGCGTCTGGCCCAAGTTCTAGGGAGCTTCAGCGGAGGCCTGGGCTTAGAGCCCTGGAGAGGCAGCAGGGCGTCGGCACCTGAGCCAGGCCCCCCTCCTCCCCACGCCGCCCCACCGCCCTTTCATCCTCTGGCTTCGGCAAGCAGGCGTTCTCCCCATGGTCCGGTCCAAGCGAGCTCTTTGCTTCAGCGCAGCGGGCCCCTCCGCCCTCGACCTCCCTCCCTGCTGCCCTGATGCGGCCCCTCCCCGCGAGCCTTCCGTGGCATCCCAGCTCCAATCTCCCCTGACCAAGTGTTCCCAGAGCCACCTCGTTTCCAGACTCATCCCATGAGCAGTGTTTTCCGCCTGCTGTGGCTTCTCTCCTCAGGTTGCAGGGCCCCCGGAAGGCCTTGCCCCAGGTTACAAGGCCAGAGCAGAGAACGGGCTGTGAAGCCCCGCCCTGGCTCCCACCCCCGCAGCCGAAAATGCCTTGCCTGCCCTGGGCCTGTGCCCTGAGCTTCTCCGCTCAGTGGAGCCCCGACTCTGGACATGGTCTGGGAGGTGCTCTCCCTGGCGGCCCTGCAGAGCCCGGCTCCCGGTGGCCGTGGCCGTGCCTGAGCGGCATTCTGGACACAGGCTGCAGTGTCAGGTGCCCAGTGCAGCTCCGCCCACACCCCTTGGTGGCCTCACGTGGGGCATTGTTCCTGGTAGGTGGCCCCGGGCCTGCCTCCCGCCCGGGCAGGACTCTCTGAGCCACGCTGGCCTTTGAATAAACCCCCCTCTACCCGACTCAGCCACGTCTGGTTCCTGCAGCTTGTAACCGAGAATGCCAACAGGCAGAAGATGCCTTTGTAAGGAGGTAGTGATGGTGGTGACACAGGTAACCAAACACTCAGTGGCCACAGAGAGGGGGGCAGCCGAGGAGGAGGCCACCAAAGGCCCTGCTACGTGTGTGGCCCCTCGCAGTTCTGGCTGCAGGAAAGGAGGATGAGACTCGGTCCCTGCCCCCTGGGGACCCGCTCAGCTGCTCAGCAGGGGACAGAGCTCACCAAGGCTGCAGCAGCCCCTTAGTCAGGAGTGGGCTGAGAATCTCAGAAGAGGAAGCCAGTGGGGCTGGGGGGGGCTGGGGTGAGGAGGACATTCCTGATGGGGAGGTGACAGGTGACAAGGTAGGAACATGGGAAGAACATCGTCAGGAAGAACGAGCAAGTCCAAGATCGAGGGAGAGGATTGCTCAGGGCTCCTGGGCGACCTTCTGGATCCCCAGCTAGGCGAGGCTGTGAGGATGCCCAGGACACAGCCCAGCCTCCTGTTGAGGTCAGGCCCCTCAGCAAGGGTCCAAGGGGACTTAAAGGAGCACGGAGCCCCTTGGCCAGAAGGACACTGGCAGCTGAGTCCACCCTGCTGAGGAGGCCCGGAGGCTGCCTTGCCGAGCGTGACTTGGAGAGAAAGGGTACGTGCAGGGGTTTGCTGAGCTGGAGCCTGGCAGCGCCTCCTGGCAGCAGGCCAGGTGCTGCCCTGACCGGGGGCCTTCCTGTCCCACATCCCTGATTCACATCACCAGCCCCAGGAAAGGCTTCGGGCTTCCAAGAAGCAAGTTGCTTACATTTCACAACAGTGGGGCCAGTGGGCCAGATTTAGAAACATGGGCAGCGACAGTGTTTGCTCTAAGGCCGTCAGCTGGAGGCACACAGACATCAAGCAGCAGCAGAAAGCTGTGACGCGTGTCCGACATCATTCCTGGGCCTGAGGAGAGGCAGTTCCCTCGCGGAGACGGGGCAGAGGCCGGCCCTCCCTCTCAGGTCTGGTCGAACGCGACTACCTCGCTGACCCGGTGCGGGCCTCAGGCCACCTTGCTTTTCTCGGCAGCATTCAGCCCAGGGCGAGCTTGGATGAGGCGCTCGATGAGTATTTGTGGAGTGAATCGGTGAATTATCCTGAACTTGCCCTCTGCGTTTCCCCTGAAAATGAGAAGGTGCTGTGAATTGGGGCACAAGTGTATTTAAACCCAAGCAGCCTGGCTGGGTGTAGGTCTGCTGAAGATCATGAACTCGGGGGCCAGAACCTCTAGTTCCTTCCCTGTGTCCACTCCCAAACTAGGAGGTCCTCCACCTGGACGAGGCTCCCTCTCGGAGGCCTGGCAGGAACGGGCTCCCTGCGTTGCTGTGCACACCTGTTCATCCTTCCCCGTGGGCTGGGGCCAGGCTGACAGGCCTAGGCAGAGGCCTGGTTCCCCAACCTGGGTGCTGCGCCCCTCGCTTCCCACAGCTGGGGGAGGGGTGACATAATCAAGGTGGCACTCAGGGAGGAACCAGCGTGGGTTCACCTGTCCAGACACCACATTCCGTTTCCTTCATTTTGACCGAAGCACACGCCTTCCAGCACTTTTCTTAAGATGCTGTTTTTTTTGTTTTTTTTTTTTCTTTTCCAATGACCAGTACCTAATCGCTAGTCTGGTAGTGTCTTCGGGAGCTCTGCAGGGTCGGGAGCCTTCCAGAGCCAGGAGTATCACACCGAAGCCAGCGGTTTCCATCTTCATAGAAATGCCCGTATTTGAAAACAAAGCCTTTTCTATCTGGGGTTTTATAAATCTGGCCCATACACTCCAGGCTTTTCCCCATTATTTCCCTCTGTAAAATGATGGGGAATACACGTTGCTAAATAAAAAGGCATAGATATTAAAACAACAACAACAACAACCCACCTTTGAAGGTCGATTTACATAAAATACAGCTTTATTTGAGAGCGTGTCCCTGAGACAAAGTCCCTGTTTAAAATGCTTTATGGTGTTTGAAATCCCAATTGTTCTTGATATTTATTAGTTTGGCAAACAAGTTACCGTGTCCACATCCCCTTGGAGACAGAAACATAAACCATCTCAGTGATCACTTACCTCTCTAAACACAGAGCGTATGTTCTGTGGTGGGAGCATCTCGGAGCCACTGGGTTACAAACGACCGCGTCACTTCCAGAAAATGAAATCTGGGGAGGAAAGAAATACACCCAGAGCTCCGCAGACGCGGGAGGTTGCTTTGTCATATTGAATGGTGACACTCAAATCTCTTTATTCCACAGTGCCGAAGATTGTGATATTAGGTCCACCCGCCTCGGGGAAAACAACTATAGTAAGTGTATCATATTAAGTGTTGTAATACGGTAGTATCTCATTTGTCCTGCAGAGACGGAATGAGACTGCACCTCTGCGAATTTTCAACATAACTGAGCTTTTTTTCATGTTTTCTCTCTCCTGCTTCTTAACTTATTTTCTCATGACAAGAGGCAGTATGTGATTGTAGTAGAAAACCTAGAAAATACAAAAAACAAAAGTAGAGTTCCCCAACCATCCAGAGATAAGCATTCTTTGAATGTGTGGGATATTCCTTCCAGGGTTTTCTCATGGCTACATGGCCACCATCATGGCAAACCCTTCGTTCCATCCTTAGGATACATTTCTAGAAGGGGAAGTGCTGGGTCAAATGGCACACACATTGCAAAGACTTTTGGTGTGGAGTCTTCAGATTCACTCGTAAAATTTTAATTATGAAATGTTTTAACCAGTCAGAAAAGCAGAGAAACTACACCAGAGATACTCATGTATCCCACTCCCGGATTTTACAGGAACTTATCATTTTGTCATATTTGCTTTGACAACTTTCTCTCCATTTCAAAGATAGTAGAACTTTAAAGATACGGCAAATACCTCACCCCACTTCCCTCACTCCTTTTTGTCTCTCCCTCCTTGGAGGCAACCCCTGTCCTGAAGCTGAAGCTTCATTTCATGTATGGTTTTAATCTTTCAGCTCCTTTTTTAAGTGCCAAAAGCGTCTTCAAATTATTACCATCTGAGATGGAACTCTGTTTTTTCAAAAGCCTGGTTAGTGAGCATCAGGTAACATAAGTTAATGATAAACAACAAGGTCCTACTGTAGAGCACAGGGAACTATATTCAATGTCTTGTAACAACCTATAATGGGAAGGAATCTGAAAAAGAATATATATCTATCTGAGTCACTCTGCTATACGCCAGAACCTAACACAACATTGTAAATCAACTATATACTTTACTTAAAAAAATAAACATTAGCGAACTCTTCCTCCATCACTGTGTCATCGCTGTCAGCTCTCCTCCTGGGCCCAGATGATGTGGCAGGTGGTTTCCCCTGACTCGCTGGCGCCTGGCTTTATTCTGAAAAGGAATTAAGATGTCTGGTCCTTACATAAAACCACGTGCATCGGCCCTGCTTTTGGAGTTAGGATAGCCAGCTCTTCTATTTATCTGTCACCTATCTGTCTGTCCATCCGTTCATCCATCCATCCGTCTATCTCTCTGTGGTTTTTCTGCTTCGTTCCTCAGGGTCAGGCTGTCAGCTTTCACTCCTCTCCGCAGTTCACCCTCCCGATCGCCATTTCACTGTTAGAAACCAGGGGCTCCTGGACCTGGGGACCTGGCAGTCGCTGGCACTAACTGGTGTTTCAGCTACAAGCCTTTGGGCAAATTCACTGTTCCCACCCCTGTCTGCTGTGTAGGGACACACAAATCTCATTTTACAATAAGGTGATACATGGTGAAAGCCTAACGGGCTATTTCCTGGTCTTGTTGCTGACATTTCCCAGCACAAGGAGCAGAAAGATGAAGGTTCATACCTGCCCTGGGGGACCTCTAGGGCCTTCTTTTTCTTTTTGGCCATGCCGTGCGGCTTGCGGGATCTTAGTTCCCTGGCCAGGGATTGAACCCGAGTCCTCGGCAGCGAAAGCGCCGAGTCCTAACCACTGGACCACCAGGGAATTCCCCCTCCGGGGCCTTTTGAATCATCCCGCTGCTGAAATGGTCATCAGTCTAATCTTGGTGTTAAGAACATTTTGTTGCACGATTATACCTTAAAACGTGTTCTTCCCTGGTAGAGTATATATAGTGGCCGTTGATGAACTAAACGTTCGCTTGGCGAGAATATGCCATCCCCCATTCTTTAAGAAAAAATGAACATTGAGTATGGGTCGTGACCTCTATTAGGGCCTGTCCCCGTGTGTCCTGTTCTAAACCTCTCTTGAGTTAAGAACTCATGGTCCACGGAGCTTGAAGAGGCAGGCCCAGGGCGGTAAAGCATAGGTTTCCCAGGTCCCGTTAGAGTCAGTGGCTGGTTGAAGAAGAAATGGCAGGCAAGCAGAATTCCACGGCTGGGAGGGACTTTATGGGTTTGTCTCCCTTGGTGGCCTCCTTCCAGCCAGAAATAATTATGCTTCCCTGTGACAGCCTTTTCTGGTAGCATATGGAAGGACCCGGGCATTGTAATGGCGTCCTCTTAATTATTCCTTTCACAAAAATTTTCTCTTCCTCTTTCTTTTCTTCAGGCAATGTGGCTTGGCAAACACCTGAATAGCAATCTCCTCAGCGTGGAGAGCTTGATAGCACAAGAATATTCCTCTCTGGCTGCAGATGCCAGGAGGCATTATGAGAAGTTCCAGGTAGGACGGGTCCTGGGGAACAGGACGGGGTGAGAGCTCCCAAGGCTCCCCCATCACCTACCCCACTCTTTCCATTTCCTGGTGGAGGAAGTGAGAGAAAATACTGGGGTAAAATGAAATACAGGCAGGATGTGACAGAAGGAAGGAGAGGATTCTTTAGTAGGGCCCACGGATCCCGGTGGGTACGGAGGTGAGGGGTTTGTGGTGGGAGAGGACCAGTAACCGTGAGGGTGCGGTACCGAGGGAGCGGCCCAGCCCTGCTCTTCTTAGGGTCTCCAGGTCACGTGGGTGGGGGCGGGGCGGGGGTCTCCATCCCACAGGTGGTGCGCCTGCCGGCCTGCACCAGGACCTGCAGGCCTGAGCTGGCGGGGGGTTTAAAGGACAGTGGTCCAGCTCTCCCCAGAGTGGAAAGACCCTGAGTGCTGCAGCTCAGGGGCACTTCCTTCCGCCCCTCGGGGTGGGCACCCTGTGGCATCCCAGGAGGATCAGGGGTCTGTTTCTAAAATCCCACCAACACTATATTTGAAAGACTTTTTTTTTTTTTAATTTATTTTTATTTTTGGCTGCGTTGGGTCTTCGTTGCCTCACGTGGGCTTTCTCTAGTTGTGGCGAGCAGGGGCTACTCTTCATTGCGGTGCACGGGCTTCTCATTGCAGTGGCTTCTCTTGTTGCGGGGCACGGGCTCTAGGCGCGCGGGCTTCAGTAGTTGCAGCACGCGGGCTCAGTAGTTGTGGCTCACGGGCTCTAGAGCGCAGGCTCAGTAGCTGTGGCGCACGAGCTTAGCTGCTCTGCAGCATGTGGGATCTTCCCGGACCAGGGCTCGAACCTGTGTTCCCTGCATTGGCAGGCGGATTCTCAACCACTGCGCCACCAGGGAAGCCCCGAAAAGGGAAATATAGGGCTTGATCATGTTGGTTCTCTTAAATGCAAATAGAAATGTCCAAATATCTTTTCAAAATCCCCTTTGGAGCGTAAGCAGATGCCTCAGTCCACTCAGGCTGCTGTCGCAGAGACCGGGTGGCTGGGAAACAGAACGTACCTCACAGTTCTGGAGGCTGGGAAGTCCAAGGTCATGGCGCCCGCAGACTCAGTGTTGGCTGACGACCGTCTTCTCACGGTAGCCTCACGTGGCGACAGGACAGGGAGCTCTCTGGAGCCTCCTTCTTAAGGGCACCCGAAGGCCCCACCTCCCAGTACCATCAGCTTGAGGATTTCAACACATGACCTTGCGGGGACGCGGGCCTTCAGCCCAGAGCAGCGGGGGTGTTCCTTCAGGCGTTCTTCCCGACACGGAGACGGCTCAGAAGCGTCGGGGTCCTGGTGTCTGCTGAGCGCTAAGCGTGCGCAGGCCCCCCCCCTCCCCTCACGATTTTCCTGCGAGGTGTGCTGATACCTGGTGAGGTTGAGTAAGTGCCCAGGGCCAGGGCAGGATTCAGGCCCCACCCGGGGCTGCCCAGGGCTCGGGCCGCCAGTCGGGGTGAGAACCCTGGGTCTCCTGCCCGTCTCTGCAGAGGCCGCAGCCGAGAGCTGGTCGCCGCCCGTCTTGTCTTCATCTTCGTTCATCGGGCCGGGTCTTGACCATGTGGCCGTGTGGTCACTGTTCCTCCAAGAACTCGGAAGGAAGCTTCCGGGCCTCGTGGGCTGCCCATGAATGATGGCTGGTGGGGCAAGTAGCAGAGACGGCCAGCCCATGGCTGCAAGTAGCGGAGATCGCCCAGGCTGCCCAGGGCAGAAGAGGGGATCGGAAGGGGGACGCAGTGACTCCTGGGCCCCGGATGGAGGAAGCGCCCGCCTCCCTGGCTCTGTGGCCGGGAACTGGGCAGCACCCTGGCCTCCTCTGCCCTGTGCGGCTGCTTGTCTCTGTCTCCGTTCTCCCCGTGGTTCTGCCTTCCTTTCGTCTTCTGCCTTCCACGGCCACTCGTGCCCACCACCCTCGTCCAGGTTCCCGTGTCTTCGGTTCACACCACCCACAGAGGCAGCTCCAAGGCCAAATTTCCAGGAAAGGGATTTGTGTGGGCCAGCTGGTCAGGGGGCCCCGGGGCCGGGCCAGCTCTGGGGAGGGGTGTGCACAGCAGGTGCATCGAGGCCATGGAGCACGGCCACAGCCAGGAGGGCCCGCAGGGTGCGGGCAGTTCCTGGAGATGAACGTGTCACTTAGGCAAACTCCCAGCCTCAAGTTTGCCGATAGTAACAGTTTGAGGGACGTGAAGGAAAGCCTCCTTCAGCAAGGTCAGTGCCCACCCCCCGCCCCGCTACCCAAACGGTAATCCAGAGCGCTTCCGGACCCCACGTCGCCTGGCTGGGGCTCTCAGGGCAAGCAGGTGACGCCCCTGCACTGCCCTGCCGTCTTGCAGGAGTCAGAGTGTCTGGGCAGAGTTTGGGGGATACCAGCTTTTCGGGTGGGAATGCAGTTTTAGAAAGAAAGTGGCTATCTCATTTCCTGCAGAAGATGAGCTTTTCAGGTGGGGGAGGCAGGCTCATTTCTAGGATAAAGATGCTTTTATTAGGGTTAGAAAATTCAACGGCGAGGAGGGCGTTTAAGGAAATTCCTCCTGGGTTTCATTACTCTAATTATCAGCGTATTTCAGACCACATCGAAGTGCTTTCAAGGGTGTCTTGTTGGGGTTCTTTGGTTCGGAAGCGCGGGTGGAGGGAAGATGAAAGGCTGAGGCGTCAGGACTGATCAAGGAGGGAAGGGCTCTGAGGAGCCGGGGCGGGTGCGTGGCCTTGCCGCAGCCGCCGCCCGCCCAGCGAGGCCACTCATTAAGTGCTGTCTTTAAAGCATCTGCTGATCTGGAGCCTTTATAGCTCTTTCTGCAGGCAGCAATAATACCTTCAAATACGTAATTTTCTCCTGCTAATCTTGGCTGTGCCCTCCTGTACAGAATTCTCTTATGTAGCGGGTGTTAACCAAGACGCTTCCATCTTCGGAATTTCCAAATGGTTTCTGAAACACTTCCTCATTACCTCCTGTATGCCAAGCACCGTCCTGCGTGCCGTGCCGTGGGAGACCCAGAGATGAGTTCCTTCTCCTCGCCCCTGGGGACTTCTAGCCAGTGGGGGAGACTGAGGGTACCCAACCGAGGGTGCAGGGCCAGAAAGCCCTCATGCAGTCGGTGGCTCGCTTGACAAATTCATTTCCTGAGTGTCCTCTGGGCACCTGTTAAGCCCTAGACGTGGCTCTGGGCGGGGAAGAGCGTACAGGTGGCAAGATTTAGGGGCTCTGTGGAGCGATTACCAGAGTCATGCTGGGCGATGATGTGGAAGAACTCAGAATCTGGCAGAGTGTCCCAAAACCCGCATGGGCAGGCGTAGCCTGAGGAGGCTGGGGGCTCAGGGCAACCAGGGGTGGGAAACGGCTTTGCTGTTGGCTTGTTTCTAGCTTTATTGTAAGATATTGTAAAGGTGCTCAGGAGCAGTGAGAACAGTATAAGAACCACCACGGACTCATCGCCTGGCTTCAACTAGTATCAACTCACGGCAATCTAGTCGCAGGTAGATGCCCCTTATCTCCTGCTCCCGGGTTATTGAAAGCAAAGCCCACGCAGCACTTCATTTCATCCCTGGGTGTCCTGGTCTACATCTGCTGAGAGGCTGAATGTACAGTGACCAGAGACCAGACTTAGAAAGAGACCTCTGTGCCACAGCCTAAGCAAGCTGCCCAGGAAACCAGCCCACTGTCTTCAGAAACCAGCCCAGGAGGCCGGGCTGAGAGTCAGACTCGGGGGGAGGTCAGCCTGCGCCTCTAGTTCAGTCCAGGAAGCCCAACAATAACCCCGGTGACAGTCGGTCCCAAGTGGCCAGGACTTGATTCATATTGAACTGCCAGCTTCCCTCGTCTTTGTCCCCACTTCCAGCCAGATATGCTCCCCTAACCAAGCACATAGGATGCCCTGCTTCCAGCTGGCCGCCTGCAGCCTCCATCAGGGCGCACCCATAAAGCTGTCTCGTTGCTCTACCTGCCTTTGCAGGCACGTCACTGCGTCCCCCTTCCGATCCCCTCTTCTGCCCTGGACAGCCCGGGCGATCTCTGCTACTTGCAGCCACGGGCTGGCCGTCTCTGATACTTGTCCCACCAGCCATCATTCACGGGCAGCCCACGAGGCCCGGAAGCTTCCTTCCGAGTTCTTGGAGGAACAGTGACCACACGGCCACATGGTCAAGACCCGGCCCGATGAACGAAGATGAAGACAAGACGGGCGGCAACCAGCTCGGCTCAGCACCTGCTAAGCCCTAGACGTGGCTCTGGGCGGGGAAGAGCGTACAGGTTCCATGGGGAAAGGACATTTCTTTGCAGCAGGAGCTGGATGGAGCTGATTGCTCTAGAGTGTATTAGAATTTTACTGAAAAAAAAAAAAACAAAGAAAGAAAAGAAAGAAAAGAAAAGCTTTATTATTGAAATCCCTGCAGGAAGCATATGTATTTGCAAATTTAAAACTGCAGAGTCCAGAGGTGCTCAACCTGAGCAGCACATTAGACTCACCTGGGCGCCACCAGACTCTTTTAGTCTGAATCCCTGGAAGTGGGGGACCAGGCATCTGCATTTAAACATGCTCCCTAGGGAGTTCTCGTCTGGTCATCTGGGAGCCCAGCCCAGACACCATTCCCCTTTTCTCACGGCAGTTATTACTTTTACAGCACAGTTATTGCTAAATCAAGGTTGTGTTAGAGCAGAACTGCCTGTGTTTGTCGAATGAATAAATGAGCCCCACTGTAAAGGCTGCTCAGACCAGAAGGAGCCAAAGCTGGATTCTTCCTAACTTCAGTTCCGTTTAATTCCCAACTTCAGTCCCATGTAAAAATCAAGAACCTGATGTAACATGATGTACCCAAGCGGCCAGTTGTCAGTCACCATTCTTTAACGTCCAAATAATAGCACTCGTGCCCTTATCCTGCCTCTGTCTACACAGAGAGGTGTAGTCCCCTGCAAGTATTTCTGAGGATTCCCGGCATTGCCTGGCAGTCCTGGCTTCCAAGTCCTCTGGCTTGTCTCCTTCCCCTCCGGCCATTCCATCTCCCACCTGGCTGCTCTCTGTCCTGGGGGCTGTGTTCAGACAGAGCCAGAAGGAGCCCGCACACTCTGTCCTTCCCTGTCCGACAGCCAAGGCAGTGGTGCGGAATGGTCCCTTTTGGAAGGTTTGGGGCGGAGGAGGATGGGGACAGCCCAGGATGGGGACAGAGAAACCCAAAGACCAGTCTCCATAGCTCCTTTAAAGTTTGCTGGCCTTTCCCACCACCGGGTCTCCCTTCCCGGCCACCTCCCTCTGCGGGCCCGTCGGTGCCCCGTGGTGGGGTCTCTGCTTTCCCTTCAAAGCCTCATCTCCTGTCCTCTCCCTCCTCTCACCTCCTGTTCCCGTTCCAGACTCTGCCTGGGCCCTGCCTCTCAGAACCAGGAGAGTCCCTTCCACGTAAACCTGCTCTGACAGCCCCGAGAAGCAGCAGAAACTTTGAAAGGAGAGTTGTCTTTAAAGGATTCTCAGATCAGTTCTTAAGTGAGCGCAAGTCCAAGTACGGGCCTTCCCTCCCCCACCAGCAGCCCCTCTAGGGAGGCCCCTCCCCTCCTGGCAGACCAGGAGTCTCAACTCTTCCCCTTCCCGCTTTGCTCCAGATGGAAGTTCATACAGTTGATCAAGATGCCCACAACTCCTGAGCAAGCGTTACCCAAAGGTGACAGCGACGTCAGGGGCCCTGAGGCTGGGGCCTGGTGATGGGACCATGTGGGCTGCTGCCATCCTGTGGAGGAAGCCCAGGCAGGAGAAGCTCAGTGAGGTGCCCCGGGGGCCAGAGCCAGGACTTGGGAGCTGGGAGGAGAAGAAAGGTCCAAACTGGGGCCAACGCAGCTGATGCTGCCCCTTACGGCAAGGAGGCAGGCTGGCAGTCGCGTTGCCACCGAGTGGGATGCCGAGGGGCCGGGGCCTGCACCTGGGCTGGGCCTTCTAGGTGACCAGCAGGGGCTGCACTGGGCTCCATCCGTTTGTTTGTCCCTGATTCTCCCCCAAAAGCCAGGCTCTGGGGGCTGGGGTGGGAGAGCACAGCAGAGCTCGGGAAGGAGGGAGCCTGATTCCTGCGAAGACAGTTTGGCAGGGCTCCGAGCAGCGGCCCCTGGGAAGCCCCCGCTGCTGACGTGACACATCAAAGCTGGCACCGAGACAGCACAGAGGCAGTCAGCGGCGGGGGGTGGGGGTGGGGGGCACTCACGAGGGGCCGCGCTCAAAGTCGCCGGCCTGTCCCCCGCCGCTGTGCGGGCCATGGGGGGCGCCGCACTCCACCCGGACCTGTCGCCTTTCAACCCGTGTTCTTTGATTGGCTTGCACCCCCCTCGTCCCCCGCGTCCCAGAACCTGTTTGAATGCTGCTTCCCGAATGGGTGATGGCAGGGAAGGGAGAGGAATCTCCGGATGGAAACTGGCTGCGCCTGGGGTCGGCGGGGGACACCAGGGGACAGGAAAGGATAGAAGCCACGTGGAGGGGAGGGGCAGGGCTGCTCCCTGTTCCCCTTGGCAGCCCCGGGGGTGGGGCGGCTCTTGGGATCGTTGGGACATATGGGCACCAGCAGGACACTCTCCCTCTCCAGCAACTTCTTCCACGTGGGGTCGGGTCTTGGGTGCTGGAGTTCGCTTAAGTCAGTGGTGCTCCAGGTGTGGTCCCCTGACCAGCATCCTCAGCATCACCCGAAAACCTACGCGAAATGCAGATTCCCAGCCTAACCCGGACCTGCCGAGTCAGAAACCCTGGGGCGAGGCCAGTGATGTGTGAGTCAACAAGCTCTTCTGGGGTGCACGTTCAAGTTGAGAACTCCTGGCTTAAGCAGGAAATGGGCAGAGGGCAGATGTAAGGACACGGAGGTGTCTTAGGAGATCCTGAGACCAGGGCCCAGGTGCCGGCCAGCCTCCCTCTCGTCTCCGGGCTACTCACTCATTCATTCTCTCTCTCCCGCTCACTCTTGCTCTTGACTTTTGCTGTCCACTTCTAGAAGCCATAGCGGCCCCATAACTTTCAAGGGGAGACATTGCAAGTTCCCGTCGGAGGCGCCCCCTCCCTTATCCTCTTGCTGTCTGCTCTTCCTCGTCCAATTCCACATCCTGGAAAAGCCATTCTGGAGCTGAGAGGCCTGGTTTCTCTCTCTCCTTTTGTGCTGGTTTTATTCCCTTATACTCCCCCCGTGCCTGCAAAGTGGCTGCTGCAGCTCCAGCTGTTACATGCTCTCAGCTTCAGATCCAGCGGAAAGCAAGGTTCCTGCCCCTGATGATTGCACTCATGTCCTGGCCCTGACTCTTCACTCACTGGGACTGGGCCTTGGGCAGCCTCTGAAACAATCACAGTGGCCAGGAGTGGGATATGCTGATCAGCTTGGACCAATCAGGGCCCTCCTCTGGATCCGATGGTGGGCTTGACCCCACAGAAACTGTAAAGGCTGAAGGGCAAGACAGTGTGGCCTCAAAGGAACTTTGGGGGACTGTATATTACTGGAGGCGGGGTGTATGGATGCTGGGCAGAAAATAAAAGCAAACACTGAAGTATTGTTACTCATTTCTACTGGTGTAGTGTGTGAGGCCTGAAGAGGGCAAGACCCAAGGTCACCCAGCTGGTTGGAGCTGCAGCAGCCATTATGTAGGCAAGAGGTGGGAGTTTGAACCATGAATGGAGCCAGCCTTGGGCAGGGGTTGGGGGGATGAGCCCTAATGCTGAGGGTGAGTCTCTGCTCTACATAAAAACGCCTGTTCCAGGAATCCCCCACCCCCCAGCAATGGGCCTTAGCATTTGGAATTTATTTTGACTTCCCACATCTTTTATCAGAGATGTGAGTGGGAGTTGGGAGAGATTTGGGCCCCTGGTTGTACACTACAGGGGGAGGTGACACAGACCAGGCATCAGTGGCCCAGTGGGTAGAGCTGCTTCCTCATCCAGATCCTCGCTGAGGAAGGAGGTGCAGGGTTTATTAAGGGGGCCTGAGGGTAACAATTGCCATAGCACCGAGCCCTTGCTGGGGGCCACGCATGTCCCAGGCGTCACGTGTATTACCTCATTTAATCCTCATGGCAACTCTTTGAAGCACTTGGTCTTTGTCTCGTTTACAGACGCGGAAAGTGAGGCTCAGAGCACTGAAGGCACTGTCCCGGGTCACTCAGCGGGTGACCAAGGTCCAAATCATGAGTGCCTGCGTCCCCAGCCAATCCAGTGGTCCCCCAGGGTTCTCCCTGGGAACATTCTTTCCCCACTCGGGCCATCCTTCTGAAGCCGGAGAGAACCTCCTGGATCACGGCTCACAGGCCTTCCACCTCCTCCCCCTCTAGCCCCTGGCCCTCCCCTGTGAGCCGGTTCCCGGGACACCCTTCACTGCCACCTCCACATGCCCAAGCCCAGCCTGCTCTTGTCAGGGAACCCATTCAAACGGCTCAAAGAGAAGACAGGTCAGGGTGCTGCCTGTAGAATCCAGGAGAACTCGAGCCCCCATGGGGATTGGCCCCCTACCTCCCAGCCCTTCTCTGTACATCTGGTACCCCACTCCCTCTCTCGGAATTGCTCTGTGTGTGAACTGACCGAAGCCGGTTCACTGCGCGCAGGTAAACATGGAGGGGGCCGAGTGCTGTCTATTCCCCTGACTCTCGCTCCCAGGACGTAATGAGAGTGAGGCATGGATGGGTTCTGCCACGTGCATGGATGCTTATTAAAACGCCATTTCTAAGTCAGCAGCCCCGAACGTTCCCACAGCCTCTCCCAGAGGCTCTGTGATGTCCCAGCTCTCTGTCCCTTTAGATGCTCCTTCATCACTCCAGACAGACATGGCAGCATTCCCGAGGCAGGATCTGGTCACTCTGGACGCTGGCTCTAAAATGAGAGGTCCAGACTTTTCTCCAGCATCACTGACATGTTGCCAGGCCCACCGCTTGCCCTAAGGATACTTTGGGAAATTAGGGAAAGGTGCTCGTCCCCCCGGGCCTACGTGTTCCCCCTTCAGGGTCCCCAGCTTGGCAAAAGGAGTGTAAGGTAGATTTCCCCTGCCCCTCGCCGCACAGCTGGGTGCCTCTGGGCTCCCCTGCTGGGCCGTGGCCCTGAGGGCCCTCACCCGCACCTGGCAGAAGCCCTGCCCCCTCCTGGAGGCTGGTCAGCCTGGACATAGCTTGGGATGTGTGGCCTGGGGCTGACCCAGGAGTCTCCCTTGGCCGAGTGTTGGGGCGTTTGGGGAGAAGCACCCGCTTTTAGTGACCGGGGGTCAAGGGCACACCTGGGAGCGGGTTTTCCAGGGGGCATGGGCTCTGGGGCGTTTGAGGTTTTGTTAGAAAGAGCAGAGCCGGTTGTGAAAAATGGGATGTCACTTCCAGTCCGAGAGAGACAGCTGAGAAGAGGGGAAGCAGAAGGAAGGCCACTCTGGGTATCACTCCCGCGTACCCGCCGACCGTTGCTTGTCTGTCCTTCCTGAGCCTGGCCTGCCCGGGTTCAGGTCCTGCCTCTGCTCCTCCCTGGCTGTGTAGCCCAGGGAGGTGACCTAACCTCTCTGGCGCCCAGCTTCCCCATCCGTATAAAGGGGATGAAAATAGTACAGACTGCACAGAGCTGTAAACATTGACTGCTGTAGCCTGGCACAGTGCCTGGCACCCAGCACACGCTCAGCAGAAGCCACCAGCATTTTCAGTACTTACTGAGCGAATTAGGGAACATGGAGTTTCGTTAAGTCATCAGTCAGCAGGGGCTTCCTCCACCCCTGACGCTGTTTTGGTGCAGGGGCAGAGGTGTGCTGGTCAATAGTTCACAACCAGCTCTCTGAGGGAAAACGCCGTCCTTGGTAGCATTTGCCCATTTCCGTGGTACAAATGCCACAGAATACCAGGGCCCACTTCAGGCTACCACCGTGAGGTCACGGAGCGTGGGTTTGGGAAGAGATGGGCACCACCGACTCCCTCTCGTACACCATTGTCTGGGGGACAAAGCGAGTAAGACTCAGTCCCTTTCCTCCAGTAACTGTGAAACTTTCTGGGGAGACAGACATGTGAGCAGGCCCCTGGAAGGACGTCTGGTTAGTGCAGTAACAGAGTTTGCCATCGAGGATTATGGCGGCCGCCAACCCAGCCTGGGAAGGGTCAGGGAGGGCTGCCTGCAGGCAGTGGCACTTGGGGCTGAGGCTCAGCGGGAGCCTGGAGTCACCCAGGTGGCGGTGGGGCAGAGCATCGGGGCGGGGGCACAGGAGAAGCCAGAGCATGGAGGTGGGCGCGTGTGCATGTTGCAGGGGTGGTCATCAAAGAGGAGCCCAGGCTGGACGAGGGCAGGGCCGCGAGCTGGGCCTGGGCTTCATAGAGGCCACAGGGCCCTGGTCCGGGACCTGGAGAAGCTTTGTGTCCACAGGGCCAGGTCCTCAGTTCTTAGCGAGCCCGCTGGCCTGCCAGTCTGTGTCCCTTTGAGCCCCACACGGAAGGTCAGACTCTCATCCTGTGTCATCTCTCCTGTAGACGTTGCCCAACACGCTGCTCATCAGACTGATTCAGGAACGCCTGAGGGAAGAGGACTGCGTCAGGCGGGTGAGAAGCCCTGCATGGAGCCAGCGGGGGCTCCGGGGAGAGGGGGCCTCCTTTACCAGATGAAGGAGGCTGAGGGCGGTGTGTTTATGACCCAGAGCAGAGATGACCTGCAGAGAAGGGTAAGAACCGAAATTCAGGGAAGGTCAGGCTGTGCACGTGGATTTCACCTTGGATGGAGGAAAAATAACAAGGTGGCATCTGGGGAGCCCATCGGGGTTCCTGTAGGAAAGAGCTGGCCCACCCCACGGGGTCACAGGAGAGCCTTTAATGGAAGGACAGCTGCAGAAGTGGGGAGGGAGGCGCCCCGGACCTGGAGGGGCAGAGGGAGGATTGGGGGGGCCCTGAACTCTCCTTCCATCTTCTGACCTCTCGTCAGCGCTCTCTTCCGCCAGACCCCGTGAAGCCAGAGGGCAGGGGTCCAGGTGAGGCCGTCCGTGGAGGTCAGCCTCCTAGGATGTGGACGGGGGTCGTGATACTGTGATTTATAAGAAGAAATGTGTATTTGGTCTTCATCCAATTTATCAGTTGTTTGGGATTTTTTTTAGTATTCCATGTTAATTTTTCACTTGTGTGTTTTACTGTGTCTCTTTGTAGGTATTTTGTTGTTTTTTTTTTAGTGGATGACCTAGCGATTACAATATACAAACTTAGATTTTCACAGTCTACTTAGAGTCGGTATTTTACCATTTCAGGCAGAATGTGCAATATTGGTCTCTTTCCTCTCTTCTCTTTATGTTGTAGCTGTCTTATGTTTTCATCTATATGCATCAAAAATCTCATCGGGCAAATGTTATAATTTTCGGTCTCAATCATCAAACATATTTTAAAAACTCAAGAGGAGAATAGTTTGTTATATTTATCCAGGTATTTACTATTTCTCTTGTTCCCCCCTGCATTCCTGATGTTCCAAGTGTCCCTTTCTGTCTGAAAAACTTTTTAGCAATTCTTCTAGGGTAGGTATGCCGGCAATGAATTCTCCTGCTTTTCCTTCATCTGAGAATGTCTTTATTTTGCCTTCATTCCTGAAGGATATTTTCTTCTGGATACAGAATTCTAGGCTGACAATTTTTTCTTTCCGCACTTTGCAAAATGTTTCACTTTTAACACTGTGGTTTCTGGTGAAAATCCATAGTCATTCAAACTCATAAATAATATGTCCTTTCTCTCTTGCTCCTTTCAAGATTGTTTTCTTTGTTGGTAATTTTCAGAAGTTTATGATATGTCTGGGCATGAATTTTCTGGGATTTATTCTTTGTGGGGTTCCTTGAATTTATACGTTTATGTTTTTCTCCAAACTTGGGAAGTTTTCAGCCATTGTTTCTTCAAATAAATTCCCACACCATTCTCTTTCTTCTCCCCTCCGAGACTCCACTGGCATGAAGGTCAGACCTTTTGGTGTTCGCTCATGGGTTGCTGAAGCTCTACTGTTTTGTTTTGGGTTTTTTTTTCTATCTTTTTTTCTCTCTGTTGATAAGATTGATAATTTGTATTGAACTAGCTTCAGGCTCATTAAATCTTTTCTTTCTCATCTCCAGGCTACTCTTGAGCCCGTCCAGTGAGTTTTTAATTTTGATTATTGTATTTTTCAGTTCTAAAAATTCCATCTGGTTCTTCTTTCTGTCTTCTGTTTCTTTGCCGAGGCTTTCTATGTGTGCATTCGTTTACTGGGAGCTTTGTCATCGTCGTTGTTTTAGTAATAGCTGCTTCACCGTCTTGTCTGACAATTCCAACCCTTGAGTCATGTTGGTAGTGGTGTCTAATGTCCCATCCCATGTGAGCTGAATTTTCCTGGTTCTCCCTGCGCTAAGGAATTTTGTACCCTGAACATTCAAAATATTGCCCTGAGACGCTGGGTCTTGTTTGAATCCTATGGCGAATGTTGATATTTTCGTCTTAGCAGACAATTGATTCAGTTGGGCTCGGGTCGCAAGTTCTAACCACCTTCTCTGGGCTGTGGTTTCCACCTCAGTTCTGTTCGCAGGCCTTTGCAGTGCTGTGTGGTTCTCTACAGCTCTGTGCTGTGTGGGTGCCACTCAGGGGGGCCTGGGCAGCGGCTGTGCTGTAGGTCATTTCTCAGGAAGGCTGGACGGCTGTTCGGGGTCAGCCCCATGCCTGCACAGCTCGGGGGGGAGCCGGGAGTCCATAAACGACTTCATTTGGTTGCTTTCCTGCGCTCCCCTCCTTGCCACCTTCTTGGTGACCTCCAGTTCCCTGATGTCCCTCTATTTGGTCTTTTGGCCAGAAAGCTGGGCCTTTATCTACCTGGCTCTGTCACAGGCTGCCTGTGACAATGCTTGTGACCAGGGCCAAGTGACAGGAGGACAGTGAGAGGAAAAATTCATGGGGCTTTGCTGCATTTTCTAGAGACTGGAGAGGAAGGGTCCCCTGCACTGTAAGAGTTTCAGGCCCCCGCAGGCCCCCTTTGTCACGCAGGATGGCCTCAAGGCAGAAGTGCAGAAAAACAGAAAAGAAAAAAAAACACAGGGAGATTTCCCGTGCTCTCTCTGCGTGTTGGGAGCCCCCTTTCTTACTGCTCAAGCCAGAAATAGGGGCTCCTGGCCCTGTCTCTGTCCCTCCCTATTGCCCATCTCAGGTTTCAGGCTGCCTGGAGAGACCAGCTCCGGGATACTGGTTTGGTGGGATCTTGAATTTAGATCTTCTACCCCAATTCACCTACTACTGTATACTTTCTGAGTCCTCTAATAGCCGCCCTTTGCATTCTGTCCGTGCATTGCAGCTGCTTTCAGTGGGGGTGACAGGTTACAGTGGGCTTACTCTGTCCTGCCCAGAACCAGAACTCGTGTGCGCACACACACAGACACGTACACACACTCTCTTGCTTAGAAATTGATTGGGAGGCCCACATCTGGAAAGATGCCTGGGCACCTTCCCAGGGCACTGGTGAAGGAGGGGCAGTTCTCACAGGCTTGCTCTGCGTGGTCCTCAGCCATGTGGGTCTAAATCGCGAGAGAGCCTCAAGTAAGCTGCAGTCTGAGTTTCAAAGTCTGGTCTGAATAGCCTGTTTTCCTCTGACTTCAAATTGTTCCCAGCAAGCTGATTGTCTCCTACTGCCCAGGCCTAGGCAAGCGCCCAGAGCTCAGAGGCCAGGCTACAGCGGGGGGTAGACACATTGTTTTCTGTCCAGGCTAGATAGTAAATACTTCAGGCTTTGCAGACCCTACGGTCTCTGCTGCAATTTCTCAATTCTGGTGTAATGTGAAAGCAGCCATACGTGATATATAAATGAAAGGGCGTGGCTTGTTCCAGTAAAACTTTATTTATAAAAACTGGCAGCAGGCTGTAGTTTGCTAACCCTTGTCCTAAATGATACTTTCACATGATGATAAAAACACTTCTACCCTTTCTCTTCAGTTCTAAATAAAAAACAGACTTCCATCTTCCAGCAATGTTAGGAGAAAGGCCACTTAACCACAGACTTCCGTTGTAACCAAGTTCCCTCCTTGTGACCCGGCTCCCAAGCTCCCCCGGCTCGATTCCACCCACTCCAATCAAGTGCCCGCTGTAGGCACTGCATTGTCCATCCTGCTGGGACCCTGCCCCCTGCCCCCGCTCATCCTCCTCAATCCCCCATGGGCAGGGTGGTACCCTGGGCCCCAGACTCACCACCTTCAGCTGGAGACAGAGGCTCATGTGCCCAGAGCAAAGCCACTGGGAAGGCTTGTGATGGGGCCAGAAACACAGTGTGAAGGGAAACCAGGCCCAGGGGAGTTGAGTTGTCCCCGAAGCCTCTCGAGGTGGGGGCGGGGCAGTCGGCGGAGGGGCCGTCTTGGGCAGAGGGGCCAGCAGGCAGACAAGGCAGGGCTGGGAATATAGCTCCCCCGACCCCTACCGCCGCCTTAGTTCAACCAGCCTCAGACCAACTCTTCCTAAAACTGACCCACCCATCGGTCACCCTCTTATCTGGGAAATGGTGAGAGAATCGTTTGTCAGGAGGGGAGGGGAAGGCAGAGCGCCCTAAGTGACTGGAAACGGGGCGGGACTTTCTCGTACAAAACGCCCTATGCCTTAATCCATAATTGGTTATGAGTTGCTGAGTCTAATTCAACTCTGGCCTTGCGGGCCCCCAGGCAGGAAGCGTTTGGGTCTGCCTTTCGTCTCCTTGCCCTTCAGAGCTGAGCCGTTTCTCCTCTTCACCAGCACTGCTTGTCACATGGCGGGCGTCACTCCTTTGGTATGAGTGCGCCCAAGTCATCCAGACCGGAACCCCTCAGCGGGATGGGGGCTGTATTTTTTTTTAATTAATTAATTTATTTATTTTTGGCTGCACTGGGTCTTTGTTGCTGCACGCGGGCTTTCTTTAGTTGGGTTGAGCGAGGGCTACTCTTCGTTGCGGTGCGTGGGCTTCTCACTGCGGTGGCTTCTCTTGCTGCAGAGCACGGGCTCTAGGCGCATGGGTTTCAGTAGTTGTGGCACGTGGGCTCAGTAGTTGTGGCTCGCAGGCTCTTGAGCGCAGGCTCAGTAGTTGTGACGCACGGGCTTAGTTGCTCCGCGGCATGTGGGATCTTCCTGGACCAGGGCTCGAACCCACGTCCCCTACATTGGCGGATTCTTAACCCCTGCGCCACCAGGGAAGCCCTGTATTTTTTTTAAATTCAAGTATAGTAGCTGTACAATATTATATGTTACAGGTGTACAGTATAGTGATTCACAATTTTTTAAAGTTATACTCCATGTATAGTTATTATAAAATATTTGTGATATTCCCCATGTTGTACAATATATCCTTGTAGCTTATTTTATACATAATTGTTTGTACCTCTTAATCTCCTACCCCTATCTTGCCCCTCCCTGCTTCCCTGTCCCCACGGGTTACGACTAGTTTGTTCTCTAAATCTATGGATCTGTTTCTTCTTTGTTATATTCACTAGTTTGTTGTATTTTTTAGATTCCACATATAAGCGATATCATACAGTATTTGTCTTTCTCTGTCTGACTTATTTCACTTAGCATAATGACCTCCAAGTCCATCCATGTCATTGCAAATGGCAAAATTTCATTCTTTTCTATGGCTGAGTAGTATTCCATTGTATATACACCACATCTTTATCCATTCGTCTGTTGATGGACACTCAGGTTGTTTCCCTATATTGGCAACTGTAAATAACGCTGCTATGAACATTAGGGTGCATGCATCTTTTTGAATTAGTGTTTTTGTTTTTTCAGGTATACCCAGGAGTGGAATTGCTGGGTTACATGGTACTTCTATTTTTAGTTTTCTGAGACGCCTCCATACTGTTTTCCACAGTGGCGGCACCAATTTACATTCATGGGGGCTGTATTTAAAAGCACAGCTGGGGGCTTCCCTGGTGGTGCAGTGGTTAAGAATCCGTCTGCCAATGCAGGGGACACGGGTTCGATCCCTGGTCATGGAAGATCCCACATGCCGCGGAGCAGCTAAGCCCGTGCGCCACAACTACTGAGCCTGCACTCTAGAGCCCGCGAGCCCCAACTAAAATAAATAAATAAATAAAAGCACAGCTGGACACAGCCTTGCCCATCAGCAAATTCAGTGTGCCAAGAGCTCCTGGTAGCAGGATATCACGTGACTGGCTGTGGCCGTGAACAGTGGGTGGGGTGCACGTCTGTCTTCAGTTCCTGTCCCAGGGATTGCACTTGCCCTGAGGAACACGGGCTGCTCGGGAGCCATGGTCACACCCCCACCAAACAGAAGTCCCGGTGGAGACGGCTCCATGATCTGGCTCAGGCTCAGCAAAGGCAGAAGGGCCTCCCACGCCTAGTCCAGATTTCCTTTCAAGACGCTTAAACCTCCAACCACCCTGTGATCCAGTAGCTTGAGCGGGAACTGCCGGGTCCCAGCTGTTCTGCTCGCAGGCCCTCCCTCACCCTCAAGAGTGTTCACTTTCACTGGCTGCCTTGGTGCAGCAGTGGCCCGGGGCTCAAGCCCCACGGTGGTGATGCAAGAGGCCCTGTGGTTTGGGCAGGCGGGAGGACAGACCCAGCTTCTCTGCTCAGACCTCCCACCAGGCCCTGAGAAAAGCTGGGGGCCCTGGACCAGGCACCACGCTCAGTGCTTCACCCATCCTCACATAACCCTGTGAGGTCCCTGTTATTATTATTATTATTATTATCAACCCCATTTTGTAGATGCAGGGCCTGAGAGCGCCCAAAGCCACAGCGCGGAGTGGCAGTGCTGGCCAGCGTGGACCCGGGCCTGTGGAGCACAGGGTAGGCGCTCTGACTGCTGGCCCCAGGCTGTGGGCCGAGGGCTCTGAGGCCGAGCACAGACCAAGTGTGCCGTGCCAGGCCCAGGTTTGACGGCGCCTCCTTCACCGTCAAATCCAAAGGCATCGCCAGGCTTTGCCGACCCACCTGCCGGAGTTTCCGTCTGTTCATCTGTTTATTCTCTTGTGCAACAAATGCCAAGGCAGTGAGCAAAAGAGTTAAATGCCTGCTGTCAAGGAGCACAGATTCTAGCTGTAGGGAGACAGACGATAAACCAAAGAAACAAGTGGGGTGTGCAGTCAGGATGTTAGCTAGAGATGGGCGCCTGGGAAGATATGCTTCCAGAAAGAGGGCCTGGCAGGGGACTTCCCTGGTGGCACAGTGGATAGGACTCCCTGCTCCCAATGCAGGGGGCCCGGGTTTGATCCCTGGTCAGGGAACTAGATCCCATGTGCATGACAAAGCTGAGAGTTTGCATGCTGCCACTAAGGAGCCCACGTGCCACAACTAAGAAGCTGGCGAGCCATAACTAAGGAGCTCTCCTGCCGCAACAAAGGAGCCCGCCTGCCGCAACTGAGGAGCCAGCAGGCCGCAACTGAGGAGCCCGCCTGCCGCAACTAAGACCTGGCACAACCTAAATAAGTAAATAAATAAATACTTAAAAAAAAAAAAGCGGGCCTGGCAGGTACTCCCAGCGGAGAGGTGTATGTAGGAGGAGGGAGGGATGCCTCTGTGGGACCCTCCCCAACCCACCCCTGCGAGCTGTGTGGAGGGCCAAGGGCCTGTTGGAGGTGGGCAGGGAGGAAAGAAAGGAAGGGAGGAACCACTGTCGTATTATTTATTGGTGACCCTGAACCGACTGGCATGGAAGCCGGGCGTCTGGACCACTGAGTGACCCCAGAGACGCCGTCCTTCCCAATCTTGAAATATTTGGAACAATCTCGTTTTGTGAAAGTTATTTTTATAATTGACTTGCATCCCAAGTCAAATGTTTCCGGAGTATAAGCGTTCAGCCTAGAATTCAGAGGTGTGGAATCGTGAGGTTGGGTGCATCCCACCGGTGAGATAAACCCCCTGGGACTCATGCTGCGAAGATCCAACCACTGGATCCAGACACAGGAGCCAGCTGGCCTGGGCTGATTTGTTCCTATGATTGTCTATGTTTTTAAATTTTTAATCTCTGAAAGTCAGTGAGTCATGGTTTCTGGGGAAAATATAATGACTTTCTCTGTGATTTCAACTGGGCATCCCAGATTTGCCCTCAGTAATCTAGAATAGTCTCTCAAACACACATTTAACTTCTATAAGCCTTTCTTGAGCTTATCTGAAAGCCCAGGCTGCGCAGCTCACCTGCAGCACGGACAAAGCGTGAGCCCAGGCATCCCAGGTCCTTGCCGACAGCTACCAGCATCCTCAAAATGGTCATAACATTTAGGAGCATTATTAATTAATTATATCATAAGGGATATTACTATTAGTCATATTGTACTATATGACTGTATTGTGCATTATACTTAACACTGTTGGTTGAATTAATACTATTTGTATTAATATGTATCATATTAATTATCATTATCATTCCTATTTTGATGATGGTGGCAGATGTTGTCTGGACTCCAAACAAAGGCTTGGGAGCCCCGGTCTGGCACTTCGTCCCCTGCACCACATCGAGAGTACACCATGCAGAGAGGCCGTAATTATTATACTGTTGATGGTGACCCCTGATTGGGGGTTTAGGGCTGAGTGCCACGTCAGCGATCTCATTTAATTTGTACAACAACGCAGTGGAGCCTCGCGGCTGTCATTGCCCCTGTTTTAGGGATGTAGCGTCTTAAGACTCGCGGAGTCTTGCACAAAGCCCCACAGTCAGTCCCAGAACCAAGATACAAACATGGAGTCCTGCTTTTGGCCACTCTGTTCTTGTCTAACCATCACACGCTGTGTGTCTCCGGCGAGCACTTCACTTCCCGGGGTCTCTGTTTCTCTATCCGTAAAGCACTGGACTCGGGCTTGAGCACTGGAGCTCCTTCTGGCCTGACATTCTGACTCTGATCGTGTCCAAGCCATTGTCGCCTGCAGAGTAAAGAAATATCTTCTTTAATTTGTTTTAAAATTTCTCTGAGCTTCCAGGGACATCCAGTACCTTTTTCATCTCTTCCCGGTGGAGACAGGATTTCAAGAGTAAGAGATGAGGCTCCTAATTATGTGCTCTGGTTGTTCAGAAACAAAACAAACCCTCCTCCAAAATAAACAGGCTTTCTTGCTTTTAGGGAGAAAAATGACACATATGCATATTCATTTATATGGTAATTATTATTATTTAGCTTCGCAGGGACTAGAATTGGTAATTTAGAGCACAAAAAGGAGGCAGGGAATAGTGTTCAGGGAAAAAGATTGCAGTCATAACCCATCAGGATTCTGTAGTTAATGTTGCCTTTTTTCCTTTTCTTTCTTTTTTTTTTTTTTTTTTTTTGGTCTAATGCAATCTCTTTGAAGAACGTCTTTGAAGTGACCATCAAATACATTAGAGAAAGAGAAATGAGCACTTTGTATTGGAATTATCGAAAGCAGGTGGGCGCTACGTTCAGGGACCAATTGGCTTTTCTTTAGGGGCAGCCGAGTTCTTGGAGTCCGGGAGTGCCCAGTTCTTGAGACTACATCTGTAGGGCAAAGGGAAGCTAAGAAGTAAGGCAGGGAGTCCAGGAAATGTGAGGGGAAAGGCTCAGTACCAAAGAGAATCTAAATCTCACCTTCACCATAGTCACCGTTTGCTCTCCATTTTTTTTGGATTACCAAGAATCCCTTTCCCTTCTTTGACACCTAATCCATCTCCCTGCAGCTACCGTGGTCTCTTTCTTCCTAATCCTGTCTTCATATCGCTGCCAGAGAGATTGCTTTAAAACAATGAACAAATTTATTTCTTGACTGGAGAACATTCATATGGTTCAAGATTCAAAAGGTCCCCAGGTGCCCCTCAAACTCTTGTCCCCCAGCCACTTGGTTCCCTTCCCTGGAACCAAGCTGACCTGGAGTCAGCTGCTGTTAACACTCCCTTGAAAGGACATCCTTCTGAAGAGTATTTGTTACATAGAGAAGCATCTGTCTTTTGAAAACAAATGTCGTGTGTCCCTCCACCGCTGAGCACCTTCCCTGCTTCCCATCCCTCTTGGGGTGCATACTCGGAGCCCTGAGTGAGGGGCCTGGGCCTGGGCGCAGCCCAGCTTCCTCCCTCTGCCTCTCTCATCCGTGCCCTCTGCCTCTCAGACCTCCTCCAGCTTCAGCTGCACTTGCCCCATGCAGGGCCTGTGCAGACCCTGGAGGACAGAGCCTGAGGGGACTCCCAATGGTGTCCCTCCTCCTGGTGTCCACACCTTGGAAAATCCTCTCCCCTTGCATGGGGGCAGGACCAACAGAATGGGGCAAAGGTGATGAGGGTCCACTCTCGTGATTACACTGCGTTATCTAGGACTTCATCTTAGCAGACCAGAGAGAGAGATGCTCCTTGCCGGCTGCCGTGTTGGAGAAGCCTGTGTGGGCTGCCTGGAGGACCCCACAGCCTCCAGCCTCCAGCCAGCAAGGAACGAGAGCCCGCGGTCATAGAGCACGTGGAAGGAAATTCTTCAACAACCGGAGTGAGCGTGAAAGCAATTCTTCCTCAGTTGAGCCTCCAGATGAGAGTGCAGCCCAGCTGACACCTTGATTGCTGCCCTGTGAGACCCCAGCAGAGAACCCAGCTCAGCAGTGCTCGGACTCGCGACCCATGGAAACCATGAGATAAACGTGTGGCTTTAAAGCCACTACGGTTGTGATCATTTGTTATGAAGCAATAGAAAACTAACACACACATGCTCTTCTCACTGAGATACCCCACCCCTCCTGTCCCCTAGCCCTTAGTCTCAGGTTTAAGTCACTTCTTCAGGGAGGCCCCCTGACCTCGCCCAGCCCCGGGGAGGATGGGTTTCCTGTTACACGAGTTCATAGCATCCCGCTGTCCTCTGTGAGTTCTGGGAGGGCAGGGGCCCCGTCTGTCCCATTCACTGCAGAATCCCCCAGCATCTCACATGGTACCTGGCACGGACTCCAAGCTCAGGAAATATTTATGAAGTGAATGAGTGAATGAATGCCGTTCAGATAATTCCGCAGTCTGCACCACCATGGCCATGAAATCCTTTGCCAACTTGCTATTGGCCCAAGGAGGGGTAGGTGTTTAAAATCCATCACGACTGCTCGATGGAATCTGAACATCCTAATGACGGTTTCGACCATAGGAACAGATTTGTCCTGAGGCGTCTCTGGGGAGAATTTTTGGGGGTGTTGCCCTGGCTTTTTCTGAATTGTGGAGATCCACTTAGTGACTTTCCCCATCACATCTGAAGATTATTTTCCATTAGCAGTGTTTTCAATGTTCTCATTTGGCCTTGGTCTCCTATAGCTTGATCAAGTTCAACCACTGCACCTAGGGGTGG
Organism: Balaenoptera physalus; assembly: GCF_965194825.1. NCBI lineage: Eukaryota > Metazoa > Chordata > Mammalia > Artiodactyla > Balaenopteridae > Balaenoptera > Balaenoptera physalus. The sequence goes on from NC_138886.1 coordinate 3,925,713, forward strand.
CCATTTACACCAGACGCGGGGTTCCAGTGTTTGGGAACCTGTCTTCCAACTGGATCTTGTTGCCCTATGTCAAGACTACCTGTATCCTCCTCCTTCATTCCTTTAATTGACTGTAACAAGAATCAACCACCAGAACACTTGATTTTAAAATATTAAATAACAGCATTTCATAGAAGTCACTGTGCCTTGTGGATGAATTCCAATTTGTCTCATCAACTTTTTTTAAAACATTGTCTTGAGAACTATTCCTACTTGAAACCTTTTATGAAAGGGGAAACTGAGGTCCAAATGGAGGAAGGGACTTAGCCTAGGTCAGGGGACCAGCGGGCCAGGACAGGTGTGAACTGCCACCACCCCTGGCTGCCAGGCCTGGCTTCAGCCCGGGACCCCGTGATCCTGTGCCATCCCTTTGACAAAGGTATCTTTGCATCACCAGGACCAGGCCTATTGGAATGTCACAGGCAGGGACTGTCAGGCTAAGAGAGACAGAAGAAATGTTTCCGTGTATGATCAGCCACCTCGCCCGGCTGTGGGGAGGAAGCAGCTGTGCCCAATTACGATGGCTTGTCAGGCGCTGGGAGTTTCATCCCCCGTGAAAAGTCAGAGGCCTCCACGGATGGCTCGTGTCTGCCTCTGCTGGCCTGTGCCATCCCTCGCACATCTGGGCTGGTGGGCGGCAGCAGGACCTGGTGGGAGAGCTGGGCGGGCCTCGGTGTGGCTGGGTGTGGGTGCCCGGGGATTGCAGGCAGGCCTCGGGGGCTCTGGGGTGTGCAGCGCGTCGTACAAGCACCGTGCCTGGCCCTGACGCCTACTAGACAGGGTTTACCCCGCTTTCCCATGCAAAGTGAGCTGAGTGAGAGCAAACCAGGATCACTGACGGGTGGGGGAAGCCTGCTGCCCCCATGGGCCTCCCTGTGTGTTAGGCAGGGGTCCTGTACCCTCCGGGGTTGGCTTCTGACCCGCCAGCGAGCCCACAGCATGCTTTTGGAATCATTGCTCCTGTGCGTTCTGGAACATCCAGTACCTGCATGGATGAGAGTTAGCAGTCTTTTTTTTTTTTTTTTTTTTAATGTTTATTTTATTTATCTATTTGGCTGTGCCGGTCTTAGTTGCAGCGTGTGGAATCTTTAGTTGCGGCATGTGGGATCTTAGTTCCCTGATCAGGGATCGAACCCAGGCCCCCTGCACTGGGAGCGCGGAGTCTTAACCACTGCGCCACCAGGGAAGTCCCAGCAGTCTTTTAATTGTAGTGCCTGGAGGGAAAAACAATGAAATTTCAAAACTACCTGGAGCCTCCCTGGCCCTGGCTTCTGTCCATTGCCCTTGGCTTTTCTTTCCTTCTGTGAGCATCCCCTTGGGCTGGAGTTCACTGCTCCGGAGGTTAAGGCTGGTTCTTGCCAGGTGTAAGGCAAGAAGCCCCTGCAGGCTGAGCCCGGCCGTCGGCAGCGACCTTCAGTGTGACCTAGGCAGGGATGGGCACGCTCGGCGCCCACGTGGGAGTCGGCGCCCTCCTCGGTCGTGCTCTGTGTTGCAGCACCTCTCCTTTCTGTTTGCCAAACCAGGCTGCTCGGAGTGCCACCCACCCGAGCGGATAACACAGCCTGATAACACAGATTCACCTGCTGCGCCCGTGTCCCCCGGGGCGGCCTGGCAGAGGCCTGCGGGGGGACGCCGCCCCAGCCTGCGCTCAGGGTGCTGAGTTCTAACCGTCTCCTCATCCCCAGCCGCTGGTCAGGAAGTCTTCCCAACGCCTCCACAAAAAGCAAAGGCGTGAAAAATGGACCGTTTCCCCGGGGGCCTGTGGTTACTTAAATGGGATGCAAGCAGGCCCCTCCTTCAGCGAGTTCAGAAAATATCAACCCACCCCATGACTCGTCAGGCCTGAGACTGTGGTGAAGATCAGAAGAATAAAAATCGTGTGATATCATTTACATGTGGAATCTAATAAAAAGTGATACAGAGGAACTTATTTACAAAGCAGAAACCGACTCACAGACTTCGAAATCAAACTTATGGCTACCGAAGGGGAAACGTGGGGTGGGGGAGGGATAAATTAGGAGATTGGGATTAACATATACACACTACTGTATATAAAATACATAACTAATAAGGATCTAGTGTACAGCACAGGGAACTCCACTCAATGTTCTGTAATAACCTATATGGGAAAAGAATCTGAAAAAGAATGGATATATGTATATGTGTAACTGATTCACCTTGCTTACACCTGAAACTAACACAACATTGTAAGTCAACTATACTCCAATAAAAATTTAAAAAACAAAAGCAAAAACAAAACACCGAAGGCCAGCACTAAGCCCAGCACAGGTGCTGGGGAGCATTGCGGGTCCATTGAGGTAAAGGTACCAATAGTTGTTAACCAGCCTTGACTGGCACGTGGTGCAAGTCACTGCCACGCTCGGAGGCACTTTCTGGTGAGATCCGCACAGCTGTCCTGCGAGGTTTTCAACAACCAAGACTTAACAGGCACCTACTGTGTGACAGGGACCATTCTAGGTTGTGTGAGGGACAAAACAACGAAGGAAACAGAGTGCCCGCTTTCACGGGCCCGTGGCTAGCGGTGCAGGTAGGCGTTTAGCCCTGTGATTCTCCCACTTTACAGAAAAGGAGGCTTCAGTGCCGGAGCCCCGCTGCTGACCCAAAGGAAGGATACGCGTGTTGCCTGAAAAAAGAACTGCTCTTCCAGAAATCCAGCAAGTTCCAGTGTCTGGCACCACGTCATCTCCCTCCTTGAGCTGCAGAACGACATCACCAAAGGCAAAACTTTGACCACATCCCCAGCTTGCTAAGTCAGGGAGAAGGTCTCCAAGGCACCCTGGAAGGGGGTCGCTCCACCCCCCCACCCCCACCCCCCGCCTCCCGTGATCAGTGCAGGTTGGAGGTGTTTCCTTTACAGAAAATGCAAAGTGAGACTTTGCGTTCACAGGTTAACTTCTTTTTTATCTCATTTCATATCGTGGAGATGCTCCATTACTTCATGATAAAGGAGGTGTCGCTGGAGCACACTTCTGACTGTGGAACCAAAAGTCTAACATTTACTTGGCAGGTTTCTAGACTCTTGTTTACTTTTTCCTGTCTGGTCACAGATTGACGCGTCCCCGCCCGTAACGGGAGTGAGTATTTTATAGTGGAAACGCTAACGGAACGCAGGAGCCCGATTCTGGTCTACAGAACCCCCCGCTGTTTGTTTTACTTCTGGCGGCGTCACTGGGCTGGCATGAATTACGCAGCTCTCATCCTCTGATGGTGGGAACACGGGATTTTCTTGCCGTTGTTCTGACACTCGCGGGTTTGTAGATGTCACTCGCATCCTCTGAGGAGTGCGGGTTTATTGATCAGCAGCTCTGCTGAGGCCCGGGGCTGTGTGTTCCTCTAACACAAATGCAGTCAGGATGGCTGGGCATCTGGAGGGGAGGTCTGAACTCCACTCGGAGAACTGAACGGCATGCGTCACGGCGAGGCAGGGCTCTGCGGGCCGGGCTGGACGCCGTGAGTACCCCCTTGTGGGTCCCTCGTTTGTGGGTGTTTCTGGACCCTGCGGTGTGGTCTCGGGCTTGTTCATGGTGTGTGTGGCCCACTTATCTGCTGGCTAAGCAGCAGGCACCCCGGGTGCTCTGTGGGCCTCAGATGCCTGGGATGCCCTTAGGATCCTTCTCACTGCCGTCGGGGAGGGAAAAGAGATGGCTGGAATGCAGGACAGAGCCCGATGTTCGAGCCACTGTAAGTGGGCTTTGGAGCAGCAGAGCGTGTTGGAGAGGCCCGGTGATGTTGGAGACCGCATTGGACTCAGAACCACCGACCACGTCACCCTTGGCAGGTTGAGGTCGGATCCAGGGGCCGGATCAGAGACCTGCCTCCCGAGAGCTGGAAACGCCCACCAGGAGGACGGAACAGAGGGGCATCCTCAATCCCCCATTCCCAGGCTCTTGGTGTGGCTTAGTTTTGCAGCTAGCTGTCAACCGTGAAAACATGGCGCGTGCCAGAGACCGGAGACGGTCGCAGCTGCCGTTCTCCAGCACCTGCAATTGGCCAGACCTCGAGCTGCATGCTCACCACTGCACCTAACCTTGAACACCAGGAAGTGTGGGCCCGTCAGCATTAGCCCTACTTTGCAGATAAGGAGATCGTTAAACAGTTGGTATGTGGGGGTCTGGGGGTCCCCTTGTAGCTTAATACCGTCAGTCAGTGGGATTTGAAAGAACTGTGGAAACTAAAGTGGATGATTTTTAGCTATAATCTGTAACATATTAACTACCCCCAATTTTAATTATAAACCTACTACCTATAATATTAATTATAAATGAGAGTATTGGTTAGAATACCAGAGCAAGCATATATATATATTTTGGCGTGCCTTTTATTTGTTGAGACTGCGTGGAATTCACTAGTCTTTAGACTGATGTGTTCTCATTCTCTGAACACGTAATCGATCCTCTCACGTTGCGCTTTCCACAGCTGGTCAGGTTGAGTTTTTCCTGGAGCAGCGCTGTGGTGTCTAGTCTCCGGCAGCAGGAGACCACAGGCCCGAGTTGAGATGAGCTTAGGAAGATGTGGAAAGCGGTCCAGGCCTCTGGGTGGGCTGAGAGTGAATGTCCCCAGGGAACTGAGCCCGCAGGAGAAGGCTGTTTTGACTGGGAGAGAGGGAATGAAAATGGGATGTGTTTCTGAAAGAAATGACCCAGACACGCCAGGGACAGCCGGAGAGAGGGAAAGTGACCAGTGGTGGCCAGCACCCACTAAGGGAGGGGATGGAGGGACAGCTGTTCCTGGGGAAGGTGAGGCCCAGAGCGTCCCCCAGACTACTGCCCACCGTTTGGGGCCTGAAACGGCAGCCTTGTAAAGTCAGCCACTTGGAGATTCAGCCTCTTTCGGTCCTGCGGAAATGCGAATGCCCTTGCACCGCAGACAGTTCTTAGGAGAGAGAAAGGCACCGGCGTCTGTGAGGCGCCTGCTTTGGGTCAGGAGCTTTGTCATCACACTTGTTATCAATAATCTTATGCAATCATTGCAGGGATTTTCTCTTAGGTGGGTCTGACTGCCCCCATTTTACAGACTAAGGCTCAAGGCTTAGGTGATTGACGATTGCAAGGCTCCAGAGTTGTGACCCAGCCACAACTCTGCCGATGGCCAGTGCTTTCCCTGCACCAGGGCCCGATGGACAGGTGTGGCGGTCCCAGGATAAAGGGGGAGAGAGCGCCAGCTTGAGGAGGAGGCGTGAATCAACAGGCTGGCTGCTTGGCTTTGAGCCGTGCCAGGCTCAGTGGATTTGGAATGGAGAGAGAGGAATGCGGTCTGAGAAACCATCGGGTCAGTGAACTCGGGCCATTGCAGCCTCTGAGAGTGAGGCCAGGAGCTCTGGGCTGACGTGTGTACCCAACTCAGACCCAGCACTTGACCTTCAGTGTGTACTTCGGAATCCCCTGGGAGAAGAGTCATTACAGGTGTTGATCAGACCCAGGTAGCTTGTCAGCGGCCCCCAAGGTCTGCCCCCACTGCCTACGGGGGTTTCCCCCTTCTTTTCATGATTTCGGGAGCTGGCAGAATTTCACAGGAGAATCAGGCTGCATGATTGCAAGTAAATTATCATGTTTTAATGTGCAAAGACCCTTAGAGGCAGGGCAGTCCCTCATCCTGGTTGATGCCTATTTTCCCTGCATAATTATGAATAGCTGTTCACTCTTAAAATGTCTTTGTTAGACCATAAATGTCTTTGCTGGAAGTTGCCTGGTCCAATCCTCTCGTTTTACAGATGAAGTTCAGTGCCTTGCACAAGTCAAATGGCCAATTAGGAAAGAGTCCTAAGTAACAGAGTTGGGTCAGCCAGACTTGGGGGGGGCGGGTAGTTAGTTACATGAACCAGTGACTGATCACCCCCAGGTGCTATCTATTGGACAAGCCCCCAGACCCAGGGCTTCTGAACTTTTCAATATGAAAGAACAGTGTACCGCACACAGTGGTGGATAAATACGCCAATGAATTGATGAATGGATGGGTGAATGAATGAATGAATGCACCCCAGGTCTTCCTGTGGAAGTGCCCACCCCACTGTAAAAGCGTGATTGTTGTTTCCCATATGCTGGACCCAGGCTGGCAGCCCAGGTGGCTCCTGACAGTGGTTTCAGAGGAGCAGACTCCCTGGGCAGGCTCCTGGGCAGGCACCGGAAAACGTATGAGCACGCTGGAGCGGGTGTGCGCCAGCCCACGACTCGCTAGGCTCCCTCACTTTTACCGAAATGTGTTTTTCCCACATCCTCGTTGATTAGAAAGCTTTCCTCAGTTCACATCTGGGATGCCAGTTACTGCTCTTTCCAAGAGATTGCCTTTTTTTTTTTTTTTTTTTTTTAATCTTTTGGCCGTACCGCGCAGCATGTGGGATCTTAGTTCCCCGTCCAGGGATCGAACCCGTGCCCCCTGCATCGGCAGTGCGAGGTCTTAACCACTGGACCACCAGGGAAGTCCTGAGATTGCCTTTTGAAATGAATTCTTTATATTCAGTTCTACAGTCTTTTTTGTGTTTAAGATTTTTTTTTTTTTTGATGTGGACCATTTTTAAAGTCTTTATTGAATTTGTTGCAATATTGCTTCTGCTTTATGTTTTGGTTTTTTGGCCCTGAGGCATGTGGGATCTTAGCTCCCTGACCAGGGATTGAACCTGCACCCCCTGAATTGGAAGGTGAAGTCTTAACCACTGGACCGCCAGGGAAGTCCCTTAAGTTCTACAGTCTTAAGTGGGGTTCCTTCCTGGCAGGAGGTAGAGGAAAATAACAGAGTTCACCTTGCTCAAAAGTATAATAATGATAAAACCAGTTAACATGGACTGGGTCATTTCCCCATCGCCAGGCACTGTGCTCGTTTTGTTGTTGTTTATGTGTTTGTTTGTTTATGGGCCTCATTTAATCGTCCCAGCAGCTGTGGGGTAGATTGCTGTCAGTGTCCCCATTTTGCAGAGAAGGAGAACGAGGCCCCAAGGGACTGAGTCCCTGGTTGAAAGTCCCACGGCTGGCAGTGGCACAGGCTGATTGCCAAGGCCCTGCTCTTCACCAGCGTGATAAACTGACACCCTAACAGACTAGTCTTGTTTCTGAAGAGATGGGTCTACACCACAGACATGCTCTAAAGTGTTTGGAAGGAATGGACCCATTAACTGGATGTTGTTGGATTATCCATTTCTTGTGCTTTCAACCAGAGGCCACTGTGTCTGAACCTGGGAACTAGACGTGATGCCGTGAAGCACGTTATCTCTGCAGTGGGTCATCTCGGCATCGCCCAGCCTCGGAGCTGGGGTGGGACTGGTCCGCTGGGGACAGAACAGTGTGTTTTTCTGACTGTATCTTCCTCTGCAGAGCGGCCCCACAGAGGTTTTATATGAATTTGACTTTAAAACATTTTTTAGCTATTTGGGAACGAATAAAAAGCCTCTTAAACATTCACATTCGTGCTTTACCAAATTTTAACACCCTGGAGATCAGTGGCTTCTAACCTGCCGACCTAGGAGTACGGATTTTCCCACATTCACCTTTGTATAGAAAAACGTCAGGCCTGTGTCCACTGATTTGCTAGCAAGGGTGAAACTTGGCACTGTCGGTTGTTTAGAAACATTTCTCCTGCCCATCTCAGCCTGTCTGGGCACGTGCGTTTTTGGGCTGTGCACAGGAAACGGCCAGGCAAAGCCTCGGCAGGGCGGCAGAGCCGGTGTGCAGGCGAGTTACGGAGTATCTCATCCTGCTGCAGCGTGTGCTTGAACGTGGTCAGGAATGCCAGCAGGTGTTGCCTATTGTTCGAGATGAAACTTCAAAGTAAAACTTCCCGCTAGTCACCTTTCAGACGAGTTGCATGTGGAAGGCGTCCTAAGATGCCACGGCAGGCTAAGACTGTCATGTTTCTGTATAAACCAAAGGAACCAGTACTGGGGCAATTTGATGTCAACAGTTTTTTGTATTCGTCCAAATTGTTCTCACCGATTGTCTTGAAACACATCAATTTCCCAAACTTGATCTTTTTTTTTTTATAAATTTATTTATTTTTTATTTATTTATTTTTGGCTGTGTTGGGTCTTCGTTTCTGTGCGAGGGCTTTCTCTAGTTGTGGCGAGCGGGGGCCACTCTTCATCGCGGTGCATGGGCCTCTCACTATCGCGGCCTCTCTTATTGCTGAGCCCAGGCTCCAGATGCGCAGGCTCAGTAGTTGTGGCTCACGGGCCCAGTTGCTCCGCGGCATGTGGGATCTTCCGAGACCAGGGCTCGAACCCATGTCCCCTGCATTGGCAGGCAGATTCTCAACCACTGCGCCACCAGGGAAGCCCCAAACTTGATCTTTTCTTCTTTTATTTTTTTTAATAAATTTATTTATTTATTTTTGGCTGTGTTGGGTCTTCGTTTCTGTGTGAGGGCTTTCTCCAGTTGCGGCAAGCGGGGGCCACTCATCATCGCGGTGCGTGGGCCTCTCACTATCGCGGCCTCTCTTGTTGCGGAGCACAGGCTCCAGACGCGCAGGCTCAGTAGTTGTGGCTCACGGGCCCAGTTGCTCCGCGGCATGGGGGGATCTTCCCAGACCAGGGCTCGAACCCGTGTCCCCTGCATTGGCAGGCAGACTCTCAACCACTGCGCCACCAGGGAAACCCCCAAACTTGATCTTTTAATATGCATTTCTTTTCTGGCCGATAAAAATGTCCCGTTTTTTCCTCTTTTATATGTTGGGAAACCGTATAACGTTTCATCAGAAAAAAGCGAGGGAGGTGGCGGCCCGTGATGCATCTTGTGATGTGTCTCCTGGTTCGCAGTCTGAGCTGAGTGAGTCTGATCGAATCCATACCTTCAGCCCCAGTCTGCCTCCTTGGGATGGTGAGGAATCAGCATTCGGCTCCGGGGAATGCCGGGGATGGAGGCTCCGGAGGCTGCAGTTGGAGCCGGGAGCTGGATCGGGGCGTCCTAGGGAGAGGCCAGGGGAGCACTCCGCTCTGCTCTTGGGAGGAGACGAGGGCACCGCATCAAACAGGCAGCGGGCCCGGAGGGCAAGGGTCCTGCGGCGTGCGGTCGCTAACCGCGCTTTAACAGCCGTCAGGAGGGCAGAAGAGGCCATTGTCACACAGAGCGGCCGCCCACTCGGCCTCCGGCAGCGCTCTGCTGGGCCTCGCCGCGTTCCCTAGGCTGGCTGGCTGCTCTTCTTTCCCTTTTTTTCATCTGTGACATCTGCTCGGTGCTTGTCCCTCCTGTGATACCGTACCCCTCGCAGCTGTGCAGACCTCCAGCTCTGCGCCGGTGCAGGGAGTGCCCTGAGCATACGGCCTTTTTGATGTGTGATAAAACAGAGCCGAGCCACAGGGGTACGGCGCGCGAAGGCAGCAGAATATCAATTAACCTGCCCTGAACAAAGCTGCAGCTCCAGAGTGGAATCGACATTTCACTGAAGTGTCAGGAAGATGGATAATGTATTCTAATTAGGGACTGACTGCTCTCTCCGCACGCAGCCGTTCCTGGAAGTCAGAACCAGGACCCTCGCGATGCACCTCACCAGCGTCCCATCCCGGCAGTGCTCGAGTGCTACTGACTGATCGGTGACTCCTTGCTTTGCCAGCATTTGCAGCCATTAGCTTGCTCTCGACCAGAAGTGCTGTTTCCCCTTGGAAGTGTGGTCCATTTTGCCACTGGGCAGTTGCGTATAACCTCTATAAAGTCAAGAGCTCTGGGAAGGAAGATCTCTTGCAGGCGCTAAGCCTGGGGCTCCCATCTTGAGGATGCTCCAGGACCCACGATCCCTGACACAGAGGCCGTGGTCACTGTGCCTTTCCTTCCCAAGCGGACTGATGCGGGGATGCAGGGTCTCCACAGCTGCGCCAGTGGGGTGTGGGTGCTGCCCTAAGAGGTCCTCCAGGGACCTCGTTTCTTTGCACCTGGATGATGGCACCGTCTCCCTGAGTCTGAAGGAGTAACCCGGAGGGCAGGGGGCCTGGGATTCGCTTCGAGCGCCCCCCACCCACCTTCTCTTTCCTTAAATTTCACATCCAAACCAGAATGATGCACCAGTGAGGCCAGCTAATTAGGGAGATGTTCCTCATTTTGCTGCACTTTTCCTGTGTAATTGGAAGGCCCGCTTTCTCCAGTCGGCGAGAGCTGTTCCCCTGAATAGTTCTAAAAGCTTTGGACCACATACTGATATCAGCTGCAAATTTATGGGCAAGATTATAATGATTGCTCAGTAATGCAATATTAAAAGCGGAGGTCTTTCTCAGTGCTGAGTGAAGGCGGGGTTCCAACCTTCTTTCAGCTTCAAAAAGGGATTCGAAACAGAATTACCAGCCCTCGTCCTAGAAGAAGCAGTCAGGGGGCTCCGACTCCCTCCCCTCCAAATAAGGAAAAAATAAAGGGGTCTGAATGTAGCCAAAGTTCAGAACATTTGGGTTTGGCTTCCAGAGCTGTAAGTGGGGGAGCTCTCAGACCCTGTGCTTCCTGGTTCCTGGAGGGGTACGCACGTCTGTAGGTGTTTGCTCTTTTTAAGAGCTGCAGCCAGCGCTTGGCTGCCTATAACAAGGACTTGAGGGAGCAAAAGGCTGTTAAAATTTTTTTTTTTGCACTTTTGCTTCATTAGTTCTAGAATCCAGGGGCTCCGTGGCTGCGCGTTCTCCTGCATAATTTAAGAAATTAATGAAAGCATGCCTGATTTTTCCAATACTCTTTACTCTGTAAATTTGTTTAGCTTTTTTTTTTAACTGTCAGTTGAGGCTGTTGGAACCTAAATATTTTAATATTGAAGAAATGTGCTCCCCCCTTTTTTTAAAAAAGAAAGACATTCCTTGCCCTCAACCACGCGGTGTTCTGTACATCAGGTGTTATGAGTTATGAGTGACCTTGGGTCTGAGTTCACCCTATCAGTCCATCCTCTGACCTTACGGCAGGCCAGTTCTTATAATGACTGAGAGCGGGGGGGGAGGTGGGTCCCTTCTGGGAGCCAGCATCAGAAACCTGGACTTCCACTTGGGGCTGTCTGACCCCGCCTCACCGCAGAATGGAGACCTGAGGGGACGCGTAGTTTTTCGAGGCAGGAGCCCGCTGTGTCCCCCTTTGCCTGGCAAAGTAATAAAGCCATCCTTTTCTACTGCAGCCAAAAAAAAAAAAAGAATGGAGACCTGCTGAGACAATTTGCGTCTTTATTTCACTCTTCCAAAGCTCACTTTATCTATTTTATCTGACCATCAAGTTGAAGGCATTAGTGTATATGTGTATAACTCTAGGCTCATAGGATTTGAAAGGACTTTAGAAATTGTTGAATGTGAATATTGCTGAGGTACATTAAAAAGAAAACAGCGTAAGCAAATGGGAAGATCATGGTTTTTGGTTTTTTGTGGTTTTCTTTGGCCGCACAGCTTGTGGGATCTTAGTTCCGAGACCAGGGATCGAACTCGGGGCCCCGGCAGGGAGAGTGCCAGGTCCTAACCACTGGACTGCCAGGAGATTCCCAGGAAGATAATGTTTTGACTTGATATTATAAAAATGTCCATTCTCCATAAATTAATCTATACATTTAATGTCATTCTCAACCTTGTAGAATTTATATTTTTGGAACTTGACAAAATAGTCTTCTGCCTACTTGGAGGAACAAAGTTTTGAAAGAAAGAAAAAGAAGGAAGAGCATCTCCTATTAGATAGAACAATAAATTACAAAACAGCAATAATTCAGATGGTGTGAGGATGGCACAAGAGTCTGCAGGCAGAAGGATGCCAGAGCCAACATCATATCAGCATGTAGCTGTGACTCAAAAAGAGTTGACATTCAGAGGGGAGAGGACAGACTATTTCATAGATGACCGTGGGATAGTTGGAGATCCACAAAGAAACAGATTATATCAAGGCTCACATCATTTTCGAAATAAAATGTGGCTCTTTTATTTATTTATTTATTTATTTATTTATTTATTTATTTATTTTTTAATGACTGTGTTGGATCTTCGTTTCTGTGCGAGGGCTTTCTCTAGTTGCGGCAAGCGGGGGCCACTCTTCATCGCGGTGCGCGGGCCTCTCACTATCGCGGCCTCTCTTGTTGCGGAGCACAGGCTCCAGACGCGCAGGCTCAGTAATTGTGGCTTACGGGCCTAGTTGCTCCGTGGCATGTGGGATCTTCCCAGACCAGGGCTCGAACCCGTGTCCCCTGCATTGGCAGGCAGATTCTCAACCACTGCGCCACCAGGGAAGCCTGGCTCTTTTAAATATTTCAGTGTAAAGAGTAAACTGTTAAGAGAACTCAGTTTAAATGCAAGCGAACACTTACCAGCTTTTGCAGTGGCAAGGGCCTTTTTATACATCCACACAACACCAGAATCCAAAGAGGAAAGCACTTATTGATTTGGCCAAAAACTTGTGTGTCAGAAACAGCACCATACACAAAAGACAAACTGTGGAAAATGTTGGCAATATCGTTTTTCTCAGAGCCTGTGGTAGCAGTTGCCAAAACGCATTAATATTCTTAACATGTAAAGAGTTCCTGTAAACAAATAAGAGGACAAAACCCCAAGGGCAGAGTGAATAGACAGAATGAATGGACATTTTGGAAAAGAAAAACTTCAAATAGCCAATACACATATGGAAAAACTATTGAACCTCATTAGTGATCAAAGAGATGTAAATTAAAGCAGCTACAGTGTACTCTATTTTGCTGGACAGATTTTCCCCCAGGATAAAGCCTGACATTGACAAAGATGCAGGGAAGCAGGTGATCTGCCATTGGATTCAGAAACTGGTGGGCAATTTTGTAGCGTGATGTGGCAAAATGTGTCAAAAGTTATAAAAGAAGGTATCAACTTTTATAACTTTATCATGAGGATATTCTGTGTACCTCAAGATGTACATATAACACTTTTTAAATGATAGTTTTTGTTTGTTTGTTTTTCGGCCGCACGCTGCGCAGCATGTAGGATCTTAGTTCCCCCACCAGGGATCGATCCCATGCCCCCTGCAGTGGAAGCACGGAGTCTTAACCCCTGGACCACCAGGGAAGTCCCTAAATAATAGTTTTTTTTAAATAATGGAATGAAACTAAATGAGCAGCAGTATGTGATTCATTAGCATTTGGCAGGTCAATTCGTGCAATGCCTGGCAGCTACGAAAACTCCCAGGAGAGGAGCATTCCGTGACATGGGAAAATATGCATGAAATGTTCTCACTATATGAAAAGAAGAGACTACAAAATAGTATGTGCAGTGTGATTTTCTCCACCCGCCCCGCCAGCCAGGAGAAAAGATCTCTGTATGTGAAGCCTGGAAGGAGATACACCTAAGTGTTAACAGTGGCTAGTTTGGGTCGGTGATGTCACCAGTGACTAGCATTATTATTTCAGCTCTTTAGCGTTCCCACAGAGTGTACAACAATCATATGACTCTCACAATTGGACTTAAAGGGTTAATGAAAATAAATCTTCTAAACCAGCTCCCCAGCTGATCCAAGAAGATGCCTGAGGGATTTCAGCCGTATAACGAGTTCACTTAGGAACAGAAACTTGAACTCGGGCCTCTTAATGCTCTGTTTGGGACTTGTTCTTAAGAAAAATGGGCTTTTGTTTTGCCCTTGGTGGTTCCTTTTCTCTCATATCTGAGAAACTCCCTTTAGGAAGTAATCCGACATGTGGAAAGAGCTGTAGCACAGAGATGTTCTTACGGTGTTATTGGTAACGGTGCGAGCGCTCAGCAGGTGAAGCGTTTGGTCGTGGGGCACGGCTCAGCGAGTGAGGCAGCTCACTCGGTGGGATGTTATATGGCCAGTGAGGAGGTGGGCTGACAGGGAAAATACGGTGGTGGTTATAACGGGATGGAAAAAATCGGGACAGAAAATACATATGGTGTGATTATCATTATAAACGTAAGATTCAGAAAGGGATGTGATACTATGAGAGGAGTTGTTAAGTGAGGTGAGGCAGCTATCAGAAACGTTTATTTTGTCTTACCTTAAAAGTTCCAGTCTTCCTACTAGAGAATGGACTTGAGGATATGGGGAGGGGAAAGGGTAAGCTGTGACAAAGTGAGAGGGTGGCATGGACATATATACACTACCAAACGTAAAATAGATAGCTAGTGGGAATCAGCCGCATAGCACAGGGAGATCAGCTCGGTGGTTTGTGACCACTTAGAGGGGTAGGATAGGGAGGGTGGGAGGGAGGGAGACGCAAGAGGGAAGAGATATGGGAACATATGTATATGTATAACTGATTCACTTTGTTATAAAGCAGAAACTAACACACCATTGTAAAGCAATTATACTCCAATAAAGATGTTAAAAAAAAAAATCCCTTAATCGGATCCCCATAGTTATGGACATTCAACTACCATAGTTATGGACATTCAACTACTTGTAACTTGTAACTCTGCAAAACTTCCTTTTATTCCCACTTTGCCATCCTTTCCAAAATGTTATCGTGAAACACCTAGTTCTAATTATTGTTTAGTAGAGAAATGCAATAATTTTTGTAGAATTCCTACAGTTCAAAACACAAGTGCCTCTCTAATAAAAGCAAATTGGATTAAAAAAAAAAAAAAGTTCCAGTCTTTCTATCAAGGTATGATGTTCCTGTTATAGTAATTCCAAACAAACCTGAAAAAGTAAACGTAGGTGCGCACCTTTCCACATTCTCTGCCTAGGGCTGGATTCTGGATGGCGTCCCTGAAACTCGGGAGCAGGCCCTGATGATCCAGACCCTCGGGGTCTCCCCCAGACATGTCAGTGAGTAGCCCCTCCCCCGCCCGGAGAGCCCTCCCCCCAGACCTGCAGCCCCCGCGAGTGAGCGCTCCACTCTGTGTCAACGGCTCCCCGGTGCCCGGGCACCATCCGGGAAGGGGGTTTGATGGGCCTGTGACCCAGCAGGCAAAAGGAGGACAGCACAGTCGAGTTTTCCACGGAGCTAAATGCATTCGGGGCTTGTTCCGAGAAACGTGGGGTTTTGCTCTGACCCTGGTGATTCCTTGTTTCAGGAATCTCACATCTGAGAAACTCTCTTTAGGAAATAATCCCCAAATGTGGCAAAAGCGTCCTGCACAAAGATGTCACGGAGTTATTGAGGACACTGAAGCCTGTCCTCGGGTGAAGTGTTCAAGCGTGGGCTCCCTCTGTCCCGAGATTACGTGTCTGTGTTCTGACCTCTCTTTTAAGGCCTTGCTGGGGATGGGAGATGGTGGTGCTTCTAATGTCTTCACACAGCGGCAGATCTGCTGCCCACCGTGCCTGGTTTTGCTTCTTTCCTTCTCTGCCCAGTCGTGCTGAGCGCTCCAGACACGGTCCTGATTGAGAGAAATTTGGGGAAGAGAATCGACCCTCAGACAGGAGGTACGGCTGTCTCCACCTCCACCCAACCACCCCGCGGGGTCTCACAGGGAATCCTAATAACAACCCCGCCCACCCCTCACTGAGCACTTACTCTCAGGCCCGGGCAGCAGACAGACCCGGGTTTGTGGCCCCTGCCCCTTTCTAGCTGTGTGACATGGGACAAGTTGCCCGGTGTCTCTGAGACTCAGTTTTCTCACCTGGACTTGAGGCTGAAAACGCCGAGCCCTGCCTTGTGATCTGATCACCGTGAGGATGAAATGAGAGCCTGAGGGTGGGAGCCTGGCACAGAACACGCGCTCGGAAGGTCACGGCCACCCTTCCCCTCGTGCTGAGCGTCATCACCGCTTTGTGGTTGTCAATAGCAACGGGGGAGCAGCCCCGGAGCCAAAGCCGAGTGCGGTGCCGCTGGGGTGGGCGGACGAGCGCCCCTGGGACCCGCAGGCTCCGCCCCCAGCTTGGGCGGGCAACTCTAAACGTGTCCCTCTCTCTTGCAGAGATCTATCACACCACCTTCGACTGGCCCCCCGAGTCCGAAATCCAGAACCGACTGATAGTGCCGGCGGGCGTCTCGGAAGGGGAGACGGCGCGGAGGCTGCTGGAGTATCACAGGGACATTGTCAGGATCCTCGCCTCGTACCCCAAAATCCTGAAAGTCATCTCTGCCGACCAGCCGTGCGTGGACGTCTTCTGCCAGGGTAAACCCGGGTGGACCCTCGACCCTTCTCTTCCTGGTGTCACCTCTTCTGGCAGTGATGCCAGTGTCCAGGGTGTGCCTGGGAGCCCGGGAGTCAAGTCACGGAAGGCCCAAGGTCCCTGCCCAGAAACGAGTCTGGGGTCCCTGGGAGCGTCGTCCTCTGAGACCCTGGCCTAATATTCTACACCCCGCGTGGTCAGCGGACTTGACAGTGACGGGGTGGGGCGAGGAGAGGTGAGGGCCGGGGTGGGAGGGACATGTAGCAAGAAGTCTTGCCCTGAGGATGAAGGAGGAGGAAGAGAAAATTTATAAATATTCAAACAAACAGACGTACAAACCAAACCCACTGGCGCCACAAAACCCAAAAAACCACAACGCAACTCAGGTGTCCTGAGCCCATTGAGGGCAGGGCTAGGCCGTCGCATGCCGGGCATGGCCCTGCCGCTGGGAACAATAACAAATGTTCACAGCAGCTTCCCAGAACTGGGCTGAAAGAGGCCTGTTTGGGGGTCAGGGGTGTGACCATTGCGTCCCGAGACTTTGGAGCCAGGTGACCTCAGCCCCACCACACGTCAGCTGTGCAGTCTGCGGCAACTCTCTTAACCCCTCTGAGCCTCAGTTTTGTCATCCCCAAAATGGGAACAAAAATCCTTCCTTCCTCACGGACTTAGGTGAGGGCTCCATGAGATCCTGCGACGCAGGTATCCGCCGCCCTGAGCCCGGTAGCTGGTGCAGAGAACGGCTCAGTAACCATCGGACGCTGCTATCGTCAGGATTCAACGTCCGGCCCCGAAAGACGAGGAATGTTAGAAGAGTTCTCCCCCAAAGCAGCTGCGTTTATCATTTTCAATTCTTTTAAATTTATTGTTTTCTTTTATTTATTTCATTTTATTTTTATTTTTATTTTTGGCCACGCTGTGCGGCTTCTGGGGTCTTAGTTCCCCCACCAGGGATCGAACCCGGGCCCTTGGCAGTGAAAGCGCGGAGTCCTAACCACTGGACCGCCAGGGAGCGCCCTCATTTTTTTAAAAGTCTTGCTGAGCTTCCGTTGTCTCCACACGCAGTTTTCCCCTTCTGTGCGATGCCGGTGCCTGACACAATAAAAATACCTCCGCAGGGATTTTAAGACACTTGACGGTTTACGATGCCCTTTTTTGGTATATTCTCTCAAATCTCTTCAAGAGAAGGTTAGTTTTGGTGGGGAGGTGGTTCTGAGCTCCCCGGACCGGCCCTCCCACCGACCCCCACCTGCTGGTGGCCTTGTTGTCTGAGCGGCTTTGCTTTACCGAGAGCCGGAGGTCTCCGAAGGGGGTCGGTATACGAGGGGCCATGTCTGGAGAGTGATGCTACTTTGAAAAATGCCAGGCTTATGGATGCCTTATAAATTTCGAGTGATTTCGCATCTCGGAAGAGTCTTTAGTAGCAAACACTGCACTCCAAAGATAAACAACCACAACATTTATCTTATGCCATGATTCTGAATTTACACATTAATTACTTCCAAACCACTTAATTAAATTTAAAAGTTCATATGATCGTTCATTAAGAATTCATGCCTGAAATTGTAAATAAAAATGTGAGTGTCTGAATATTAATTATTATTAATTAATAATGCAGAGAGATAAATTGAAAATTGGAATGCAAAATTCTCTCTGTGTTGTTTTTTTAATATCTCTGCAGTGCATCCAGCAACCACATATTTTTAAAAAGAATAATTAGATGTTGAGACCGTCTGGGGGATCATTACTTCTAATTAACTTGGTTATTTACTGTAAATTAAGCATCATTTGTAAGCAGGCTGCTTTGCCTGTAGTATTTGTGCTCTTCAGATGGGCTGGATCCTGGAAGGTCTGAGGATAAAGACAGCCTTGCTGTCTTTATCTTTATCTCTTCCTCCGGGTTCATCTCACTGATGGAAAGTGTTACCCATGGCAGTGGGCTTGGGAGAGTTGCCCCAGCCCTGCCAACTCTCTGTAAAATCGGGACAAGAAAAGCACATCCCTCGTGGGACCGTGCACGGATCAGATAAGATAAGGCTGGTAGAGTTTAGCTTAGCAGCAAATGCATCCCTGCCGTGATGATGCTGGTTATCATGTTGACCCTGAAGACAGGTAACTTACCTGTGCCTTTAGTTCTAAAACAGAGGGGAGTCATAGTATCTCTCATGACCCTTCCAATCTAAAAATCCTACAAAGATTTGAGAGTTCAAAATTTGCCCAGTGAACATATCCCAGTGGTTCTCAGTTTTGCCCTCTCCCCACACCGGGACATGTGGCAATGTCTGGAGACATTTGTGGCTGTCACAGCTAGGGAGTGTGACAGCACCTGATGGGTAGAGGCCAGGGAGGTGCCCCGACGTCAAGCACAAGGTTGGAAGACCCTGCACACCTGTCGCGGGTTTCAGGGTGGTCCCCGGGGACACCTTCCTGTCTTCGGATGGATTCCATCCCGGGCGAGGGGCCAACATGCTGACTTCAGGCACCCCGGCACCTGCGCAGGGTGGTCCAGGGTCCCTGGCAAGAGGCGGGGCCGGGGAGGGAGACCCCCTTTGGATGCAAGGGGGACTGAGGAGGAGGTATCCCCGGCCTCGGCCTCAGCTGGCGGGCCGCTCCCCTCGCCCAGGTGCCGAGTGGCTGCCCTTCAACGGCCTCCTCAGCCCGCTCGTGCCCCCTCCTCTACCCTCCACTCTCGAGGGAGGTGACCTGGCTTGATGTTCAGTAGCTTTGGGCATCCAGTGCCCCCCACGGTGCATGTGCCTCAGCCCTGTCTCCCTACTTCTTTGTTCCTCAGATGCCAGGGGCACCCCGGGCCAGGGCTACATCTGCCCACTCCCGGGACCCATTTGATCACTGCCTCTTTGGAGACTTGCAATAAAGTTGGTGTCACTGGAGCGCGGCTGCAAATTACTCTCCACCAATTCCGAAGGCCTTTAGAAGTCCCCGAGTACGAGGACCCCGCGTGGCCTGTCGTGTTTATCAAAGCCTGTGTCTGACTCTAGGAGGTCGGCCTGGTCCCGGGGCTTCAGGGTGAGGCTCAGCCCAGATTCAATTTGGAAACACCCTAACCCAGCATTCAGTGTGTGTTCTGTGTCCCGGGACCAGCCCCCGACCACGCAGCCAGCCCTCCTTGGACCAGGAGGGCAGCGCGGCCCCTGTGCTGTGTCGGAGGGATCCAGGGCAGTGCTCTGCTCGGAGGGTGGCTTCTGCGCCTCTCCTTGTCCCCTCCCGCCTTGGTGCCCAGGCCTGAAGGGTAATTCCTTCCCCGCAGCTTCACCCTGTGGTTACCCGGCAGATTCACAGAGGGTTTCCACGGAGCTGTAAAAGAGAGAAATAATTACTGCCGTTAAAAGAGCCCAGGCAGAGGTGTCGTAAGCTGGTTCCCTTTCTTTAGGACCCTGGTTTATTATCCTCACATCCTCTCGTTCCAGCTCTGACCTATGTGCAAACCATGCATCGATCTAACGCCCCGTTCACCCCGAGGGTGCTGCTTTGCGGGCCCATGGGCAGCGGGAAAAGTCTGCAGGCCGCCCTCCTGGCCCAGAAATATGGCCTCGTCAACGGTGAGTGCCCCGGCGGCCGCCCAGCTTCTAGAGCCTCCCCTGCTTCCTGCCCTCCCAGACCTTTCCGTGTTATGGGAGCGGCGAGGAGATCGGCATCACTTCTCTTTCTTGCTCTCTGCTGCGAACAATTTTCATTTAATCCATCTTTGCAGGGATAAGGTTTTTGCCTCCCAAAGAATATGGCCATAAAAACATTAACCGATAAAAACACGCCCGCAGCCCAAAGAGCTGGAACGTTTTCTGGTCATCATTTTTTATGTCCTTTGGCGCAGTGGTTTTTCTGTGCTCTGCCCCAGGAGGCACCTCCGTCCTGCCCCTGCAGTCTCCCCAGAAGCCGGAGTTCTTGCATAATGTGGACCTGCTGTTTAATTATTTTCTCCGGTCTTGTTTGGTTTCCCCAACCCAGGTCAGTGTGTTTACAGGCAAACAGTTTCTGAACCGGAGGAAGACTTCTAGCTCAGCACGGTTTCAATAAATATTTTACCAGGAAGAGAGAAAATATTGAAATCAGTCCTCCAGGTCTTTCCTGGGGTGGTCCCGGATGGTCTTGGATGCCAGCCTGGTTTCAGGAGGATAAAGGGCTGGAAGGGAGGCTGTAGCAGACACACAGCACTGGAGAGAGTTAAAGGCACTGACCCCCTCCCACTTCAGTGCTCCAGAAGCCTCAATAACCTCTACTTTATTTAAGCAGGAGACATGAGACCTGCACCCCGAAATATAGAAATATGCATGTATATGCCCGCAAATGATACACATACACCATACAGATATACATGTATACTGACACGCACAAATATATACATACCACCCCAGAAAGATCAAGTTTTGAATAAGAATGCTTTTCAATTAGGTCTTCTCCAGCTTAAAATTCCAAAGCCACTGAGATTCCCAGCCAGGAATCAATGACAAAAATCATACCCATAGATTGAAGGTGGAGAACTGAGCAATTATTCTGACTAGTATGGAAAAAAAACACTAATAGTTGTATTAGTATTTTAGTTAAAATTCTAAATAGTAGTATTCTGATTTAATTAGTACGGAAAAATCACCTGGATACTTTATGATAAAAAATGCTTTCGCTTGTATCAACAGTTTTTTTTAATGGAATTATTCAAATAATTCCTTCTCCTTCCGAATTTACCTCTTAAGAGTATTACAAGAATAAAATTCCAGCTGTGGTTAGGGATGACTTTGTAAAGAATGAGCCACAGTCTACTTGTGGCCACGCCCACGTTTATTTAAGTGCCTGCACTTATTGTTATGTGAAGACATATGAAGAGTTACAGTGAGAAGAGCCTTAATGGCAGAGGGAGGGTCTGAAAAACACAACAGTGATACCTTAATATAGTGCACAGCTTAATTTAAATAATTGTCGCTGTGCCGAAGTTTGTTTATGCAGACACTCCCATTCAAGAAAAGTATTTTAAAATTTAAATTGTTTTCAGCACACCAATCATAAAGAAATGAAATTATCTGCCTAGAGTTTTCCAAAAATGAAAATAGAAAAGCTCACCATGGTTTTTGCTTTTGTAGCAGAAGAGCCATTTTGGGCCTCTTTTCAATAACTGAGCATTTGGAGACTAGCTCAGAAAGTTGACATTTCTCAAAGGTGTTCTTGAGAAATACAAGACATCGTGAGATTTCCGTAAACCTGTTTAGGGGACCTGTGGTCTGCAGAGGCAAGCACTGAGTTGTCCGTTAGGGTCTCTCTGCAGAGGCCTGTCTGCACCCAAAGCTCCAGGAGCCGCCCGCCCAGCCCCCCAACAGCCCGGCCCCCCTGGCCATCCCCTGCCTTGGGTCTTATCTCCACATTTATGAACCTCTCGGTCGTGGGAAAAAGTCTCCAAACAAATAACCAGCACTCACTCCGACAAGGTTTATTGAAAGGCTCCTGTCTATAATTGGCGAGTATATAAACAGGCACAACCTTTTGAAAGATAAAGGCCACTACTGATTACCAAGCTAACTGTGCAAATCCTTTGGTCCAGTGATTTCACGCTCAGGATTTTATTCTGCTGAAACACTCCCCACAGTATTCAACAAGAGATGTGAAGGACGCATAATGAAAAATAAAGGCAACCCCAAACTCTGTTCGCAAGGGGGTTAGTTAAAGTAAGCTCTGGGCAGCTATTAAAAAGAAACCTGTAAAGTGACTCGATGTCCGTGAGGTATCGTTACGTCGGGGCTGGGTGGAAAGCAAGTCACTCAACAGTGTTCAGGGAATGGTCTCTTTTTTTTTTTTTTAATTTATTTTTGGCTGTGTTGGGTCTTCGTTGCTGCACACGGGCTTTCTCTAGTTGCGGCGAGCGGGGCTACTCTTCATTGCAGTGAGCGGGCTTCTCCTTGAGGTGGCTTCTCTTGTTGCGGGATGGGCTTCAGTAGTTGTGGCTCGCGGGCTCAGTAGCTGTGGCTTGCGGACTCTAGAGTGCAGGCTCAGTAGTTGTGGCGCACGGGCTTAGTTGCTGTGCAGCCCGTGGGATCTTCCCGGACCAGGGATCGAACCCGTGTCCCCTGCATTGGCAGGCAGATTCTAATCCACTGCGCCACCAGGGAAGCCCGAATGGTCTCATTTTTGTTCAAAAAAGTGTGTTAGTCTATGTTCAAGAAAACATCTGAGGGCTTCCCTGGTGGCGCAGTCGTTAAGAATCCGCCTGCCAATGCAGGGGACACAGGTTCGAGCCCTGGTCCGGGAAGATCCCACATGCCGCGGAGCAACTAAGCCCGTGCGCCACAACTAATGAGCCTGCACTCTAGAGCCTGGGAGCCACGACTCCTGAAGCCCGCGTGCCTAGAGCCTGTGCTCCACAGCAAGAGAAGCCACAGCAATGAGAAGCCCACGCACCGCAATGGAGAGTAGCCCCCACTCACCACAACTAGAGAAAGCCCGCGTGCAGCAACGAAGACCCAATGCAGCCAGAAATAAAATAAATAAATAAATACATTTATTAAAAAAAAAAAAAGAAAAGAAAACATCTGAAGGAACATCCATATACCAAACTGGTTATCTTTGTAGAATCACGTATTACACAATTCTGACTTTTTTTTTTTTTTCCCCTGCACCGAGCATGAATTTTCTAACCAGAAACAACCATGAAGCATTTTATTAAAATACTATTAATTTTACTCACTGATGCTTGCTATATGCAGTGCATGTTATTTGGTACACAGATAGGGAACATGTAGAAAGAATAAGAGAGGCCCTTCAGGATGGAGGTGGGCCCTGCTGGGGGAAGGAATGAGGTGAGCCGGGGCTCCTCCCAACGCAGTCCCAGGTCATGTGTGTCTAAAGTCTTAGTACTTGGAACTAAGTACTTAGTACTAAGTACTTAGTACTTAGTCTCCTCTAGGAAGAGAAGACTGTTATAGCAGTACTGTCTTCCTAGGATCTTGCAGAATGAGGTGGCTATAGACAGGAGTTGTAAACTGTTCTTTCCTAATATAAGCATTAATGTTACACACTTTTCTCCAAACACTTCTTTAGCTGCATCTCACAAAATTTTAACGTGTTGTGTTTTATCATTCAGTTCAAAATATTTTCTAATCTCCTTTGTGGTTTCTTTTCTGACTCATGTATTATTTAGAAGTGTGTTGCTTACTTCCCAAATATTTGGGAATTTCCCAGATTTTTTTTCTTTGTTTCTTTAATTCTATGTTGGTCAAAGAACATACCCTATATGATTTCAATCCTTTGAAATGTATTGATACTTTTTATGGACCAGCCTATGCTCTCTATTGGTGAATTCCATGTGCACTTGAAAAGAACATGTATTCTGGTTTTGTTGAATATTGTGCTCTAAGAATGTCAATGAGGATAAGATGTTTGATAGTGTTGTTCATTTCTTCTGCGTCCTTAATGATTTCTCTCTACTTGTTATTTCCGTAACTGAGAGAGGTGCGTTAAAATCCCCAGCTCTTAACTGTGGATTTCTCTATTTCTCTGCCAGTCTTTGCTTCGTGTAATTTGAAGCTATGTTAAGTGGGTATACACTAAGGATGGTTATCTCTTCCTGATGAAATCATCCTTTTATCATTAGGAAATGCTCCTCTACCTCTCCAGTAAATTCTCAAAGTCTACTTTGTCTGATAAGTATATACTCTATTTTTTTTTTAAACTATGTGTCTTATATTCTAAATATGTGTCTTGAATACAACATATAATTGCTTTTAAAAAAAATTCAGCCTGACATTTTCTGCCTTTTAATTGTTTAGTCCATTTCCATTTAAAGTAATTTTTCATATGGTTGGTTTCAAGTCTACCATTCTGGCTTTTTTTGTCTTCTATTTGTGTTATCTGTTCTTTGTTCCTCCTTTCCTGCCAACTTTTGGATTGATCAACTATTTTTTTAGTAATCCATTTTATTTCCTCTGTTGCCTTTTTTGGCTATATCTCTTTGCTTTATTTTCTTTGTGGTTGCTCTAGGGGTTAACTGTTATCCATTACTTATCACAGTCTATCTTGAATTAATATTATACCTCTTCATGTATAACCCAAGAACCTGACAGCAGTGTATTTCCCTTCGCCTTGCTCTAGTTCTTTGTGTAATTGTAGTCATACATTTCATTTCTACATATGTTATAAACCCTACAGTATATTGTAATTATTTTTGCTTTAAACAGTCATTTTTTTAAGTCAAGAAGTGGGGGGAAAGAGCTTTTATATATACTCAATATCAACACTTTTCACTCCTTTGTTTAGATCCAAGATCCATCTGATATCATTTTCTTTCAACCTAAGGAACTTCCTTTAACATTTCTTGTAGTGCAAGTCTGCTGGTGAAATTCAGCTTTCATCTGTCTGAAAATGTCTTTATTTCACCTTCGTTACTGAAGGATGTTTTTGCTGCTTATAGAAATCTATGTTGACAGGGTCCCCCCCACCTTAACACTTTCAACATGTCATTTGGTTGTTGCGTTGATTCATTCCGTTGCATTGCTTCGGATGAGAACTCAGAGATTATTTTTATCTTTGTTCTCCTATATATAAAGCATCTTACTCCCACCCATAGCTGCTTCTAATATTTTCTGTTTAGTTTTCAGAAATTTAACGGTGATGTACCAAAGTGTGGTTTACTTTGTGTTTATTTTGCTTGGGTATCAGAGTCTTGGATCTGTGGGTTGATATTTTTATCAAATTTTGAAATTCTCCTCCCATTATTTTCTCAGATATTCTCTCTCTCTCTCTCCCCCTCCCTCCCCCCCCACCCCCTTTCTGGAACTCCAGTTACATGTATGTTAAACTGTTTGCTATTGTCCTCCAACTCCCTGAGGTTTTATTCCTTTTCTTTTTTTCTGGTCCCCTCCCCACCTTCTCTTTGCTTCAATTTGGTTAGTTTCTAGTGCCTGTTTTCATGTCTTCAGATTCACTGATGGCAGCCCATCCAGTGATGTTTTCCATTTAAGATATTGTATTTTCCAGTTCTGGAAATTCCATCTGGTTCTTTTTTATAGTTTCCATTTCTCTGCTGAGATTCCCCATCTTTTCATTCATTTTATTTATCTTTTAAAGTTTAAACATTTTCATAATAGACATTTTATAGTGCTTATGTGCAAATTCTGATATCTGTGTGATCTCTTGATCTGATTCTATGGCCTGTTTTCTCTCCTTGTAGGGGGTCACATTTTCCTGGTGGTTTTTTTGTTTGTTTGTTTGTTTGCCTCTCAAGTACTTTTTTATTATATGCTGGACATTATGGTTCTCACGTTCTTGAGAGTCTGGATTGTGTGATCCTGCTTTGAGAATACTGCATGAAAAAGAATTGAGTTCTAACAGGCAGTTAAGTAACTGGAGGACCAGCTTCACCCCACTGAGGCTTATTTTTAGTCTTTGTTACTATGGGATTAGGGTGGGATTCCCCTAGGGCTCGTGTATCCCTACACCCGAAGCGTGGCCTTCCTGGAGTCTCAGCTGCGTGTCTGGGGTGTTGAGCGAGATCTCTCACTCTGGCTGTCAGATGCCACTCCGTTCCCAGCTTCCCCGTAGCTTTTGTCTCCCAGGCCCTGTGGCATCTCCCCCGCACACGTGCAGTTTTGCATTGACTAGTGACTCAAGTAAACCCTCATGCAGATTCCCGAACCCCTCCTGGCCCACTCCCCCCTCCATTATTCTGTCCCACATGGTCCAGCTGCCTCAGGGCCCCAAACTCCAATCCTTGTTTCCTGCTGCTGTGTTTGGGTTCCACTTCTCCCGAGCCATGGTTTGGAAAGTGCCCATAGGTCGAAATCCAGGGCGAGTGAGGGTGTCACTTTGTGTGTATCCCTTCTCTCAAGGATCACAGCCCGTGCCTGTCTTGTCCAGTGCCTGAAAAGAGTTGCCTCTTATATTTTGTTAAGTTTTATGGCTTTTTATGACAGAAGGTGAATATGATACCTGCCCCTCCCTCCTGTCCTGAGCTGGAAGCTAAGCCTAGGTTTGATGTCACACGGACCTAGGTGTGAATCCAGCTCTGCCACTTACCGGCTCCGTGACCTAGAGCAGTATATACAGCCTCTTCAGTTCTCAGTTTCCTTATCTAGAAAGCAACAGTTTGTTGTGAGGACCGGATAATACAAAGCATGCCTAGCATAGTGCTTGGCGTAGCTGAAGGTCTCAGTAGCCGACAGCCTTTATTAGTCCTTACGTTTCCCTTAGTGAGCGAAGCTGCCAGCCACCCTGGATACGATCACTGCCATCACACAGTGAATTAACATGTCATTACGGAGGAATACGTCTTTGGTGGTGGTCATCGTCTTAAACGTTCACTTTATGCAGTTAATTTTAGGACTGGTTTTGGTTTCTTTAAGGCAGGAAGTAAAGTCCTTAGCTTTAAAGTTAAGAAAAGTAAGATTGTGCAGTTACCAACTCATGAAAACATGGCTGGACCCTTCTGGCTTTGGCTGTTAAGGTTTTCATAGCCAAGGAGAGGGCAGCTGTGTTAATTCCTTCCACACTAGTTAACTGACACGCCCTGTGTGTTGGCCCCAGATGGGGTCTAGAGATACAGTGGTGCTTGTGACAGGAAGGCACCTGTGTGTCCCTTTGTGGTAGAAACTGATGATGTCTGTGGACCCGTCATCCCAGGGGGCTGTGGAAACAAGAAGCGTCCCCACCCTCCCCTACGTGATAACAGCGTGGACATGGACGTCACGCAGGTCCACGCGGTTCTCCGCCAGAACGTTTGCTCTCAACACCCTCCGGGGCTGGGGCCAGCAATCCAGGGTGTCGCCGAGGCCCTGCGGGGCCTTCTCTGGTGGTGACATTCCTTGCGATGTCTTCTCCACACCGTCCATTTTTAATATGTTCTTTGCCAAGTGCATTCTTTTTCATTCCACATCTTCCTCCTCGGCTTCTTTTTTATTCCTTTTTAATACTTTCTTTCAGTTGGACACACACCCACACTCAGAAAAACCCTTTTATATTTTTTTTCAGTGACCTTTTTTTTTTTCCCCGCAGCAGGCAGCACTGGGGGGGGGGGGCTTTTTTTTTTTTTTTTCTCATTCTTCCTTCTATTTAAAATTTAACGGGCGTCTTTCTGTTCCTCTCTCCTCTAGTCTGCTGTGGGCAACTGCTCAAAGAGGCCATGGCAGACAAGTCCAAGTACGGCGAGATGATCCGGCCCTTTCTCGAAAAGGAGATGGCAGGTAGGCCACACTTGCCGTGACTGCCACGACCTTCCGGGCTCTGAAGAGAGATTCCTCTGTGTGAGGCTCGCTGGGCACGTGGGGGCCCAAACTGGGGAAAACAACCAGGGAATGGAAATTGGGCTTTCCGGCAGGCAGAGTCTCTGGTTTTGTTCCCTGGTTGGTCCCCTTGGCTTCCAAGTGAGGGGGAGGGGTCTGTGGACATGATGCGTTTCACTGGTGGTGTGGAATGTTCCTGTTTCTCAAGAATGCTTGCTTTCCATAACTGATAACGCTTAAAACTGGGAGCCGGGGGGGCTTCCCTGGTGGCGCAGTGGTTAAGAATCCGCCTGCCAACGCAGGGGACACGGGTTCAAGCCCTGGTCTGGGAAGATCCCACATGCCGCGGAGCAACTAAGCCCATGCGCCACAACTACTGAGCCTGCGCTCTAGAGCCCGCGAGCCACAACTACTGAGCCCGCGTGCCACAACTACTGAAGCCCGCGCGCCTAGAGCCCATGCTCCGCAACAAGAGAAGCCACCGCAATGAGAAGCCCACGCACCGCACCGAAGAGTAGTACCCGCTCGCCGCAACTAGAGAAAGCCCGCGTGCAGCAACGAAGACCCAATGCAGCCAAAAATAAATAAATAAAATAAATTTATAAAACAAAACAAAAAAAACTTGGGAGCTGGGAGAGACCATAGTGCTGCCCACCTCCTTCATTAACTGGTGTACAAAAGAATACCATCGGCCAAGATTCCAATTTAATCAGCAGTCAGAAGCTAGAAGGTTCAGACAGCTTTGCAGATAGGGAGGACTGACTCAGCCATTGGTCCTCAGGAGAGGCTGGACCAGATCATCTTTCCAGAGCCCTCTGTGACCTACGCTCTGAAAGCATCCCCCAGATCTGACCCCCAGGAAGGGCACCACTGAGACCACTCTCTCCAGTCTCCTGAGTCCACAAAGGAGCCACAGAGAAGGAACCGAGGTACTGAGGACCTCAGAGCCGGTTCACTTCTGGGCTCGTCCCCGGGGCAGTGCGTTTCCCACACCCACCTCTTCCACTCTTACGTAAAGGGCTGTAGCTCCTCTGTGCAATCAGTACAGGCTCGTTATCAAGTCTGATATGGACAGGTACTTGCCGTGAAGAAAACCGACCCAGAGAGAAGGGGCCATTGTGATGGGCAGCGCGTGTGTTGTGAGGATGCCCTCCCCTTCTCCCACCGTTTTCTGGATGGAGTAAGCTGACGAGGAGGCGCGGGACAGGCCGCTTGCTCCTGACCTCAGCCCAAAGAGCCCCCCAGGAAGGACGTCCCGGCCTGGCCCTCCCAAGGCCCTCCTTAAGGTGTTCTAGTCTCCAGGGTGCAGTTCAGGTGAGGCGGCACGGGATCCCTCAGACACAATGATCTGCGTGGTGAGACACGATGATCTCGGTGGGCAAATCTGTTCATTGCTGAGTCACCGGGGTGGTGAATAGGATGGTGTGTGAACAGGAGCCCTGGGCGCCAGCGGAAACCAGTGCCAGCTTTGGTGCTTTCCTGTCCGGTTCAGATTCCGCTGCCCCCGACCCCGGCCACGTGGCCCAGGCCTCTCAGTGGCGAGATGGAGACAGAAACCCCGGGTTGCAGGGCTGCCATGAGGACGGGCTGGCGTGTGCGCGCCCAGGGGTGGGAGCAGCAAGCAGGGACGGGGGCCTGGCACCCCCTCAAGCACACTTGCCCTCCAGCGAGGCCAGCTTCCCCTTTATTGGGGCAGGGGGTTGGGGGGTGATTAGCACCCCAAAGAACATTTGTTGCATAAATGAGTGAATAGGATAACAAGTTAATAGACTTATGTCATTGTAAACGTTGCTGCGTAGTATTCCATTGTGCAGACTGGAGGGTAATCTGTTTAATTCTCCACGAGAAAGCGTTTCATGGTTCAGAAAGAGGGACCATGACCAAGCAGATGAGGCACTGTTGACAGTGGGGAAATCTCGGGCAAGGGGATGCAGAAATTCCTTGACTCTTCTTGCAACTTTCCTGTACTTTCGAATTTTTTTCAACATAAAAAGTTACGGAAAGTAAATATTCAGGCGGTTTCCAAATTTGCGCTCCTTCAATAATACTATGATGCAACCTCTTGTACCGGCACAGGTTTGCAGACACCCCTAATTATCTTAGGATAAATTGATGCCTGGGACCCATGAGCAGGTATGACTCGTGACACTGAAGTGAAGTGTCCCCCTCCCCGCCGTGTATGGAATGCTCGAGTCCTCCACGGCTTTGCCATCTCTGGGTATTGCCAAGTTATTTGTTTTCTATCGCGGCTGAAACAAACTTAGTGGTTTAAAACAACACAGATTTATTATCTTACAGTCCTGGAGGTCAGAAGTCCTAAAATCACGTGTTGGCAGGGCTGCATTCCTTCCTGAGGAATCCCTTGGGGAGAATCTGTTTCCTTGCCTTTTCCAGCTTCTAGAGGCCCCTTTCTCCATCTTCAAAGTCAGTAGTACAGCATCTTCCAGTCTCTCTCTCTCTCTCTGACCCCTAAAAATAAACAAGGAGCCTTTTCACTGGTGGGCAAGAGGCAGAGTTGTTTTGGGTTTTTTTTCTTTCTTTCTTTCTTTTCTTTTGGTGTATACCTAGGAGACAGTGCAAAATTCCCAATTTCCTATAAAGTGAGCGAGACCCCGGTAGCTTCGATCTTCAACGCTTTGTGCTAAATATTTTCCTCTGCGACCCTCTCTTTGCTTAGACAATGTAGCTCTATACTTTTGCACTTCCTACAGAATTAAAGACCCAACAACCACCAATATCATATCTTCCTAACAGAAGCAATAAATTCTGTCATTTCACAAATCCTGATCTCACAGGGATAACAAAGAATGCATTTACATTCATCACCACTAACAGGGGCTCATTAGTGGGCTGTGGAGACGCTGCCGAGAGAACCAAAGCGCTCGGCTGGCAGGACGAGCTCGGGAACCACCCGGGTCTGGCCGCCCGCATCACCACCAGCGGAAACAGGACCAAAATTTAAATGATTCTCCACTGAAGTCGGGTTTGAAAACGAGGTCAGACTGAACCCGGAAGCTCTGCGTGGCCACCTCGCATGACGGCGGTTGGCAGCTTCTGGAAGCCAGCACTGCTGGCGTCTGGCATCGGGGTCTCAGGTGCAGGTGCAGATCTGGGGGTGGGAATCAACCACATCACACCTGAGTTCTGAACCCAGTAGGAGACAGACCCAGGGTCTGCTGGGAGCATCGGATGGAGAACGTGGCAGGGATCTGAGGGCACGGTTGGGCTTCCTAACATGACCCCCGCCCCCCAAGTCCAGGCCTTGGGACAAGCCAGTTGCGATGCAGAGGTGACACCTTACAATAAACGGCCGCACCCCGACGGTGAGGACGGGGAGACCAGCCCAGGCCCTCCCCAGGAAGAGCCCTGAGTAGGGGCTTAAATGGGAAGGGAATCCCTCCACACCAGGGGTGAGGGCCCGCCAGCTGGAGGGACAAGGCCCATCGGAGGCGTGATTCTCCTTTCCGGGCAAGAGTGAGGCGGGGTGGAGGCAATACACCCTCCCAGCACTGCCCTGGACCAGGAGGTTCCTCCCGAATCCTCATGAGCAGCGAGGCATGGCCCTGAACGCTTTCAGCCCGTTGACAGAATTCCTGGGAGAAGGAGACACGGCTGCGCCTTCGCCTTGTGGGACCATCGAGGCGACGCAGATTTCCCTTCTCAGAACCCTGGGCGTGTTTCGGACATCTCTGCTGGGTGTCAGCAGCATTCCTGGGAAGCCCCTGCCAGTGCTCTGCGTGTGAAATCCAGAAGGTTCCAGAAATCCTACAAGGTTCAGGGAGCTCATCTAAAGGGGCAGAGAGTCTCGTAAGGACATAGAGGCCTCATCCCCGGGGGCAGAGCTCCAGCACCTCGGAGCTGGCGAATGTCACTGCCGGAACATCCTGCCCTGCAGCCAACCTAGTGTAGAAACCGCCCCCCTCACCACCCCCCCTGAAGGCAGTCAGTGCCTTTCCGGGGGCTGGACCTCCTCCACTGGGGACTCTGCCCCGTGCTCCTGGCCGCTGGCTGACTCGGCCTCACCCGCTGCCCGTCTGTCTCTCTGCGGAATCCCTGCCCTCTCCCCACGTGCCGCAGGCCCCAGCGACGGGCAGTGTGGTTACCACAGTGCACCCCGGCCACCCTCACAGCCCCAGCTGCCACCAGCAGCTCGGAGAAGAGATCCAGATGCCACCTTCCCCCCAGGGAGCCACTTCGTCTTATTTCCCTGCTGCGGGGCCTCGTGATGTGATGTCCCAGCCGTGACCTCTGCAGGCTCAGTTATGTTCTCTTTTGTCCTCACAGGTGCTGCCAACACCTCCTCCTTTCAAATCAGCAGCAAAATTAATAACTGTTGCTTTCCCATCTTTCCACATGTACTGGGCAAAGGACCCCAGGGCCCCGTCTTAGCTCGTCCGAAATCTCTTGATCCTGGGCTTTTGGCGGCCACTCTGGATGCTGTGGGGAGATGCTTATTCCGTGCTCCGGATTTTGAGATGCATAGGTCTGACCTCCCAAACTCGTTCTGACTTGAGCTGCGCTGAGCAAATCTATTCCCTGGGCTCCGCGCGGCGCTCCCAGCGCAGCCCCTCCCTGGCAGCCACGGAGCGGGGCCCGCACATGACACACGGGGCCCGCACACGACACACGGGGCCCGCACACGACACACGGGGCCAGGCCGCACGTCATGCAGGCTTGACGGCCCGGGAGCTCCCGTCGCTTTTACGTGGCTGCAGAACACGTAAAAACTCTTCTGGGCTTTTGGAAAAAGAACTTCTCAGCTGCTCGTATGCCATTTAAAGTCCCACGGTCGGTGCTGGTGAGCGCTATGGCCAGTGTGCACTAGGGCCATGCGTGCAGTTGTTCTTGTTTTCTCCCCCAAATCAGGCAAAGGAGCAGCTAGAGCTCAATTCTCTGCTTCAATCGCCGGTGAGTCACAGTGGCCACCACCCCCAAATGATGTGCCCTGAGCCTTCTCTGGGCTTCATTCCTACCAAAGGGCCTTCTGGAAGGTGAGCTTCCTTAACCCTCAGGATGCGGAGCTTCCCGAGGAAGGCAGCCCCCTGTCTTTGCCCATTGGATTGTCTCATTTCCCAAGTTTCACTTAGTACAAAACCAGCCCTTCTCATGGACCTCAACTCACCCCATCAGAAAGAAGCCTGCATTGCTTTACTTTTAGTCCTTCTCCTGGGAATTTCGGCCATAACTTACGGTCCCATGGCTGTTGGCAGTAGGTATAACCTCATTCCAGATTGCTGGGTCTAATTAGTGGTACACCACCGTCTCTTTGGTTCAGAAGGGTTGCCTTCTACCCGGGCTCTGGCCATTGTTTTCATTCTCGAATGTTGCTTGCGCTTTCTCTGGAGCCCGGTGACCCAGGGGAGATATTAAAACAGCCAAAGGCATATTTTGTCTTCGTTGGTTTAAGTCTTTGCTCTAAGTGTGTGAGATGCTTGTCTAGATCCGTCCCCACTGCGCTCCGAACGTGCTGGGATTGTCAGGTTGGGGGACCGCCGGCGAGGGCGTGTCCCCGGGGTGGGGTTTTCAGGTTAGACCCTAGCTTTTCCCACCTCCCGTCTCTCCAGGAGCGGAAGGGGGAACTGTGCACCCCAGCACCTGCCAACCTGGCTCACTGGCCAAGTTACAGGGAGCTCCTAAGTCACTTCACCTCTGTAACCAGCCCCTGCCAGCACTCCAACAGCAAGAGTGATTCAATTAAAAAAGGCCCAAGTTCCTTGGTGCACACGCCACACGTATACTGACTTTCAGCTGAGAAAACAGCTATTTAATTGGCGTAATAACTTTCCCCTGAAAGCGAAAGTCCTGGTGTGTAGAAAAGGTAACGCGGAAGACAGATCATTACCAAGTGTTACCTGTGCCCCCTCCCGTATACCCCGTGTCTCTGAAATATTTCTATCTGGAGAAGGTCCCTCATGGCCTAATAGAACCTGAGAAGAGGTGGGAGATTTGAGGGAGATTCCAGACTCTAATTTGCACCCTTTCTGGTAATGAGACCTCACCACAACCAATGCAGCCATCGGAGCACAAACAAGCCAAACCAGCCCCAAATTGGCATGATTATGAGCGTTTTCGAGAGCCTTCCACGGGTCCGTATCCCAGGAGGCATGGATCAGAGCTCAGCCGAAGTGCTGCCTTTTTTTTTTTTTAGGGGAAATTAATATTCTCATCACTAAATGCACACCAAAGATTCGACAATACACCAGCTTTTCTCCTTTGTTAAAACCTTGCAAAGAGTTGCTGAGTTGAAAGACAAAGTAAATCTTCCCATCCGAGGAGGTAAGCGGAACGCGATTTCTTGTTTTTTAACGGTGCGGCCTCGGTGAGCTGCAAGCTGTCTTACTGCAGAGGGGAGACCCCGAGGGACCCCGGCCCGTTTCCAGCAAGTCTTTGCATGTGGTGTGTTTGTACCAGCTGAAGACAGCGCATGACTCTCTAAATAATTTACCAGTTGATTAATAGACTCACAGGGGTATAATTAGAAGAGGGAGAGACAGTGGGTACAGTAACCGGTACAGTGCTTGGGGGAACAGGAGCCTTTATTTTTTTAAAGAAACTTTCTAGGGTGCTGGGCGTTTGAAGATAACTTGGGAAGAGCTCAGTGCCTCTTCTCTTTTGAAGTGGAAATAGGACAGTTTGAATCCATCGAGTTTAATTTTTCACAAGCTTTAGGGGCCCCGCAGTGCAACTCCCTTTTTATTATTGAAAAAACTCTACATTTTTCTTTCATTTTTCCGCACACACGCGCGCGCACGCGCGTGCACTCCAAGCAGTGAGTAATAAACACATTAATTTACTCTTTTACCCCGCGTGTATTTTACGCGCTGCACCTCCCCCGGATGTGTCCCCACACGTCCCCTTGGTGCCCCCATCCAGAACCCCACTGTTGGGCTGCCTATCGGTTGACGAATGGACACCCCTGTAATTTATGCATTTTGAAGGCACCCTCACCTCGCGGTCTGACAATGCTTTTGAAGTAGCTCCTTTTTTCCAGTCAAACTTTTGACTTTTCCGCTGGGACTACTACAAAGGTTTCCTTCTGGAAACTAGGTAGGAGTCTTCCTGCTGAGACGGCCCAGCGGAAGCAGTGGGTCTCAAAGTCGGGGTGCGTTGTGAGGGCCAGAGGCCTGTAATGAGGACAGCGGTAGAAGGCTTTATCAACAGGTTTGCGCCCCTAGAGGGTCCAGCTCTTAGTTTGTAAAAACTAGACTTTGACTGCAAAAGCATCATTATTAAAATGATGCTTTGCTGGGGCATCAGCCAAAGGTCTGTGGCCAAAAGGTCGCAAAGCTGTTTGTTCAATGGCCAGAGCAGCGGGGAAACTGAGGCAGCGAGGGGCTCTCAGTTCGCTCGTGCATCTGGTCAATGAAACGTCTCTCTCCCCCCAAGAGACAGGGGCCTATCTACTGTTGCCGTGTCACCAAAGAGGGGCAGCTCAGCTGTTCTTGTTGGGCTGAATGTTCGTCGGGGGCTTGCTGTGTGTCAGGCGTGCAGATCACAAAACAGAAGGGGAGCCCAGAGGTGCAGGGCGTCCTTCTCACTCCGACCAAAGCTTCTGGAAGCATTTCCCCTCCACGGGCAGCCCTGGTGGTTTCCAACCCACTCAGCTGTGAAATCGTCTTCGACAGGCCAGGCCCCGAGGCCCAGCCTTCTCCTCCAGCTAGGAGGTCTCCCTGCGCAGCCGTCTGGCCAGCCCCTCACGACCCCTTCCAGGCAGGTGCAGCTCGAAGCCCCTTCCCCTCTCAGAACGCCCCAGAGGGGGAGCTGACATCGGCTTTCTCCTCGGGCTGTGAGGGAGGCCTGAGGGGTGGAGGGGAGGCTGCCCTCGGTGACCTTCTGTGGCCCCTACACCTCGGACGGTCACCACATCCCTGGAGACCTGCCGGGGTTTGTCAGCTAGAAGGCAGCGCTGCAGCTTCCCCATGGGGAACGTGGCACAGCTGTGATCGCCGGGGAGGGGAGTGCGGGGCCCATGCCCTCCAGCTTTGCCCTGAGCGAGAAGGGGGCTCGGGGTAGAGCGAAGGGTGGGGGGGGGTGCGATGGGGCAGAGAGACGCAGGAGGCGAGAGGTGAGGGAGAGTACAGAGCGTAAAGGGAAGTGCCCGTGCTCTTCCCTCTCGCCCATCCTCCCTGGGGCCTGCTCTGGGACCCAGGGGAGGGGGCGGGGAGAGACACCTCCCTCTTCCTCACCTCTCACCTCAGACCTCCATCTACCCCATCTGTGACCTTGGCTGCTAGAACTCTGATCTCACCACCCTCTCTCCACTCGGTCACGGTTGGGTTACCGGGAGGTAAGAAGGACCTCGTCCGGGACCCCTCCCCGCACCTCCCGCTGCACGCTTCTGCGTATGGTCTGTCTGCTCCCCCGTCCCCACGGCCAGCGTGGCTCATGCTAGGAGCTCAGCTATGTTCGCGGGTGAACGAACGATTTCACAGCTGAGCCCCCAGCACGTGCCCTGGGACAATGTGGGGCGGCAGGAGCAGGCAGGCACGCCCCGTGGTGTCAGGGGCCCAGAAGCTCCCCTCTGCTGCCTGCATTTCTGTGTAGGTGAGACCCCGTTTGTCTCGAAGGAACAAAGGGAAAACAGGCGATAGAAGGCAGCAGGCAGCCTGACGGGTTTCTAGACAGGTGGCCAGCGACGGTCACTCCTCGACAGTCAAGGGAGCGGCTGCAGGTTTGGGCTGTGCAATCACCACTTGATTCCAGTTCAGTTTCTGCCACTGCCCAGCTGCGTGACCTTGGGCAAGTCACCCGACCGCTCAGAACTACGGTTTCCTCATCTACAAGGGTGAGCTTTTCACAGTATCAAAGTCATGGCTTGTTAGGTATCTAAATGAAAATGTGTCTGTAAAATGTTTAGCACTGTGCATGGCACACGATAGGCCACTTATTGGATACTTACTACTATTATTATTAATAGTTACAGTATTGTCATTGTCGTAATTGTAGAAGTCATGGTAGTAG
Source organism: Balaenoptera physalus (assembly GCF_965194825.1). NCBI lineage: Eukaryota > Metazoa > Chordata > Mammalia > Artiodactyla > Balaenopteridae > Balaenoptera > Balaenoptera physalus. Next base: position 3,961,906 of record NC_138886.1, read on the forward strand.
TAGCAAGATTGTTCGGTAGACAGATGTTTCACATGTGGATTTTTTTGGTATCGTATTCTCTTCCTGTGACTAACGTCAGTTTCGGGTGCCTGGTCCCTATGGTCACCAGGAGCTGTCAGGAGCCCAGTCTGCTCCACGTCCGGGGCTCAGTTATCTATTGCAGCCACCCTGCAACGTGACAGCATAAAAGGACATCTGTTTCATTATGCTCCTGATTTCGTGCACTAGGATTTCAGGCAGGGTGTGGCAGGGACGACTCCACCCCACACTGCCTTGGGCCTTACTTGGCATGGCTAGAACAGCTAGAGGCAACTGGGCTGGCTCCTCTGGGGCCCTACATGGGGTTCTCGGTTCTGGTGTCAACCTGGTTCCTTGGTTCTTCTCCCTGTTGCATCTGCTGGGGCAGGATTCTTCATCCCCATGCCTGGGGCCTGGAGTGAGATGCTTGGACCGTCTGGGGCTGGTCAGACCTCTCTCTGTGCAGCCTCTCCACATGGCTAGCTTGGGCTTCCTCCCAGCATGGGGGCCTCGGGTTGGTCAGCCCCCGTGACGTGGTCCTAGCTTCCCCCAGAACAAGCATCCCAAGGAGGCCCAGGGCGGCAGGGGTGGATGGGGTGGAGGATGGGGTAAGCTATGTCTTCTGCTGAGCCAGCCTCAGAAGTCCCAGAATGAACTTCCATCAAGCTAGTCAATAAGACCAGATTCAAGGTGGTGGTGGGGGGAGGGGGGGAGGGGGGCTAGAGTCCCCTCCCAGCGGTAGGAGTGGCCACCTCCAATCTGCCACCCTAGGGAAGGCTTGCATTGAACGTTCTGGTTTGGTTCAGGATTGGCTGCATCCCGTGACTGGGTGAGGCCGAACCCAGATGGCCTCATGGGTCCTCAGAACTGGGGGTGGCCTGACGTCAGACGTGCTACGTAGGGGCTTGCAGGGAGCTCAGAGAACTGAGAGTCCAGTTCTCTTTTAAAGAGGAAGAAACCCCAGCTGGGAGGTAAAGTCACTCACCCAAGGGCACGCTGCAAACGAAATGCAGAATGGAGGGCAGAATTCATGCTGTTTCTTCCCCTGAAAGGCAGGCAGAGAGCAGAGGTGGAGCAGGTGACCCCAGAGCCTGCTCCACTGTGTTTAATTCTGGGCTTCATGACCTATTAGTGTGTGACCTTGGGCAAGTTACTTCCTCTCTCTGTGCCTCAGTTTCCTAATCCGTAAAATGGGGTTGTTATGAAGATTACATGAATCAATACTTGTATTAGAGAAAATACATGCTCAGAACAGAGCTGAGCTCATAGTAAGCACTATGGCACACATGCTTGTTAAGTAAATATGCCATCGCGTCTTTTTGACCCCAGAATATGGGGCTCACGGTTGTTCCCTGGTTTCCCAGTAGTTGCTGATTTTCTCCTCACAGATCATGTGGGCAACAGCTTTCTCGCTGCCCTTGAGATGTGGGCGGAAGTAACTGGTTCTGAGCCCCGACTTCATTAAAATGGAAGGAAAATCGTGCTCCTTAAACTCTTTGATCCGCAGTGTACCGTTAATGTTAATACTCTGCACTTTACAACAATCTGGTCCGCATCTGGACTGCTGGCCTCTTCTCATTTTCCACTGAAAGATGTAAAACTGCGTTTTAAGGTTAACTAATTACCAAATCGTTATACACAGTGTGTCTAAGTGAGCATTTTTATTAAAAGTCTTATTAATTTGCTAAGTGAAGCCCCATTTATTTACAGAAGAATGGGTTTTTTTTTGAATTTTATTTTATTTTTTATACAGCAGGTTCTTATTAGTTCTCTATTTTATACATATTACTGTATACATGTCAATCCCAATCTCCCAGTTCATCCCCCCACCCCAGAAAAATGTTTTTAAATGGTCTTTTTTTTCTCATCTAAAACCTCATTAGCAAGAGAAGCCCAAGGGCCCACTGCTGGAGAGCCGCCTCTCAGCTGTGACTGGGTCAGCCGTGTTGGCACCTCAATCTTATCTTTGCTTTTGGCCCCAGTAGGCGTGGCAGAGGGGAGTGATAGAAAGCGGGTAGCGCTCACGAGATGGGCAGCACAGACCAGCCTCCTGGCTGGTGAGAGTCCCAGGCCTAATGTACTCGTCTGGACTTGAAAAAAAAAGCCAATATTAAAAAATTGTCGGCAACTATAAGGAGAAAACTTCCTGTTGAAACCCAGGAAGTTTCAACTTGTTGGGGGAAATAAAACTTTTATTTTATTTATTTATTTAAAAAATATATATCTGTTTGTTTATTTATTTGGCTGCACCGGGTCTTAGTTGCAGCATTTGGCATCTAGTTCCCTGACCAGGGATCAAACCTAGGCCCCCTGCATTGGGAGTCTGGAGTCTTAACCACTGGACCACCAGGGAAGTCCCAAAAACTTTAAAATTATTTTAAAAAAATTGTTATTTCCTGGCACCATTGTCTGCCAAGCAGATTTAAGTGTTGTTGTTAAGTAATAGAGATATTAGGATACAGACTTTTGGAACCTAAAGAAGTCTTAAAAGACATCCGTTCCATCTTGTGCCTGGGAAACACTGGCTGACCAAGGCAGGCACTTGGCCGGGGGAAGTGACTTGAGTTTACGAAGGAGGCAAGCGCTCCCAGGGGCTTGGTCCCCCTGAAGAATTGTGGAGTACACCCAATTCGAACAAGCTGGTTTCTCCTTGTCATCTGCTGTACGGGTTTTAGAAATGTTCTGTTTATCATTTTAAGTGCTCACTTGGGGCGCAGGATCCATGGTTGACCAGCAGGTGGCAGTAAATAACAAACAAAGAGCGTCGCTAATGGAAAGCCTGGCCCGAGGTCCTGGCACTGTGGCGCTGCAGGTCCTTCTAAGACACTCCTGATTCCTGGTTACAGCAGAGAGGAGGGCTTGCAGGCCTCAGCTGCCAGGAATCAGTGTCATCCGAAGGGTAACGGTCTCCCAGAAATGGTGGAGTTTAGCTTTCACTGAATTACAGTGATAGTAAGTCGGGGCCCAGAAGAGCCCAGCCCATATCCTGGGTCAAGCCCCCAGCAGTGTGGGGAAGAGACAGATGTGTGGGGGGAATGGGAGCCCCATTTCTCTGGAGCATCGGTATGCATGAGATGGAAATGAAAAACAGAAACGAAAGCAACCCCTCTTTCTCCTCCGCAGCTGGGTTCCTTTCCAAGACTCTCCCACTGGGCCTGATCAGGAGGGGGCGGGGTCCGGGAGCTGCGCTGGGATGTTGGGAAGCGGGAGGAGAGGAAAATGCTGAGTCTCTCACGACCCCCGACAGATGCCAAGTGTCCCCTTTACTTGATTTCAAATGGGGTCTTGAAGAGGGAAAGACGTTGCAGGGGCAGTTACAGGCTGCGTGTGTCTGTGTACGTGTGTGCGTGTGTGTATGTGTGTGTGCATGTGTGTATGTGTGTGTGCATGTATGTGTGTGTGCGTGCGTGTGTGTGTCCACGTGAGTGTGTGTGTGTGTAGGGGAGGGGGTAAGCGCGTGCGCTGTATTGTGTGTAGAAGGGTGTGGGGCGTAGAGCGTGTGTGTTGCGCATGGGGGGGTAGCGTGTGTAGGGTGCAGGTAGGCGTGTAGCAGGTGTGTAACGTGCGTGTCCTGCAGGGGTGTGTAGGGGTATTATAGGTGAGTGCCTGGGCGTGTGTAGTGTGTCGGTGGGTTTCTGAGTGTGTGTGTCGGGAGTGTGTAGGGTGTGTGGTGAGGTCCTCAGCTTTTTCTGATCTGCCCAGGGGTGGTGGGAGGGTTAGATGGCTTGTCCTGGGTGCGTCAATCAACCTTGGGTCTTTTTACCTTGAAGCCCCGGCTGAGGGAGTTCTTTCCTTTTCTCCACTTTCCGTCCTAGCCGTTCAGGGCCAGCGCCAGCAACCTCGGTGCCCCTCGGGCCCCTCCCCCAGCAGCTGAGCCCCGGGTCAGGGACGCTCACGGGGATGCAGAGGTTTGGACCACAGGCGGCAGGAAGGGATCGGGGCAGGGGCTCCGAGAGAGTCCCTTCTGCCCTCAGCTCTGGCTTCCACTGGACAGATCATGAGCTGGCCTAGGTATTCTCTCGGGGCCCTCCCTAACGAATGCCACTGGCATTCTGAGCTGGACTTGACTGAGGATGTCAGACCTGCAGCCTGGGAAGAAGAGTCCTGTCCAGTCACCTCATGGTGGCCTGACTCACGGGGGTACTTTCTTCTGTCTGAGCCGTAGGATTGATATGCAGGAGGGGACTTGACCTGGGGCCCAGGCCTTTGAACAGGAATGCCTCCCCTTCAAGACCAAGGGTGGGCCAGGTGTCCTGGGTGGGGTTGGTGGGGGACCTGGGAACCTCTCGCCCGTGACCGAGGCTCCCCGCCCACCCCTCGAGCACAGCCGGCCGGCAGGGAATACGTGGATTGAGATTTTAATAACCTCGAGGTCAATGTGAGGACTGCCATCTTTTATGGAAGATTTTCAGAAAAAAAAAAACAAAAAAAACCACCCGAAACCATGTGGTGTGGCCTTTATGAAATAATGGGATATTCATATCTTGCACTTTGCTAAATTTAGGGTTGACAGGACATTCCGGAGAGGTAGCCCTTGGCAGTAGCTTATATGCAGGGTAAGATGTTAACTGTCAAGCCCAGAAATCAAGCCTGAGGCACCTGACTCAGTGGAGAAAGACTTGAGAGCGCACTGAAAATCTCTCTCCGAGAGGAGGATGAAGGCCGATGGACAGCGTTATCAAGGAGACTTTCAACTTCCAGCAGAACACAGCGGCCGAGATCTGCTCTGAAAAGGCTGCATTTTTGCTCAACCGGCTGGTCAGACCATGCGGGGTTGGAAAAGTGAGTCGATGGCCTACAGGGGGAAAAAAGGCGGCAGCCAAACAAAGGCACAGGGCAGAAAACCTGATACAGGAGATGCAGGGGTAGGGCCGGGAAATGCACTGAAGGCAGGGTCTTCCCGCCTCACCCTTCACCCCTGGGCCTGCACGCCGTGTCTGTGTCCGGGAGGGCCCCGGAGGCAGTATCCAGAGGGGTCTGTCATTTGTTTTTGCCGCCAGCAGTGTCTCCCAGCCTCCAATGGGGGAGCACAGCCCGTCCCTGCGAGGGGACCCCTGGTGTTGCCCAGAGCCGTCCGTGCTGGAGGGGGAGGGGACCAGCGAGCCTCCGTGGCCCCGCAGCCTCTGTCTCCCTGGCCCCAGGAGCCCCAGTTACCAACGTTCAACCTTGATTGAGACACAGAGAGGGTAATGGCCTGGTGTGCGGGTCTGAGCAGCTTCCCCGGGATTGCCCAGGAAGGCAGATCCGTGCAGATGCCAGGCTCCTGGGCAGCGCTTCCAGGGTCCAGAGTGGAGTGACAGAAGGACTAGGGCTCCATCCAGCCCTCAGGTCCCCCCAAAGTGGAGCCGCTTCTGGTGCAAGGACAGCCCTCCAGGGAGATTTCATCCTTTGTCCTTTCGCAGTGGTCTCTCACAGTGGTCATTTCAACCTCCTTTAGGCCTTTAAGTCGTTTCCTTTAAACAAAAAACCCACTTTGTTAATGGAGGCCTTTAAATGTATGTAAAAAGCAGAGAGAATAGGATAAGGAACCTGAAGGGACCCATAACCAGTATAAGGGACCCACGTGAGCTCGTGGTCACCCTCGGTGCGTCTGGAATCCTCTGGGAAGACCCCCCCGCCATCAGGAGTATTTTGAAACAAATCCCAGACGTCAACACGTCTTCTCTTGACTGCTTATTTAATTCATGGGTGGGCTGTGGCGCGGATGAAGGGAGCCCTGAGAGAAGGGCTGTTTCCCATTGCCACAGGACTTGACTCAGAGCTCGGGAGAACAGTCCAGGTTTGGGGGAATTGGTACTATGCATTCATTCATTCATTCAAAGTGTGTTTATTACGTACCTGCCACGTGCGGGACACAATACCAAATGCCCGGGTGTAGCAACGAGCCTGACTTGACAGGGGTCCCTGCTTTCTCCAGTGGGGGGTGAGGGTGGGAATGTAGGCATTAAACAAATACTGCACCAATAATGATTGATTCACAATTGTGGTACGGTCCTCTGAGGAGAAGTGCTAATTTGAGAGCCTGAAGAGAGGGGCTTGTTTTGGTTTTGGCTCGAAGCTGGAGTCCATATGAGTATCCATCTTCTTCCCCAGTCCTCCGGAAATGTGACCTTGCCCTCCTCCAAATCGCTCAGCACTGCCACGCCTCCCATGTCCTTAGGCCTTTCCAGCCAGGATGTGTTGACTTGTGTTATTGTCTCTCTCAACTCCAGGACCCTGAGACCCCAAGGGACCGTCTGTCACTCGTGGGGCATCAGTGGGGCCCTCCTGTCTCCCCCGTGCGTGTGTAGTGTGTGTATATGTGCGTGTGTGTATATGTATGTCAATATACATTTAAATTAGACCATATTATACAAACCGTTTTACTTTTTTCCCATTTGATATTCTGTCCGAGGCCTCTTTCCAAGTCAACATAAATATAAATGATTTTTTAAAGTTTACCTAATATCGCATTGCATAGATGTGCATCCTTTATTTAAGCTGTCGTCTACTGACGGACATTTAAAATCGTTTCCGATTGTCACTATTATAAACAGCACTGAAGTGGACATCTTTATGTGCACATCTTTGGTCGTATGTGCTGTTGTATCTTAGGTGTAAATTCTTAGGAACGTGATTGCTGGGCCAAAAGGCATGTATGTACGTTTTAACTTTTGATGCCAGTTGGGAAGTTCCCTCTAGAAATCTTTGCCAACTTAATAGGGAAAAAAACCCACCCCAAACCAAAAAGTCTCTTTGTGTTTCTATCTGGTCAGATTTCTTGACCTTAAGTCAGATTTCTTCCAGGCTGAGAAACTGGCTTGGGCAGGTCACTTAAGGCACAATCTTTTTGGGACTTGGTTTCTCAACTTTGAAATGAGGGGGGTGGGCAAAGGGATGACCTACCAGGTCTTTCCCTCTCTGAATCGCCAAGGCTCCGAGCTGCACGAGCAGCCCGCTGTTGCCCCTAGAAGCTCAGTGGCTCAGACGTCCCTCCTGGAGTGCGGCTTGGTTTCCAAACAGCACTGACTATTGAAGAAAACAAATTATTGGCCCAATGCCATTCTCACCACCAAACAACTGAGGCCTTAATGGGCCTGGGGTATCACTGGTCAGCAAACTAATTACCCAGTGGACCTCCTCTCCCAAGGGCAAGCCCGTTTCTCCTAAAGCCAGATTCAAGCTCAGATGTTGGACTTCATGTTTGTAATTTAAGGGTCCCATTTTCTTGCCAGTGGCTTCATCGTAGCCATCTGATGGGAATCTGGGTAAACTTTCAGGAGGAATTAAAACTATATGCACACAGGGACTTCCCTGGTGGCACAGTGGTTAAGAATCTGCCTGCTAATGCAGGGGACATGGGTTTGAGCCCTCGTCCGGGAAGATCCCACATGCCGCAGAGCACCTAAGCCGGTGTGCCACAACTACTGAGCCTGTGCACCACAACTACTGAAGCCCACGCACCTAGAGCCCGTGCTCTGCAACAAGAGAAGCCACCGCAATGAGAAGCCCGCGCACCACAACTAAAGAAAGCCCACGTGCAGCAATGAAGACCCATCCCTTCAAAAGAGCTCTGATCTGGCAGCTCCCATGAGTTGTCTCCAGGCCCCATAACAGCCAGCGAGGCAAGTGTCCCAGAGGAGGACTCTGAGATTCAGGGAGGTCCCACGGCCGGACCACTGGGCTCTCTGCTCACACTTGCTCGAAGAAAGGAACCCAGGGGAGCTAAGAGCTGAGTTTTCCTGGGTTTTATTCTAAGGAACTCTCATAAAAGCAGCAGTATTTACAAATCTTCCTGCAGCCCCCCACTTAGAGCTCAGCCCACCCACCTTCCCCGTCTGCTGATGGAGAGACTGGGACTGGGAGAGGGGTGCAGAGAGCGCTTTCTGCCACAGCCGGCCTCTCTCTAATGGGGTGTCGCTGGGAGCTTGCGGCATCCCTCAGCTACTCAGGTGCCCAGGGACTTGAGGGCACTGTGCTTGTGGGGTCAGCAAAAGATGGTTTCTTTCCTTTTATTTATTATTATTATTATTATTATTTTTGGCTGCGCCGTGCGGCTTGCGAGATCTCAGTTCCCCAACCAGATATTGAACCCGGGCCACCGCAGTGAAAGCGCCGAGTCCTAACCACTGGACCGCCAGGGAATTACTTTTTTTTTTTTTGGTTTCCTTTTAGGAATTTAGAAAGCTGGAGCTGTGCACAGCTGGTTTGCACTCAGGGGTCCTCAGCCCAAGCTCTTTGCAGACTTTACAGGAGGTAAAGTGTTCTTCACTAGCCACACCCATGGGACCTGGGGACCCCAGCCGGGGTCTCCACTGGCGGATCCCACAAAATAAGCAGTCCTTGTTGCAAACGTGGCAGAGCGCACGTTCCAGGACGTACCAGCTCAGGATCCTGAGATCAACCCCCATGCGTTCATTCAATAAATATGCACCAAGGGCCAGCACATGGTCATTCCCAAGATGGCCTGGGGGTGGCCAGATCCCCTTCCTTCCTGAAGACCTGGCAGGGCCTCCCCACCCCCACTTCCCAGAGATCACTCTGCTCCAGCCACACTGGCCCTTTCTCCATCCCTTCCACGTGCCGAGCTCATTCCAGCCTCAGGGCCTTTGCCAGTGCCACCCCGGACATCCTCCCCAGATCTTCACGGGCTGGACTCACCGTCCAGACCTCGGCCGGCTGTGACCGCAGAGACCATCCTGGACCCTGTCAAACCAGCCGCATCCCATCATTCGGTTTGCTTTCTGCATAGTATTTATGACTCTCTGAGATGGGTATTTATCTGTGCATTGTCTGTCTCGCTGGCTAGAACGTAAAATCCAGGAGGGCAGGGCCCTTGGCTTCTTGCTTGCCGTGTGTGGCAGCGTCAAACCCTTGTCTCTGGACACAGCACAGACGCTGCGTAACGCTCCATTGGACAGATCCCTGGGATAGGCTTGTTTTTGTACTAGTTACTATTTCACTGAGAATATCTGTACATATTTAGGGGTAGACCTGGACTGGAAAGCTCTATGGCACATTCTTAACCCACATTGTCTTTAATCTGTATTTCTCTTGACAGAAAACATGAGGTTTCTGGATCAGAGAAAAGACCCATTATTTATTCACACAGTAGCCTGAGGGCTGGCTCCCCGCACCCTGACTCCTCACAGGGGCCGCTGGTGGCAGCCGGTGTGCCCTGCGTGCGTGGGGAGGGGAGCAAGGGGTGGAGGAGCCGAAGCTGTGACAGCTGCCCCTCTGTCCCCCCCCCCCCGCCGCTGCCCTGAATATAAACAGCCCCTGGGGAGTGGGGGCAGGGAGATCAGTAGGCTTACTACCCCCGGAATGTGAACAGAGGACTGAGGACAGAGGTCCCTACGTCTCTCCATCTTTAACTGCCCAGGCTTGTTTGAAGTCAACCATCCTTTATCCCAGGAGCCAACTCAGCACACCGTGACCTTGACCTTGGGGAAAACATGAGCGTATTCATGAAACATTGTTTCCTGACATACATCTCCCGAACTGAAAAGTACCAGCCCCCATCTCTGAGCGCCATCTCCCACATGCCTGGAGCTATGCGTCGTGTTGATGCTGTGGTGAGAGGTCCCGGCGTCCTTTTCGGCGGTTGAGGAAACTCAGACTGGGAGAGCCTGCCTGACCGAGTGGAGGTCGGTTGGCACCTAAGGGCAGGGCTGAGACCAGCCCCCGCATTCGTGTGTGCCTCCAGCCCAGCTCCTCCCCCTCCTCTCTTCTTCTGAGCTCCCCAAAGCGTGGTCGAGTTGGGTTTTAACATCTTTGTTTAGTTGCAGTGAAGCTTTGAAAAGGGAGGGCTCCTGTCTATTTATTCCATACCTCCTATCTGCCAGGCACTGTGTTAATCATGGAAAAGCGAGGTGGGCATGGTCCTCTGTCCTCGTGAGAGGCAGCATTACACAAAGAATTAGCCAGAGAGTTAATAACAGGGGTGGCAAGTGAAAGTGAAGAAGCACAGGCGCTAACCCAGCGATGGGCCGTCCAGGGAGCGGACACTCCTCTGGGGCCTGGCCCCGGGCAAGGCATGGGGGAAGGATGCTCTGGATGGAGAGACCGGCACCTTCAAGGGGAGGCGAAGAGCTGGGGGAGATTCACAGGGAGGGGAGGCAGGACTTGGGCCCTGCAGGGCCCTGTTGACCATGGGGAAGTGTACTGCTCTTATCCCCAGAGCAATGGGGAGCCATGGTGGGTTTAAGCAGGGAAGGGATGGAATTAGCTGTATCAACTTCTCACTGATCTGTCTTAGCCAGATCTTCTCATTAGAGCAAATTTCCTGCTCTTTCCTAGGGGCTGGGGAGAAAGGCTGGAAGATGTGAGAAAGAACAAAATCAGGGAAATGCAAATGACTTAGATGAGGTTTATGGTTCTTTGGCAACAGGGCAGTAACCTGGCATGTCACAGCCGTGAAGGAAAGCAGTAATTTTTCTGAATCTTTCACCACCACGTTCACCTGGCTGTCAGCCTGGGGGCCTTTGGGGAAGTTTCAGTCATGTGCGTTAGGGCCACTTGGCTGACTCACGGAGGGAACCCGGCATCTCCAGAAAAGCCGCTGAGCTGCCCTGTCACTGCAGCTCCAGGAAACCCGCTCGCTGGGGGGGCCCACATTCATAGCAAACAATGGTAATATTTACCAAGTATCTCTGGAAAAATGAGTGCAAAGTGCAGGAAATGCAGTGCAAATTGCTAGAACGCAGTACATTAGCAACATAGGCCCTTTAATGAATCTGAGAAGAGAGGTATAAATTTCAGGAAAATGTCAATTGCAGTAATGTAAACAAGAGGCTTCTCAACATCTCCTTCTCTGTGAGACTTGATTTCAGTCTCTGGTTATAACTAAAGCTGTGATTCTTGAGAGAGATTTGATTCTGAACATCAAGGAGGGGAGAACTGGGGGAAGGGGAAAAGAAGGGGGTTGCTTGTGTATCGTGAATTAGCAGAGAGCCTCGGGGGCACCACTGCCATCCCATCGGAGGAAAACTAAACCTTCCACTGGGGATTGGTATGCTTCTGTGAAAAGTCTTTTTGCTGCAAAAACTGGATCCCTGCGGTTGCAGGGGGATCGGGGAGGGGTGCCCACATATCACTGAAGGGCTGGGAGCTACCCTGGCTGCCGATGGGCGTATATCCTGTCAAAGCCAGGGAAAGCTCAAGCTCAAGGTCAAGGTCACCCAATGGTTTTCCCTTCTTGGGTGGCCATGTTCCTCCCATTGCTAGGACCTCGGAGGGTCCTGGGAAACGGGCGCCCACAGCCCTGTCCACCTAAAACAGCCTCTTCACCTGTTCAAATCAGGGTCAAAAAAAGTTAGGAAGACCGTGAGCCAGGGCCACGGAGGCTCCCTCACCTTCCTGTTGGCTCAGGAGAGGTGGCCAGGGCGGCCGAGTGACCAGCTGTCTTCCTTTCTCTGCAGTCCCCGACAACATCGTCATGAAGGTGCTGAGGCAGCGCCTGGACCAGCAGGACTGCGTTGAGAGAGGGTGGGTGCTGCACGGCTTCCCACGAGACAGGGACCAGGCGCGCTTGATGGACGGCACGGGCTACAAGCCCAACAGGTGAGCAGCCCGCTTCCGGCGGGGCCTCGGCCCTGGCCACGCCGCCTCCCAGGAAGAGGTCCCCACCACCCGGCGCTGTCTGTCCAGATCCCGCTGACTGCTGGCAGTTTGCCGGAGCCTTACCACGTTCCGGAAGGGGGGGAGTGTCTCTTAGTCATTCCCATTGCCACCCACTCGTCCCATTCACCCTGGGAACTAGGAGTCAGGCTTGGGTTCAGATCCTGGCTCGGCCGCTCGCCTTGCTGGACCTGAGCGTCTCCTCTGTGAATGATAATACGCAGCAACCAGTCTTGCCTTCCTCATGGGACTGTGGTGCAAAGCGATCCGTGTTTCCTTCTACTGTTTTCACAACTTCCTTTTTTACATTTGGTTCTTTGATGTGTCTGATATTTATTTTGATGTGGGTATGCAGTACAAATCTCTTTTTTTCCCCCTCAAATGTTGAATATTGTTGAATACTCTGTCCTTCTTCCACTAACGTGAACTTGAGGGCACCCCACCACAGTAGATATTGTGGAAATAAACAAAGCCCTCCTAAATGAAAAAAGCAAAGGCTGTTCAGTCAGAGCTTGCTATATATAGCAAGGGAGTTGGCCCAATCTTAAAGGCAGGCAAAGGGGAGGGAGAGCCTTCTAGTGGGAAAGGTCAGGCTTGAGGGCTTCCCTGAGGGAGGCTGTGGGCCTGGGGAAGCTGGGGGCGGCCAGCTGGAAGCAGGGTGTCCTATGTGCTTGGTTAGGGGAACATATTCAGCTTTCTCTAATTTGGTTCTAAACTGGAAATGGTGGCAAAATTAGGGAAGCTGTTAGTTACTGATCAAGTCCTGGCTCTTTGGGGCTGATTGCTGCAGAGATGGTGATTGGGTCCTGGGCTGGTGGCTGCAGGGGATAGGTATTTATATATGGTCTGAACACTGTCTGCTCGTAAATACAGTCTCTCTGTACGCTTGGTTGTACTTCTAAACTTTCTATTGTTTCCCACAAGTCTATTTCTGCAGTAGTACCACACTGTTTAACTACTTTAGTTTTATCATATATTTCAAGTCAGTGCAGGACAAAGCCCTTTCATTACTCTTCTTTATTGTCTATTTTATATGTTTGTTTGTTATTCCAAATGAGCACTATGATAATTTAATCGTGAACTGCCATTGACTTTTAAAAAATATTTTATTTATTTATTTTAGCTGCGCCGGGTCTTAGTTGCGGCATGTGGGATCTTCATTTCGGCATGCAAAAAAACTCTTAGTTGCGGCATGCACGTGGGATCTAGCTCCCTGAGCAGGGATGGAACCTGGGCCCCCTGTGTTGGGAGCAAGAAGTCTTACCCACTGGACCACCAGGGAAGTCCCTGCCATTGACATTTTAACTAGAATTGCATTAGATTTATCACTTGGTCTGTTGCAGTCTATGGCCCTGTCCTCTCTGTGCCCCTTCGTGAAACGACCGACAGTTTATTGGGCCCATGCTTTTCATTTTAAGTGCATTTCTAGGTATTATATTACCTGTTGTTCTTCTTGTTGGTGTTGTGATAAGAGGGTATTTTCACCCATTTTATTTTCTAACTGGATTTCTCAGGAGTATAAGAAAGATATTGATTTTTCTTATTTGCTTTATACTGCAGCTTCCTTACTAGAACTTTCTTACTGCTTCTGATAGTTTTTCAGTTGATTCCCTTGGGCTTTTCAGGGTGATGATCATGTCATCAACAAATATTTATCCTTTTGCCTCTTCCTTTCCAATATTTATATTTTTCATTTTACTTTTTGGTCTAATTACATTGGGCAGTACTTCCAGAACTGAGTCATGATGGACAGGTGTTTTTTTTTTCCTGACCTGAAGGACTGTCCTGCATTCTACCACTAAGGCACTACTGTCATTTGAGGTATATACAGTTTTTATAAAGTTAAAGAAGTATAGCTGTTAGGATTTAAAATATCTGGAGTTGATGCTGAATATTATTCAAAGGCCTTTTTAGCATCTTCTAAGACAAATGGGTTTTTTTCTCTTTTTGATGTATGAACATAATGAATTATGTTAGCAGGTTTTCTAATAATAAGTCAGCCTTTCACTCCTAGAATGACTGTCACTTGGTCTTGGTGTGTTATTCTTTCAATATATTGCTTGTGGCAGGTGCAATTTTGATTCCCCATCAAAACTGAGCAGTCCCCCTCCCTGCCATGTCATGCCAGTGAATGTTATATTACATGGCAAAAGGAACTTTGCAGGTGTAATTAAGGTAACTGATCAGTTGGCTTTAAAGTAGGGAGGTCATCCTGAGTGACCTTGATCTTAGTGCAGTTAGGCCTGTACCAGGCTTCTGACCTACAGAAATGTAGTATAATAAGTTTGAACTTTTTAAATCAAGTAAATTTGTAGTAATTTGTTATAGTAGCAATGGGAAACTAATATACTGTTGGATGATATCGGCTACATTTTTATTTAGATTTTTTGCATTAATATGCATATGTAATATGGGTCTGAATTTTTCCATTTTTTTTTTTTTGTCCTTTGTCAGGCTTATAGTATCAAGGATGTGATCATTTCATAGGTTTTCATTCTTCCTCTGTATCTGGAATAGTTTTTAAAACTTCAACACTAACTGTTCCTTGGAGCTGGCCCTTTGGGGGAGAGGTAGCTTATTAATGATTTGATTTTGTGGTTCCTGCGGTTTTTGCTTTATATGTTTTGGTGCCATGTTATTTAGTTCGTAAAGGTTTTTGTCAGCTGTGTGTTCATTGTGCAGTGTCATCTTGATGAAAGCGACTGTCTGTGACAAGACCGTTACTTGTCTCCTCCAACATGAATTTTCCCTTTCCTCCTCGGTAACAAAACATCAGTTTTCAGTAGAGCACGTTGGTGCTGAAATGAAAGACCCCATTTTCCAGCCTCCTTTACAGCTCTGTAGAACCACAGGACTAAGTTCTGGCCAATGAGATATAAGCACAAAACTGTGAGCGTGATTTCCAGAAAACCTGTTTTCGGAGAGCTAACTCAGCTGGAAGGAGGTCTTTTTTGTCCTTTTTGTCTGTTTTGCCTTTCTCTTCTCATTTTGTTTTTCCTAATGTTAATAATCACCTTGTTTCTTCACTTGCCTAGTTTTCTTTGAATCTATTTGCTACTTATTTCTACAGCTTATAATAGCCCCTCAGAACAGTATTCCACAAAGTCCATCATATTATGTAAACTGTGAGTTCCAGGTTTTTATTCACTCCCGTTCCTTTCTTGTTTGGACTGCTTTTTCTGTAGGTTCACTGCAGGGCTGTTCCAGGACTTTTCTGCACTGTGATTGAGGGATTCCCTTGGCCTGTCTTCTGAGTTGGGGTCCCTGTTTCCTGAATCACACATCTTCCTCTTTCTCACATACTCCCTTGTTTTAGTGTAGCATACCTTCCAGTTGCTTCTCAAGTTAAAAAGATGGTTTGACAACGGTAGGCTGTCACACCCTCATCACATGTGCTCCAGACTGAAGAAGTTCACAATGAAATTTCATTTATTTCTTTGATCTGGGTCTCATTTACTCCATGGGACCAAAAATTAATGTGAAAACCCATGTCCTTCAGTTCTGGGAAATTCTCTTGAATTATTTTGTTGATTTTTCTCTATTTTTTTTTTTTTTTTTTTTTTCTGTTCTCCCTGGAACCCGCTATTTGGGTGTTAGATCTCCTGGACTGGCCTTGTAAATTAAAAAAAAAAACTTTTCTCTCTTGTATCCTATGTCTTTTGTTTTTTCTGTGTTTGTGGATGTGTGTGGTTTGCCTTTGTTTTGTTTTGCTCTACTTTCTAGGAGGTTTCCTCAACTTTCTCTTTCAACCCTTTTATTGAATTTCTAACTTCTGCTGCAGTTTTTACTTTTATAACATTCAAGAGGTCTTTTTTTTTTTTTTAATGAATAGCCCAGTTTGCTTTTTTTTTTTTTTTTTAAAAGAAATTCACGTTCTTTTATTTATTTATTTATTTATTTATGACTGTGTTGAGTCTTCGTTTCTGTGCGAGGGCTTTCTCTAGTTGCGGCAAGTGGGGACCACTCTTCATCGCAGTGCGCGGGCCTCTCGCCATCGCGGCCTCTCTTGTTGCGGAGCACAGGCTCCAGACACGCAGGCTCAGTAATTGTGGCTCACGGGCCCAGTTGCTCCGTGGCATGTGGGATCTTCCCAGACCAGGGCTCGAACCCGTGTCCCCTGCATTGGCAGGCAGATTCTCAACCACTGCGCCACCAGGGAAGCCCCAAGAGGTCTTTTTTGTCATCTGAATATTACTCTTATAGTTTCTTGATCTTATTTCATGGATTTTTTTTAATCTCTTGAAGATGTTAATGGCAAGCTTGTTTTTGCAGGAGGGTAATGAAGAGAGGTTTTTTTCCCCTCCTGCATAGTCTGTTCCTACTGAGTTTTTGTTTGTCTTGGTCTCATTCTTTCTCAGTAGAAAGATGTTGCGTTACCCTTGGTTGTTTGCTCACATGTAAGAACGGGAAACTAAAAAACTCTTTGGGAGCTCTGGGGGCCTAGATGGAGCTCATAGAATTTGTCTTCAGTGTGGGATGGACTATTTGGGCCTTTTGTGCAGCATCCTCCCACCAACTCAACATCTTTAAGTCTTTTCCTCTGGAAATGTCAGATTCCTTAGAGAGGGCTCACCCAATCTCCTGCTGGAGGGTGAAGGTCTGGGGTCCAAGGGAGAAGCAGGACAGTGGGAATTGGGAGGAGGCGAGCAGAGGTCTCACGTACTGCATGCCATGTGCATATATTTTTTTTAACCTAATTCCCCTAATTTTGGTACAGACTCAGACTCTCAACTGTGCCCAGCATTCTTCAAGTCCAAGGAGCCTGTATTATATCCTCTCTAGAGAATAAACCTCCCATTTCTACCGAAGTGGAGGAGGAGCATTCCCTCGGCTGGGTGGAGTGAGGAGGGGATCTGGGGCTTAATCTCTTCTTAAGCAAGTTTGACCAATCGTCCTTATTTTAGCCATCCAGTTTCCGAGTGGACTCTTACCAGCGCTGCTCGCTGCTCAAAAGCCAATAAAGAGGCAAGTTTGGTGGAAAGGAAAGTTTGCTTTATTTCCAATGCTGGCAACCCAGGGGGGAGGGGGGGACTTCTGTCCAAAGGCTGACTCCCCCCTACTGGCAGTCAGGGGACAAGAGCTTTTATAGACGGAGGGAGGGCGCTACATGCAGAAACAGCACAGTCAGCTCTGACAGTCGTCTTGAAACTGGTCCTGCGGTGCTCTGATCAGCGTCATCTTGATTGTTTTTGGTACAGTTAGTCTTCAGTTCCAGGATCGGTTTGTTCCCATTTCCTTGAGACCAGTTCTCAGAATTGCAGCAGCTTCATGACTACAGTCTGGTCATCATGTAGTTCACTTCTTCCACCTGGTGGGGTTTCAGTATCTACAAGACGGCTCACCGGATACGGCTCAGAATATTATCCATAGCCCTTGAGGAGGAACTAAACGTCCTTAACTATGCTTAATGACTAAACTATGATTATTTGTTTGACTGTTTTCTTTGCCTCTGCATTTTCTCACTTCTCTGATTAAACGTATTCGTTGGCTAAAGTTTTTCCACAGACAAAGGGCAGGCGGAGGACATGGGAGGGAAGGACCACAGGGCCCTGCTCCGTTTCAGTACCTCTGCCTGAGCCTTTTGAGGATTTGCTGCTGAGGGCTGGGTTTGTTCTCAGCTTTTCCTACTGCTGACTCGGGATTTGGCTTGCTGACGTCTTGCTGCTTGTTGTCACAGGTCCAGCTGCCTTCCAGCCTCAAAAACACTTGTTTAGTTGCCTTCCCTTCCGCTGTTCTCCCTGTCGTTGCTGGTTAGGTGTTCAGAATCCCTTTCCTGTCAATCTTCTGTCGGGTTTGGGGAGGAAACAGAATGTGGTGCATGTTTCAATGTGCCATTTTTACCCGGAACTCAACCTTTGATTGCTTTGTTGCATTTGCATGTCTCTTACCTTCATTTACTTTGCTTCCTTTATTTTAAGTTGTCACGTAGGGCAGAATGAAATTGGGTTTAACATTTTTTATTCAACCTGCTTGTCTTTTCCTTTGAACAGTTGAATTTATCCCACTTATTTTTTACTTTCATCACTTTATTTTATGCTTCATTATGGTTTCCTTTGTTTTCCATCTTTTTTTAATGGTCTGTGTTTTCTTTTTTTAAATTTTATTTTATAAATTTATTTATTTATTTTTATTTTTGGCTGCATTGGGTCTTCGTTGCTGCACACAGGCTTTCTCTAGTTGTGGCGAGCGGGGGCTACTCTTCATTGTCGTGCGCGGACTTCTCATTGTGGTGGCTTTTCTTGCTGCAGAGCACGGGCTCCAGGCGCGTGGGCTTCAGTAGTTGTGGCTCGCGGGCTCAGTAGTTGTGGTGCACGGGCTTAGTCGCTCCGTGGCATGTGGGATCTTCCCAGACCAGGGCTCGAACCCGTGTCCCCTGCATTGGCAGGCGGATTCTTAACCACTGCGCCACCAGGGAAGCCCCTTCTTTTTGTTTTATTATTGCTATTGTTGGCTTCTCTCCTCTCCCCCCAAGTTGGTTTCGTAGATAATCTGTTTCTAGTTCTACTACTCTCGTCAAGATGGTTTAATTAAACTTGTATTTCTCAATTTGTCAGTTCTGAAATGAAACAGAATAATTTGACTCTGTCAATGAAAGATGAAAGAAAAAATGCTCCCATATGTACCACTTCCTCATTCCCCTCCTCCATCCACTCTCCATTTCTGGCAGGCTGGGGCTGTGGGTGGGGAGGGACAGACACATTCTGAAATTTTTTGGCCTCAGTCTATTATACACAGATTATTATTTTTAAGATCACTAAGCTTTTCTTTCTAGAAATATAACAATTACATTCTGTTTTTAGCTGTATTACTGTACTTGTGAAGTTTTCATTCTCTCTTCAACTGGATTCAGATTTCAACACCAGCTGTTTACATGATTCAACCTCTCCATTTATCAGTCTTGATTCATTGTTCATTTGAATGGATTATGTCTTTGAGTCATTTTCAGCAGGGGTACAGACATGCTAGACTTCCTAAATTCTTGCACATTTGAGAATGTCTTTCTGTTAGCTTTATCTGTAAACAGCATCTAGCAAAGTAAAAAATTCTCCCATCACATTTCTTACCCCTCAGCATCCTGTACCATTTCTATACTGTGCTCTGACACCTGTGGGGTTGCAGTAATGTCTGAGGCCAGTGAGATTTTTTTCCATCATAGGTAATGTACTTCTTATGTCTGGATGCTCTCTCTCTCAGTTCGTTTACATTCACTAGGCCATGCCTCAGTCTTGGTTCTCTTTATTACTTTTCTGTGGAATATTATGAATCCTTTCCATTTCCATGATTTCAGGAGAATTTTCTTCTAGTACATATATTAATATTTTTCTGGTTCATTCACTTGGTGTTCTTATTCAGGAAGACCAATTACGTGCATGCTAGATATTTATTATCTGTTTCCATAATTACAGTTTCTTTCTAGTAGCTTTTATCTTTTCCTTTTCTTTTCTGTATTATTTTTCACATCTGTCCTTCATGATAACTTTATTTTTTATCATATTTATTTCTTGTTGCTTCTAATTTATCTTTCATTTCTATAATGCTTTTACGTTTCCCTTAGTTTTTTCCCTTAACGTTGTCAGTTTTCTTTCATCTCCTTTTAAATTTTATCTCATCCTCTTTTCTTTGATTTCTTGTATTACAGAGTCTGTTCTCTCTAAATTATTTTGAGCACGTTGATAAGGTTTTATCTAAAATGTTCTGCTGTTTCCTAGAGTACTTCTTCTTCCAAAGGGTATTCATTGTCTATGTCTCTCTCTCTCTCCCTCTCTCTCTCTCTCTCTTTTTTAACTTTTAGGACCCTTATTTGGCAGTGTCCATACCTGAGTCCCAAGGTGGGTATATTTTGCAAATCACTTGTCTTTGAATAGCTCTGTGGTTTGTCTAAGAATAGCATGAGTTGGTTGTAGAAAATAGACAGAAAATTAGTTTTCTCTGACTGTTGTAATAAATTACCACAAACTTAGTGGCTTAAACAGTACACATTTATTGTCTTACAATTCTGTAAGGTCAACATCAGTATGTCAGACAGGCTGCATTCCTTCCTGCAGGCTCTAGGAAGAGTACATTTCCTCACCTTTTCAGCTTCTAGAGATTGCCCCCAGTCCTTGTATCATTGCCCTCTTCCTCTGTGTTCAAAGACAGCAATGTTGCAACACTTGATCTTCTTCTGTGGCCACATCTCCCTCTGACCAGAGCTGGGAACCGTTCTCAGATTTTAAGGACTCGTGTGATTGGATTGGGTCCACCCAGATAATCTAACCTATCAACGTCCTTAATGTAATCTCATATGCAGATCCCCTTTTCCATGTAAAGTGACATATTCACAGATTCTGGGGGTTAGGAGGTGGACCTCTTGGTGGGGGGCATTATTCTGTCCCTCACGGTTGGATTCTCCTCAATTCTGTCTTAATTATATCCTTGGAGTTGGGTCCGGAGAGCTTCCTCCTAGAAGACTGAAAGGTCTGTTTAGTTCTAGGGCAGCAGGGACCCAGCGGGCAGCCTGAGCATCCTGTCTTTCCACCTATGTTGACTGGGAATTGCCAGGGGGCCACAGTGCTATGAGGCGAAGTTTCCACCCTCCGTTTTCTGGGGATGGAACAGACTTTGGTGTCAATAATTAGCTTCTGAGTAAACTCATCTACCTGAAGATGAAAGGCATCAGGGAAAATGCAAAAACAGTCACTTAAAAGAAGGCTGGGGGTGGGTCATTGAAAAGACATAGGGAGAGAATCTAGTGCTCATTTTTCTGAACCCCGAGGGGAAGAACGCCTCTTTTATTTACCGACCCTGTGCACCATGCCAGGACTGCACGACCAACAGGGGGAGGGCACGGTGTTTATTAAAAGCATCGCAGGGAAGATTATTCAAGAACCTCTTTGATTTAGGGCAGACTTGCAAGGAAATACTTCTCCATTCACCATGAAGTAAAAAGCAGTTTCTAAAGACTTAGTAAATAATGCCAATTTAATTTATTTGACCCTAAGGCAGAGGACAAGCAGAGAAATAAAAAAGGTATTTGTTTACAACGTAGATTTAATCATATGCCACTGTTTAATCATCCTTCTGTATTTCTCTCCCAATCACTGAGGGTGTATTTTCCCTCCTCTTTCTCATCTCTGACTAATCCATTTTCTCCACCTTAGCTTGCAATTTAGCATTTTTTGTGATTAATTCAGAAAGTAATTTTAGCCATGAACCTTCAAGTCCAGATATAGGCTAAGGAAGAGAGAAACATTCTAAAATGAACCCACCTAGCACTGGGATGAATACCAGGGCTGTAATTCTGGTTCGGTTGTGATGCCAATTATAAAGCACTCTAGCTGTGGTGCTGCTGTTTTTGACACCAGGAGGAAATCTTGACAGAATTATAGCCTAGAAATCAATCTGGGAATACGATACAGAAATCTATAATTCAGATCTGAAAACAGTCTACAAAGGCTCTTTTTGTTTTTAGGAGGATTCAATGAAATTAGATTAAAATAAATTTACATATCTATCAATTTTACTATAAAAATATATTCATACTAGTAAATAGAGTTATTGGGGAAGGGTAAGCTACTCTGTGTATTGGACACAGAAATAGACCCCTCTGGCTTATCAGGGAACAAAGTTATTGTCTCCTTGTCAAATATGAGTCTCTTCTTAGAGATAATAAATGGATAGTGTTCAAATGCCATGTTTTGTTTCACTCCTACCTCATAAACCCATGGCACATAATACTAAATTATATTCCTCTGAGCAGTATCAACCTCCTGGTTCTAAGATCCCACAATGAGGGAAACAAACCAAGTAATTGATGTGTCACAAAGGAGGAGAAAAAGTTATTTGAGAACAAATAAAATGGGCTATAAAGTTTGTTAAAACGTAATAATAATAGTAAAAAAAAAAAAATAGAAGAAGAAGAAGAAAGAAACAAAGAAAGAAGTATCCAAGGCTCCATCCAGAAATCTGCCCTCTGCCTGGCTGTAAAATAATTCATTTCATGCTGCAAGTTTGTAGCACGGTATTTCCTTTTAAAATTAATGTTTACTATGGAGAGGGAGTATAGGATTCTGATTGATGTTGGGAAGTTTGCAGTGTATCAGACAGACTGGTGGGTTTTTTTTGTTTTTTGTTTTCCTTTGCATCCTCCCTCACCTTGATGCTGTGAGGAGGGGGCGGGGCGGGCCATGACTTGAACCTCTTCCCCCGACCCGGGCTGTACCGCTGTAGGCCCAGCGGGCAAGGTCCGGGTCACGTCCAACTGCAAGGTCCCAGGTCAGAGCTGCTGCTGCGTCTCTCAGAAATCCCTGGAAAGAGGGTAAAAGGGGGGAACCCTCGCTGAGTCAGTGGCAATGGAATTCAGCAGAATGGTAGCAGAGATTTTATTATTGCTGTTTTCTTTAGTATTTCTCTCTTTCTGTACTCCATTGGACTAAATTTGGGGACTATGAAGAAATCACCCAAGGAAGGTATTTTCGATTAGCTTGTTGTGTCCCAGGTTGTTTTGTGCAAACTGGCAACTGCTCTATAGGTTCCTTTTCAAGTGTGGTGGGTTTTAATTTTTTATTTATTATTATTTCTTAAACTAGACAGTTGTGTGTCCCACATAACTGTGGGAGCCCAGAGGGGTTCGGTTGTCCCTGGGAAAGCAGTGACAGGTCTCCTCTCATTGCACTTGGATCCCAGTTGGTGCTGGGTGTCTTGTTGGCTTTTGCTAAAAGCATAGCCCTTTCGCCCAGGGAACCGGAGAGCAGAGCGGCCGAGGGGACCCAGGCTGGCTGACATGAACTCCCAGCCTGGAGGAGCTGGGACTCCCACACCCAAGTGGAGCCTGCCCGGTGCAAGCCTGGCCCCTCAGACACGTGGGTCTGAAAGCTTTTAGATTTCCTGGGGCCAGACCCTAGAAACAAGCCTCCGCTTAGTGGTCGGAGGCGGCCCAGAATGTTCTGACCAGGCTGCTGCTGCTGGATCCCTTGCTCTCCTCCTCTCCCCTCTGCATCTTCGCATCCAGTTTCTGACTCTGCTCTGCAGTGGTCCTGCCTTGTTTGTCCCTGAGGACACTTCTCCCCTTCCCGGTCCTGCCCCCTCATCTTGGACCCTCATCATCACCCTGACAACAAGAATGATGGTAGTGATATCTGGTATCTACCGAGTGCCAATTGTGTGCCTGCTTTGCATCTCCTTTAATCCATTCAATAGCCCCATAAAGTAGGTTGGTTCAGTTAAAGGCATGTGGGCTCAGAGGAGCCGTGTCCCTTGCCCCAGGCCACGTGGAGGAGACCAACCGGGACCCCAGCTCTTTGCTCTGAATGGCTCCATCGTTCCCTTTCTGCAATGTGATGAGCATCTATCCTGCTCTCTGGCTTGCTGGCTTGAAAACACTACAATTAACCTCAGTTTTCCTGTCTGTCAAATGGAGCAATAACCTCTACCCTTTTAACCTGACAGCACCAGTGCTCTGGAGAGTGAGTGGAATATGTGTGCGTGTGATTTATAATTGGCAAGTGCCGTGGATGCAGGGGGCTCTATGAGCTGGCTCCGAATATCCCTCCCACAGCTCTTTCTGGGAGGACAGACTCTCATTCAAAGTGTAGGATATAGTTTTCTCTCCTGCTCTCACATAATAAATTACATACTCCATGCCCTAAATAGGTGAGCTACTGATTTGCCTACACTTTAAGAAGCATGGAAACATTTATTATAATCATTACCCATGTGCTTTTGAATTCCTATTACATAAAAAGAGACTAAAATGGCAAATACTGTTATACTCTGAAAGACGACTGTCAGCGAGTAATTGCTGTATCTACTCATGGTGGGCTGGTACAAATAACTCATTTCTACTCAAAATATTTTCCCTCTAGTCACAATCTGCTTGCTTTTCTTACCTACAAAAGACATTTTAAAGACTCCCGTTGGTTGGAATTGGGGAAGGTAGCTCCTTATTCACCAGGCGGCATGTGGGATGAGAGACTGGCCCTGAAATAGACAAAGACATAAATCACCTTTTTGTCTGGAAGGGCCCTGTGGATCCAGGCAAACAGGAAAATTGTGATCAGAGCATTTAACAATGTTGATAAATTATTCTGCTGAATGCTGGTTTGATTTCGTGGGTTCAGCTATGTTAAATTTGAACGATGGAAAATCATGGTATGTTATGAAAGTAAAAACTGAACTGGCATATAGTTAATATGCCAGAGCTCTCTAATTTAATGTAAAAGCTTATTATTTTTTAGTTGCATATGACATTGTGTTTTGGAGGACAACACAACGAAACCCTCGGAGAATGGCTTCACCATTTCTGATGTGTTCCAAAGTGAAAAGGATGCTATAATCTCTTAAGAGAACAGCAGTTGGACCAAAGAAAAATTAAAATGCGCAACGAGAGCATTTCTCGCCTCTCCTCTCTCTCTTTCTCTCTCTCTCTCTTTTTTATTATCACTTGGTCCTTCCAGGAAGCTCTCATATTTCTGCAGCTGATCCTTATGTGGATTAGGGATAATAAACAGCCCATTAATGGAGGCCTGAACTAGGAAATGGAGCTGGAATCAGCAGCAAAATTCAGTGGCTGACTGAGGTTAATAACTCCATTACTCCAGCCCCGTGCCAAGCCGCCCAGCGAGCGGGATGTTAGCCTTATCTTACTCCACGTTAATTGAGCTAATAGAACCCGGCTGACCCTGCCTTGCTGCCACCATCCGAGAGTTTACCAGACATGGGCTGGAATACATATCATGGACTGTGTACTCCACGGTGCCTTTTGTTTTTGGAAGAAAGATCTTTCCTAAACATCGGTGAGCCGGAAGGCCCCTCCTAAGAGCAGAGTCGCTGCGCACCTATCCACAGCAGGGTCCCCAACCACTCGGATTCTGTCGCACGAGCGATGGTGTCCATTGACCCCTCTAGGCAGATGTCCGCTTGGGTTCGAGGGCTTTGGAGGAAGTAGCCATTGTCTCAACAAAGTGTCTGGGTTCAAGGGTAAAAAAGAAAGTGTGCGTGTGATGGAGGTGGGATTGGGGGGCAGCTCCAGGCCTTGTCTCTTCTGGTTCTTTCTTTCTTTCAACATTCAGCAGCTGTCTCTTTTTCATCCGTCTTTCCCCTTCCTGATAGTTCGACACACGTTTCTGACAATCTTGCTCTGCGGCTCGCTGGTAAGCGGTCCGGGGGCTCTGCATAACCTTTCTAAGCCTCGGTTTCCTTATCCGTCAAATGGGGTGATAACCCAGCCCTTCTTACCTCACCTTTGCTGGATTCATGTACCGTATTTGCTGGGAAAATGCATATGGGTGGGACTTAGGAATTAGAAAATGCTCCGTACAACCAAGATGATGTTGTCAACAGATAAATATCGAAACCTGAATTTCCTGCAGCCAGTTGTTATCCTTTCTGCGTTCCAGTTTCCTCAACTGAGGACCAGGGACCGTGGCATTGAGGACGTCAGGTCGGGGGTAGGAGGCGGTGATGCGGAAGCACTCTGCACAGAGCCTGGCGTATGTACGAGGGCCTCCGGGTGTGGGAGCCGCATTTATTCCTAATACATTGGGAGCTCTGGGCCTGTGCATGGAGACCAGAGCTTCTGCAAAGCAAGGGCAGACCAGTTCCTCACAAAGGAACTGTGGCCCGGGCTGGCCCCTCGGCTGCTCGGGGCACACTGCTCCCCTCTGGGTGGAGGAAGGTACTTCCTTGTTCACCTGCGGTTTGCGGGGCAGAAGGTGATCCCGCAGATACACAAAGACAAAACTGCACTTTTGTCAGAGAGCCAAAGAGCCAGACAAACGGGGAAATCTGAATGCTGGAACAGTCTCGCAGGTCGTGTGGCGGCCGTGAAAAAGCGTGGATCACCTGTCCCCTGTTGTTTTGTAAGATTTAAAGATTCTTTTTTTTTTTGGCCATGCCGCATGGCTTGCGGGATCTTAGTTCCCCGACCAGGGATCGAACTCGGGCCCCGGCAGTGAAAACGCCGAGTCCTAACCACTGGACCGCCAGGGAATTCCCTAAAGATTCTTTTGATGGCAGGACACAACCAAATGACACTCAGAGAGATGAAAGGCAGAACTCTGTTACTTACAGCTCCAAACGAGAGGCGGCTGCCACACGGGGCCGGTGCGGGGGCTTCACCCTGGGGCCAGGGTGACCGCAGCTGAGCCGTGGAAGGCATCTTCTGTCTGGCAGGAGGGCAGTTAGCTAGGTTTTGCAGCCTCTTGCTGGATTGGCTAATTTAAATAATTTCGGGGGCTCCAGGGCCTGGGGGCTGTCCCCGGCTGGAGTGTAGGAGTCCCGGAAGGGGAGTGCTTGGAGTGGGGCTTGGCAAACTGCCCAAGAAGGGGACTTGAGGGTTGTGAACCATGACTTGAAAACTGGGTCGAGACAGCACTTGTGAAATGCCGTATCACACCTGTCCTGCTTGGGATGGACTTTGCCCGCCTGTCCTCATTCTGTATTCTTCACCTTTCCGTGATCGAGGAATACTTTTGGAGACAGCCTTGAAGAGATTAAAACTCAACCCGAAGGTCTTCCGTCCCGGCAATACTTGCATCTCTCCAGCGTCTCTGAAATCTCTGCCATCACCTGCTCCGGCGTCCCGTTCGGGTAAACTGCCTTGTCCTCGCTTTCGCATCCTCTCCCCGCAAGACGTAGGCCATCTTCCCAGGCCACCAGCTCGGTCTCCACCACACTTGTTACACAGCCACTTAGCACATTGCGACAGCACGCGCCGACTGTCCTGGCTCTGAGAGTGAGTGTTGTGCTTCCTTGTAGCAAAAATAAATACTAGCTGGTGATGGGAATTTGGCAGCCTCCTGGGAGGTCGGAGGGGATGCAGGCGATGGTTCTCAGAGCCGGTGGCTGGGTCACCGGGCCTGGAGTTAGGAAAGGAGGTGCACCCTGGGCCTCCAGCTCAAGACTGTGGCCAGTGGTGGAGTCGGGGCCCCCGGGGCTGGAGCATTTTAATCCTTCGGTAAATAAGGACTGAAGCAGAAAAAGGGAAGTTCTCCCATTATTTTCCCGCCTAGGGACTGTTGACATTTTACCACTTATTTCCAGTGTTTGTGTAAGAAAAAGTCTGGTGAGGATGATTCTGAGCAAATGTGGAAGGTCGGCACCGCTTTGTTTCGAGGGTTAAAACTTAGTTTATGACAGTCTGTTACTAAGGTTTGTCGTCTGTCTTGAAGAGCATGAGAGCAATTACTTTTGAAGCAGCGACATCAAAAATGTACCTGACCTTTGAACTCTTTGCCTGCAGCCTCCAGGATCTTGCAGAGAATAAAATATAAAAGTACAGTGAATTCTCAGAAAGAGAGAGCGAGCCCAGACGACCACAGGCTTAGCTCTGCTGTTCCCAACGGGCAGCGGGGACCAGAAGGCACACTGCGTCGTGTGCTGGTGGCAGGAGACTTCAGGGCAGCTGGCAATCCGGGAGCCTAAGAGACGGCCTGTGCTGGGTGATGGAGGGCCTGGGAGTTTAGTCTTAGGAAGAGACAGGGCACACGTGTAACAAGGGATCTGCGTGGTATTTTCTTGGTTAGTAACGTTGTTAGTTAAAGACTGACAATAACCGTCTTGCCGTAGTATATTGAAACTCAGTGTATTTATTTATTTATTTATTTATTTATTTATTTATTTAGGCTGTGTTGGGTCTTCCTTGCTGCGTGCGGGGGCCACTCCTCGCTGCGGTGCACGGGCCTCTGCAGTGGCCTCTCCCGCCGCGGAGCACAGGCTCTAGGCGCGTGGGCTTCCGTAGTTGTGGCGCACGGGCTTAGTTGCTCTGC
Organism: Balaenoptera physalus; assembly: GCF_965194825.1. Taxonomy (NCBI): domain Eukaryota; kingdom Metazoa; phylum Chordata; class Mammalia; order Artiodactyla; family Balaenopteridae; genus Balaenoptera; species Balaenoptera physalus. The sequence goes on from NC_138886.1 coordinate 3,989,268, forward strand.
GGCATGTGGGATCTTCCCGGACCAGGGCTCGAACCCGTGTCCCCTGCATTGGCAGGCGGATTCTTAACCACTGCGCCACCAAGGAAGCCCCTAACTCAGTGTGTATATTAACCGTTAAAATTTTTTTTTCCTAAGAACTTTCTGAGAACACCCGGTTCTGCCTGGCTGGCTCTCTTGCTGTCTAGGAAGGGGTCCAGGGTGAGTTTGCCACACTCTACTTGAGCACTCTTTCTCCCCAAGTGACACCGCGTAAATGTGTCATTTGGGGAGGAAGTGACAACTTCTCTCAGTTTCCTAGTTTAGTGTCTGATAACCTTCGCAGTCAGAAAATTTCTCTCATGCCCAGCTCTCCCTTTTCCCCCCATCAAGGTTGACTATTCTTCATTGGCAAAGCACATCTCAATTTCTGTTTCCCCCATGGATTCCAAGCTCTTATTAGGGGTGCAACGGGTTTTATCCAACCAGTAACAGTTGGGCCTAAGCCGGTGGTGACTGAGACATCAGGGGAGATAAACACGCCTTCCCTGCTATCAGACATCCGAAGCAATCTCCAGGCCTCGGTGGAGAGTGACAGGTGACCTTTAGCAGAATGGAGCCCAGGGTAGTTGGCATTTGAGTCCAGCTCTGATGAAGACGCCCCCATCTTTGGCAGGTGCAACGCTAGACCGTTGACTTAAATTCATTTCCCAGAGAAAGGCAAGAGGACGGAGGCCGAGATGACCTGGAGAAATCATATTTGTTTTCTTTACCCATAGGAGACTTTGGGAGGCATCAGAGTGTACTTCAATTTTCCATCTTCCTTGGAGGCATAAATAAAGTGCTGAACTGTTGAACCCCGCTTGTGCTTTAAAAGCTTGGGCCTCTGCCAGATTCATGTGGCAGATGTCTAAAAGCTTGTAGCTCTCCTCCCTAAATATCACAGAAATTATTTAATAATAATAAAAAAAAAAACTTTTAAGAAGGTCTCCCACAAATTGAACTTCAGCCTTACTTTTTCTGAGATTATAGAACCCTGGGCCTTGCCTCCTTGTTGGCTTTGAGGTGTCTGCAGATTACAGACCCCACCCAACACCTGCCCCCACCCCCAGGGGCAAGTGGGTTGGAACCCCCATGTGGCTCTTGAGGCCCTTCCTTTCTCTCTGGGCCTCTGTCTCATGAAGCCTAGGTTCTAGATCCTAGGAAAGGACTCCATGCATTGGGAAGAAACCCACCAGGCCTGGAACTCCCACTCACAGAGTAGGAGGTGGGGTGGGGATCAGGAGAGGAGGGCTTCCCTCTTTCCCACCCATCCCTCCCCTTCCTGCCCCCGCACCTGAGCACATCTGCCTACTTCCTGCTTGCTAAACACCGAGTGTTTGCTCCTCATGTGTCTTCCTTCAGAGCACCTTGGGTTTTTGTCCAAATCTTATCTTTCCTACAAGGCTTAGCTCAAACTCCACCACCTCCAGGAAGCCTTCCCTGACGCTTCTCCTTGCTCTGCACCTTCATGGCACTTTACGTGTTGTCCTGCGGATGGGAAGCAGCTTAACAGGACAGTGTTTAAGCAAGAGGCCCCAGAAACCTGGCTTTGCCTCAAATACGCTGTGTGAGGCTGGGCAGGTTTTTTTTCTATCATCTCTGAACTTCAGTTTCCTCCTGTGCAAGATGGGGATGACTTTGTTCAGATAAGCACCAAATATTTACAGAGCATCTGTTACGTGCAGGTACTGCTCGACTTCTGGGAACACAAAAGGAAACAAAACCGAAAATACTTGCTGTCACATGGCTTACATTCCTGCTGGCGTGAGAAAGGCTATATACAACCAACAGATGCATACTATACTGGGTCCCATGGAGAGCAGTAAAACAGAGTAAAGGGGAGAAGGGAAGGTGGGCAGGAAGGTGGGGAGGGATGGGTGGGGTGGCACATTGCTTGGAAGGTGGTCAGGGATGGCCTTTCTGATAAGAGCACATTTGAGCAGAGGTTTAAACAAATCCTGGGGTGATCTGTGGTAGAGCAGTTCGGACCAGGGGAACAGCAAGTGCAAAGGGCCTGGGGTGAGAATGTGCTTGGCACTTTCAGGGGGTATCATGGAGACTGTTGTCAATGCAGCGGCGACGGGGCGGGAGGTGGTGAGTCAGAGGTAGACGAGCCTCCTGGAGGACTCGGGCTTTTCCTCTGAGTCAGGTGGGAGCCACTGCGGGTGGGGAGTGATGGGCAGTTGAGTGATGATACTTATGTTTGGAAAGGATTACTCAGGGTCCTGGGTGGAGAATGGAATGTAGGCAGGAAGACAAGGGCAGAAGCAAGGAGGCCAGGCAGGGGGCAGTTGGCATCATCTAGGTGAGAGATCCTGGTGGCCTGGCCCAGGGTAGTAGCCATGCAAGTGGCAAGGTGTACTTGGGCTCTGACTACGTTTTGAAGGCAGAACAGACATGGTCGATATGGACAACTCCAGTTTTTGCTGGAGCACAAGGGAAGAATGGGCTGGCCATCTACTGACCAGGGGGATATGGAAGGAGCAGGTGTGGGGGACGGGACCACCAGTTCCATTTTGGACACGGTAAGAGTGAGATACCTATTAGGAATCTGAACGGGTTTCCCAGGGCTGCTATACCGCAGACTTTGTGGCTTAAAAAATGGAAATTCATTTCCTCACAGTTCTGGAAGCTGGAAGTCCAAGATCAAGATGCTGGCAAGATTGGTTTCTTCTGAGGCCTCTCTCCTTGGCTTGCAGACGGCCACCCTCTTCCTGCCTCTTCGTGTGGTCTGTTCTCTGTGTACAAGTGTCTCTTTGTGTATCCAAATTTTCCCCTCTTCTAGGACACCATTCAGATTGGGTTAGGGCCCACCCTGACAGCTTCATTTAACTAAATCACCTCTTTATTTTTATTTATTTATTTATATTTATTTTTGGCTGCCTTGGGTCTTCGCTGCTGCGCGCGGGCTTTCTCTAGTTGCGGCGAGCGGGGCCTACTCTTCATTGCGGTGCTCAGGTTTCTCACTGCGATGTCTTCTCTTGTTGCAGAGCACAGGCTCTAGGCACACGGGCTTCAGTAGTTGTGGCATGTGGGCTCAGTAGTTGTGGCTCGCGGGCTTAGCTGCTCTGCGGCATGTGGGATCTTCCCGGACCAGGGCTCGAACCTGTGTCCCCTGCATTGGCAGGTGGATTCTTAACCACTGTGCCACCAGGGAAGCCCGCGCTCTCTTGTTTTGCTTTTAAGTGCCGTGTGTATTCTTTTTCTCCACCCGGCACACCTGCTGTCCTTCCCCGTGTCCCCCTTCCCTTCCCCCGCCTGACCCCTGGCGGATTAAGATGCTGGGTTGGGACGGCCTGGAATGTGGCCGCCCTTGTACCTGCTGGAGGTTCCACCCGCGTTTGCTTTAACCAGAGGCCCCTCTTCGTGTGGAGCTCTGGGAGCATCCCCCATTCTCCTCTCAACAATAATTAGCCTTGTAAGACTAATGGACGAAATCGTGTCTAATTACCCTGTTGAAGGCCCAATTACGCGATTAACATTCGAGGGCTATAAGCTAATGATGAGAAGAGCCTCTCATTTGCATAGCATTAAGTTAATTGAGCTGCAAGCCGAGGGGTGGATGGGGTGGTGATGGCAGGATTCTCTTTCTGGACGGATACTAATGACCAGAGAGGATGATTCACCTGACAGCTTTATTAATTAACAACGATCTGATTACCTAGCAGGAGTGGCAAGTGGCAGTGGGCAGAAAGCCTCGGCTTTGTGAGAAATGAGAGATGGGAGCCCTAGTCTGCTGATTTTTCTTCCCAGCACTTGGCTCTGTTAGAGGCAAGCTCACCATCACCTTGAAGAACCATTTTAGAAAAATTTCCCTTTAAAATCGTGCTCGAACACTTCTGTTATGCACTTCCTTGCACGTTGACTTCACTCATTCCGTCATTCATTCATTCTACTCACATTTACTGAGTGCCCCTGACCTGCGAGGCTGGAGTCCCTGCCCTTGGGAGTGTCCTGGTAGAGGGTTCCCTTGGGCTAAAGACACCCAGCTTCCCCCAGAGGTTTGGGATTCAGCCCTGAGTCAACCTTGCATTTGACGAATGTCAGCATAGAATTTCAGACTTTGAAGAATCCTTAAGGATCGTCAGTTCAAATCTCTTACCCCCTAAAAATGGGGGCTCAGGGAGGCTGGAGCTCAAGGTCACTTGGCAGGGAGTGGTGGCAGTGGGATGGGGTCTGGTGCTCCTGGCTCTGCCCTACACCCCCTGCCCACTGAACGGTCCTGCCTTTTCAGCACCTCCGTCAGCCCCTCTGCACTGTGTTTTGAGTATTTAGTTTTGTCTCCTGGGAAACTTGCTGAAGCCCCTCCCTCTCCACTCACAGCCTTGTCTGCTTCTCCTCCATGAGGGCAGAGACTGTATCGTGCTCACCTTTGATAAATAGATGATTGAACCAAGTAGGGAACTGTTCAAGTGACGTGGCTGGGACTAAACCCAAACTACTTTCCAATGAATTTGTTTAAAAAATAAAATAAAATAAAATCATGTGTATGTCCTTTTGTAACTTGCTTTTGTACTTTGTAAAATATTTTGGACATCTTTCTTATCCTTACGTAAAGTTATAACTCATTAACTGTTTGCATAGTATTACACTGCAAACTATTGCATAGTAATAGTTTTTGAACAGGATTGCATAGCTCCGATGTATTATAATGTCTTTAAATGCCCTCTGTTGGCAGGCATTTAAGTTATTTACAGTTGTTTTTTTTCTATAACAAACAATGCAGCAACAATGGTGTATACACACACTCATCTTTATGCATTTGTTGTGGTCAGTGGAAAGACAAGTTGTAAAAGAACATATACAGCATGATACCAAAAACAAGTAAAACTAAGCAATGTGATACACCACAACCAAGTTGGATTCATCCCAGGGTCACAAGGATGATTCAACATAGGCAAATCAATCAATGTGATACACCACATCAACAAAAGAAAAGACAAAAACCACATAATCATCTCAATCGATGCAGAAAAAGCATTTGATAAAATTCAACATCCATTCATGATAAAAACTCTTAGCAAAGTGGGGAAAAGCTATTTATGACAAACCCACCACTAATATAATACTCAACATGAAAGGCTTCCTGTTAAAATCTGGAACAAGACAAGGATGCCCACTCTCACCACTTCTGTTCAACAGAGTATTGGAAGTCTTAGCCATAGCAATCAGACAAGAAAAAGAAATAAAAACATATCCAAATTGGAAGGAAGAGGTAAAATTGTCATTATATGCAAATGACATGATACTATATATAAGTAATGTGTTGTTTAAGTATTCATACACATTTCTCAAAATTCATGATGGTGGTTCTCCTGGGGTGTGTGTGGAGACAGAGGGATGGGATTGGTTAGGAGCATCCAGAGTGTGTCAATATTGGAGGGATGCATTTCTTACGTGACTGTATCCACCAGAATAGAAATTATTCTAGTAAAGGATTCTTTGTCTTATTCACCAATTTATCTCAAGCTCCTAAAATAATAATACCTGGCACATAGTAGGTGCTCCATAAAGAGTTGTGGCCTGAATGATTATATGTTACATAACTTATTTTTATGTATCAAAATATGTCATAATAAGAAATGGGGAAAATATCATTTTCTTCTCATCCTTCCCCATAAGCAACAACTCTTTGTAGTTTCTAGGGTATTCGTCCAGAAAATTTCTCTGCATCAATAAGGAGATTATAAATATATGCATTTATTTTATATAGATGGAGACATACTGCACACACTGCTTACTCTCTCTTTTCTCTTGGCAGCGTATCTGGACATATTTCCGTGTAGCACGTTAGCTCTGCCCCATCCTTTTTAATAGCCACATAGTATTCCAGCCTTAGACTAGGCAGTAAGTAATTTGACCACGTCCCTACTGAAGAGCATTTAGACTGTGTTCCTTCTTTCATTTTGCAAACACTGCTACAGTTGATGTCCTGTAGTATGGTTCTGTATATTCATGGGACTATCTCTACAGATTAAAATCCTAAGAAGTGGAGTTGCTGGATTGTAATTTTTATTTTCAGTGGGTGCTACCAAAGTGCCCGAGAGCTCCTAACTCTACTGGTGGAGATAAAGCACTGTGTGACCAAAGGAGGTATGTGTGTGGAAACTGCTAGACCATCCAAGGAACAAAGGCTTCATGTAGGTTTGGGGATGCCACGCTGCAGGACTCCAGAGGACACCTAGGCAGCAAAGTGGGTCCCTGGAACCACCCAGGTTTGTGACGCAGTTCGGCTGAATCACCACGCAAATGCTCAAGCTATGGAAATGTTTGACCGCAGGAAACTTAAGTTTTAGGGAGCATATTTTGTTCTTAGGCTCGATGATGGATTTAAAAGATGCCTCAATGTTTTCTTTCAAGAATGGTTGTATTACCCACGGCAGTTCCTCTTTGATTTACTTAGAGTATTTAAGTAATGACAATTATTCCAATTTTTAATGCTTTGAGCCTCTAGCCACAGCTAAAACATGACAGGCTTATGAACGTAAAGGCCAATCGTGAAGGAAAGTGGTTCTCGTGAGAGCCGTGTTGCCTCTCCAAGAAACCTCAGTGCCTCTGCCAGATGCAGAGCATGGGCGCCGACTCGCCATTGGGATGGGACCCAGGCATCCAGCCTTCAGGAAGACAAGGCCCTGGAAACTCTGCTCTTCGTTCAGGCTGCCTGTCTTGGTGCTGGTGGCAGAAACATGCCAGGCTCGTCTGTCCTTTGTGAGAACAGTTGTGCACCCTGGAAGAGCGTGGACGTAGAGCTCCACCTGGAAGCAGGCCCACTCAGCTCCCGTGGGGACGGACCTCTGGCTGGCATTGCCATGATGTCTTCTAGAAGCCGTAGGTTTAGCGTTAAAGACATGAGCTTTGGAATCAAAGACCCGAGGGGTTTTTTTTGTTTTTTTTTAATTGAAGTATAGTTGATTTACAAAGTTGTGTTAATTTCTGCTGTACAGCATAGTGACTCAGTTACACACATATATATATATATATTCTTTTTTATATTCCTTTCCATTATGGTTTATCCCAGGATATTGGATATAGTTCCCTGTGTTATACAGTACGACCTTGTTGTTTATCCATTCTACATGTACTAGTCTGCATCTATTAACCCCAAACTCTCAGTCCATCCCTCCCCTGTGCCCCCGTCCTTGGCAACCACAAGTCTGTTCTCTATGTCTGTGAGTCTATTTCGTAAATAGGTTCATTTGGGCCATATTTTAGATTCCACATACATTATATCATATGGTATTTGTCTTTCTCTTTATGACTTACTTCACTTAGTATGATAATCTCTAGTTCCATACATGTTGCTGCAAATGGCACGATTTCATTCTTTTTTATGGCTGAGTAGTATTCCATTGTATATGTATACCACATCTTCTTTATCCATTCATCTGTCGATGGACATCTAGACTGTTTTCATGTCTTGGCTATTGTGAATAGCACTGCTATAAACATTGGGTTGCATGTATCTTTTCAAATTAGAGTTTTGTCCAGATATATGCCCAGGAGTAGGATTGCTAGATCATACAGTAATTCTATTTTTAGTTTTCTGAGGAACCTCCATACTGTTTCCCATAGTGGCTGCACCAATTTACATTCCCACCACCAGTGTAGGAGGGTTCCCTTTTCTCCACACCCTCTCCAGCATTTGTTATTTGTAGACTTCTTAATGATGGCCATTCTGACTGGTGTGAGGTGGTACCTCATTGTAGTTTTGATTTGCATTTCTCTAATAGTTAGTGACGTTGAGCATCTTTTCATGTGCCTATTGGCCATCTGTATGTCTTTTTTGGAGAAATGTCTATTTAGGTCCTCTGACCATTTTTCAATTGGGTTGTTTGCTTTTTGTCATTGAGTTGTATGAGCTGTTTGTATACTTTGGAAATTAAGCCCTGTTGGTCTCATCGTTTGCAAATATTTTCTCCCATTTCGTAGGCTGAAAGACTTGAGTTTGAATTGGTGTTAGTCGACAGACATTTAGTGAGCACGTACTGTGTGCTGGGACGGTGAACAGATCAGACGGACCAGCTTACCCTCTAGGTGGGAGCGGAATTTTCAAAGTGGAATTAATAGCCTGTATGGTGTAAAGTCGCTGTTAGGTTCAACAAGGTGGTTTCTACTAAATGTGAATAATAAACCGTAGCAGTTAGCACTTTTGCGCCAGCTTGGTGAACTGTGGTTCCTTCCATGTTTCAAAAAGAGGATTGGATTAACCAACAGGCCCCCAGGCAGGTAGGTGCTACTCATCAGAGGAAGGTACGGCCTTTCTTTCTGTCTCATCTGTCTTTTTCATTTGCTGTGAGATGCCGGCCCTCCTGTCCCAGCGATGAGCGGGTTGGGGGCGGCCTGGTTGGTGGAACGAGGGTGGGAGAGTATCCTCCGGAGATTGGCCTTTTGCTCCCAAATCCTCCACGTGCCAGTGAGCCGTGGAAACTTCTCTGCCGCTGCTGGTGGTGGGCACCAAGTCCCCCAGCCGCTTCCGGATTGAAACATCAGTCACTTCGGCTGCCCCTGGACAGATGCGTTCAGCTGTCATCTGCCGGGCGCCCATGACGACCGTTGCAGCATAATAGAGACAAATGTAGCGCCAAACTGGAATTTGATGGATTCGAAATTATGTCTTTAATTCACAGTTGGTATAGAGTGCTCATAAAATCTTGATCATGATAGAGAGGCTAATAAACATTTGAGAACATAAGTATTTGGGGAGGAAATGGCTTTGTGAAACGTTTAGTTGTGGAGTACTTAGAAGAACAGAGAAAATCAGCTGGCAGAACTCTCTAGATACCAATCTGGTGAGTTGTATACGTAGGGTTGGTAACGAACTTGAGTGCGCCGTTTTATGGGTGTGCAGACATTAATTTGACGAGCACAGCCACGAGGGCGGCACTGCCTCACGCCAAGCCTCGAGCTGTATGCCCTTCAGCTACCTGAATCGAGGGGCAGAGGTACAGCTGGCCGGGGGTACCAGCCGGTACACAGCGCTGCATTAGCCAGAAGGCCAGCCAGGCGTGCACCTGTGCAGGGGAAGACCTGCCTTGAAGCCCTGAACTGCTGTGGTCCCTGAGGCTGGGTAGAGCAGCCATGTGGCAGTCAGGTCCACACTGCCCAGGTTCAAATCCTGCTTTGCCATTTACTGGCCATGGACCTCGGGCAGGTCACTCCCCTCCTCTATAAAGTGGGCGTGATCTAATGGCACCTGCCCCCAGGGGCTGGTGAGAAATCAATTAGGTGATGCATGTCCATTGCATAGGAAAGCACATTTTCAGCTCCCAAGAGTGAGATAATTGGGAATTCCCTGGCGGTCGGTCCAGTGGTTAGGGCTCCAAGCTCTCACTGCCAAGGGCCCAGGATGGATCTCTTGTCGGGGAACTAAGATCCCACAAGCCGTGAGGCGCGGCAGAAAAAAAAAAAAAAAAAAAGAGTGAGATAATCCAGTGAACTCTGACTTGACTGGAAAGATGCCAGCAGGGGTGCCAGCGATTCTGGCGAGAGGGTGGTTCAAGATTGATTTGTGTTTTGGAGCGTGGCCCCCGGGGTGCTGAGCCCCACCCACCCCTGCCCTCCCCTTGCCAGGGCACCCTTGCCCTCCCCTTGCCAGGGCACCCTTGCCCTGTGGGGCGAGACGTGGGTCTGTGGTTGGTGGGCAGGTGGGTCAGAAGGAATTTGTTACCAAGAACAGTGAAAGTTTAAAAATACGCGAATGATTTACTTAATGTTCTTACAGGTTTCAGGCCCCGCCCCACGCCCCGCCCCCCCACGCCCCGCCCTGCTTCCCTTCCACGCCCAGCATCTCTGTGCCCGAGCGAGCGTCGTCCTTCCTCTGGACGCTGCAGAAGGCAAGAGGGTTTGAACTGAAGCTTTTTCTCTGTAGAACCTGGGGCTCCTTTTGGTAGGGGAATTCTCTCTACCTATAAAGAGTGAGCTGCTGCTTTGGGATTTCCTATGAGAGGAAAACAAAGGGAAACAGAATTGAAACGGACAAGAGTCTGGACAAAAAGAACTCCTGTTGTGTCTGTAAAGGTGATGATAAGAGAAAAAAACCAAAGCAGGCTGAGGGATAAATCTCTTCCCTTGGAAATCTTTGAGAATTAGTGATGGTCACTGGTCCTAGGCAATTCTGCCTGTGGAACTGGAGGGCTTCTGGGGTTCTCTTTGATTCTGGGGTGCTGTACTGCACCGCTACTGGGGCTGCGCTTCTGGAGCTCGTGGGCATGGATCTCAGCAAATAGGAAGGTCATTTATTCATTCTGCAAACTTAGGATTAGCCCTATGATGAGTGTTACGTGCACACAATGCAGGCTCTGGGGATGCAAAATGGGTGAGACGCGGTCCCCTCCCCCCGGAAGTCTGCCTTTCAGAAAGGGATTCGAGGATGCTCGACCCATAGCAGTCTCTCCTGGGGGTGTTTCCTGGGGTGTAGGGTAGGGCACTCGACCCTGGGAAGACACCCTCAACAGGAAAACATTTGAGGGAGTGCGTGACCTTCCAGGTCCAAGGACGCGTGACCTTCCAGGTCCCCGACACACGGAAAATACGAAACCCTGTTAAGTATTTCAGACGAGCAAGTTATAATCCAAATATCCCAGCCCGACAGTGAGTTCTCCCTGCTGTCAGCTGGAAGAAGGGAAGATGCTGATAAAAATATCAGCAAAGCATGGCTAATCGGGTCAGCGGTACTGTTTTGGCCGCAAGGCCTTTTTCTGTAAGTGGTTGGGGAAAAGTGGAATCAGAAGGGAAAAAGTCAGCTGGCTTTGCGAGGCAGGCACGGCCGGGCAGGAAGAGTCAGGGCAGCTGCCTTTGGCTGAGGTGTCCCTTCGTGGAACGGCCGGCCGCAGGACGAGCCAGCAGCCACAGAGAGTGCGGTGGCGGGAGTGATGGGAGCCCAAAACACCACCTGGCCGGATGGAGACGTGCTATTAAAAGACAGAGGGCTCCTGACACTCCCCACGTCCACTCAGGTAGGCCTGGGAGCTTGGCGCTGTTCCCTCACTTGTGTGCTTAGCCATCTTCTAGGAAAACATAATCATCCAGAGTCATCGGTGACGCAATGACAGTGTTACAGGCTGGGGTCACCTTGGGCTCCCCCCGCCCTCCGCCCAACAGTAAGCTGCTTTGCTCCATCATCACCCCGTTTGTATCTGCAGTCCTGCTCAAAGATAATGAAACGCAAATAGCCATTTCTGTCCTGACCCAAGATGCACCTGTGTGCCTGCCTGTGGCCGAGGCACTTCAGAAACATCAGAGAGCAATCTGCTGGGCGTCTCCCGTCCCCTTACCTCACACGTCCGTGTCTCCCCTCCCCTGACCTCGCACGTCCCCGTCTCCTGGGAGCCGTTGTGCAGTGATTGTGGGCATCCTTGTCTCTTCCTTCCCCGGAGTTTGTGCTGCGCTGAGTGGGTTCTCAGGGTCGGCCTGCAGCTGGTCCTTGAGGGAGAGGCCCCGTGGAGTGACAGCGAAGGGCCGGTCCCTTCTGAGCTGCACTAACTGAGGCCAGTTATTTCTCCTCCAGGCCCCTTTTCTGCATCGAAGAATGGAGGTGATAGTAGTACTTAATTCAGAGCTGGCAGGACACCTTTGCGCTTGCCACCTGCCGACCCACTGTCACCGTAGTGCCACCCCAGGAGGTTGCAGGGATGGGCCGTGAAAGCATTTATCTCCTGTGGTCGCCAGGGCCCCACCACGTGAAGGTGCCTGTTCCATCCCCGCAGGCGGGGGGAGGGGGGCCACCTCAGGGGGATGACCTCCAGTCCTCCGCAAGGAAACTAGTATGTCCTGGAGCCACAGCGGGCCCTTCCCTACCAAGGACAGGGAAGGACTCTCATCTGGGGGAGAGTCCAGGGCGGCTTCAGCCCCCGCCCCCCATGAGCTCCCAGCCATCGTCTAAGCAGCATGAGACTCTGCAGACGCATCTCATGCATCACTTCTAACCAGGCCACTGCCCCAAGCCCTTCCCCATAGATATTCCAGGGCCCCGCCCTTGGGGCCAGGCAGAGGGCCAGGCTCACCCCCTCCGGTGGGCGTCCTAGCAGTGGAGGGGCAAGGTGAAGAGGCCCAGGGATGTGAGTGCTCGTTGAAGGGGAACTTGGGCGGTGACTTTGCCTCTCCGAACGTTTGACTCCTCGTCACTGAAAGAGGCCCAGAGTAAGATTGGCTCCTCTCTCGTGGGCATGCCGTGTGACTCCCTGGGGCAGAGCGCTCGACGCAGAGCCCAGTCCTACTAATAAGGAAAGCACTCACGCATCGATCTGTCCATTCCGTGTGTGTTTATTATGGGCTGCTCTTTGCCAGGCCCTGTCCCAGACCCTGGGGCTACAGCAGTGAACAGAACATTCCCACGGGCAGAGACACACACCACACAAACAAGCGCAGGGGAAACATGTGCCAGGACGGAGTGCCCTGTGGGGAGGTAAACTGCCGAGTGTGGCGGAGAAGGGCGAAGTGGCAGCTTCCAAGGGGAAGGCGCCTCTGAGAAGGGATTGTTTAAGCCAAGACTTGAATGAAAAGGAGCCAGCGGTGGGGAGAGGGAAGGAAGAGCCACCCAGGCAGGTTACGGGGCAGTTCATCTCGGGGCGGGGGTAGGGGGTAGCGGGGAGGCTGTGAAACCTAAACATGAGCCTGAGACCCAGCCCTTCATAAGCCAGGGTGAGGGCAGGGGAGGCCCCTGGGAGCTGTTCGGACACCCGGAGTGCGGGGGGGCCTGGGGGTATTGTCTGTATATTTCAAACATTTTATTACACAGGGAATCCGTTTGTAGAACAGCTAGAAAATGTAGCTAAGTAAGAATATTTCCAGTACCCAGAGACAATCATTGTTAACTTTTTGATATAGTATGCATATTCTGACATTTTCAGGGATACTCTGCAAAAACAGGGTTTTAACTACGCACATTGTATCCCATCCTTTTCTTGCACTTAATGTGTCGTGAATCCCCGTTCACAAACACTCTCCCGGCCCCTGTGTTAGTGGCCGCACAGCTCTCCTTTGAGGGCAGCTGTGCCCCGACACAGACACAAGATTATTGCAGGGAGATGCCCTTGGGGTAGATTACTCCAGACCCGGTAGGCTTCTGGGCTCGAATAATAGATGTAATTCCTAGGCAACTGTCGAAACCCAGAAGTTTTAAGTTGCAGACCTGTGTCCGCAGCCAAGGACGTGGAAAAGCTTTAACTGGAGACTCAGGTTTCACCTCATAGGTAGGTTCACTTAAGAAGTTTAACCCAGGAATGTAACCAGATAAACAGTTTAACCCTGGGTTTCTCCTCGGTAGGCGATCAGGGGCGTCTTCTCCTGGCACTGCCACTGCCAAACCTCGGGGCTGTGCTTTGAGCGAGGCCTCCCAGGGCAGGCATCCTTCATCCCCCAAATCGAAGTTTCCTCCGGTTTTGATCAATGAAGTTCAGGGTTCAGCTTCTACCCAACTTCCATTAGTCACTGTCTCTGGATGCACCCTGAAGTTGGGTGCAGATTCAGGAGGGGACGGGGCCCAAGGGAGCCCCTCTCGGAGGCTGCCCACGGGGGTAGGTCTGAGTTGTGCCCGGATTCTCCAGGTGGAGTCTCTTTGGCTTTGTAGAATCCGAACCTATGTCTTTCTAGCCCACAAGTATGAGCTTCCTATCATATTTTAGACATTTGAGAAAAAAGAGAAAGTGCCTTTCCTGGAATGGAAGCTCAGAGGGGATCTCCCAGAGTTGGAACGTTCTGGAAAGTCCTTTGAATTGTGCCGGGAATGCCGTGGAGGTGTGTATCCCATAGGGTCTCTGCGGCCTCTGCTCTGGAAAAATGCGGGGACGAAGTGAAGCTGGTGGAGGCCTGACAGAGGAGAGGCTAGTTCAGGGGGACACAGGGGGTGGGTGAGGCCTGGCCCACCCCCAGAGGCTTGTGCACGGCGGAAACTCAGTAAAGGTGAGCTGAGTGTGAATCCAGCATGCAGAGGAAGGCAGGGGAAGGAGGTGGCGGAGGAAATAAGAGGAGACACGTGCAGGCGCCGAGTCCTGTCCTCCCTGCGTGGTGGCCTTTGTAGCCGTGTGTCCCTATGGCTTGTGTCTGTGGCCACCCTCCCCCCGATTCTTCCATCTGCCCTCAGCTCCAGCCCACCCTTCAAAGGACGAGATTCTATTTTTTTTTAAAATAAATGTATTTATTTATTTATTTTTGACTGTATTGGGTCTTCATTGCTGTGCGCGGGCTTTCACTAGTTGCGGCGAGCGGGGGCTACTCTTCGTTGCGGTGCAAAGGCTTCTCATGGCTTCTCTTATTGCAGAGCACAGGCTCTAGGCTCACGGGCTTCAGTAGTTGTGGCTCGCAGGCTCAGTAGTTGTGGCACACGGGCTTAGTTGCTCCGCGGCATGTAGGATCTTCCCGGACCAGGGCTCGAACCCACGTCCCCTGCATTGGCAGGCGGATTCTTAACCACTGCGCCACCAGGGAAGTCCCAGGACAAGATTCTTGAGGACAACATAGTTGAGTCAACCAACGTTTATTGAGCACCTACTGTGTGCTGCGCACAGTTCTAGGAGCTGACAGTAGGGCAGAGAACAGCCCAGACACATCTGTGCCTACAGACAGTAAACACAAACAGATGCATCTGTGATGTCTCCCAGGGAGCGGGGCTTCAAGGGGAACAAAGCAGGAGGCGTGAGAGGTCGGGACCCTGCTCACCACTGGGGCCCAGGGGGGAGACGTCTCGGCGGAGTTCTGGATCAATAAAAGGGGTGGCCGCGTGGCCACTGGGAGTCCGAGGGCCAGGGGCCACCTGTGCGGAGGGTGTGCTCCTGACAGCAAGGAGGCCGTGTGGCCGGGGAGTCAGGAGCCGGGGTGGTGGAGGGGCTGGGGGTCTGCGAGCAGCCGACACCCAGGAGGTGAGCTGAGCACGTGCACACATTCCTGAAACAAATCATCCAAAGGAAACTGAGAGCCTAGACACGGAGCTGGTACAGCTGTGGGCTCTTGAATCAGACGGACCTGGTCGGAGCCTGGCTCTGCCCTTGACTGGCTTCATGGCCTTGGGCGAGTTCCCTTCCGTGGAGCCTCCATTTTCTCATCTGTAAAATGGGGCTGGTTTCAGAACTTCGACCTCAAAAGCACGATGCTGAGTGACAGGAGCCAGTCACAGAAGGTCATGTCCTACGTGAGATCACTTATACTAAGTGTCCAGAACAGGTAAACCCACAGAGACAGAAAGCAGAATACAGGTTTCCTTTGAATTCAGGTAGTGAAAATGCTTTGGAGGGTGATGCAGTGTGTTTCCTCACCTGTGAAATGGGGAGGTGGTGTCCGCACATCCTCAGTGTGACGCCAGGCACGGGGCATCTGAGGAGCCAGAGCTGTCTACGAGGTGCTCTGCACAAGAGCATCCAGAGGGGCACTGTGGCCCAATGGTTACAGCTCAGCCTGGGGTGTCCAACTAACCTGAACTCAAAAAGTCTGCTGTTGGGACTTCCCTGGTGGCGCAGTGGTTAAGAATCCGCCTGCCACTGCAGGGGACACGGGTTCGAGCCCTGGTCCAGGAAGATCCCACATGCCGCGGAGCAACTAAGCCCGTACGCCACAACTACTGAGCCTGCGCTCTAGAGCCCGCGAGCCACAACTACTGAGCCCATGTGCCACAACTACTGAAGCCCCCGCACCTAGAGCCCATGCTCCGCAGTAAGAGAAGCCACTGCAGTGAGAAGCCCACACATGACAACGAAGAGTAGCCCCTGCTCGCTGCAACTAGAGAAAGCCCACACGCAGCAACGAAGACCCAATGCAGCCAAAAATAAATAAATAAAATAAATAAATTTATTTTTAAAAAAAGTCTGCTGTTACTGAGGATGTGACCTTGGGAGTTTCACTCACTGCTTGGAGCCCCAGTTCCCACACCCATCAAATGGGGCATAATAGTCGTACCTCCCTGGTACAGGGAGAGATTCCATGACATAACATTGTACAGTAAGTCCCCTACATACGAACCTTCAAGCTGCGAACTTTCAAAGATGCGAACGTCAGGCGTGAGTGAAATTGCAGCTCGCCCTCCGCCTCCTATTGCTGACGATCCTTCAGCTCTACCATCTCCCACCTCCTCTCCCTCCTCCGCTCAGTAACTCTCTTTGCCTGTTCACTCGATGCCACCCCTGTATCCCAGCTGTTGTACTGTACTACTGTACTTTTCAAGGTACTGTACTGTAAGATTAAAAATGTCTTATTTCTTGTGTTTGCTTTTTATGTATTATTTGTGTGACAAGTATTATAAACCTATTACTGTACAGTACTATCTAGCCGATTGTGTTAGTTGGGTGCCTAGGCTAACTTTGTTGGACTTACAAACAAATTGGACTTAACGAACGCGCTCTCGGAACGGAACTCGTTCACGTGTAGGGGACTTGCTGTATCTGTAGCATGCTTAGCCCATAACAAACACTGTCAATATTAGCTGATTAACAACAGCCATTTCATTGGAAAATTATTGACTTAAGACATTAGGGTGTGCTTCACCCGCCTTGCCTGAACCATATTTGCCAAATACCTTGTGCATCTCATCTCTCTGTTGGTTGCCAACTGGTCTTTTCATACTACATCTTTTAATCTTTTAATAGCAGGACCAAACCCAAGTGCCAAGAACAGGAAATCTTTGTTCGTATGTGTACGAGCACACCTTGGAAGCTTTGTGAGGACAGGACCGTGTCTGGCTCATTCACCGCTAGGTCCGTGGTACCTGGGACAGTGGGTGACTAGCACACAGGAGGGACTGGGTCAATATTTGTTTAATGAATGAACATAAGTTGATTCTCCTAAAGCAGAGGCATTGGTTTGCACTGAGCTATTTTCTCACCTGGCTCCTCTTACCCCTGGGCACGTGGGAGACGAGGTGAGCAGGGTGGTCCACACACAGATTCATCTCACTTTCTGTGGCTCTCGGTGGTCACCATCTGTGGTGTCCTGTCTCTGGTCTGCCCGCTCTCGTGAAATGAAGTGCTGACTCCATGATGATGTCAGGGTGTCAGGCTGGTGCCTGGACCCATTAAGCTATAACTGTGCATTGTGTGCACAAGAAAACCTGGTCCACTCATGTGCGTGCGCACCGTCATGCTGGTCCTTAGCTTAAAATCGATAATTTCCCTTTTTAAAAATTAGCTTTTTCTTGTTATTATATAATTAGCGTTTTTCTTAATTGTAGAAATAATACATTCTCATTGTAAAAAAAAAAAGCAGATATGTATAAAGTAAAAAGTCCCCTTTTTGCCCCTACTCTCTCCCCCCAAAATAAACATTATGGCTAGCTTGGTGTACATCCTTCTAGATTTACTTCTCTTGTTAAACAGGCTCATATAATATATGTTATTATGTAACTTTTTGTTTTAAATTTAAGAGTGTGTCTTGGCTTCTTCACCAATGTCAACACAAGTGTTTGCTTGGAAGAAATTCCTGAACCGAGACGGTTGGTTGCCCTGTGCCTCAGCTTCCCCGTTTGTGCACTGAGAATACTACTGTTTACCTCGCAAGATGATACAAGGTCATGTTTGTAAAATATGTAGGACAGTTGGTTGCCCATGGTAAGCACTTGATGAATGATACTTTGGTTTCCTTTTAAACCAGAATGCATTAAGTCCACCTGGACTACCCATTGCTCTTTAAGTGTAGGTTGCAAGGAGGTGATTTAGGCCGAGTTAACTTACTTTCTGTTAGCCTGCCATTGGCCCTTCTTCCATCCTTGAAGTGGCAACCGTTTGGGTGTTCTTCTTACCCGTGGTCCCTCGGTTCCTGCAGCCTTTCCACCTGGATCTAGTCAAAGAGACACCCCATGCTTGTAAGAGGAGGGTCCGCTGACTCCTTGGGCCTTCTGGTAGACCAGCAGTCACTTCATTGGACAGCAGAGCATTCATGTGCAACTGGGGGGTAGAGGCCAACCCTGACCATGATGTGCATTGCGGAGGCGAGAAGTGGTGAGATTGGCCTCCCTACTCGCATAAGTTAGAATCTCTAATATCACACGATAATAATATTGGCTGAAATAACGTGGGCTGTTATGACTTGCCGGACCCAACCCTAAGCATGTGGCTGAGTCTCTTCATCCCCATCCCCATCCCCATCCCCATCCCCATCCGCATCCCCATCATGGAGCCAGAGAGCCTGAGGCTTGCCCAGGATCACAAAGCTCTTGAGTGTGGATGTGGAGAAAGCGTGTGAGCATTGATCTGAGAGTGCAGCTTCTGGCCGCTGGCCAGTCCCTCCTCCCAGCTCTGGGTGCCAAAAGTGGAAGCCAAAGAAATTCTTTCTCAGGCATCCACCGGGGGATTGAAGCTATGAACCCCAGGGTTTTTAAATCATTTATTTTAGGGGGGTGTGTGTCATGTGCGCACGTGTGTTTAGCTCCCGTGAAATCCAGACTTAGAAGCCAGGGGAGAGAGCAGAGCCATTTCAGAGGCCGGCCAGTTGGCCAGGCTACTGAGAGCAGCAGACCCTTGAGGCAGGGCTCTGATGGTCTGGGATGCACTGGGGGACGCTCGCCCAGGCCTCGAAGAGTGAGCTGGGGTGGTTGGCAGGAAGGTGGCGTCTCTCGGAACCGGGCACCCCGCTGGGCCGCGTTCCCCCTGCCCTTCAGGCCCGGAACCGTGGACTCGAGTTCTCTCTTCCGGAGCATCGGGATAGTTTTGCTCTTCTCTGCGATTTCCTTCCAAGCACACGGCAGTGTGCTGACGGCAGAGCTTCACGATGGGTCCAAGTCTGCCCCTAACTGCGAGTAATGAAACCCTGAGCAGCTACCTCGTGCCGACGGACAAAGTCGGGCCTGGAGGAAACCCTTAGCTCAGGATGCGTCCCTGGTGAACTGCCCTGGGGGACACTGGGCCCTCTGGGTGACCCGAGGGACCCCTGAACTCTAGACGTGGGCGTGCTGGGAACAGTACAGCGGCTGTGGACTTCCCCTCCCCCTCCCCCACAGAAAAGGGGGTCAGGGCCCTGGTGTGGCCACTGTCCTGAAGCCAGCATCGGAATCGTCAGTAAAACAAAAGGCGATCTTACGCTGAGCCCTTTTAATCACCTAATGGCGGGAGACACCCGATGCCCCGGCTTGGGTTTCCGGCCTCGGCCGCAGCCCGGCCGCTGTAACTACAGCCAAGTTTGGCCCAGCTTCTCCACATTACAGCCGCGACACGGACGCACACAATTGAAGTATTTGAGAACAATGAAATATGCATGCCTATCAGTGACAGCCCCATAAAGTGCGGCAATTAGCCGCGTAATCCGAGAGAGGGAGCCGGCCCTCGCAGCCCGTGGCTCCCCATTAGTTAAATGCATTTTGTACGTCCTCATCCCATCAAATCAACTAACACTTCCTTTAATTGGTTCATGAATTATACAGCCGCCCCGCATTATAATTTAATCGCCTGTAAACATTCCTAGGGCCCCACTGTAAAGCGGGTCGCGCTCATTAATTCGTTAATTTCAGCAGATGGAAGGGGAGCTCGGATGCGTGGTGGCAGAACAGAGCGCCTTGGGCAATGGAAGAAGGAAAAAAAGGTGGGGGGCCGTTTAGGTTTTTTAAGGGCTGTCAGAAACTCAATCTGTGGAGCTGTCAGCAGCCCGGACCCATCCCCACCCCCTCCACTCCACCGGCTGCGGGAAGTGACTGGTGGATTCATCCGGAGGCTTGTCAACCGTCTTTAAACATCAAGCCAGCGGGTAAACCGAGCCCAATGTAAATTAATTCTTGTCTTACGGCCCCCCCCCTTTCTCTGTCCCCATGAATATTTCATGGCGGGCAGCATTAATATTAATTCTAATAGCTCTGCACAGTGGTTATTATTTCTGTTTTATGACAAATATTCATAAAATATTCAGGACCCTTTTTTAGAACATTTACACACTTGATTGTGAATTTCCCCGGTTTCCTGGGGACACTGTAAACATATTGGGGTTCTCTTGATGGACTTTTCCGCCTTAATTAATACCACTGGTTATTAATATTTAATCAGATTTAGGTTTTTCGAGAAGTAAGACCTATTAGGTTGGAGGGCCGAAGGGCATTTTCCCCCTTCAGTCTGTGAAATGGGAGTCTGTTTCTCTTTGACACCTGGGTGATCTGACAAAGGATGACCTCCCTGCCTTTTTATCTTGAAAACAATATCTTTTCTGCATGTGTCTGTTCTCCTCTTACTTCTTAACCGAAGCTCTGGCAGCAGCCCAACTTACTGTAATGAAATTCTTCGGAAGATGCCACTGCAATATTTATGCAAGGTTTTAACATAATTTTGGAGTAATTAAAGTGTGGGTTTAACAAACACAGTGGTGGAATCCTTAGGCAAGACAGCTGCGACTGGGGATGAAGGATCTTTTGGAATCCACATTATTTATCTTTAACCCCGAGAGGCAGCTGTGCACTGCGTCCCCAGGGAGACAAGCTGAGGAGGGAGTCCCTGCGGCTGGGGAGCCGTCCGCCAGGTGACGGAGGACACAGATGAGGTGGTGACTTTGGCCCGAAGGAGTCTGAGGTGGGGTTCAGTGAACCTTGAGGTTGGGGTGCATGGACAGTGTGGACCTAACCCCACTCGCTCCCCTCCTAAATTGCTTCAGGGTCGGTCCCTTTCCCATTTTCTGATTCTCACCAGAGACTTCAGGGATGTTCTAACAGCTGCAGGGAACAAGTGGTGTTATTTTACACATAGGAAGGTAGTGGAAGAGCGACCTAGAGTCAGCTGGACTTGGAGCCCAGCCTGGGGGCACCACTTAACCTCTTGGGAGCCTGAGTTTTTTCACCCTTGAGATGGGCAGGATCACAGGACCTTACTTGGATTAAATGGGACAATACACATGTGTAATATGCTTATTAGTGCAGGTGCCTGGCACATAGTAAGTATAGAAAGTTTTGCCGTGACGGTGATGATGGTGATGGTGGAGATTAATGAGTGGCAAAGGGTTAAAATTGAAGCCAAGAAGTAAAATGCTTTTCGCTAGAGAGATTCATGGAGGAAAACTCCAGCTGTGGAAGGGGTTAAAGCAAAAGCTTCTCTGCAGCACCTTATTAAAAAAAATAGAGAGTGGAAAAGTCAAGAGTGGAGATTCTGATGGTGGCCGGGACATGCTTATGTAACTCTTCACCAGGGCAGGTCTTCGTGTGCCATTTGTCACTGAGGGAGACTGGCTCTGGGAAAGGAAACCTCAAAATTAATTCACCTCCCCCTCCCTCGGCTTCCCTTTTCTGGGGACCAGCAACAAGGTGAGTGCACTTGTTTCCCAGGCGGTCCAAGGGTCCAGATCTTGCTCACCCTGCTCTCTGGTCCTTGATGCAAATTCCTGCTCCTAGAGCAGTGCCTGGGACGTGTGCCCGGTAGCAGGGCGGCTGAGAGGAAGGCACATGGTGGAGGCCCCCTTGGCAGAGCATCTGCCCATCTCTTGCCCCACAGCCCTTCCAGCTGATCTGCTTAAAGTAGAGGAAGGTGGCTCTGACTCCAGCTGACTCTGCAGCTCAGCCCAGAGAGCTAAAACTGAGCCACACTTTTGGGATTTGAGGTTTGGGGTTTGCGCTGAGCAGTGGACGCCAAGACCTCCCTCCCTCTCGCCTTCCTTCCTCCCTCCCTCCCCCCCTCCCTCCTTCTTTCCTTCCTTCATCTTTCAGCAGATTCATGATGGTGTGCTGTGCTCAGCTGCACGGACACTGGAGCCGGCTGCCTGCGTTTGCATCCGGCTCCACCACTGTGTTAGGCGAAGTTCTCCAGAGAAATAGAACCAATGGATGTGTATTATATATAGAGAGAAAGATTCATCGTAAGGAATTGGCTCATGTGATTATGGAGACTGACAAGCTGCAAGATCTGTGGGGTGAGTCCGAAAGCAGGAGCCCCAGGAAGAGCCAAAAGGCAGGAAGGCTGAAGTGGGGTCCAGTGAGCCTTGAGGATGGGGTACATGAGCTTGTCGATCCCACCTCCACCCCACTAGGTCTGAAGGTAGGAGAAAGCCAATGTCCCAATTCAAAAGCAAGCAGACAGGAGGAATTCTCTCTCACTCGGGAGAGGGTCAGCCTTTTTGTTCTATTTAGACCTTCAACTGATTGGATGAGGCCCACCCACATTAGGGAGGGCAATCTGCTTCATTCATTCCACTAATTAATTTTTTTTAATTTATTTTATTGAAGTATAGTAGTTGATTTACAATATTGTATTAATTTCTTCTGTATATTCCACTAATTTAAATGTTAATCTCATCCAAAAACACTCTCACAGATACACCCAGAATAATATTTGTCCAAATATCTGGGTACCCTATGGCCCATTCAAGTTGACATACAAAATTAACCATCACGGCCACTTTCTAGCTGGGGCACTTTGGCAGGTTGAACCTCTCTGTCCCTCAGTTTTCTCACATGCTATAATGGACATAATAATAATCCCCTTGTAAGGTCACGATGAGGAGTTATGACCTAAGGTAGGTCAAGTCTTAGAAGACTGCCTGCCATGTAGGCCCCATGGATATTCTGTCTTATTATCACACACTAAGCAATTTGTATGGATTATCATATTTAATCCTTAAAATAACTTTGCAAGGTACTTTTTTTTTTTTTTTAATCCTCGCATATGGAAACTTGGAGGGTAACATGGCTGGTCCCACAGTGGGCCAGAAGGTGGCGCTGGAATTTGAACCCAGGTCTTTCTGACCTCAGAACCCATGTCCAAGCCAGTCCCCTCTTCTCCACTGCCACACGAATGCACTGGTCCCTGCCTCACAGCTGATAGCCTGGTGGAGGATGGGCATGCAAACAGGAAGTTGTGTTCACATAAATGGGACCGAATGCTTTAAGGCTCCTGGTGCCTTTCAGGGCACATGTCACAGGTTGGGTTCTCCTGGAAGCAGAGGCTGAGACAGTCATGGGGTGGAAAAGGCTTCGTGAGCAGGTAAGAGCTGAGCCAGGAAAAGGGATGAAGCAGGATGGGGCAGGGGGAGCCGTGGGATCAGGGGGCAGGCTGACCCAGACTCCACCAGCCCAGCAGGGACCTCCTGAGGGAGGGCTGTGAGGGGCAGAAGTGGCCAGGCCCTGGTACCCCTCTGTGCTCATTCACTGGCCAAGGGCCACCCCAGAAGAATGTGAGCTTGCTCAAAAGCTTGGGTTAAAAGGTCCATCAGTCGGTGAATGAATAAACAAAATCTGGTCTAGCCATACCCTGGGACACCATTTGGCCATAAAAGGGAATGAAGTTCTGATACATGCTACAATGGGGATGAACCTTCAAAACATTAGGCTAAATGAAGGAAGGATGCCCGGCACGTAGGGCCCACATGGATATTCTATGTCGTCATTACGCATTAAGCACTTTATATGCATTATTATGTTTAACTTTTAAAATGACCTTGTGAGGTCCTCTTTTTTTTTTTTAATTTTCCTAAATGGAGACTTGGCGGGCCATGCATTGTATGATTGCATTTGTATGAAGTGTCCAGGCGAGGCAAATCCACAGAGACAGAAAGCAGACTAGCAGTTGCCAGGGGCTGGGAGCTGGGGGCTGGGGAGAGCCTTCTCCTGGGTACAGGGTTTCCTTTGGGGGTGATGAGAATCTCCCAAACTTATATCGCGTTGACGGTTGCACACGCTGTCAATACGCTAAAAAGAATTGCGTTGTATACTTTTAGGGGGGTGAATTATTATCTCAGTAACTATGTTAAAAAAAAAAAAAAAAGAACGTAGGGCTCAAGTCCCTGGAAGATATTTACAGCTGGAGGCTGTCAGCTGACCCTGCCCCTTACAGCTGAGACACAAATTCTCTCTTGAAGGGGGGGATCCGCTGGAGCATCCCTCGGATGTCGGCCAGACCACGGGGCACTGACAAAATGTTCACCCGCCCAGTCGTCCTTTTGGGACTGAACTGGTGTCCACACCGGCATGCTTCCCGGTTGACCAGCGTTGATCAGTGTTCCCACTGTCGGGGGGACCCCAAGGCAGCCAGGTGCTGGTGGCTGCAGGTGCTCTGAGCGCAAGATAGAAGGCGCGGTGTGGCTTCTGGCCAGCGCACAGGGAAGACAGGTTTCCAGGAACACGCAGGAACTTCTCACACAGAAGAAGACCAGCTGGGTGGTGAGCCAGGCCCCCTCAAACACAGACACGGAGCTGAAGGACGACCAAGGGAAAGGCAGTGATGAGTGTAGGTGCCCAGTGGCCCCTGAGAACCGTTTTGGCTCCGCCCAGGTGATTGCCCTGCACTGATGGCTGACTTGCTGATCTTGTGTGGGCACGAGAGATGCAGGGAGAGGGCGGTGTTGCGAGAGTTTGGACACCGGGCCTGCCCGGACCCGGGGAAAGCCAGAATTTTTAGAGTCCTCCTGTGTCCACACACGTCCAGTCTGAGAGCCACTGGTATAGCTGGCGCCCCGAGTTGGCAGAGACTGGCTAGTCCTGGAGTGTAGCTCTGTCTTGCTTTCCACTTGTCCACTGTCATTTTTTTGCCTTAAACTCATCTGCCTTTCTCTTTGGGAAAAGTTTGCAGAACTTTCTGACTTCCAATGATGTGCATTTCATGATCGTGTAGGAAGTGTCTGGGTGGCCGTGTGCAGAGGAATTTCTCTCTTTCTTCCCAGTGGTGATGGAGGCAGAAATTTTTCGAGGACTCTCAGATGGAGACCGATTATGCCGGAATTTGAACCTGGGGTCATTCTCCTTACACCGGACTGCTGCACTTTGCACAGCGTGTGCTGAAGAGCGTGTGCTGAACCGCCAGGCGTGCTCGTTAATTTCCCAGTTAATAGCAGTCGTGGAGACTGTCCTTCCTGCCCCTGGAGAGATTTTAGACGTGGGCAGTGTAGATTTGCCACTATCAATTATGCACAGTTTTAAACAAGAAATGGCCAGCGGGAGCCTTGTTTTCTTAAGGAGTGGGGAGCGGGCGGGGAGGGGACCCTGCAGCGGCTACCTGAGGGCAGGAGGCATGCTGCGCGCAGGGGGTTTAAAATGAGGTTGAGACGTTTGGCCTTTTGTTTTCAAATTGTACTCTTGTCAGAGTAAAAAGATACATAGTAAAAAATTTAAAACTCTGGCCAGGGCCTTTTCCGGTCTCCAGGGAGGCCTTGCATCCAAACTCTGTGCAGCATGGCATTCTGTGATGGGAATCAGCCTGCACCTGTGGCTGGGTGGACCCGGGGGCCGATCCCAGAGAGCTGACGGGCCCGTCCCTGTGAGATGGAATAGGGCCTTCCACGGCATCACAGCTGGTTCCCTCACGTGCTAACCCACTCTTTCGCTGCACGTTTATTCAGCCCTCACCCTCACCACATCCCCGCACGAAGGTTGCAGCGCAGACAAGGCAGCCCGGCGCTTGTCCTCAGACAGCTCCTCCCGCAGTGTCCCCAGAGGTGTGGATTCTTCTGCAGCTGACCCAGTTCTTATTTTTTGTTTTTTTTGATAGTCTGTGCATAATTCACTTGTTCCCTCTAACCACTCTCTCCCAAGTCCTGCCATCCTCAGCTCCGTTCATCTTTCATTCCCATTAGAGTCCTCTAACAGCTTGCCCATCCCTCACTGCCGTCCCCAAATGCAGTCACCTCTAGACACGATGCGGCCTCTCCCTGCCCTTGGACTAGGCGGAGGCCTTGTCCTGACGTGTCAATGGTTACTCCCGCTTTGTGCTATCCAATGGCCCCACTTGTTGTAGTCATATGAGGACTATTTTGCAATAGCTTTGATGTTGCCTCACCTCTCTGATGTGTCAGGGGCACACATTTTAAAGGTGAGCAGACCATTCTACTGTACAGTGTCACTTTGCCTTTTTTCTTGGTGGCTCTCCTTTCTCTCTGATTCCCTGCTTCAGTGGCGGTCATGCAAATTTCCCCTTGAGAGAAGACCCCTTGATTATATCAAAGCTTGAGAGCCACTGCTGCCTACGCTCCAGCCCTGAAAAAGGGCTCCACGTGGCAGAGGCTGAGGCTTGGTTTAAAGCGTGGATAGTGCCGCTGCCTTCCTTCTGGGCTTTGAACTGCGGAAGGAGGAGTCTTTTGAGCCTTTTTCAGGAAACTGTTTTCCTGGACCAGACTTTCCCAATTTGAATATCAAATTTGGAAACACAAGGTACTAAGGGATCTATTTGTGCGTCCTCCTTTATGTCATTAGTTGTGCGTGTAATTCACATTTGTACGTAGTCTGGATGCAAATCCTTTATCAGATATAGATTTCATAGATATTTTCTCCCAGTCTATGGCATATCTTTCATTTTCTTAAGGTCTTCTGAAGAGCAGAAGTTTTTAATTATTAGATTTCTAATGAAATCTAATTTATCAATTTAAAAATCTATGTGTCATGATTTTGGTGTCATATGTAGGAACTCTTTAACCCAAAGTCACAGACATTTTCTTCCAGAAGTTTAATTGTTTCAGGTTTATATGTAGGTCCATGATCCATTTTGATTTAAATTTTGTGTATGGTGTGAGGTATGGGTCAAGATTATTATTATTATTATCATTATTTGCATATGGACGTCTAATTATTCCAGCAACACTGGGTGAAAAAACCATCTTTCTCCATTGAATTGTGTTGGTACATTTGTTGAAAAGTAATTGGTCATATTTGTATGAGTCAACTTCCAGACTCTTTAATCCATTGTGTCTAGCCTTTCACTAACACTCATACTGTCTTGACTACTGTGGCTTTGTAGTAAGCCTCAAAATCAATTTATTCTGCTTTTTCAACGTTTTTTAGTGATTCTAATTCTTTTCCAGAAAAACGCTCCATATAAATTTGAGAATTAACTTGTGTGGAATCTTCAAAACACCTTGTAATTTTGGTTAGAATTGCATTGAATCTGCAGATCTAGTAGGATTGACATTTTAACACTATTGAGTCTCTGAGTCCATGAACATGGTATAGCTCCCCATATGTATTTAAGTCTTTGATTTCTTTCACCAGTGTTTTGTAATTTTCATCAGACAGATCTTATGCATATTTTGTTAGCTTTATACCTAAGTATTTCATTTTTATATTATTGTAAATGGTACTTTAAAATTTCAGTTTCCAGTTGTTTATTGCTAGTATCTTGAAAAGTTGGTTTATATTTTATTTATTGATTTTGTAGTCTGTGAATTCACTGAACCTACTTATTAGTTATAGTGGCCTTTTTTGATGATTCTTTGGGGCTTTGAATTAGATGATCATGTCATCTGCAAATAACACAATTTTATTTCTTCCCTTTCCATTTGTATGCTTGCTATTTCCTTTTCTTGATATATTGCACTATCCAGGACTTCCAGTAAGATGTTGAATAGGAGTTGTGAAAATGGACATCCTTGCTTTGTTCCCAATCTTAAGGGGAAAGCATTCAGTCTTGATGTTAGCTGTAGTTTTTTGGTAAATACCTTTTATTAGACTGAGGAGGAAGTTACCTTCTATTTCTAGTTTGCTTAGAATATTTATCAGGAATTGATATAAAATTGTGTTAAATGCTTTCCTACATCTATTGAGATGATTATATAGTTTTCTTCTTTAGTCTAATAATATGGTTATATTGATTGATTTTCAAATATCGAACCAGATTTTCATTACTAGGCTAAACCCCATTTATTGTAATGTATTATTCTTTTTATGTATTGCTGGGTTCAATTTGCTAACATTTTATTGAGTATTTTTGCATCTGTATTCATGAGGGATATTGGTCTGTAGTTTCCTTGTAGTGTCTTTGTCTGGTTTTTGGTATCAGGGAAAGGCAGCCTAATAAATTAAGTTTTATTCTTTCCTTTTCTATTTTCTGAGTATGTATAACATTGGCCTTATAATTAGTATAGAATTAGTACTATTATATGGTTCGTATTTTTTGGTCCATCCATTTATTTGTATACATATGTATATTAAGAACCTCATTAAACTGTAAATTTATTCAAGGCTAGAAATCCACCCCTCCTCCTACCTTCATCATAATGTCTATTAACCACACCATTGTGCTTATTTTTTATTGTGGTAAAATATGCATAACATAAAATTTACTATTTTAACCTTTTTTTTTTTTTGGCCATGCCACACGGCATGTGAACTCTTAGCTCCCCCACCAGGGATCGAACCCATGCCCCCCTGCAGTGGAAGCCTGGAGTCTTAACCACTGAACCATCAGGGAAGTCCCCTATTTTAACTATGTAAGTGTACAGTTCAGTGGTACTAAGTACATTCTCCTTGTGCAACCATCACCACCATCCATCTCCAGCACTTTTCCATCTTCCCAAACTGAAACTCCATCTCCACTAAACAACAACTCCAAATTTCCCCTTCACCCCAGCCCCTGGCTCCCACCATTCTTTTTTTTTTTTTTTTTGACCGAGCTGCTTGGCTTTGCGGGATCTTAGTTTCCTCACCAGGGATCGTACCCGGGTCCCCTGCAGTGAAAGCGCTGAGTCCTAACCACTGGACCATCGGGAAATTCCCCCACTATTCTACTTTCTGTCTTTATGAATTTGACTAATCTAGATACCTCATATAAGTGCCATCATACAATATTTGTCCTCCTGTGTCTGATTATTTCACTTAGTGTAATGTCTTCAGGGTTCATCCATGTTGTAGCAGGTGTCAGGATTTCATTCCTTTTTAAGGCTGAAAGATATTCCATTGTGAGTATATGTCACGTTTTGTTTATCCAGTCATCCACTGATGGACATTTGGGTTATTTCTGCCTTTTGGCTGTTGTGAGTAAGGCTGCCGTGGTTGGGTGTGCACATATCTGTTCCAATCTCTGCTTTCCCTTATCTGGGTGTGTGTATCAGAGGTGGAATAGCTGGATCGCTTGTTGCACCATCTGACATTCCCACCAGCAGTGCACGAGTGTTCCACTTTCTCCACATCCTCACCAGCCAACACTTGTTATTTGCTGTTTCTTAAAATATTTATTTATTTATTTGGCTGCGCCGGGTCTTAGTTTGCGGCACGCGGGATCCTTCGTTGCTGCGTGCGGGATCTAGTTCCCTGACCAGGGATGGAACCCAGGCCCCCTGCCTCGGGAGCACGGAGTCTTAAGCACTGGACCACCTGGGAAGTCCCTTTGCTGTCTTTTTGATAATAAGCATCCTGATGTGTGTGAAGTGGTATCTCACTGTAGTTACATCATGGTGCTTTGTATGGAGTGTTGCACAGAGTAGAGACTTATTGGTTGAGATCAAGAGGCTAATAAGGGCAGACCCCTGCCTCTGGACAGAATTGGACATCATATTTATTTAAAGCCAGTTATTGTATGTCATATCTCTCAATTTATCCAATCTATCCATGGGTCCAGAGAAAATTCTATCCCTCTGTCCCCAGTGAGTTTAGCTCTGGAGCAGGGGGTGAGCTTCAAGGCCTTTGAGGAGGAAGCCTTCCTTTGCTCCCCAGACAGAGCCCCAGGCAGTATGATCAGAGGGGTCATAATGCGGGTGGGTCAGGAGATCCCAGCTGTCATTCACTGTCTGTCATCAGTGCCCTGGGTGACAGAGTGTGAGCCCTCTCCCCTCTGGGACTCAGTTTCCCCGTCTTGTACACTGAGCGATTCAATCAGCACAGTGGTTCTCAAAGTTGGCTGCATACAACAATCACTTGGGGAGCTTTTAAAATCTCCACTCCGGGGCTTCCCTGGTGGTGCAGTGGTTGAGGGTCTGCCTGCTAGTGCAGGGGACACGGGTTCGAGCCCTGGTCTGGGAGGATCCCACATGCCGCGGAGCAACTGGGCCCGTGAGCCACAATTGCTGAGCCTTCGCGTCTGGAACCTGTTCTCCGCAACAAGAGAGGCCGCGGTAGTGAGGGGCCCACACATCGCGATGAAGAGTGGCCCCTGCTTGCCGCAACTGGAGAAAGCCCTCGCGCAGAAACGAAGACCCAACACAGCCAAAAATAAATAAATAAATAAATAAAAGTTAGCTTAAACTTAAAAAAAAAAAAAAAACTCCACTCCCAGGCCTCACCTTGGGCCAATTATAGCAGAATCTCCAGGGGTGGGGCCCAGGCCTCAGTATTCTCAAAGCTCCCCTTCTGGTTCCAAGGTTTGGCCAAGGTGAGACCTGAGATTACAGCCATGCTTCCCACACCTGCCCGAGCATGATACTCACCTGAGCGGCTGACTTACAAACACAGGTCTCCCAGCCCCTCCCCTGGAGGTTTTGGCTTGGTAGCTCTGGGAGGGGTGCCTGGAATGTTTTGTTTTGTTCTGTTTTTTAATAATTATTTTTTGAAGAATAGATTATTTACAATACTGTGTTAGTTTCAGGTCGGAATCTGTATTTTAGACAAGCCCTCCAGATGATCCTCAACGTCAGACAAATCTGGGAAACACAGGATCAGAGTGGCACTTCTCCAACCTCGATGTGCATACAAATCACTGTTAAAACGCAGACTCTGACTCGGTGGGTGGGAGGTGGGGCTTAAGTCCCTAGCTGGCGCTGGCGCGGCTGGTCCAGGGACCCCACTTTGAGTAGCGAGGGATCAGAGGTACCTTCCAGCTCCCTCCTGAGGCAGCCACCAGCCTGAAATTCTACGAACCCCAAGGCAGGTGTCGCTCCCTCCCCTGGTGAACCCAAGCACTATACCAGGGGTGTGTCTCTGCCCGGTGCGCCCTGCTTTGAGTATTCTCTGCTTTCACATTCTGTCTTTCCTGGCTGTTACTGTAAATGAGTAGCATAGTACCCAAAACCGGCAGGTGGGGCACGCACAGGGCAGCAGAGCTGAGTGGGCTCCCCACTCTCCCCGCTACCTGGCTGTGGCACCAGGTCGCCCTGAGCCTGGCTAATCAGAAGCTTCCAGCATGGAAGCACACAGCTCCTCCCCAGCGAGGCTTTTCCCAGCGGCGTGTTTCAAGTACCAATTTGGTGTCCTTGGGCTTCTGATCTCGCCAGCCTTTCACAAGCCATTCCCTTGAATGATGACAAGCGATCTTGATATGCTGGGTTAAAAATCTTTCAATTGGGGCTCCTTTGTTTATGAAGCAGCATCCATTATCACGGATTTCCAAACTGGCTCCCTTTCTACCGGCGTCGGCATCCATCCGGAGCGGCACCGTCAGCCGCCAGCTGCGGTGACAGCCACGTTTTGGTGTTGCTGTTGGGCCTCTCAAGTTCTGGGGGTGCGAGGGGGGGCAGGCATGTTTGGAGTGTAAGAGATGAAAACACATTGAAACATCTGTGCTCCCCGTGTTCAGACGCTCCTGATCTCGCATGTTTTATTTGGTGGCTGTTATTTTGAGGCACGTGGGGAATGGAGATCATTGTCGAGAATGTGTGCGGGGGAAGAGGTGGATTTTCATGGCTCCCGCCCACACCCCAGGCTGTGCTCACTTCGTGGAGGGGAG
Source organism: Balaenoptera physalus (assembly GCF_965194825.1). Lineage (NCBI taxonomy): Eukaryota > Metazoa > Chordata > Mammalia > Artiodactyla > Balaenopteridae > Balaenoptera > Balaenoptera physalus. The sequence continues at coordinate 4,020,524 of NC_138886.1, forward strand.
GCTGCAGCTTTCATCAGCTACCAGCAAAGGGCTTCTTGGCAACTGGGCAGGAGTGAGCCTCAGCAAACAGTGTGGGCAAAAAGAGAGAACGAGAAGAAAGTCAGTGGGAGACGCTGGTCTTTTTTTAAATTTTTGGCTGTGTTGGGTCTTCGTTGCTGCACGCAGGCTTTCTCTAGTTGCGATGCGTGGGGGCTACTCTTCGCTGTGGTGTGTGGGCTTCTCATTGCGGTGGCCTCTCTTGTTGCGGAGCACGGGCTCTAGGTGCGTGGGCTTCAGTAGTTGTGGCACGTGGG